>NC_050451.1:58069913-58799705 GCF_903995425.1 Onychomys torridus | reverse complement strand
GTCGCCTCCGCCCTTTAGTACCAAAGCTGCCCACTCCCCTGCCGTGGAAGGCGTGGCTTGATCCTTCCCTTAGCCTCATCTGGCCCTTTTGAAGTCCCTCTCTGGGTGGTCCAATCCTAGCTTTCCCAAACTGGACCTCTGGGGTCTTGAGAGACCTCTCCCCTGCTTTAGGAATCCCTAAGTCTCGGGTCACGGGTCAGTGTGAGGCCAGGAGCAAAAGGGCCCAGCAGTGAGGGGTGAGGATGCTGTGCAGTGGAGTTTGGAAAGAGCAGGAAGTTGGTGGGCTGGCTGGAGCAGGTGGCTTGAGGAGAGGTGGGTTAGGGACCTTCACCCCGACTTCTCCTGGGGGGGGTTGGCCATAGGGTGGGCAGGAAACAGGAAGCCCATGACTTTGTCCATGCTGCCTCCCTTCTCCCCTCCTTACCCAGGGTCCTGCATCCTTCAGCCCCCTATGTGGCTGCCCTGCACCCTTGCCTGTCCCACCTGGATGCCATGCACCTGCCCCTGGGCACTGGTTCCCCTGCTTGGCACTGCCAGCTGCCCCTGCTCTGCTTAACATGCTCTGTTGAGCTAGTGCCCCCAGCCCCCGACCCACTGCTTGCTGGGCCCCCTCTCTGTGTAACACCGAGCCCCTCCTTCCCTAGGCCCACCTAGAACAAAGGTGCTTTCTGGAGGCTGAGGGGACATAATACCTGCCCAGGTGGGGCTTCTCAGAGAAACCATTACCTGCTTACTCTTACCTGTCTCTGCCCTTCTGTCGCTCCAGTCTTGGAGAGGATGAGGGCCATGCTCGTGTCTGTCTGGAGTTACTGCCTTGTCTCCCCGCCCCCAACATAAGACACAACACGGTACAAGATATACACGCGTCTGTACACGGGCTCACACCATATGCATACACACACGCGCACACCCATGCATGCACACACATGCATTGTCCCTTGTGCAAGAAACCTGCCGAGGACCCTCATCGATGGGCACCAGAGTTCAGCCTCAGGGCCTGGGGCATGTGACTCTGGCCCCCAGGAGGGGGCTGTGTGGACTTTTGGGACACCCATCAAGGAGACCCTAAGACAAGAAGGAGAAGCAAGAGCCTGAAGACCTTCGGTCTGACCCCAGCATCTCCGGGGCATTTGGGCACTGTAGGGTGAGTGCCATCTCCTTGTTGGGGTCTGTGCCACCTCCCCTGCCCTGACCCCCTCCCCCCCTGCAGTGTGTTCTCCAGTCACAGAATGGGTCATCTGCTCTTTAATGTGCCCAAGTCCCCTCCCAGATGTTAAGGCAGCCATCCACAGGACCGACAGTCCCTCACTCATTTCTTTAGTCACTCACTCAGCCATCTCCCCATCGACTTAGTGTTTTTATTGTACCCCACCTGTCTTCCAGGCACTGGACTAGGTATTTGGGGAGCACTTAGGAAGAAAGCATGGGAGGCCAAACATGCTAGGGAAGCTGTGGCTTACTTCGTGAGCTGAGCCCCCTGGAGCTCCTAGCAGAGCGCCAGAAGAGGTGCCCCCCACATCTATACTCAGAACATTTCTCACAGACCCGTGCCATGGCAGCTTCCTTGGTCAGGCTCTGCTCTCCAGAGGAGCCTCTCGGAAGGGGCTTGAGCAGTCTATCTCCTGGCCACTGCTCCTGTGGACTCTTGATGGGTCTAGCCCACCTGAGCATAGGTGGGAGAAGCAGGACCTTCTGGGAGACAGTACTCAGGCTCCTGTCCTCAGGTTAGATTAGGAACAGTGTCCATCTATCACAGACCTGTCTGGTCGGTGAAATGCCAGTAGCCATCTTTCCACCTCATGGTTCATCTCTGGAACTTCGGGTGCAACTGGGATCTACACATCTGTCCTGACTGCCTGCTTCTGTGCCAGACACACCAGCTTAGAACAGCAGTGTGGCACACATAAACCTGTGACTGTGCACCTTTTTTTTTGTGTGTGTGTGTGTATGTGTGTGTGTGTGTACCTATCATCGTGTGAGCAACTCTATGTGCGAATGCCCACGTAATGGGCATGAGCACCTCTACGTGGATGAGTGTCTGCAACCACACTGGGTCCTCATGTTCCCGCATATGCAGGAATGTCTGTCTCCCTATATGTGTCTGCTCCTGCCTGTGTGTATCTATCTGCAATTGCTCCCCCACACACACAAGGTCATGTGGGTCTTGTGTGTGCACCCACACACAGATGGGTGAGTAGGTTGTGTGTGTGTGTGTGTGTGTGTGTGTGTGTGTGTGTGTGTGAGACTATGGCTTTGTGTCTGAGTCTTCGTGATATACTATAGGTATTTGCCTGTGTGGGGGTGATGCAGGACATGTGTTTATGTTTATCTGTGTTTCCATGTTTGTGCAGCAGTTCTTCCGTGCCCGGGGTTGCATGGGGAGCCTGTGTTTATGTGTATGTCTGTGTCACACACTTTCTGCAGCTGTCAAAATGAGGGTGAGCAGAGCTCTTACGTAGCCCTTTCCACTGCTCCCCTCTACCAGCAGCTCTGAGTTTCTCTTCCCCAGTGTGCACACCTCAGAGTGTGCCATCCCTCCAGCCCTTCTCCTTGCCACGGGCTCAGTCTCGTCCCCTGTTGCTGTGCCTCTTGCTAACCCAGCCGTAGTGACATGGCCGTCCTGCATGTGGGTCTGCCTGCCCTCCTGCCCCACTCCGCCCCGTCCACCTGTCTGGAGGTCCTGGGTCTAGTCTTCATTGGTTTCCCTCCCTGGCTCCTGCCCTCCACCCCCACTCCTCGGTCCCTTTTCTCCTTCTCTCTCTCTCATTTCAGAAAAGAGGCCAGCTCTGCAGCCCCCTCGGGGACGCCCCCACCAGCTCAAATTCCGAGTGCAGAAAAGAAACCGGACCCCCCAATGAGGCCTGCCAGGCCCCCAGACCCTTCATTACTCAGGAAGCTCACCTCGGACGGAGCGGGCTGGGGGCTTCGGAGCCCACCCACTCCCTGCCTCCACTCTGCCATTCCAGCCACCTCCTTTGGCTGGACAGAACTGGTGCTCTCCTCTCCCCTGCCCCCTTCAGCAGACAGGGGAACCTTCCCTGCCCCCTCCCATTTTGATGGTGTCTGTGACATTTCCTGTTGTGAAGTAAAAGAGGGACCCCCGCGTCCTGCTCCTTTCTCTTGCAGTCTGCTTGTCCCTGTGTCTGTTTTTCCACTTGTCCGTCTGTCCAGTAAGCAGGTAATGGTAGAGGTTCCCATGCTGGTCAGTTCCAGACCCCAGCCCTCCCTCCACCTACTTCTGCCCACTTCTGCCTTCTCTGCCTAAAGCAGAGGCGCCTCCCCCCCACCCCCGCCCCACTGTGGGCTCCACTGATGCAGTGTCCAGAACTCCATCATCACCCTGACCTCCCACCCCACACCCAGCCCTCCTGCGCCCTCCCTCCCACAGGAGGAAGCCCTGCCAGGCCTCCCACTTCCCCTGGGGTGACCAGACCTCAGCCCACACAGACCCAGTGCTCTTGTTCACATCTTTACAGACAAGGATGAGTGCTCGAAGGACCGTGGCGGCTGCCAGCAAGACTGCGTGAACACGTTTGGCAGCTACGAGTGTCAGTGTCGAAGTGGCTTCATCCTTCATGACAACAAACATGACTGCAAGGAAGGTAAGACCCGGGCAGAGGGTGACCAGAGCTGGTCAGGTACCTCGTACCGCCCAGAAACATCCGCATTGCAGACACCTCCATCCTGAGCAGTGGAAGGCTAGCCCCTCCCTCCTCCCTTACCGTGGTAGCCAGGTCGCATGCACAGGTGCTCTCCCCCTGTCCACAGATGCCGAAGGGTCCATTTCTGGGTTCTTAAAGCCCGAATCCAAGGTTGTCTGTTTGCGATAGCCTCCCCTGATGCCCAGAATAGAAAGGATAGCAGTTAAGGGCACAGACTCTGAAGCTAGGTTGCCTGGCCCGGATTTGTCTGTCACTTGGCTAACTGTGTGCCCTTGAGTACCTGGGTTGTCCCTGTGTAAAATGGAGTGCTGGGAAGTGATGAAGTGTTCCCAGCAGCCACAATCGAGTGCATTGCCGGTGTGGGCCACACTTCACTCTGGGGACTCTCAGGGCAGGGCTGCTACTCTTTCTGATACCAGAGCCCCGCAAACACAGGTTAAGTACCCCTAATCTGAACATGCAAAGTCCAGAATGTCCAAAAAAATCTGAAACTTTTTGAATACCATCATGTTGCTGAAAATAGGAAATTCTACCCTTGATGTCATGTGATTGGTTGTAGTCAAAAGACAGGCACACTAAAAATATTGTGAAGAAATACCTTCAGGGACAGGCGAGATGGCTCAGCCTGAGTTCATCCCTGTGACGTGCATAAAGGTGGAAGGAGAGAACCAATTCCACAGAATTGTCCTCAGGCTTCCCTACATGTGTGTGCACACATGCATCCACACACATCATATATGTTCATATATACAGTAATACTAATAATAAATTTAAAATTATTATTTTAAAGATTTATTTTATTTTTAAGTGTGTGTGTGTGTGTGTGTGTGTGTGTGTGTGTGTGTGTGTGTACATGAGTACAGTTACCAGTTGGAGGCCAGAAGAGGGCATTGGATTCCCCTGAAGCTAGAAAGTTGATGTGGGTGCTAGGAACTGAACTTTGATCCTTTGAAAGAGCGGTATGAATTTTTAACCACTTGAGCCAACTCTCCAGCCCCAAATTTTACAAATTTAAAAAATACTCTCAGGCTTTGTTCACAGGGTATATATATATATGAAACATGAATGAATTTAGTTGACACGTGACTTCCATCCTTATAGCTCATTACCTACATTCCTATATCGCAAACACTTCTGGTCCCAAGCATTTTGGATGAGGGATGCTCTCCTCCTAACACTCACATCACCTAGTGCCTCTCTGGACGTGATACAACACTGTTCCAACTCATTAACTCTGTGTCCTGTGCCTGCTTCAGCACTGCAATCCCAAAAGCCAAACAGCTTCCCTCTACCACTGAATGCTTGTGTGACTTAGGGGGAATTATTTCAATCTCTCTGAACTTCTTTCTTCATCCATCACACTATAAACAAACACAACCCTGCTCTTTCGAGTGCCAAGCTTTATTGTTATTACTCTGTGCACTAGATAGTCCCCAACAGGTGACTCTTCACTATCATTAAGTGAAAAACCAAACTATGAATAAACATCTTCTGAGCAGGATGAAGAGAACTGAGGCACCCAACATGAAGCCGTGTAGCGTTAAGAGCGTCCACCAACCACCGAGGGTGCCGGGTAGGGAGCCTCTGACTCACAGAGCACCCACTGCCTCTAGCTAGCAGAACCCAATCCTGTGGTTGTCTAATCCACATTCCATTTCTACAGACTAAGTGGAAAAGGATGGTGGCCTGCTCATCAGCTCACCTGTGGGTACTCTTAGAAACACTCCTTGCCCCTCACTTGAAGGTAGGCTGATGGCAGATCCATCCACATCCCCTGCCTCTCATGGAAGGTCTATGTCTATTCAGTGTTCTTTGAGATAATGTGCACAGCAATGGCACCCAGCCTAAGAAGAGAGGTGGCGGTCCATGAGATGGGGGCAGAGCAGGAAACCACTGTGGAGGTGGGGTGGGCAGGGTGGCCATCAGACGCTGCAGGTGAGGAGTGGGGAGAGAGGCAGATGCCTGAGAGACCCAAAGAGATTTGAGGGCTCCAGAGTTAGGTGAACCTCAGCTCTAATCTCAGCGTGTTGCCTGCGTCTGCCTGTCTCTTTCCCCGCAACAACCGCACCAACCCACTGACCAACTGCTTTCTTTTTTTTCTGGTTTTTCAAGACAGTTTCTCTGTGTACTTTTGTGTCTGTCCTGGATCTCACTCTGTAGCCCAGGCTGGCTTCAAACTCACAGAGATCCGCCTGCCTCTGCCTCCCGAGTGCTGCTGGGACTAAAGGTGCGCGCCACCACCTCCTGGCTCCAACTGCTTTCTGTACTGGCAAGCTTTGTATCACCCATAAAACTATTTGAAGAAAACAACTTAAAGAGGGGGAATTTTGTTGCCGGGTGGTGGCAGCGCATGTCTTTAATCCCAGCAGTCCAGAGACAGAAGCAGGTGGATCTCTGTGAGTTCGAGGCCAGCTTGGCCTACAGAGCAAGATCCAGGACAGACAGGACCACACAAGGAAAAAAAAAAACAAAAAAACAAAAACAAAAACCCTGTCTCAAAAAACAAAACAAAAAAAGGGGTGTGTGTGTGAATTGTATCTTGGCTCCTGCGGGATTTGGTCCATAGTTACTTGGTTCCATCACTTAAGGCAAGGCCCAAATCATGGCAGAGGAGCATTCATGATGAAGAGGTAAGCAAAGCTTCCCAACTTATGACAGGGGGTGGGGTGAGGTGGGGGGCAGAGAGGCAGGGAGAGGCAGCAGTGATGGGGACAAGAAATACCCTTCAAGGACTGGTGAGGTGCTCATCCTCCAACTTGGTTTCACCTCCGAGAGTCTCCAATCCCTCCTCCCTCAATAGTCTGTTCAAGAATGAGTGCATCGGTGGATTAATCTATTGGTGAGATCCAGTGACACTCCAAAGGCCATATTGCTGCACTGTGGATGACTCTTGACTATCCAAGGGACATTTTAGATCCATTCATACACTTATCTTTAAGGGCCCTGCTATTGCCTGATCATGAATAATGATGATTGACTTTTGTTTAGTTCTGAGACAGGGTCTCACACCATCGTTCCGGCTGGCCTTGTCCTGACCTTGTGGCAGTGATCATCGGCTTTTAAATGTGTGTTTGAGAGAGCCTTGCTCTGTGTGCAAGTCAGGTTACTGTCAGCAGAGGAGGCCTAAGTAATGAGAAAGAGGTGGTAGCAAGATGGAAGATCAGCTGGGAAGAAAAAGCAGGGGAAAGAACCAAGGCTGGAGGACCTCCAGAGATGGGGAGGGTGACTTCAGGAGCCCATGGACTCCAGAGCTGGGAGAGAGTGGCCATGGCTCCTCTTTGGTGTAAGTGTTCCCTGGCTATTGGCAGCAGTGAGCACCAGCTTCCAAAAGGACAGTCCATTTCACAGGGAGGTAGGGCAACTTCTCAGAGGCCCCAGATGGGAGGGAGGGAGAGGCAAGGAGGGTTCACATCTGAGGGCCTCGCTCCTTCAGGACTCAGGAGGGAGACTGGTCTGCTGCCAGGAGGGACGGTGGTTGAGACAGTAGCCTGAGGAGAAGGCTGAAGGATTGGAACACTTGCTGATAGATGGAGGTGGTGAGCAACAAATGTAGTAGTGAGGGTGTGGTGATCTGGGGGTCCTGGTGAAGTAGGGCGCCACAAATGGACTTTCTATTTATTTAGTTTGTGTTTTCCGTGTGTGTGTGTGTGTGTGTGTGTGTGTGTGTGTGTGTGTGTGTGTGTGTATTGGGGGGTGGGTGTGCATGTGGAAACCCCAAGTTGACATCAGATGTCTCCCTCAGTCACTCTCCACCATATTTTTCGAGATAGAGTCTTTTACTGAGCCTGGAGCCCAATGATTTTGGCTAGACTAGATGGCCAACAAGCTCCAGAGATCCTCCAGTCCCTGCTTTACCAGTGCTGGGATTTTAGGTATGTGGCACCACACCTGGCTTTTATGTGGGTGCTGGGGACTGGACTCTCATATTTGTGTGGCAAACTTTTTTTCTCTTTCTGTCCTTCCTTCCTTCCTTCCTTCCTTCCTTCCTCCCTCCCTCCCTCCCTCCCTCCCTCCCTCCCTTCCTTCTTTTCTTCCTTTCTTTCTTGTTTTTCAAGACAGGGTTTCTCTGTGTAGCTCTAGCTGTCCTGGAACTCACTTTGTAGCCCAGGCTGGCCTCGAACTTATAGAGATCTGCCTGCCTCTGCCTCCGGACTACTGGTACTAAAGGTGTGTGCCAGCCGGACGGTGGTGGCACCTGCCTTTAATCCCAGCACTTGGGAGGCAGAGGCAGGCAGATTTCTGTGAGTTCGAGGCCAGCCTGGGCTACAAAGTGAGTTCCAGGAAAGGCACAAAGCTATACAGAGAAACCCTGTCTCAGGGAGAAAAATAAAGGTGTGCACCACCACCGCCCAGCTGGCGAGCAATTTATTGATTAAGCCAACTCTCTAGAATTCTCTCCTTGTTCGTTTGTTTGTTTGCTTGCTTTGTACTGGGGATTGAATTTAGTTAGGGCCTTACACATGCCCCAGGCAAGGGTTCTGCCACAGAGCCATGTTCCCAGATCTCTTTACTTTTTATTTTGAGGGAAGGTCTCACTAAATGGCTAGCTGAACCTGTGATCCTCCTGCCTTGGCCTCCCTTGTAGCCGGAATTACAGCATATGCTCCCAGGCCCAGCTGAATGGAGTTTCTAAGGGAGAAGGGTAGTATGTCAGTAATCTGGTGACCAGCCATGTAATCCGGCAGCAGAGGGCAGCCAACTGATCTACTATGGAGGAAGACAGACCTCTAGGTGGAGGGTCCGTTGTTTGAACTCAGCCAACCTCCTTCTGAAAGTACAGTTAATCCTATGGGCAAATATTATACCATTTTATATAAGATTCTTGAGCATTGTGAATTTTGGTAGTTGTGAGGGGTTCTAGATCAAATCCCTTGTGGATACTTAGGGACCTGTAAGCATGCTGGGGGAAAAAATGTGAGAAGGTGATGCATGTTGGAAAAATCCAGAGTGAGGCTGTGAGGAGAGAGGAGAACCACAAGAACTGAGGAGGTCAGCAGTCACAGAGGCCATGCTGGGTGAGCTGGCCGCTTTTTGTTTCTGTCACTTGTGATGGCAGCAGGAGTGGAGTTTGGGATGACTGAGTCAGGTACCAAAGTCTCCGGCGACGGTGGCTGACAGGGCTCACAATGCACAAAAGCCCCCAGGTTGCGGAGAGGAGAAAGGGTGTGGCAGCTGGACAGAAGTAGTGTGGCCAGACGGTCACAAAAGGGTAGAGGACCTCACCCACTGCACCTAGGGGTCTTAACCAAGGCCTCACTAGACACCAAGTCATTCAGTTCTCCGCCGGCATGGGTAACTAAATGGGGAAGAAATGTGTCTCTTCAGTCCATTCCTGTCAATGGAGGACAAAAGGCAGAGCAAAGGCGTGGGCAGGAGGGAGCACCTTCTGCACAGGTGGCATCAGGGTGGGAGGTCCCTGGTGATCCCCTCTGTCACTCCTCCCACAGCGGGCTGTGAACACAAGCTGACATCCACCAGTGGCACCATCACCAGTCCCAACTGGCCTGACAAGTACCCCAGCAAGAAGGAGTGTACGTGGGCTATCTCCAGCACCCCTGGGCATCGGGTAAAGCTGGTAAGATACCACTTGGCACCCTGTATGGACACCCCGCTCTTCGATATCAAGTGGCCATTTGCTTCTGCCATCTGCAAAGACTTGTGTGAGTCCAAGGTGTCGACCACAAACGGGGTGGCCTGGCTGAGCCTCAGGGCCTACCCATCCACATGGAAACAAGTCTTCCTGAACAGGAGCCCTCTTTCTGATTATATTTTGGGGATGTCTCTACCACTGCCCGTTCCTGAGTCCTCCCTTACCATCATCCCACAGCCCTGATTGCTGCCATGGTTGTGTCTGAACTGGGGTCCAGGGGTGTAGAGATTTGGGAACTCCTCCCAGATGCCCTAGCCATGCCTCTAATCTGGACTCCTTTCTTGTATCCTCCAGACCTTCGTGGAGATGGATATTGAGTCTCAGCCTGAGTGTGCTTATGATCACCTGGAGGTATTCGATGGGCGTGATGCCAAGGCGCCACTCCTTGGCAGATTCTGTGGCACCAAGAAGCCTGAGCCCGTTCTGGCTACGGGCAGCCGTATGTTCTTACGCTTCTACTCAGACAACTCGGTCCAGAGGAAAGGCTTCCAGGCATCCCACTCCACAGGTGAGGCCAGCCTTGGGCTAGGTGATGCCCTTACACTGATGTTTGTTCCAGGTACGTTGCTGACTCTGGTTGCCAACCCTGGCCTTGACTTTACACAGGGCCTTTGAAGGTCCATAGAGCAGAGCCTGTAACCCCAGGGCCACTGTTGTATTCTGAGGAGCAGATCATCAGAGTGCACACTAAGACATGGGGAAGAAGTCGGGGATTAGAAAAGTCAGAAAGCAAGGTATAATGACAGTGATCAGAATAAGGTGTGGTTAAGGAACCCAGGACTGGGGAGAGCATCCCCGATTGTGCCTGCTGTAGCATGTTCAAGAATGCTTCTGCCTCGGCCTACCCACACGCCATCCCTACAACATTCTGTTTCTTTCCATCTGCAGTTGTTTATTTGCAAGCAACCTGTATAAGGCATCCTTCTAAGTGCAGGTTAGAAAATGAGCCTAGCAGGAGATCCAGATCCCAGCGCTCAAGGAGCTGGCTCTGCTTGTTTATTTGACCAGGGGGCACGTGGCAGTGAATCAGCCCTCACCCTGCCTGCCCCAGGAACTCATAGTCCAGCAGAGAGATAAGCCAAGCATTGATGATTACAGCGGAAGACAAAACATGGCTAGGGGAAAAAGAAAAGAACCTGACTCGGGGGAGTTGCTGGAGTCATTCCGGGGAGTGGGGGGGGGGGGGGGGGTGGGGAGGTGCAGAGCTCATGGTACACACAGGTGGACAGCAGGTCACCTGGTCTGACTAGTGCAGGGAGTGTGAGGATGGCAGTGGGAGCCATGTAGCTGGGAAGGGAAGCTAGAGGCCAGTCCTGAGAGACCCGGATGCAGGTCAGGATATCAGTATCAAATTTCATCGTCTACTGGTGAGTCCCGGGCATCCCAGAACTGGTAAGCCCACAGCCCTCGACCTTTTCCTTTGCCTCCATCCTAACACAGACCTTGCCTTGCTCACGGCTTCCCCAGTACAGGAGGAAACCCAGGGACATGCTGCCCAGGAGGGCAATTGCTCTGTTCACACTTTGCACGCCATTCGCCTTGCCTAGCACACGTTCACAAACCAGAGGCTGGGACTCCGTCAGTGTTTGACCCACAGTGGGGTGGTGGGCTTTATTTGTTGTCATTGGTTGGTTGTTTTTTTGCTTATTTGTTTGTTTGTTTTTAAACTTGAGCCAACACTTAAAAAATCAATCCACATACCAATGTATAGCTTTTCTCTGTTAAGTGTGTAGTCTGACAGTGCTGGGCCATGTTCTTCCTATGACAGCCCTCATCTAGAACACAGGACTAATTCCTTCTCAGATAAAGCTCACCTTTCCCAAAACCACTGCTCAATGTAACCTCTTACCCAGGGTCTCACCCTAAAGTGTCTCCTAGCCTCCTCCTTAGGTCTCCATCCAGAGGTGACAGAGCAGGGCATTTGCTTGAGGCTAGGCCAGATCCCACCTGTCACTGGCCACATGGCCTCTGTACCTGGAATTGGTCTCTGTGGTTCTGGGTGGTGCTGCACAGACCTGTAAATACGGTGTCCTCATCAGTGGTGGTCAATCTTGCCGTTCATCCCCTGCAGAGTGTGGGGGCCAAGTTCGGGCAGATGTGAAGACCAAAGACCTCTATTCCCATGCCCAGTTTGGTGATAACAACTACCCAGGAGGGGTGGACTGCGAGTGGGTCATCGTGGCCGAGGAAGGCTATGGTGTGGAGTTGGTGTTCCAGACCTTCGAGGTGGAGGAGGAGACGGACTGTGGCTACGACTACATGGAACTCTTCGATGGTTACGACAGCACAGCCCCCAGACTGGGGCGCTACTGTGGCTCTGGGGTGAGCACCCTCCTGACCCCCTACCTCACACTGCTTTCCTACTCTCACCCTAGTCCCACGGCCTGGCCCTCTGCAGAAGCTAACGTGCTCAACCTGGGAACACTTACAGAGGCCATCACACCCGGGGGCTGTCCTTGCCCAGGGAACCAGGGTCCTTTCCAGACAGTGTAAAGGTTTCCACAGCGCCTGGCCTGGGCCCCACCCTGACCTTTGCGCACTTGGGACCAGTTAGGTCTGTCCTGCAGAGCTGCGTGCATCTGGAAGTGGAGGTGATAGGGTTCTCCCTGAACCACGCGAACCTTGACCCCACCACCGCCAATTTCCAGGGCTTAACTGGGGCTGTGGGGTGGGGCAGAGGTTAGTGCCACAATCAGAAACAGGAGCCCTGAGCTATCTAACCAGACCGGCTGGACCATAAACACCATGATCTCTTCCTCTGTCTGTCTTTCCCCTGGTGAGAGGCCACTGTGTCCTAAAGTCATTGCTGCTGCTGTTGTTCTCCAAGTAGGGCTTGGGAACTGAATGTGACTGTCTAGAGAGTATTGCTTCTTTGAGCCTCCTCAAGCTCGGGGTCAGGGACTGAGGAACATAGGCAGTGTCCTTCTGAGGTGGCTTTATGCTCGGACCCTCCAATCATAGAAGGACTCATCCCCGACAGCCTTGAAGACATTTCCAGTAACTGTGCCAAGAAGAAGCCCTGCCTGAGTTCCTCTCCATATCCCCTCTGCTGGCCAACTCACAGAGATCTGCCAGCCTCTGCCTCCCCAGTGCTGGGATTGAAGGCCACTATACCTGTCCAGCTCTGATCTTAAAGCAAGCTGCCCTTCCCAGATTTCACTTTAAATTCCTGGTAGCATAAAACTCTGCTTCATTTTTTAAAATGCTTTATTTTTAATTGTGTGTATGTAGGGGATGGGGTGGGGCTTGTGCAGTACCTGAAGAGGCTAGACAAGGGCATCAGATTCTCAGGAACTGGAGTTATAGGTGGTTGTGAGCCACCCATTGTGGGAACTGAACTCAGATCCTCTAGAGAGCAAGAAGTGCTCTTAACTGCTGAGCCATCTTTCCAGCCCCTCATCTATCTATCTTTCTAAAAAAATAATTTAAAAGATTTTAAATATATATATATATTCTCACTAGAGAGCCCAGATTGCTCTCCTTCTGGCTCTGTTTCCTAAGTGCCAGGATTACATACCACCCTACTTCATGGGGAATCTTGAGACACTGAGGACCTCCGGGAGGGAAGACAGCAGTCCCATCCCAACTCCTCATTCCCATCCTTCTCCCTGGCAGCCTCCTGAGGAAGTGTACTCGGCCGGAGATTCCGTCCTGGTGAAGTTCCACTCTGATGACACCATCTCCAAGAAAGGCTTCCACCTGCGGTATACAAGCACCAAGTTCCAGGACACACTCCATAGCAGGAAGTGACTGCCCCTGCGTGGTAGCAGGAACTGGAGTCCTGCTTCCCTCGGTCACCCAGGCTGGACAATGGGGGTGACAGGCAGATGGTGACATACTGTCCCTCTCTCCCAGGCACCAGGACCTACAGGGCTAATGGGCCAGGTGTCATCAGGAGGTGGGAATCGGACTCCTTATAAGCCAGTTCCTGAAGCCTCCCATCAGAGGGACCAGGGAACCGGAGCTTTCACCAAGACACTTGAAGTGACCATTCCTCCTTGGGGCCCTGCCTGGGGCAAGACAGTCTCTGTGCAGGACCCTGTGCCTTCCCTGGCGTCTCTACACACTGTATTGTGGATAGCCGGTGGTCCTAATCTTCATTGTAACGTACATTTCCTGCCCCTTCTCCAGCCTCAATTTGGTTTTATTTTGACCCCTGCTCCCGCTTTCATGTTTCCTGGGGCACAAATATCTGTGGGTACCCCCTCGGAGCCATGGTGGGGAGTTGGAGAGGAGGAAGTGGATGATGAAAGACGGGGCTTCTCTTAGGCCCACTGGCTCATCAGCCATACCAGGGCACCCCAGCCAATAAACAGAAAGTGTTACAGCCAGTATCCTGTGCCAGATGTTGTCTGCGATGTGGGGACATGTGGATTCTTCCAGATGTGCTAGTTTGCTGGGTGTCTGGAGCCAGTCTGGAGCCAAAACACCTGGTTTTGCTGGCTGCCCTTCCCTCTCAAAATTCCAGGACTCCTGAGGGTGTGATTTCACACTGACATGAACACACACACACACACAGACACACACACACACACACACACACACACTGCTTATAGCCCTCCCACACGACAGGAGTAGAACATTCTATAAAGAGTCAGTCTGGGGGAGGGAGGAGACATATAAAAGAGGTTTAGGGTATGTTTGTCCATCTGGCTTTTCTGTCTCTTGGTCTGGGGTTGGGGGGAGAGAGGGGTGTGTGAGTGTCTAGCTGGCAAGTGGGAAGACCCACATCGACTAAGTTAGGTCCATTCCTGACCCGCAGATGCTGGGTACCAGCGCCAGGGATCCTCTACCCTTTTTGGAGAGGACAGCCAGGATGGTTCAGTAGTCACTGAGTAAATATTCCAGCTTGGGCCCCTCTTTCCAGGCGACAAAGGCTGCTGTCTTGTCCAGTCTCCTCCTCTCTGCTGTTGCCAACAGTGAGGCCCAGACTGGAGCCTAGAGAAGCCAAAAGAGAGCCCTGCCCCCTCCTTTCTGAGGGATTTCTGACTGTACCTCGCAGAAAGCAGGGCAAGGCTTTTCTCCCTATTCTGGCTCTACTCTTATGCTGGAGCAAGCCAGTGGCTTGCCCCAAGGCAGGACTCCCTGAGACGCTAGGATTCTTCCATCAGCCCCAAGCTCCTCTCTGTAGCAGATGCAGGCACTCTACCAGGCCATCTGGACCCACCCCTAGGGAGCAGCATGGCATGGTGGACCTCATATAGGCCTTTTAAATAGAAAGTAGACAGTACACCCAGGGCCTTCCAGGACATCAAATGCTCCCCTTCCAGCCTGAAGCCATGTACCCCTAGACAGGACTATAGATGAGGCTCTGGAGACCTGCATGCACACAGGAGATGCTCAGAGGTGCTGTCACTTACCCTTACTCCCCCTCCTATGGGCAAGGTGTTCAACACAACCTGTAGGGCCATGAGCAGAATTTAAGGGCTCCTGAATGATGCCAGTCACACGGCATCTCCCGTACCCTCTGTTCACCTACCAACTTAGCATTGGCTCCTCCGTGACAGAGTATGTAGTCAGTGGTCACAGTTCTCTCTACCAGCCTTGTAAAATCCAAAGGAAGGCGATCCCAGATCTTAAGGCATATGCATGCCCAAAGAAGCCAAGAAGATCACAACCTTGTCTGAACCCAGAGGCTTCCACCCACTGAGATGCATCCACTCTGGCAGTTGAGGGGTGTGTGTGTGTGTGTGTGTGTGTGTGTGTGTGTGTGTGTGTGTGTGTGTGTGATGAACAACAATAACAGCATATCTAGAGACAGATGACCCATCCATGCAGCCACCCCAGGCACAAGCACATATCCCAAGATTTCATCACCCAAGAAGACTTGTATTCAGCCGAGGACTCCAGGATACGCCTTCAGGCCTTCTCTGGGCCCATCAGAGGCTGCTAGTGAAGCTATAACACTTCAGTTCCAGGGAGTGACAAACAGGGGGCATTGTGCCAATAATAGATGTTGCAGAGCATCATGGGGACCTACCTCGCTTTTGTGTAGGACCAGAGCCTTAGTATCGGCTCCTAAACAAGAGTGTGGAGTAGGTGCAAAGTGAAGACCACAGAGTAGGTCCTTGGAGCCGTCTCAAGGTTTTCCATCACTGTTGGGCTGAGAAGTAGGGGGACAAGCCTGGATGCCCAGATGTTCTCCTCCAAATGCTTGCAGTCAGGCAATGGCTGCCAAAAGCATGAATGATGAGTGGTCTGTGACAGTGAGGAAGGAGGAGGGGGGCTTTGAGGACAGAATACCAAAGTATGATGTGGGGGAGGAGGAGGAGGATGTGGAGCAAGGCTCTCCTCCTTAGGGTGTTGGGAGCTATTCCAAGACGACTGCAGGATGTGGAAACATATTTGGGGTGGTTTGTCTTTTTTGTGATTTTGCTTTTCCAGACAGGGTCTCTCTGTGTAGCCCTGGTTGTCTTGGAACTTTCTCTGTAGACCAGGCTGGTCTCAAATTCAGAGAGATCTGCCTGCCTTTTTTGCTTCCCGAGTGCTGGGATTAAAGGTGTGTGCCACCACGCCTGGCTTATGGAAACAGTATTGAAGAGTTGAGTAAATCATGATGCTCCCCAGGACCAGCCCACCCTCACCCCTAAACACCTAGCCATCCAAGCTCAGTCAACTCCAGTGCAGTGCAGTCCAGGTGATGCCATGGCTGAGGAAGGCCCAGTGGCTCCTTCACTGTCTCCCAGCCCTGAGTGTCCCTCGGACCCAGATAGCTGATGATGGAAAAACCAAGTAGAAGGTCCAGTTCACCTCCAGACCCAGAGTCAGGAAGAGAGCAGCAAGCCACAGAGGCTTCCATCTGGGCTGTTTGGGAGCACACCTCTAACCTTGGCGGAGAGGCCAGCACAGCTGGAGGACAGTTACCTCTGTGATACTGGCCACATGCTCCACCTCTGGTTGTCTGCTCCCTAAACCTGCCACCTACCGTCAGCTTCCCTGTGGTTACAGAGACAGTCAAGAAACTTCAACATCTAGGCTCTGAAGCCACCAGGATGCAAGCTAGGATGTAGAAGCCCCTGGGATCCTTACAAGGAACCCAGGGCCCACTTGATGCCTCGATGGTCAAATTAGGAAAGTTAGGTGCCCAATTCTGCCCCTCACTTTCATTTCCCCTCCTCCTAGCCTGTTGTGCTTCTCAGAAGCAGAAAGGTCCCCCCCCCCCAAGCTTCCACACCAACAACCATTTTGGTTCATATTCTTTTTTTTTTTGAGCTGAGGATCGAACCCAGGGCCTTGCGCTTGCTAGGCAAGCACTCTACCACTGAGATAATCCCCAACCCCAACAACTGTTTTGGAACTCTGGTTCTATCACTGGGTGCTTGTGTGACCCTGGATGACTCAACTTCTCAGTTGTGCCGTACCATCATGCTAATGACAGGAACACCTGTCACGGTTATGGAGAAGGAAGGAAGTGACCTCTGAAGACAGTCTGTCACTGTGTCTAGCAAATAGTAGGTTCTTAATGATCAGGCTTTCTCTGCCAAAGAGCTCCCCATCCCGGACTGCTCTCTATTCCTGTTTGGAAACAAACTTCTGGGCACACTGGTTTCCAGCTAGACATTCAGAGCTCAGGGCTCCTCCTCTGCCAGAGAGGGAGGATGCTTAGCCTGTAGCAAGGAGGTGCCTGTGGGGCAGCAAGGACATATTTCTGGCCAGCTGGTGGCCTTTCTGGGTACCTCCCAAGTTCTACCCTGTACTTGATTGTCCCTATGCACAAGGCGGATTCTGGAATCTGTGAAAAGTTTGGCTGCTCCAGTTTGCAAAAATAGTAGTGCCTGCCTCGGAGAATTGGGGGAGAGGGCAGCCAGGTGTTCTCCCCAGAGTGCCATGAGCCACCCCACTGCCCCACCACCACCCCACAACCCAACCTCCTGACCAGAGCTGCTGTTCCTGCCTGACGCCCTCCCTGCCCCCATCCTGGAACATCTGGTTCCAATCTTCTCCAGATGCTTCGGCCACACTTTTATGGGCAATCACCTCAGCTCAGCTTCCTAAATCAGGCCTCTCTTGATTTCAGGGTACAGTCCCTCTTTGTCCCTTTCCTTGGGACCTCAGCTACCTCTTTTCCTAACATGAGCGAAGTCACAAGCAGGAGGCAGAGGAAATTCTGAAGCTCTTAGAGCTGGCCTCTGCCCACTCCACTATGGCAGGCAGAGCTCTTTTCCACCAAGGACTGAAAGTACAGACACTGCCCAGGGAGGAAAGAGGAAGCAGGGATGTTGGGTGCACTGTAGTGCAGAGGAGAATATGGGGAATCATGTGTGCTTTAGAGGGAAATGCGTATGACCATGTGTCTGTGTTATATACAGGGGAACGCCCACCTATATATAACCCCTTTACAGTCAGCACTGGAGACAAACTCAGGTCCTTTAGCTGCAATCCACCTTGGGCCTCACTTTGGGCCTCCTATGCTCCCTCCAAAGCCAGCCCAAGGGAAGGGGTGTGTATTCCTACATGGATGGTGTGTATGTGGGTATGCATCTGCTTTTCCTGGGTCAGATGGACCCTAAGCTAGAAAGAATCCCAGCACAGCCTGTAGTGGGTGCTCTGACAATTCTCTCTCTGCAGGGTACTTACAGTCCAGGTTGGTCATGTGCTGGGAATGGCCATCCAGACAGAGGAAGAAGCAATCTTATCCCTGTTCTCTACCCTTGTCCCCCAGTGAAGGACTCTCTGCAAGCTAGTCCCTCTTACAAAAGGAAGGTCAAATCCCGCCCTTCTTAAGGACTCTGAGAATCCACACTCCCCACAGGCCAAAGAGTCACTGCAGGTCCTTAACCCTGGGCTCACTGCTTCCCACCCCTTTTAAATAAGCCTTGGTGACATTTTTGACTCTACAGCCCCCCCTGGTGTCATTCTGAAGCTAGGCACGTGGTCGTTTAGCTGGAAGAGCGGTGGGAAGGGCCACTAAGTGGGAGATAGGTCCTGCCTGTGTCTAACTGTCCCACACATAAACTGATATATTCTAAAAGAGGCAGCCGCAGGGGGCTCCGAATGGAATATTCCTGTTTATGAATTTCCATGTACAAGCCTCTAAACTTCTTTGTGTCTCAGTTTCCTGTATGTGAGGTGGGAATACCACGCTGTGTAGACCAACCTAGCTGCTGTGTGGAAGTACCAACCCGGTGCCCGCACACGAGGCTCTCAGCAGTGGTGAACTGCCCTTCAGTTTTCCTTTATTCCAAAGCAGCCATGCCCCCATGACACACGTAAACCTGGCCCTGACTCAGGCAGTGTTGGTAAGGTGCCTCTGACCGTTCTGGAACATTCCCACTGCAGCTGAGAACCATTTTAATAAGCCTATAATAATAGGCGCAGAGGTGACTCAGATCTGCAATGAGGAATCCTGCCAGGGAGGAGGGGATACAGGGCTCTTGGGAGAGGGAAATCCAGTGGTACCTGGGTCTGAGCCATGGCAGGCTGTGGCAATAGGGAGGACTCCATCCTAGGCATTTTAGGCACACATCCCAAAGAGGCCTCTGTGGACACCCCCATGCCGCATTTGGAAAGCATGGGGTGAGACCAGATGATCTCTGAAGTCTCTTCCATGGGTGAAGCTGTGCCTCTGTATTTTGAGCCCTGCTACCCACTGTAGGATTTAGGCTCACTATTTGGGCAGTTCCACGTGGCTTCAGGTAGCATCCCTGTGTGAGTTCCCTGGTGGAAAAAGCAACTCACCACTCTATCCATCTCTCCTCAGTCTCAAAGAGAGGCACTACCACATTGCCCTGATTGCTCTGTATATGCCCCAAACCCAAAGTTCTTATGGAAATTCATCTCCCATAGTGATGGGTTTAGGAGGCACTGCCTTTGCTAAGGATAGAACCTCATGGATGGAATTAGTGCCCTTATGGAAGAGGCTGGAGGGTGGGCTGTGTTGTAGTTCACTAGAGTGCTTGTCTAGCATGCAAAAAGCCCCGCGTTCAGTCTCCGCCTCCTCATACACCAGGCATGGCAGTCCATGTCTGTAATCCTAGCACCCTAGAGTAGAAACAGGAGGATCACAAATTCAAGTTCAGCTCACACAGGGAGTTAAAGGCTAGAAACCCTAGCTTTTAAAAGAGGGCCCTGCTGGAGATATGGCTCAGCAGTTAGAGTACTGGCTACTCTTCCAGAGGACCCAGGTTCAAGTCCCAGCACCTACATGGTGGCTCACAACCTTCAGTGCCTTCTTTTGCCTAGGTACCAGGCATGCAGATGGTATACTGGCATACACAGAAAACTAAAAAAGAATTTTAAAGGCTAGGGAAAACTATTTACCCCTTCTATCATGGCAGGGTTGTGGGGCGCACAGAAAGACGACAAAGATGGCTGTCTATGCACCCAGAAAGCGGGCCCTCCCCAGACATGGAGTCTCAATTTCCAGAATGGTGAGAAAAAAGGTCCTGCTGTTTTTAAGTCTGTGGCATGTCATTGTAGTTGCCTAAATGGACTGAGACAGACAGAGCCATTGGGCCATGGTGGTTTATTGATGCACATGGCAAGCACAACACAGGAGGATGTGCCCCACCCAGGGACAGAGGACAAGGCAGCAGGCTACACCCATAGCAATGCTGTCAGCCGAGGGGAAGAGGCTTGGGGGTCAGATCCTCTTCTACACACATTTTCTGGGATCTCAGACCTCCTGGGCCCATCCCGGTGAGGTGCTTGACTGTCTACCGGGACTGTCTGGTAACCAGCCATTCACCTGTCCCTCAGAGGTATGGCCCTGTGGGCCTGCCAGCTCCTCTGTCCTTCACAGAAATCCAGCGGCCTGTGTACCATCTTCTGTCACCTCTGAAAACGTGACTATGACTTCCCCTTCCTCTACTCCACTTCTCCACCTGCTGGTCTCGTCTCAGGGCGTCCACCCTCACCACCCTCACCACCCTCCTGACCCAGACAATAGTGGAGCAAGATGAAAACATGGGGGACTGTGGCAGGGGGGTTCATCAAGAACTCCCCATGGGAGCAGCCCCTATAGGGCTGGTGTTCGGAGCAAGAGGTGGTACAGAACAGTCATGACTTGAAGGCAGAGCAGGTGAGTGAGCGAGCAAAATGCACAGCTGGGCAAGGTGCCAGGGCTCTGTGGGTCACACTTAGTTCTCCAGTTCTGCCAGGCCCAAGAAGACACGAGGTGGCCCACTTCTGGCTGAGGACTAGGTCTCAGGGGTCGCCTTCCCCCTCCTTGACCCCAGTAGCTGTTTTTTTGTTTGTTTGGTTTTTTTTTTTCTTTTTCTTTCCTTTTTCAGGCCCTGGTGTTCTCTGAGCAAGGGAGAAGGTCTGCCAAGGACTATATCATCCCCAGACAGCAGAAAGTAAAGATCTCAAGAGCTCAGAGCCCTCCAAACAAGGAAATGAGAGAGAGTACCTTTCCAGAGAGTGGGAGGGTATCTCAGGTGGACCAGTGACAGTGACAGTATGGATAGACGGTTCTCCCATGCGGGAAGAGGGCTCTGGGGGGGTGGGGGGGGGGGGGGATGGGAAGGAGCAGCCAGGGTGAGGCGGCAGCAGTGCAGGAGGTTATTTATAGAGGGAGGGTCCTGGACTGGAGGAGTCAAAGACCTCGGGGGCCCACTGAGTAGGGAGGGTGCTGTCTGAGGCGGCCCTGAGTGGGGTGGGCGGAGCTAAGAAGAAGGTGCCCCACAACTTTCTGCATCTACATGGAGGCCGGGTTACACACGGGCTTTGACCCAGGAGGCAGGGAGGACTCTGGGAGATGGAGGCCCGCTTGAGGCCTCAAAACAGAAGAGGAAAACAGAAAAGGAAGTTATCTCCTGCCGAGAAGCCCCCACCCCCACCCCCACCGAGTCCACCAGGCCTGAAATGGGCAATGCTACCTAGAAGGACCACCTTCCTTGTCTCCAACACGGACGGGGTGGGAGAGGGGTGGATGGACAGAGTGGAGGGAGCAGGGGGAGGGGAGAGAAAGCCAGCTCCCCAAACCTAAGCCACACATTCCCCGCCCCCCTGCCGCCGTCTCTCCCCAGGAGCCCCTAGCGGCCCACGCTGATGTTACAGATCTTGCAGCTGAGATCTTTCTTGGCATCAGCCGTGGACAGGCTCATGAGCTGGTGCCCGCTGATCTCTCCCAGTGTGCCCAGGGACAGGTCAACCGGCTCGGTGTAGATGAGCTCCAGGATGAGGTCCTGAGCATGGCGGAAGATCAGCTCTCCATCCTCCACACTGCAGGTCAGGAACTTGTTGCAGGCAATGTCCAGGAGGGGCAGACGGTCACGGCAGAAGCGGTCCCCCAGGGAGCCCTTGGGTGCCAGTACCAGGATGGCATAGTGGTAGGCTGTGTACATACAGTAGAAGTCCGCAAAGTAGAGGTTGGTACTGGGGTTGAAGAGGCGCTGGGCAGGGATCTGGAAGCGCCAGCGGCCATAAGGGGAGTCCTGTGGGGGCTGGCCTGTGTTGAACTCCGTGTTGCAGCTGAAGAAGACACCATGCAGCATGCCACTGGTAGGGGAGCCGTGGCTGCCACTGTTGTCCTTCAGGTAAGGCTGCAGCACGTTCCCGCAGTGGGTCCTGCCCACCAGGGAGGAACGCCAAAGAGAAGGGGAAAATGCCATGGGTTAGCTCTGCTGGAGCCTGGCTGCAATGTGTAGCTGAGACGAGAATGAGCCAGCCCAACTGCAGCATTCCTATTAGCCTGCAGCTAATAGTCTAATAGCTAACTAGTCACAGACATTACGTCCTTTCACGCTGTCTCCCTCACCAGACTCTGAGGATAAGAGTAACTTCTGCCTTAGTCTGTCTGTCCTGGCCCCTAATAAGGAGCCCGGCACAGGTGGGTACCCCTTGTCTCTCTTTCATTCTGAAAAAGGGATCCTAAACAGGACCATTGCCTCTTCTTGAATAGAAATACCAAAGACTCCAGTTCTTTACTGTTTTCTTAGGGCAAGGGGAAACGCCCACCACAGCTGCCAGTAATGATAAAGACAGTAACAGTGGCAGACTGCCCTGACCTAGCTTAGAAGGACATGGACTTGAAGCAGTGTCAGCAGGCGTGGGGGAGGGTGAAGAAGCCCTGGTCCAGCCTCATTCTTGCCTGGTCCTGGCTGTCCTGAGAGACAAGTGACTTGCCAGCCCTTGATGCCTTAGGGCTCAGCATCAGTAGGCTCAAGTGCCTACTGGTCTGTCTGCCTCTCTTTCTCTCCCCCGCCCCCGCCATCGCCCCCCAAAGAAAGCAATGCGTATGTGAGCCACTGACAAATAAGATCAAGGCTACTCTGGTTGGATCACGTGCGTGGGTGGGATCCTCCAAGCCCAGTCCTTTGGCTTCCTACCTGCCTCTCTCATCAGTATCCAAAAAGATTTCCCCAAAATGTTTCTCTGGGGCCTCTGGACTCCTTAGCACTCAACTAGAAAGCTAGCCAACTGAGAGTCTCCAGAGCTTTACGTGCTCAGGACTGTTTCATTTTGTCATCTTCTTGCCACCTCCCCTGTGTTCCTGGGTCCTGAAATGGAGAGAGAGCTGACGTATATACAAAAGACCCCGTAAAGGAACTGCCCCAGAAGGCGGAGCCAGACCCAGAACTTATTACCTAACCTTTGCCAGCAGGATCTTCTGCCAGGAAGCCCCACTAAAATGTCCTTGATCCTTCCTTAGCCCCAGCCTCAAAGTGGTAGTCACTTTTTTTTGTTTTGTTTTGTTGTGTTTTTGAGATAGGGTCTTGCTATGTAGCCCAGGCTGGCCCTAAATTTGCAGCTATACTTCTGCCTCAGCATTCTTGGACGGAGGCAGGGCTGGGAAGGGAGAAGCCCTAGCAGATCTGTTTTGCCTTACCTGGCGTGCTGGAAATACTCCTTGTGATGGTTGCGGTAGAATACAGAGAAGCGGAGCATGCGGCCAGCGATTTGCTCAGCCTTCTCCTGCAGCTGGGCCAGGTGCTCCTTGGCATAATCTGTAAGAGTCCAGGCAGGGTGAGGCAAGCGAAGGATCCGCTGCAGGATCACGACTTCCTCCTCTTTCCACCATCCACCAAGCCTGCAGGCAAACCTCATCCTCTGGACCAACAGGGGAGCTTCTGTAATAACCTGGACTCAGATGGGACAGGCCAGCTGGCCTTGGCTGGGAACATGTTGTCTTTTCTCACCTCTGAGTCCAGAAAGGAGGGAGGAATGCCTGCTATCACTCGAGGGCCTCCCAGACTGTCACCACAGTGAAAAGAGGGCCAAGAGGAAAAATAAAGCCTTGAGAGGTAAACTACAAGGTCCTTTGGGGGCGGGCCCTTCAAATCTAGGTGAGAGCCTGCCTCACAGCTAGTGTGGTGGCTAACTGTAATTTTAAGTGGGGGCTAATGATGAATCAAAGAACAGAGCCTGGGCCTCAGGTGAGTGTTCAGCAGGAGGGGGCCGAGGCACCCGGCTGTCTACTTGACTCTCTATGTGGGAGAAATCAAAAAGGCTGATACCAGGGGTTGGGGATTTAGCTCAGTGGTAGGGCGCTTGCCTAATAAGTGCAAGGCCCTGGGTTCGGTCCTCAGCTCTGGGGGATAGGAAAACTGTCCCCTGACACTGGACCAGGGGTCTTGGCAGAGTAGTTAGGCTACACAGTACCTTGGAACAAATTACGAGGCAGTGTCCTCTGCTTATTTAACCAGCGCATTTCTCTGTGCCGGGTCTTGGGGAAAAAGCAGGGTAGACCCAACGACAGCATTTCCAGATGCTCAATTTCAATTAAACACCCACTGCATTTGCAGCTCGGAGAGGGGGTGCACACCAAGATGCCTCTCCTACAAGGAGCAGAGGTGCCTCTCTAGTCCAGTTATGGCAACTCAAGGAGACTAGGGGCACAGATTTTGGCAGAGGATGGAGCCAGCAGCCTTGGAGGCCCCAGGGCAGGGAATGTTCTCTGCCCCTTCCTTGTGACAGAGAGCAATCTGGAGCAGATCTCACATGGACACCAAAGGGATAGAATATTTGGGGACAGCTCCTTGGCTCTCAGTGACAAGCACACCCAAAGTAGTGTTTGTTCATGTGAGAATTTGTGAGTTAGGCTCTGCCTAAGAGACCTTACAAGACCATCAGATGGGAACCGTCTTTCCAGGCTAAGGGGATACTTAGGACCAACAAAATGCTATTGTGCTACCAAATGACCACTGGTAGATGACTGATGAACAAAACATGATCTAGCCAATACAATGGAATACTGACTAATCTTATGTGGTACAGCACCTATGTATCTTACTGGTATTCTGGGAAAATAAATAAGTCAGTCCCCAAAGGACAAATACTTGATCTCACTCATATGAGCTACCTTGCAGAGTCAAAGATCAGAAAGCACAGAGGTAGGCATGGCCCAGAGGAGAGGAAATGGGAAGGGGAGGCTCTGAGGGTACAGTATTCTGGCTTTGCAAGATGGAGAAGTCCTGGAGATGGGTTGCACAATAACAATATAAAACCACTTAACACTTCTGTACTTAGAAATATATATTCTTGGGGCTGAAGGGATGGCTTATCAGTTAAGATCACTTGCTGTTCTTTCAGAGGACTGGAATCTAGTCCCCAGCGTCAGTGTGGGGTGGCTCACAACCACCTGCAACTCTAGTTCAGGGGATCCAACACTCCTCTCATCTCTGTGGACACTCAAATGAAAGTGTGCACACACAGACACACATGTACATATAAATAAAAATAAAGTTTATATATATAATTTTTTTTCTCTTGAAAAAAAAAACAAAAACAAAAAAACACCAGAAAAGTAGTTCCATCCCTTCACATAGGTGGTATTGCTGACGGGTAGAGTGTGCATCTGTCTACACACGCTCTATGTCCTCTGTATGGCCTGAGCATAGCACCCAGTGTGCAGCAGTTGTTTCTGAGCATGCTGGGCTATGAGGAAGTGTCCCACCATGGGCCAACCAAGCCAGCTGTGTTATGGAGGCAGGGTATTACAATACAACATCAGGGCCTCACCTCCTGTGCAGAACTCCACGGTCTCACTCCAGCCAGACACCAGGTACTCCCCGTCACTCTGTTTTATCGCTGTCTGCACAGCCACACTGTATTCTGTGCGGGGACTCAGGAACCAGTGCCCTCTCACCGTCATGGGCAGAGGCACTGCCTTAGCCACGAGCTTGGTGGGGACATCCTGAGAAGTGAGGTACAGATAGATGGAGCACCAAGCGTCAGTCTTGAAGTCACACCCCATCTTGGCGTTATTCCCACATCTCCGCTCCCTCAAAGGGTCTCTCCTCTTCCTCCCAAGGAGGGCCAGAGTTTCAGAGACTCCACAGCTCTATGACCTGGCCACCATGTCACTGAAGAAACAAACAGTGGCTTGAGCATACTTCCTTCAAGCCCTGCGATGCCCCATTCTCTTGAGAACTAATGGGAAAGGCCACTAGGGAAGAGGGCCCTAAAGTTGAAGGTGGCAAGACCTTCATTTGTGAGGGAGACTGAGAAATCTGCACACCACAGTGCTGTCTCCACGGCAACGGCAAACGCTGGGAAGCCAGGGAGGAAGAGAAAAATATGCCTTATTCTTTGGGGGGAGGGCCAAGGGGGTGGTGTGGAACATTCACATCACCGTGGCAACTGGCCTGCCAAAAGACACCCAGATCTGGGGAGCCAGAGAGAGAGAGAGAGAGAGAGAGAGACAGAGAGAGAGAGAGAAGAGAGAGAGAGAGAGAAGAAGAAGGAGGAGGAAAGGAGAGGGGAGAGAGGGAGAGGGAGAAAGAGGAGGAGGAGGAAAGGAGAGGAGAGGAGAGAGGAGAGAGGGAGAGAGGGAGAGAGAGAGAGAGAACGAGAACGCCCACAGCAAGCTGTCACCCTGGGAGTCAGCTCCTTCACACTAAACTCTCCCCTGCCTATGCATGCAGCTGGAGAGGATGAGAGATTCCCTCCTACCTGCTCGCTCCTATGCTGGCTTTAACCTGGGGAAATGACACACTGAAGAGAACCCTCCTACATGTCTTTCTACACCAAGAAAACAGACTAGCGGAGGGAAGGAGCAGAGAATACCTAGGACTGTGTGCAGTATCACATACTCAGCTAAAGGGGCCTACATTGCCCACCCAGCCACAAGAATGACTTCTGAGTCTTGGGTTTGGAACATTATCTGGACATGTGAGGCCTTGGGCCCCATCCTACAAACCCAGGTGCTCTGCTCCCATCTGAAGTTCCAGTCATGGGGAACAGCAACATTGGAGCTGTGTTAGGCATACGGCCAAGCAGCACAAAAACATCTCTCACGGAACCTTTTCAAAAGCTCTACAAGGGTGATGTGGTCATTCCATTTTTACCAAGGAAGACACCAAAGCTCAGAAAGGTCAGATCATTTTGGCAAGACGACCCTGTGAAAAGAATCTGGATTTGGGCCAGGCATCTGCCTCATCCCTAATTTGTCTAGAGCCCATCAATCTGCTTCCACGTAGCACAGGGGCGGGAAGAGGTACCAAGGCATCCTTTACTCACCCGGTGCTTGAACTTGTTGGAGTTCTTGTTTTCCTTCTTGTTGAGGTCAATGAAATAATGGGTGACTCTCTCCAGGTCACTGTCTTCCATGGCCCAGGAGATACGGAAGGAGTCACAAGTGATATTGTTGATCTCAATGCTGTGGGGGGTGGACAGCAGTTCCATGTTCCCCTCTGGTTTGGCTCCTATGGGGATTGCAAGCCAGAGGAAAGATTAGCATCTCCCTCCCATCCCACAGAGCTTTCTGGAATGTGCTGCTCCCATCATGCTTTGTGAGGTGGAGTCTCACATACCCATCGAATGCCCCTGGCCTCATAATGTGATAGAAAAGATTGCAAGGGGGCTAGACAGGATAGGAGGGACCCAAGGTGAGACAGGGCGCCCTCTGGGTGGGTGGGTGGGGTCCTGGCTCTCCTTAGAGGGTCCAGAGAGCAGACGGCACCTGACAGGTGGCAGAGGCAGTGGGAATGCTGCAAACACTGGGCAGGGACAGATTTGCAGCAGATGGAGCTGAGGAGGGAGGGGCCCTTAGCCAGCAGGCGTGAAGAGAGAAAGGGTAGGAGTGGAGAGGATGGGGAGGAGGAGGTCCGCAGGAAGCACCTGCTGAGGGGCTGATGCCTGAGGGTTGAGGCAGGTGGCAGGTCAGGGGCAGCCAGAGTCCACAGGTGCCAAGACCCTGAGGCTCTAGCCTCTCTCCTCTCTGTAGTGACTGGAGCAGTGAGGGATCCTATGGAGGGCTGGAGGGACAAATGCTTTGGATATATCTGCTGTGGGTGGGAGTGGCATGGACCACAGCCTGCTTTAAACTCTTTTTCGGTCTGTTACTTTGACGTGCGGTTTCTATTTTCACAGATTCACTTGATTTTTCTTTCTTTTATTTCTTTCTCTCTTCTCTTCTTTTCTGAGACAAGATCTTGCTATGCAGCCCAGGATTCGAACTCACTATCCTTCTGCCTCAGCCTCCCGAGCACCGAGATTACAAGTGTGTACTCACTTTGCTCTTTTCATGGATTACTTTTGGTCTTTCTGAGGCAGGGTTTCTCTGTGTAGCCCTGACTGTCATGGGACTCTGTAGACCAGGCTGGCCTCCAACTCAGAGATCTGCCTGCCTCTGCCTCTGAGTGCTGGAATTAAAGATGTGCACCACTTAAAGAATTACTTTCAACACTGACATCTATTGGGGGCCAACACAAACTAATAACATCTCACACAAGCCTGGGAGATATACAGGTACTGTTATTCTCCTTATTTATTTTACAGACAGGTAACCAAGGTTGGGGACACTGACATGTCCACACAACCAGCAAATTACGTACATTCTGGAGGCCAAGTTCTTTACTGTGGACTGAGGTTGTGTTGTGTGCATGTGTAGTGTGTACATTTTTATGACTTTATTTTTCCTCTTCCTATCAGTGTTTTTCAAGTGATTGAATCTTCCCTTGCCTCCTACTCCATTCCTTCAGCTCTACCCTGACTTTGTGCCCTTTGGGCATGAAAAGACTACACCATTATTTCTCTCGACCGTGTTTGACTGGGCTAGAGTTAGCCGGGCTTGCCTATAGCCTGGTTCTCCCAGGAATGAGGATCTTAGGGGAGACACAGAGCTCTGGCGCACTCGCTCGGGGCCTTTTCTGGCCTCTCTTCTGCAGTTCATCACCCAGCACATCTCACAGCACCTCCTTCTCTGCTCTTAGCCTTCCTCTGCTTCCCTTGCCCAGGAGCTAGGGTGAGGGCACCTTGTGCCTGCAAAATCAGGTACTTTTATTTATAGCTCCCAGAAAATCCAACCCACATTTTCCTGTCAATTAAGCCTGCTCCAGAGCCTGGCACCACTAAATTAACCTGGAAGGCAGGTACAGGAAAAAAATGAGGGTAAGGTTGATGGCCTTATCTGCCCAGATGTTCCTGAAGTCCAATATTTTCTTAGCTTCCCACCCTGCAGCCAAACAACCCTGGCTTCATGCATAAGAAATCTATGGTCAATAAACATGGGAGTGCTACCAGATCTCCTCCAAAATGAGGGAAAAAATGGGATGAGGTATCTGGAAACATACCTACAATAGTATTTCTGTATGTAATTTGGGGGAGGGGTGTGGAGCAGCAAGGGGTTAGCAATGCCCTGGATATTGTCAAGGAGCTTCTGAGGAAGCTTTTTGCACCCGCCAATATGAACCCACACTCCCACCTGAGGACTTGAGTGGCTCCCACCCACATGGGATCCAGCCTACACCTGCCCTGAGCAGACACCTGTCCCTGCCTTGATCCCTCCTCACTTTCCAGTCTTCCTAGAGGCAAGGGCAGCTTTGGTGGTGGGTGGAGATTCCAGGTTAGGTGCTTGCTTATCCCTTCTCTCCACTTCTGAGAGAGCTGCTCTCCACCCTAGCCTAAGGTCTGGGAGAGTGGGAGCACCCGACCCTGCAAGGGCAGCCAGCCAACATGGACAAAGGGCGGGTATCAACTCAGTCTCTGTACACCCAGATGCCTAGGGAAGGGCAGTCTGTGAGGGACAGGTTGAGGCAACACCCTTAGAACACCCACAGTCCCATGTGAATCCACCCTAAGCAAGCATGTACACACCCCCACGCAGGCAGGCATGCATGCACACACACATGCGCAAGGGGTGCCCACACGCCTCCTTAGACATCCTCATTCCTCCACACTCACCTACGCATGGATGTACCCTCCTCCACCTTGCACATTCTGAGAATGCCCCAGTATTTCCCCTTCGAAAGCTGTTGGTTGCCTTCATGCCAACGCACACATGTTCATGTCCACAGGCTCACACATACCCGCACTCATCATCACAAGTCACATTTTCGGAAAAGAGGAAGCCACAAGCACCAACACACATACATGCTGCCTCCCCCCACCCCAAGAAGGCAAGCAACCCACATAGCTGCCTGTGCACACACGCACATCTGAGCACCAGTCAATCCTTGCGTGGATTCTGGTATTCTCCATGGAGCCTTTGTAGGTTCCAAGACACAGACTTTGAAAACATGTTTGTCTCTGGCCACATTGGTCAGCCTGCTTCTTCACAGGCCAACAGGTTTGAACACCTACTCAAGTTTGCCCACAAACAGAGGTTTGGGCCCACACTTCCCACCTCCCCACCTCTCTTGCCCTGAAGTTGCCCCTCCCGGCATAGAAACAGCCTGGTTGCTACAGTACTCCCTCAACATGTACTCCCACCCACATGACAAGTGACATGTCCACCCCCTAAAAATACTGCCTCTTGGGGCTCCTGCCCACATATGCCCACAGGCTACTCAGATAAACGCTGCCCCCGCACACATGTACCTCACGCGTAAAAATGTTCTGAAACATGCCATAAGCCGGTCAGAAACCCCAAAGGAACCTAACTGCGTGGAGACAGACCTATCTACGCAAGCTAGCCTCCAGCCTCCTCCCAATCATGCAGACACGTTGTACACACTGGGGCCCCTTCCCCAAGCCCATTCCCTAAAGCCACTGGTATGCCATAGGGAAACCTCCCCCACCCAGCTGAACCTTTTGGCATCGCGGACTGCGCAGAATGGTCACGGGGTAACTAACTGTGTCGCCCCAGAGACCAGATCCAGCTGTTAAGCTCTTTGCCAAGGGGACAAGGTCTCCAGGCCTGGCAACCCAGGTGGTCAGCCAGGGCAGTTGTGGGGGTCCCTGGTGGCCACAGCTCTCAACCTTTCAGGATAGGCAGGGTGGTTTAGGGGAAGAAGCGCACTTACCTGGCTTCAGCCGGCCTTGCAGAGGGAGACTTGGAAGAGAAGGAAAGGAGAGACCTCTCTGTGGATGATGAGCTCCCCAGGCAGGGGACAGCAGCCTGACGCCTAGGTCACAGGCAGCCAGGCACGCTCGCTTCTCTCTGGGAGGCTGCTTCCATACCCCACAGGCAGCCACTCTGTCTAGCTCTGCAGCTACTGCTACTGCCCCCGGCAAGAAGACGGACGTTGCTCGCAGCCCAGCGAGTGAGTGCACACGAAGAGAGAAGCAAGAGCGAAATCAAAGCAGCGTGGAGGAGAGAGAGGCAGAGAAATCGAGAAGGAACGGGAGAGCCAGACCGAATCTGGCTCCACCAATGGGATCAGAGGCTGCACAGCGTCAGGTGATAACAAGCAAGCTTGGTCCCTGCTCGCCCAGGCTTGTGGGAGGGGGAAAGGGCAGAGGGTCCCCGGGGAGCTATACAGATGTCCTTGGAGGCAGCAGCTGTGGCTTCTGCCACATTTCCCCCATTCTTCCAGGACAAGATGCCTCCCGAACCAGTCCAACACACCCCCTGCTTGGAAAATCTCAGGCTTGAATGCAGCCCCCCAAACTTTAAGGGGCTGGGACAGGGGTGGAGCTTACTCCAAGGGCTCAGGAGACTGGGTAGGGGAAGGGTCCCAAAGAGGTGGCTGAGCTGGGGTTGGAGGGACCTTATCTTCAGTCTAGGTGATCTCCTAGGGGACTTTCACTGACGTGCGGCTCCATTTTCTTACCAACTCTTTATCAAGAGAAACCAGTCCCGCAGCCTCGGAGACTCAGGAGTGTCCAGGGAGAATCTTGTAGCTGCTTAAATGTCCCCAAGAAAAGGTGTGGGAGTCAGGCGTGTAAAATAGGGAGGGATGCAAAGAAGCAAGAACGTGGGGGGTGGAAGGATACACAGAGCTTTGAGTGTTTTCATCCCAGCCAGCCACCCTCCAGGCTCGAGGCCACCAAAACCCCGAGACCGCAGTCAGAGACGACTATCAGTAGGCTTGTCTACCACCCAGGACTGAGGATGGCTGCAAGTCCCCAATGGAACATTCGAGGACATTTGACCTAAGGAACAGTGACCAAGAGTCGCTACCACGATTAAAGCACGAGGTTTTGTAGTCTGAGGGAAATGGACATGATTTCAGCTCTATGGTTTGCTAGCTGGGTGACTTCGGACAAGGGACTCTAGCTGTGAGCTTCGGTTTCTTCATTTGTGAAGTGGGATGATAATACAGGTTTATTGTTATTGTGGAGTGAGATCATTACGTAAATCGCTTAGCTCTGGGCTTGGCACCTGAGAAGTGTCTGTCATTTAGTTGAAGCTGCTATCTTTCTCATCGTTGGTTGGCAGTCTTTGCCCTGCAAAGAGCCCACAGTCTTCTAGGAGAGGTAGGAGGGATATTTAGAGGGTACATTTAAAGAATAAGAGCCTTTAGTTGGCCCTTCTGCATCTGCTGATACAACCAAGGATCAAAAAGATGTTTTTAGCCTGGGCAGAGGCAGGCATATCTCTGTGAATTCCAGGCCAGCCTGGGCAACAGAGTGAGTTCCAGGAAAGGAGCAAAGCTACACAGAGAAACCTTGTCTCAAAATAAATAAATAAAAGATGGTTTAGGGGCTGGAGAGATGGCTCAGAAGTTAAGAGCGCTTGAAAAGAACCCAAGTTCTATTCCCAGCTCTCAACCATCTGTAACTCCAGTTCCAGGGGAATCCCTTGCCCTCTTTTGGCCTCGGCTCACAATGCACACATGGGGTGTAGTTGTATAACAGTTTCATCCAAGATTGAAACATTCCATCCTACAGGGGAGCTCCTTAAGCAGGAAGGTAAACAACTCAAAAGAAATTCAGGAAGTCCCTGAAACTGACCAGATTCACTGGGCTCTCCTCTGCCAGAGTAAACAATAAAAGCGGAGAGTCCTCAGAAGAGCAAAGCTGAGCTGCAAAGAAGGCTCTCAGACAAACTAGGAAACTGCTGAGACCAGACCAGCTGCCTAGGAAAAGCTGAGCTTCTGGAAAAGGTTTGGACCAACAGAAAAACCTGGAAAGGACACTCTCTCCAACCTGCTAAGCTGCCTGCAGGCTTTGTGAGCTGTTCTGCTGGGGTGGGCTTTGGTGATGCAGCCATCTTTGAACCATTTCTGCTCCTGCAAGTCACCCCTCACCCATATTCATGTAAGTAACCCCAATAAAACTCATTGGTTCACCAAGTTGGACTTTGATTTGTCATGAGCTCCCTGTCAGGGGTAAGTAGATGTATGTGTTGTCTTCCCAGGAAAAGTTTTGTCACACAACAGGTGCAGCAGCCATATATGCAAGCAACACACCCATCCACATACAATAAAATTTAAAACTTTTTTCCACTACTGAAATTGTAGTGATGAGAATTTTGCTCATTTGGTAGAGCGTTTGAGTATTTGCCCAGAATGCACAAAAGTTTACCCCAGGAATGGTGATGAATGCTTGTAATCTAGACCTTAGGGGGCAGATGCAGAGGAAGATTAGAATTTAAGATCATCCTTAGCTATGTAGTGAATCTGAAGCCAGCTTGAGCTACGTAGAATTTTATTTAGTTGTATTTGTATTGAACATGTACAGACTTTTTTTGTTTTGTTTTGTTTTCGAGACAGGGTTTCTCTGTGTAGCTTTGGAGCCTTTCCTGGAACTCACTCTATAGCCCAGGCTGGCTTCGAACTCACAGAGATCTGCCTGCCTCTGCCTCCCAGTGCTAGGATTAAAGGTATGTGCCACCACCACCCGACCAGACTTTTATCTCTTAAACCTTGCATAATATTTAGATTGAATTAAATAGTAGAAGTAAATTATAGAGGATGCACTTAAGTTGCAGGTAGACTCCATGCCGTCTTTATGTAAAGTACTTGAACATCGTCTGGTTTGGGCATCTGTGGAGATGTTGGAACTAACCCCCGTCAGTGCATAGAGATGGTGTCCAGCTAAGTTCTGGGTACAGATGAGGATTCAGAGCAGGGAGAGAGGCCAACTGCAGAGCACACAGGAGATGGCAAGATGAGAAGGGGTGATGGGGTGAAAAGGGGGGAATATGGGGACAGCAGATGCCACTTGACCCTGGAGTGAGGACCCCAGGAAGCAGAAGGTGTGAGCTGAGCATCAAGGGACGTGCAGGGAGAGGGACTTGGGGTCTGTATTTATTGGTGGCAAGGGTCAGCTATGGGTGACAAAGACAGAATGAAGAATCCACAGGGTGCAAAAGCCAGGCAGAAGCCCGGCCTTCCTTAAATGGGCGTGAGAACCTGAGCGAGTCTGGTCAGATCATGTACCACAGAATGTGGAGTGGTGTGTCACACGGGCAGGATTAAGCACCCCTTGGGCCAAACACGGGGCCCTGCCCCTCACACGCCCACACTAAGATGTTGAAACTCAGAAGAGATCTGAGACATCACCACCCAGTCAGGAACAGTTTCAGTTGTCTAGCCTAAAACTCTAAGACCAACCTGAAGGGCAGCAAGGGAGGAAAAGGCAGATTCTTTGTGACTCAGTTTCCCTGCCTTTAAATGGAAGAGTCCTGAACCACTTATGCTTCTCACCTTCTCAAGATGGCACTGGAAGTCTGCCTGAGATCATGAGCCATCGTCGTGGTGGTGAACAGCAGCTGCATGAATGACCCTTTGTGCAGCTGTATGCCCGTGAGCCAGCTGAGCAGGTGAGGGCGCAACCCTTTATGGCTCATGCCTCTTCATGCCTCACAAGGACTCCTCTCAAAGCAGGAGGGCAAGGCATGGTCAGAACAAAGCACAGCCAAGTATAACTAGCTGCGTGTAGGAAATCCACCAACCAACCAAGTGGATGAGCCTGTGCTGTCTTAGTTTTGTCTGGCCGCTTCTCTCTTTTAGATGGGGTTTCACTAGGACACGGTGGCTGGCCTGGAACCCATTCTATAGACCTTGACCTCACAGAGCTCTACCTGCCTCTGCCTTCCAAGTGCTGGGATTAAAGGAGTGCACCACCATACCTAGCCAGCTATGTTAGTTTAATAACTTTTTCTTAACACAAGCCACACACAGTCACTGTAGAAATATGTGAGTACTTCATTGTAAAAATTAAGATGGGAGGAGGCCTGGAGAGAGGGCCCAGAGGTTAAGAGCGCCAGCTGCCCTTCCAGGGGTCCTGAGTTGAATTCCCAGCAGCTATCTATAATGAGATCTGGTGCCCTCTTCCAGTATGCAGGCAGAACACTGTAGTTAATAAAAAAAAATAAGAGGGAATTAAAATCACTAGTTTTCACATCTTTCAGAAATAGGTATATGAGATACACACATGGTTTATTACCAAAAGTGGGAAGAAGGACTGGAACCTGATTTTCTGACTTAACAATACCCTTTTATTAATGATACAATCTAAATTGCTGTCTTGTGTTCCATTGTTGGGTCCCTTTTGGAATCCTCTTCTCATCTGATTCTTTCTTCTAAACAACACTGCAGTGAATATACTTATGCCAAAATTTCTTCTCATGCCTTATTTACACTTTTAATAAATATGAAAGCTTAAGTAAGCTATCAAAATACAGATTTAAAAAACAATTTTTTAAAAGATCAGCCAGATGTGATGGCTCATATGTCCAGCACTTAGAGTGAGTCAAAAGAGTTGTCTTGAGTTCCAGGTCAGTCTGGGTTACAGAATGAGATCCTGTCACTGAAACCCTCCAAAAGAACCAAAGCAAAGCAAACAAAGCAAAATCACTACCCAAGGGACTGGAGAGAGGGCTCAGCAGGTAAGAGCACTGGCTGTTCTTCCAAAGAACTCAGGTTCAATTCCCAGCACCCACGTGGCAGCTCACAACTGTCTGTAACTCCAGTTCCAGGGGATACGACACCCTCACACAGACATACATGCAGGCAAAACATCAATGCACATAAAATAAAAATAAACAATAATAAAAAACACTACCCAAACAGAACAACCCACTTATGTGACAATTGTGGAAACCGATATGTTTTAGTTTTGATTATTTTCAAGATAGGGTTTCTCTGTGTGGCTTTAGCTGTCCTGGAACTCACTCTGTAGGCCTAAAGGCATGCATCACCACTTTATCTGGACATTTGGTAATATTTAGGAATCACTGGTTCTGATGATCACATTTTGGTTTTTTTTTTATTTTTATTTTTTTAAATTGGTTTTTCGAGACAGGGTTTCTCTGTGTAGCTTTGGTGCCTGTCCTGGATCTCCTTCTGTAGACCAGGCTGGCCTGGAACTCACAGAGATCCGCCTGGCTCTGCCTCCCAAGTGCTGAGATTAAAGGTGTTTGCCACCGCCACCCGGCTAGTTGTATTTTTTTTTTTAAGATTTTTATTTTATGTGTTTGTTTTTGCCTACATGCATGTCTGTGCACTGTGTGTCTGTAGCACCCATGGCTGTTAGAGAGGGAATTAGATCCCCTGGAACTTGAGTTCCAGGTGGTTGTGAGCAGCCATGTGCATGCTGGGAACCAAAGCCAGGTCCTCCCAAGAACAAGATAAGAACAACAAATGCTCTTAATGTCTGAGCCACCTCTCCAGCTCTGTGGTGATTTTGTAGTTATTTTTTAAAGTCCTTATTCTCTAGAAACATATATTGTAATATTAAAAAATGAATAACGTACTATTTATGGTTTGTTTCAAAGTGATCTTGGTGGGTGGTGATTGAGATAAAACAAGAGTAGTCTCTTGGAGATCTAATGAGCTATTTTCTTCTACTTTTGTGCATTGTTGGAAGTTTCCACATTAAACATTATACCTAAGCCAAGACTTCAACAATAACAAAGGCACTTATTAAGCACCAAGACACAGTGCCAGACATGTGATTTGGAAGGTAGACTTGAGAGGTTGATTCATCAACCTCATAACGGAAAGGGAAATGGAAAGAAGGCCCAGCCCCAAACTTAGAAAACTAGATTCATTTTCAGATATGAATGCTAAGACTATATTCTACACCGTAGAGAAATAGGTAGTAAATACAGAGTCTGATATACTATAGAAAGAACTGGTCTTTTAAAAAATTAGATGTATTTATTTTTGTAGCTGGAAGGTTTCTCCGGTCCTGGCCCAGCCTGCCCAGCCAGCACTACAATCCCTCAGCTGCTTATAAAATAATCATTTGATGGGCAGCAGTGGCACACGCCTTTAATCCCAGGACTTGGGAGGCAGAGCCAGGTGGATCTCTGTGAGTTCAAGGCAAGCCTGGTCTACAGAGGAGATCCAGGACAGGCACCAAAACTACACTGAGAAACCCTGTCTCGAAAAAACAAAACAAAACAAAACAAAACAAACAAACAAACAAAATAATCATTCAGAGGCTTAATATTAATTACTAATTGTATGGCCTATGGCAGGCTTTTTGCTAGCTAGCTCTTATAACTTAACCTATTTCTATTAATCTATAAGTTGCCATGTGGCCATGGCATTACCAGTCTGCTGACATCTTGCTGCTCCTTTGGTGGTGGCTGGTGTCTCTCTCCTCTCCTTTCTTCTCTTCATATGTCTGCTTGGATTTCCCATCTGCCTTTAGGCTGGCTTGCCATAGGCCAATGCACCTTTATTTATCAACCAATCAGAGCAACACATATTCACAACATACAGAAAGACATCCCACAGCATGCATATATATATATATACACGTATATATATATATACATATATATATGTATATATACATATATGCATATATACATATACATATACATATACATATACATATATATTGAGCTGAGGATCGAACCCAGGGCCTTGTGCTTGCTAGGCAAGCGCTCTACCACTGAGCTAAATCCCCAACCATATTTTATGAGTATTTTTGTCTCTGTGTATGTATGTGACCCACATGTATACCTACAAGTGGTTGGGAGCCACCATGTATGTGCTGGGAACTAAAACTGGGTTCTCTGCAAGAACAGCCTCAATACAGTCTTAATACTGCTTATGCACTTTATAAAATCCAAGTGTATAGATAGATTTTCATTCTCGGTAAGCTGAATGTGAGGATCCCATGAGCCAACAAAGCACACATATCCATAAAGCAACTTGTTCATTCAGTTGTCCTTACAGTGAGAGAGAGGTGAGGGGAACGGCTGTTTATGAGCACTGCTTACCTACTTAACGCTGTTTGAAACTGCATTTAGATACCCTGCAGCTCCCAGTGGCTATACTTTTCATAATTAATAAAGAACATTAACGAGCTGGGCCTAGCGGCACAGCTATTCAGAAGGCTGAGGCTGGAAGATCACAACTTGGTTGCTAATCAGGGAAGCTTTGGAAAAAAACAAAACAAAACAACAACCCTGCCTCTGTATAGCAGTTTGAATAAGAATGGCCCCCATAGGCTCATATACTTGAATGGTTAGTCATCAGAGAGTGGCACTACTTCAGAAGGTGTGGCCTTGGTGGAGGAAGTGTGTCACTAGGGGCGGGCTTTGAGATTTCAAAAGCCTAAGCCAGGCCCAGTGGCTCTCTCTTCCTGCTGCTCTTGGATCTGGATATAGAACTCTCAGCTCCTTCTCCAGCACCATGACTGCCACCATGCTGATAATAATGAACTAAATTTCTGAAACTATAACCAAGCCCCAGTTAAACACCTTCCTTTATTAGCGTTAAAAGGGTTGGGGCTAGAGAGATAGCTCAGTGGTTAAGAGCGATGGTGGCTCACAACCGTCTGTAATGAGATCTGGTGCCCTCTTCTGGCCTGCAAGCATACATGCAGGTCACTGTATACATAATAAATAAATAAATCTTTAAAAAAAAAGTTGTAGGGGTCATGGTGCCTCTTCACAGCAATAGAAATGAATTAAGACATTCTGGAAAGTTGAATCCCCATCACTGATGACACCATGCACTTTGGATGTAGGACTCAGAGGACCCTGGCGCTGTCCTAAAAGTCTCCTCCCTGAGGACTAGCCTTCATGGTACCAGAAGGTCATACAAGCTTCCAAAGGAGGGAAGCAGCCAACACTCCTACTCAGCTATGACACCTGTGGAGCACAATGATCCTAAGGGTGCAGCAGTTGACACCCATTCCTTAGTGGTAACCAACAGCTCTCTAATTGGACCTAAGGCCCGCTCAACAGGAGGGAACTAAAGCCTGGTACTGGAAACTTAGCTAACTATTTGGAACTAATGAAGTCATGGATCTTGGAGGAGAATCTACAACCACCAATTTACTAAACCAGCATAATCCCTAACTACATTCTAATTACTTATCCTAACACCTACAGATAAGTGTAATTCTTACCCCTCAACAAGGTAATTTCTCTTTGTAATAGATGGGGACCACTCAGAAACCCACAACTGATCAAAATGTAGTTGTGGAGCCCAGTACCGGCTGATACATCCACAACTCCTGTGCCTAAGATTCAGGGCTCATTGCAGAAGAGTGGGCGGAAAGACTGTAAGAGGAACAGGGAGTTTGCCGTGAGGTGGTGCCTCCTAGGAAAGTGAGAGAAGCTACATCCATGCAGTCTCACCAATGTGGCTGCCTAAACATGACGTGAACAAGGATGACCCCAATTGGCATGCTAACATGGAAGAGGCCAAGTCCATGAGCCCCCAACCCCAGACAAAGAACTAGACCCTAGTTAGGGAATGCTGAGAGAAGGAGAAATACTCTTCCACACCAAATGGTCAAGGTCAGGTGTGGTGCTGCACATCTTTAGTCCCAGAATTTAGGAAGCAGAGGCAGATCTCTGTGAGTTCGAGGCCAGCCTTGTCTATATAAAAGAGCTCCAGGACAGCCAGGGCTACATAGAGAGACCCTGTCTCAAAACAAGCAAACAACAGAAAAACCAAATGGTCAGAATTGAAAACATACATACAAGTAACATTATACAGACTGAGCAAGTTGTTTTTATATATTTAGGAACACACACCACTACCACCGATCAAACGTTGAGCCCTCGCCTAGCATCATGTATGAGGTACTAGGCTTGATCCTAGTATTTCGAGCCAGAGAGAGAGAAAATATGAAAATATAACTTAAAAATAGCATTTATCTATTTATGTGTTTATTTCTGTGCATCTGGAGAATCAAACCCAGGGATTGTGTATGCCAGGCAATGGCTTTACTCACTTGCACCTGCCCTAGGCTCCAAATGGCTTTTACATGAATGGTGTCAGAGTTAAATTTACCTCTTAAAAACAATCCACCTTTATATTTCTATCCACAGCCAGACTTGCTCCTTAGTCTCAGCACAAACTGGAAGTCATTCATTCATTTTAAAAGGTCTATTGGGCACTCATTATGTATCAGGCACTGTTGGAGGCAGGAAGAATAGGTGACGGACAACCACCTCACCCCTATAAAGTTCTTCTTCTCATAGGGCTTGTTTCCTGGTGGGAAGAATACAGACACATAAACAAGCCAGACGCTACAGCCTGTTTGGAGGTGATCGAAAAATAAGTCAGGAAATAGAGTCAGAGGAGGGTTTTGTGTTTTGTTTTACAATTTTAAGTAAGGTCACCAGAGAAGGCCTCTGTGTGAAAGTGACGGGGGATAAGGAACCTGACTCAAGGGAGGGAGGATCCCATGCAGCATTCTAAGCAGAAGGAGCCCTGAGTAGCAGGAACAGTCAGAGAGGGACTGAGGAGTGGAGGCCAGCGAGAGTGTGTGGTTGGATAACCAGGTTATGCTGGGCCAGGGAGCCATCGTAAAGCTGAAATAGGCATCCACTGGGAAGTTTAGGCACAGCTGTGACCTGATGAGTACTGTGTCACTTGTGCTGTGGAGACTAGACCAGGAGGCCCATCTGGAAGGGAGTCCAGGCAGGAAGTTATTATAATAAAAAGAGCCACCAAAAGTGATGGTGGCCTGCATCAGAAAGGTAGTGGATGTGTGGTAAGATTCTGGAAAAATCTAGAAAAGCTGATGCAGTAAAGGAGTCTATGAGAAAAGGGAGTCAGGAACTGCAAGGATTTTTACACTGAGTTGGAGATACACACTGCCTAGCATGCCTCTGGCCCTGCATTCAATCCCCACTATGGGGCTGGGGGCAGATTTTTGATGTAACAACTAGAGGGACATAGTTGCCATTTAGTAAATTGGGGCCACTTTGTAATAGAATATCTAAAGTTTGGATGTAGCCCTAGGTTTTAGATGCTGTCTTAGGGCTTCTATTGCTGTGAAGAGACACCATGACCACAGCAACTTTTTTTGTTTTCCAACTCTTATAAAGGAAAGCATTTAATTGGGGCTGGCTTACAGTTCAGAGGTTTAGTCAGTTATCATGGCGGGAAGCATAGTGGTGTGCAGGCAGATAAATGCTGGAAAAGGAGCTGAGAGTTCTACATCTTGATCCACAGGAAGCAGGAAGAGACTGCCACACTGGGCAGGTGTGGCTTGAGCATCTGAGACCTCAAAGCATGCCCCCACTGACACACCTCCTCCAACAATGCCACACTGTGGGAGCATGCTGGGAGTCCAGCTCCAACCTACTCCTCCACCTAAGAACCCTTCTAAATGTGGGGGCAGGTTGGAGCCAGACTCCCACACCACACCTACTCCAGCAAGGCCACACCTGCTAATAGTGCCACTCCCTATGGATCCAGCATTCAAACACTTGAGTCGATGGGGGCCAAACCTATTCAAACCACCACAGATGCCTAGCAGACATCCAAATGGCAGTGTGGATAGACAGATACACATATGTGGGGCTAAGAGACATCCCTGCTGGAGCCCTGAGAAATGCATACAGTGTCTCCTTGGAAACAGATCAGAGCAGGGGAGATGGCTCAGGGGGGTGGGGGAGAGTATGCTTGCCTGACCCAAGCTCCTCAGAACAGACAGTAGGAGAATTGCCTGCTTAAAGTTGTTCTCCAACCTTCACATTCACGCCATGGCATTCGTGTGGCCACACTCACACAGTAATGACCAATTTTTTAAATTAAAGTAATATAAATATGAAGCAGATCAACTAGATAATGGTAATGGAGAAAGTACAGGGAAAAGGGTTGGGGGGGGGGGGGGGGGCGGGATGGGATCCCGAGGACTGAATGTCTAGAAGTCCAGGCAAATGAGGAGAAACCAGTAAACTAACCGCCCGCAAGGGAAGCAAATGGGTTAGGATAAATAACACATAGAAAACAAGCCACAGCTTGAACTTGGGCAGTGTTCTCATACCACAGATTCCTTTTATTTTAAGGATATGTATTTAAAGATTTCTTACTCACTTTATATTTCTGATGCCCATTAAGAATTCACAGACATGTGGTTCTTAGCAAAATCTGGCTAAAACTTGCCAAACCAACCTTAGACTCCCCAATGTTTGTTAGTTTCATTACTGATCAGTAAGGATGACGATTATCTTGACTATGACATTCATGAACACAACATTCAATAAGAGGTTACTAATCACAAAACTAGGTCTCCTAGAATCATATTTGTTATACAGGATTCAGCTAAAAATAACTTCCAAGGTCCCACTGAGGCTGGATGAAAGAATCTAGCCCTCAATCTTTGGGAGGAAATGAAGAGAGATGGGAACCAAGTGCTCAGAGTCTGTTAGCTTAATTAAAGGCAGGCTGGAGAAAGTCCCTAGATAGATTATAATAATCACTGTTAGAAAGCAATCTCTCAAATGGCAAAGATATGGCTGGGGATGTTGTTGAGCTGGTAAGATAATTTGCCTTGTATGCACAATGTCCTAGGTTCCATTTCCATAAACCAGGCATGGTGGCTGTCCTGGCTAGTTTTATGTCAACTTGAAACAAGCTAAAGTCGTCTGAGGAGGACACCTCAATTGAAAAAATGCCTCCCTAAGATCAGGCTGCAGGCATGCCTATAGGACATTTTTTTTAAATTAGTGATTGATGAGAAAGGGCCCAGCCTATTGTGGTTAGGGACACCCCCGGGCTGGTAGTCCTGGGTTCTATAAGAAAGCAGGCTAAGCAAGCCATGGAGAGCAAGCCAATAAATAACACTCCTCCATGACCTCTGCATCAACCCATAATGGGCCCTCCTCCATCAATCACTAATTAAGAAGATGATATACAGGCTTGCCTACAGCCTGACCTTATAGAGGCAGTTTCTCAATGGAGGCTCCCTTCTCTCCAATGACTCTAGCTTGTGTCAAGTTAACCTAAAACTAGGCAGCACACTATCCCACTAGTCCTCTTCCTCTTCCCACCTAGCTGCCCTTCTGCTTTTCTGTATTTGTGCAAATGATTCAATGAACTTCATTAGGGCTGTTTAAGGGAACATGAGCATCTTACCACTACACCACTGAAGAAACATGTCTTTCCTTTCCTCCCATCAACTTTTAACTACCTGGAAAGTCCTCTGAGAGGAGTGGTGAATCCATGAGGCCCTCCATTTTTATTCTTACATTTTTGGTTGTGATGCATCTTAGCACAGTACTTTTTTTGTTTTTTGAGACAGGGTTTCTCTGCGCAACAGTCCTGGCTGTCCTGGAACTCATTCGGTAGAGATCTGTAGAGAACTCAAACTCACAGAGATCTGCCTGCCTCTGCCTCCTGAGTGCTGAGATTAAAGGTGTGTGCTGCCACTACCCAGCTAGCACAGTACTTTCTTTTTCAAGACAAGGTTTCTCTGTGTAGCTTTGCACCTTTCCTGGATCTCGCTCTGTAGACCAGGCTGGCCTTGAACTCACAAAGATCCGCCTGGCTCTGCCTCCCGAGTGCTGGGACTAAAGGCATGTGCCACCAACGCCTGGCTATGCACAGTACTTTTTTAAAAAGGGATTTGTTCTTATTCTATGTGTATGAGTGTTTTTGCACACGTATGCATGTGTACTGTGAGCTTGCCTGGTTCCCCCAGCAGCCAAGAGAGGACCAGATCACCTGAAACTGGAGTTATAGACAGCTGTGAACCACTCTGTGGGAGCTGGGAACAAGAACAAATGCTCTTAATCATGGGGGCATCTCTCCAGCCCTGTAGTGCAAATACTTTTTGAAAGCAATTTAGTAGTATTGATGATGAAACACAAAATACTCTCATCAAAAATAGTCTAGCCACTATGGAAGTCAGTTTGTTGGTTTTTCCAAAATTAATCATCAATCATACAAATCACCGGGTGCACTCCTTCCAGAGAAATGAAAATTTGTCTTTATACAAAAAACCACAAGTTTGTTCACAGGAACTTTATTCATAGTATCCACAGACTAAACAATCCAGATGTCTTTCAAAAGATTGGCTAAATAAACCATAGATATTCAGTGGAAACAGAACAAACCAATGATACATATCACTTGGATAGTAGAAACAGAATTATGGGGATAGAAAAAAGTAGCCACAAAAGCTGAGCATGATGGCACATTCCTTTAATTCTAGTACTGGGGAGGCAAAGGCAGATGGATCTCTGTGAGTTGCAAGTCTTGTCTCTATTATGAATTTCAGTTCAGCCAGGGGTACATGGTAAGATCCTGTCTCAACGACAGCAAAGCAAGTCACATGAAATAACAAAATTATAGAAACTGAGACTAGCTGGGCAGTGGTGGTGCTTGTCTTTAATCCTAGCACTTGGGAGATGGGGGTGGGGGGGGGGGGGGGGGGGGGTGTGTGCAGGTGGATCTCCGATTTAGAGGCCAGCTTGGTCTACAGAGCAAGTTCCAGGACAGCCAGGAAAAACCAAAAGAAAAAAAAATGGAGACCAGACTAGTGGTGGAGGATTGAGGGAAGAGAAGGCTCGGCAATTTCCTGTTGAAAATGTCTTGTACCATGACTGTAAAAATGTCAATCTTCTGGTTTTGATGTAAGTGCTAGATCTTACTATTGGGGGAACAAAGGAAACAGAACTTGGGCTCTCTCGGCTGCGTCCACCGTCACCGTCACCATCATCCTCAATCATAATCATCATCCTATGAAACAGCATCTCATTCTGTAAGCCTAGCTGGTCTGAACTCAGACACCTGCCTGCTTTTGCCTCCCAAGTGCTGGATTTACAGGCATGCACCAACATGCCTGCCTCTCCACATTATTTTTTCTTTCCCTTTAAATAACTGCATATGTACAACCTCAAAACTTACTTTTAAAATGTACACATTCTCTTTCCTAGGGATATAGTCTAAAAGAAAACAAACAAAAAGTTGAATTTATCAAATGTACACTACTGTTATTTACAAGGAAATACCCATGTAAATGAAGTGCCTGATTAGGCACTATAACCTTCCATTAGTCATTTGACACCAACAAAGGATATAATATTGTAGCATAAAACAGTACATCACAAATATTTTAATACTAGCAGTTAATGGAATTCTAGCAGGAATAGTTTCCTTCCTTAGAAATACATAACGTTGCTACAGTTTATCCATATTGGGGGGTCAGTGGAGTGTAACATTAAAGGACTTTTTTTTTCCCCCGGATTAAATTACAACCATCCATCACCATAAAAGTTTTTTTTTCAGCTGGGATTGGTGGTGTACAACTGTAATCCCAGCACTGAGAGGGTAGAGAGAGGACTACTTTGAGTTCGAAGCCAACCTGGTCTACTTAAATTCCAGAACAGACGGGGTTACACAGCAGGGTCGTTTTAAAACAAGCAAAAAACAAACCAACCAACCAACCAACCAACCAACCAAAACCCAACTCCCCAGACTTTGACCAAGCATTCACGAGCCCAGGCAAGCCAAGCCAAGCCAAGCAGAGCTACTTGGCTGCTCTGCCCCAGCTGCGTTTAAAGGTGACACACCCCAGGACCCAAGGGGAGGGCAAGAGAAGACGCTGGTACAGTGACCACTCCAAGGTCAACCGAGAGAAGCTGCAGCCAGCCTTGGCCTGAGGCTACTCTGTCCCCAAGCCCATTCGGAGCGGCGACCCCAACTGCTCCTAGAAGCTAAGCAGTGGGAACTCCACACACAGCAGGTGGGCGACCTCGGAGCCCCACCACGGACCCTGAGGACCACGCCTCCACTCCCTTCCAAAGGCCGAGACACGCCCCCACGGGTCACACCCCGCCGTAGCTCACATCCCACCCCTTTATCCTTGTTTCGCCCTCTCAACCCAGCTTTTCCCGACTCCGGGAAGAACCGGGAGGAGAAGGCGGAGGGCAGCGAGGCGCCGTCGGATAAATACTATGGTCCGGTCCCGCCCCTTTGACGCCACTTCCGCCCCAGGGCAAGATGGCAGCGCCCGGTCCCTGCCACGCAGACTTCCGCCTGGCGGGGAGAGCAGGTGCCCGTGGCGGGTCGTGTCGGAGGTGAGGTCGTTGACACTCGGCGTGGAGCCTCAGCGCAGGTGCGTCAGGCGGTCCCGGGAAGAGGGCCTGTGGCGAGAGGTGGGGCGCTCCGGGAAGCCCCGCCACGTGGGACGGGGAGGAGCTGAGGAGCAGCGAGAGCGACGCACGGACGGGGGGGGGGGGCGGGAGGCCACGTGGGTGGGGTTCCGCCCCGGGTCCGCGCGTCCTGCCCGTGGAGTCACTTCGTTACCCATTTTCCTCCAGGAACCATGTCGGAAGGAAACTCTGCGGGCGAGCCCAGCAATCCTGGAGGGCCGCGACCCCTTCTCTCTGGGGGCCGGGGGCTGATCGGCCGACGGCCCGCACCGCCCCTTACGCCGGGCCGCCTTCCCTCCATTCGCTCCCGGGACCTCACTCTTGGCGGAGTCAAGAAGGTACCTGCGAGCTTGTTTGTACAGAAACCCGGATACCTTGAGTTCCAGGCCGTAAGGGATGCAACTCCTGATGTTCTTGTCGGGCCTACAGTGTCCCTGATGGCATGTCAAACCTCTAGGGAGACCTTCGAGTCAAGGTGCTGGTACCAAATACTGAGATGGTTTCACGTGCAATTAAAAGGCAGGGAACCTAGTTAATTCAGGACCTTCAGAAGGGCTTTTTTATGTTTTGGACACCTTTAAAAATCTCATGGAAGCCAGGCAGCCGTAAGCTTTTCTTGCAGTTTTGAGTGTTCAGAACTCTGGATGTCGGTACCGAAACTAATAATCTAGTATGTGGTGACTCTAGGCATGACCTTAGCTGATGTTTGCCCTCTTCCATTATGTACAAAACTGTAGATGTAATGACTAGGTCTGAAAGGAAAAAGCAGAATGACATGGAATAAGGTCACTTAGCTTTGCCTTGGGTGCTTCTGGGAATTGTCCACTGTGTCATCCGTTTGTGAGTGCTGACAGACCTGTCTTTCTAAGCCTTTCCAGAATTGTTTCCCCAGTGAAACTGACTGGTCCGTATAGCACTTTGAAAATACTGCTGTACTTTACTTTTCAGAAAACCTTCACCCCAAATATCATCAGTCGGAAGATCAAAGAAGAGTGAGTAGCTAAGACTAATGAACACTTAACCTGTATTGCTATGAATTCGTAATTAGGTGTGTGGCTCAGAAGTTTTAATTTAATAAATTTAATTTAATTTAATTTAATAGCGTATTCACTAATGGTTCTCCCTTTGTCCCAGGTTAGGTAGAGGCACATTTGTTTTTGAGACAGGCTCTACATGGCCCTGAATATCCTGGAACTTTCTCTGTAGACTAGCTGACCTAGAACTCACAGACATCTGCTTGCCTCTGCCTCCTGAGTGCTGGGATTAAGGTGCCCACCGCCATGCCTGGCTCCAAGGCACTTTGTGTTAGAGGTCTTCTTCTTCTAATTCTCCTTTTTTTTCTTTTTAAGATTTATTTATTTATTATGTATACAGTGTTCTGTTTGCATGTATCCCTGCAGGCCAGAAGAGGGCGCCAGATCTCATTACAGATGGTTGTGAGCCACCATGTGGTTGCTGGGAATTGAACTCAGGACTTCTGGAAGAACAGCCAGAGTTCTTTCTTAACCTCTGAGCCATCTCTCCAGCCCTCCTCCTCCTCCTCCTCCTCCTCCTCTTCTTCTTCTTCTTCTAACTGTAATAAATAGCTGAGATAATTTTATAGAGAGGAAAATCTCAAGGTTTTGGAGATTTTAGTCCACGATGGGGTGGTTCTTTGGCTCTGTGGTGTGGCAATGGACACATGGCAGAGATTACCTGAGGGAAGAAAGATGTGGAGGAGAGGGAAGGAAAGGGGAACTTCAGGGGCCGCACAACCATCATCCAGAAGGATCCAGCTCTAGTTTAGGCCGCTAAGGTGGGGCTGAGCTCTTCACACTTTCTAAGTTCCTCTTCGTCCCAGCCTTTCTGCTTTCAGCAGTGAAAAACAAAACAAAACGCCACATTTCAGACAGGAAGGTAAAGTAGGGCAGTGAAAGGCCTTGCCTTATGAAAGAAGGAAAGGCCCCAGCAAGGGTTGGCTTCCGCTTCCCCTGAAGTACTTCCTGCTTAGGTGGACAAAATGGGGTGGGCCGGGAGGGTTGGTGTTCTCAGGCAGACCCTTTTATCTGTTCTCATTTCCAGACCAAAGGAAGATGTCACCATGAAGAAGGAAAAGCGTGAGCGGGACAGAGACCGCCAACGTGAGGGTCACGGACGGGGGCGTGGCCGCCCAGAAGTGATCCAGTCCCATTCTATCTTCGAGCAGGGCCCTGCAGAAATGATGAAAAAAAAAGGTACCCAGAAGGGGTCCGTTCTGGGTTTTAGTTCACACTGCCTGAGAAGGCAGAGCAATGGAATTCTCCATTCCCAATTTGGTTTCCCTTGCTGTGGCCATCTTATTTGTCCCTAGTGAACAGGATGATTTCCTACAGGAAACTGGGATAAGACAGTGGACATGTCAGACATGGGGCCTTCCCATATCATCAACATCAAAAAAGAGAAGAGAGAAACAGACGAAGAAACCAAGCAGATCCTGCGCATGCTGGAGAAGGATGATGTAGGTACCAGGAGCCTGGGGGACAGGTGGAGTAGACCGCCAGCCCCCAAATCATGACATGGAGACTTATTATTAGTTATGAATGCTCAGCCTTAGTTTAGGCTTGTCCCCCTAGCTCTTATAACTTTTTTTTTTTCTTTCCCCAAGTCAAGGTTTCTCTGTGTTGGCTGTCCTGGGACTCATGTTATAAACTCACAGAGATCCACCTGGCTCTGCCTCTTGAGTGCTGGGATTATAGGCGTGTACCGCCACCACCGCCGTGCTAGCTCTCATGACTTATATTAGCCTGTTTCTTTTTCATCTACATTTTGTCTTGAGGCTTTTTACGTTCTTTTCACTCTGTATGTCCTACTTTTCCTGCTTCCTCTGTCTGTCTGTCTGTCGTTTCTTTCTCATTCTCTTCTCTCCCGAGTCTAGATTTCTCCTGTTTATTCTCTGCCCACCAGCCCCACCTATCCCTCTACTGGCCGGCTATTGGCTGTTCAGCTTTTTATTAGACCAATCAGGTTTCTTAGGCAGGGAGAGCAACCCATCTTTACATGGTTAAACAAATGCAGCATAACAAATGCAACACATCTTAGCACAGTTAAAGTAATATTCCACAACAGACAGGCTTCTAGGGAGCCAGGTCAGGGAGTGCAGGGCTCATTGATGTGCTGGAGCTTTCGGTTATATTCACAAAGGAAAGAAAAGAGAGATCATATATGCTGACATTCTATGTGACTCAACTCTCTGGCAGTTTATCGATGACCCAGGGCTAAAGAATGACACACGGAACATGCCAGTGCAGCTGCCACTGGCTCATTCAGGGTGGCTTTTTAAGGAGGAGAGCGAAGAGCCAGATGTGAAGCCTTTTTCAGCTGGCCCCAAGGAAGAAGACATGGAAGTGGACGTGCCTTCTGTCAAAGGTATCCTGTGTCAGCTCACTTCTCTCCCCTAGCTCTCCCCAGAAGCCCTCACATGACCTCCAAGACTGCTGCTCACCATCGCCTCCTTTTCATTACCACTCAAAAGTATAGGCACAGAACAAAGACAGACTCTCTCCTCCGAGTTCACATGTCATTGCATAGCAGTGCACTTGGCCTCAGCTGTCTCGTTTTGGCGAAGTTGCACACCTCTTGAATTTCTTTCTTGCTCCTCTTTATAACTGGCAGCTCCAGCCTCCTGGCTGAGCAGTGGTGGGATATGTGAGTGTGAAGAGTTGGGAATGGTGAGCTGGCTTGGTGGGTGGCTACTTGATGTCTTTTCCATTATCTCACTTTGGACAGTGAAAGAGGAGCCACGGGATGAGGAAGAGGAGGCCAAAGTGAAGGCCCCTCCCAAAACAGCCAGGAAGACCCCTGGTCTCCCGAAGGATGTGTCTGTGGCAGAGCTGCTCAGGGAATTGAGCCTCAGCAAGGGCGAGGAGCTGCTCTTCCTTCAGCTGCCTGATACCCTTCCTGGGCAGCCACCTACTCAAGACATCAAGCCTGTCAAGACGGAGGTGCAGGCCGAGGACGGACAGATGATAGTCATAAAGCAGGAGAAAGACCGGGTATGCTCCAGAGCGAGTTCTGGGGAAATTGCAGGCTGATAGCTCTGGGACACAGTCCTTGTCGCAGTGAATTCTGCTGCAGATGCATTTCTCTTTGGGAAACAGAATGGGGTTCGTTCATGAAAGTTGTTGCCTCGTGTCTATCTCCTGCTTCTTTTCACAGGAAGCTAGGTTGGCAGAGAACGCTTGTACCTTGGCTGACTTGACAGAGGGTCAAGTGGGCAAGCTGCTCATCCGAAAATCGGGGAAGGTGCAGCTCCTCCTGGGCAAGGTGACCCTGGATGTGACCATGGGAACAACCTGCTCTTTCTTGCAGGTGAGACCCTAGGAGCCAGGGAGAGGCTTTGGGAGGTACTAAGCAGCCTGTGCTGAGGCAGTGAGGGGGGACTCCTGAGTCCCAGGACTGAGGGCTGAGTTGGGTGTGTGTTTCTTACTGATGTCTCTGTTGAATGGCAGGAACTGGTGTCTGTGGGCCTTGGAGACAGCAGGACAGGGGACATGACAGTCCTGGGACATGTGAAGCACAAACTTGTGTGTTCTCCCGATTTTGAATCCCTCTTGGATCACAAACAGCGGTGAAATGAACAGATGGAGGAGGATGGTGACTGCCCACGGCTGCTGCCTGCTCCAGACGTTTCGTTCTCAGAGCCATGCAGCCCAGAAGGGACCCATTTAGCCCACCCACTGCAGCCTTTGGCAGCTGTAGTTCCAGTTTCTCCCAATGAGGGCCCGTGCTGCACCCCCAGCCCCAACCCCAGCAGCTGTGAATGGCACAGTGACCTTCCCACAGCCTGAGTATGGAAGGGACATCCTCACTGCTGGGACTTGACCCTGCTATTTATTTTTTATTTATGTCTTAATCCCCACAACTGACTGCATCCTCCCAAGGTAGGATGGGGCAGACTTCTTGTTGGGGCGCCATGGGCTATGGGGACAGGAAGCAGAGGGTTCTAGCAGGAAGGAAGACAAGGGTAGAGTTGAGACTTAGGACTCAGTTCCAGCTCACTGGTTTCTGGTTCTGTGTTTTTGAACAAACTGCCTAACCTTTCTGAGCCTCATATTCCTAATCCTACAAACAGGAGGATAATACCTACCTCACAGGTTGGTGGGAGGATCAAATGGAATATTGTAGCTGAGAACTCCTTACACAAGGCCAGGCATACATTATATATATATATGCCCCCAATAAATGTTAGTTTCCCTTTCTTTTGATTGAGTCATTTACTAAACTAAACAAATGAATGTTATACTCTGAAGAAGTAACTTTCTGCTCACATCCCTACTTTTGTGACTTAATTGCTTTTTTTTTTTTTTTTTTTTTTCCTCTCTCTCTCTTGAGACAGGGTTTCTCTGTAGCTTTGGAGCCTGTCCTGGAACTCACTCTGTAGACCAGGCTGGCCTTGAACTCACAGAGATCCACCTGCCTCTGCCTCCCGGGTGCTGGGATTACAGGTGTGTGCCACCATCGCCCGGCAACTTCATTGCTTTTTAAAATTTTTTTTGTTCTTTGGTGCTGAGCCTGGGATCTGGAGTATGCTAGGCAAGTGCACTACCACTGTACCAGTGAGCCACAGAGCCCAGCCCATGTCCATCCTTACTCTGCATCCCATTCCCACCCTGGGCTGATGAGTGAGTGTTCATGTCAGCTCTTCTGGACCTTTTATCCCTACTGTCTTAGCCACCTGCTTCCTGTTGGAGTTTCTGCTGGAAGTTAGAGGCCTCTTCTGGCACCTTCAGGCTTTAGGTGGTGAAGTGTGCTGAGGCCTGCTTTCCTGCAATAGGCCGGTAGATTAACTTCTGTAAAGGTATTTCTCAAAAGAAACATCTGGTGCCACAGAATTTCCACCACACTACATCCAGTAGTGATAAAATAACAGAAGAGGCCGGGCGGTGGTGGCGCACACCTGTAATCCCAGCCCTCGGGAGGCAGAGCCAGGCGGTTCTCTGTGATTGGAGGCCAAGCCTGGTCTGCAGAGGGAGATCCAGGACAGGGTCCAAAGCTACATGGAGAAATCCCATCTCGAAAAAACAAAAAAATACCTGGGCGGTGGTGGCGCACACCTTTAATCCCAGCACTCGGGAGGCAGAGCCAGGCGGATCTCTGTGAGTTCAAGGCCAGCCTGGACTACAGAGTGAGTGCCAGGAAAGGCGCAAAGCTACACAGAGAAACCCTGTCTCGAAAAACCAAACAAATAAAAAAATAAGAAACAAAAAATAAAAAGATAACAGAACAAGCTTGGTGGATTGGGCTTTAGAAGGCTGGCGTTGGAGAAGTTCCCTCTGTCTCCTAACATCACCAGGTGTGCTGCTCAGTGCGTCCTGCCTGCTTCCCACTGCCCTTGTTAGTGCTGCCTGTCACCTTGGTTCCTTGGCGACCATAGTGCTGTGTGCGGTGTCACCTTGGTTCCTTTGTGGGATCAGAAGAACATGGCTTTCTTCCTTGTCAGTAGGCCTGAGGCATTTTCAAATTGGGGCTCTCCTCTGCTGGTGTCTTCTTAGCATGTAGCATCTATACTGATGAAACCCAGACTCAGTGAGGACTGCCAGGTAGCCTTCCTTTGTCCTTCTCTAGTCCGGTTTGTTGAGCACCACTGGGGCTCTTCCTATGGAGCCTCTCAGGCTGCCCAGCCAGCTGTGTGAAGAGATTGACCCTTTAGTGACACCATTATCCTGGGACCAAAAGCGCATATCCATTCTGTTGGGTCGTAGATTAGTCCTCAGAGAGAATGGGAGGGAGTGTTCCTTGGGAGCCTGTGCCATGGAAATCCTGTCTGGTCTAAGGCAGCTCTGATTAGTTTTGGGCTCCAGCCCTTTGTGCTTTTAAATAGCTGATATACGCCCTTAAGTCTCTGTGGGATCCTCTCTGTTGTCATTCGGAGCCCTCCTTGTTTTGGAGTAACCCACTGACCTTGTGTCTTTAGATGTTAGCTATTTTGCAATCCATAGTTCTTTGAGATTTTTTTTTTTTTTTTTTAATTGAGACAATTTCTCTCTATAGCTCAGTCTGGCCTCAAACTTTCAAAACCCTGCCTCAGCTTCCTGAGTGCTTTCACTTCCGGCCACGGGCAGAGACCTTTGAGTTCTTTGAGCCTTCCAAGAAGAGCGTGTATCACCTGTGTGCTCACTTCACGTTTAAAATGCTGTAACAGTGCAGCTTGCGACTGCCGGTTCTCACCACCTGTCTAGGTTCCAGATGCATGAGTTAGAGAGCCCATCCGCAAAGGGCTGGGAAGTGCGGCAAGTCTGCTCTCTTGGCTGAGCCTCCAAAGCAAAGCATCCATCCCTACCAACAAATATGAGCAAATAACGGGTGGGGGGGGGGTGGGAGGGTGGGGAGGCAGTTCATACAAGGGTGCAAATGAATGCAAATGTATTACTACCTGCATCTGTGTGTGTATATATTGTGTTAGAAACAGAAAGAATGATAGATTTGTTCATTTCTTGGTGTAAGCGACTGTGTAGACTTCAGTCAGGCCTGGGATTGCCTTCAACTCCAGAGTATCCTTGGGGAGAAAAAAAAAATCCTTGTCCTCACTCAGTCTATTTTACTTAATTTTTTAAAAGAAGACTGGTTACCATAGCTGTTCTTGTGTATAGTGTTACTTTTTTTTTTAGTGAAAAGGATTTCTTTGTGTGAGTTGGGGGCTCATAACATGTGGAGGTCAGAAGACATCAGAAGACATTTTTAGGAGTCAGCTCTCAGCTTTCCACCCTGTTGATATAGGATCTCTTGATTCTGGTGTTTTGGTTTTTTTTTTTTTTTTTTTTTTTGAGACTGTGTGTGTGTGTGTGTGTGTGTGTGTGTGTGTGTGTGTGTGTGTGTGTGTGTGTAATTCGTGGCTGTCTGGAACTCACTTTGTAGACCAAGCTGGCCTTGAATTCACAGTGATTCACCTGCCCCAGCCTCCCAAGTGCTGGGATTAAAGGCGTCCACCACCACAGCCCAGCCCTGCTGCTGCTTTCAACGTGGGTTCCAGGGATGGGATTTAGGTCAAGTGGAGCAAGTACTTTTACCCAGTTCCCTAGTTTGCTTTTAACTTATTAAAAAAGATGTATGTGTACCAAGTGCATGCCTGGTGTCTGTGGAGGTCAGAGGAGGGTGTCAGATTTCCTGGAGCTTGAGTTGTGGATGGTTGTGAGCCACCACATGGGTGCTGGGGACCAAACCCAGGTCTACTGCAAGAATAAGTGCTCTTCCCTGGGCCATCTCTCCAGTCCTCCTCCCCACCACGTTGCTTTTAAATTAGAATGCAAGTAAAGAATTTACTGAGTATGAGATAGGTAGGTCCCAGTAGCAGACACTGTGATCAGGATTTAACTAAGCCAGTCTATTCATAATCATAAGGCATGGAACCCTCCTGCATTCTTTCCCAGTCTCCTGAGTTATCCACTTCAGCTACACAGACCTTGCTGCCATGTCGCATGGTGGGTAGGCTGCACCTTTTTTCTCTCCATGTCTTTCCCCCAGATCTAGATTCAACTTTCCCCAGATGTTTTGAGGTCTGATTTCTGAAATCCTTTGGTTCTCTGAGACTCCCAAGCTGTTCTACATAAATTAGCAAGCTCAAGTGTGGTGCTCTCCTCTTGTTGCCGGCTCTTAGGATGCTACAGCCAGAGGGTATGCAATTGAGACTAGCCAGTTCCAGGTAAATCTAGGCTACACAGCAAGGCTTTATTTCAAAAAAGACAGAAAATTCACATTTCTGATGCTTTTTACTCCTCTTCCCTGCCTCCCTTCTCTCTATGGCATTTGTTGCCTGTGATACTTTTGACTTTTTAATCTGATATCCCCATTAGAATATAACTGCAGAGCACAGATGAATCTTGTACACCAGTGATATTTTAGTACAAAAAAGATTGTTGCACGTAACAGGCAGCCAGTAGTTCTGGTTGAAAGACTCAAGAAATAACCATTATGTGCAGACTGCATGTGTTCTAGTCAACACATTTCTAAGCAAATTTGTGAGAAAATTGATCCAACTATAACATCCCTCCCTCTTCCAGGAAGAAGAAAGGGTCAGGCTAACCTTGTGGGTTGAGCTTTGTACTGCTTTGTGGTTTTCCTTTGTGGGTGTACAAACAGTACTCTTTTTTCATTTATGTGTCACACGTACTCATAAATGTCAAAGGAATCATGGCAGGTGGAAGTTGCTTTGTACACACTTGGTGCTTGCATCGTTGGGACCACACATCCTTAATGGTTGCCATGAGATAACTAAGTCTTTGGGCTTTTGCTGATTGTAGCATGATTAAGGGAAATAGCCTCCATAGCGTGGTGGTTCTATGGTGGGGTGGGATTTTGCTGCTTCTATGATGGGAATAATACATGTCTTTTTTGTCTTTGGAAACGGGTAGTTTTTTTTCATGTAACTCAAATTTGCTTCGAACTTCCTATGTAGAGGAAGCTGGCCTTGAACTCCTGATCTTCCATACTTTGTCTCAGCTGGGATTAGAGGCATGTACATGCACACCCAGCTGACATAACCCTTTTGAAAACAACTCTTAAGATTGCTTCTAGGTTCTCATTAAAATTGAACACATGGGGTAGGGGTGGCAGTGATGTGCCTCAGTGGGTAAAGGACCTGTTGTTCAGCCTTGTGTCTAAGTTTAATCCCTGGGTGTAGCGATAACACCTGGGCTACCACCACGCATTCACCATGTCCGAGTGAGGGGCTGTGGATCGAAAAACAGACAAAAGACAGCAGGTCATTTGTGTGAGCAGAATGCGGAATGCCATTTATTGACGGAGGGAGGAAACCTTAAATACAGGCTTACAGCACAATGGAGGAACCCCAGAGGGCAGAAATTCACTACCCAATGTTCTGTATTCTTGATTCTAAGCTGTTAACACCAAATGCAGGATACACAAACAAAGAACCTCTGGTGAGTGTTCAGGAAGAAGGAAACCAGCAGGGAATCAGCATAGGACATCTGGTCAAGGTCAGCAAGCAGGCAACAGTTACCCTAATTAGGGGTTCCAGGCCCCTACACCTGGGACCTGCCTTTATGATAGAAAGAGAGAGAACCAATTGTATAGTTCTCAGACCACATGTGCCATGTCATATGCACACATATACATACATACATACATAATTAAAAAATATAATTGGGAGCTGGAGAGATGGCTTAGAGGTTAAGAGCACTGACTGCTCTTCCAGAGGTCCTGAGTTCAATTCCCAGCAACCACATAGTGGCTTACAACCATCTGTAATGAGATTTGGTGCCCTCTTCTGGCCTGGAGACATACATGCAGGCAGAACATTGTATATATAAAATAAATAAATAAATCTTTTTTAAAAAAAGAAAAAGCTGGGCGGTGGTGGCGCACACCAGTAATCCCAGCACTTGGGAGGCAGAGGCAGGTGAGTTAGAGGCCAGTCTGGTCTACAAATCGAGTTCCAGGACAGCCTCCAAAGCTACAGAGAAACCCTGTCTCGAAAAACCAAAAAAAAAACAAAAACCAAACCAAACAAACAAAAAAACCAATTGGCAGAGTGTCCCAACTTGTACTTGTCAAGGCCTCGTGACAGATATTCCCTTTTTGAGGTGGGCTAACTCAGATTCAACATCTAGAAAGGGCTAGCCTGCCTTTCATGTCACAGTAGTACAGTGTATTGCAGTACGCTGGCCTAGCATTGAGCTCTGTTGATATGGGGGGCTGGGAGGAGGGACAGCAGTTGTCCCTTTGGTAAAATTTATCCTCTGTACCACAGCCCAAAGCAAAGCCACTGGCTCATGAAGCTCCCAGTTCACAGAGGTGTCCTTATGTGCCAGACCCTGCTTCACTGATGTTTGCTAAGCTGACACCAGTGGTGTTCCCAAGGGCTGTTATGGCAGCATCCTCACCAGATGTGTGGAATGGAAAATAGATGTGTTTGCTCCCTCAGTGGACAGCGCTCAAAGCTTTTCTCATAGCACTGGCCAAAACTGTTTTTACTGACTCCAACTGCCTACAGTAGCCTATCTGTTTGGTCTGCTATTTGGAAAACTACAGACTGGCAGGTTAGAGATTTCCCTTTTTGGAACCATGAAACATGGTTAGAAGCTGATAGACCCAGTTGGGTCAATCATGTCGATGCTCATAGTGAAAGTTCATTCTCTAATGATCCAACTGAAATTGGCATGGGCCGAAGCTGTACCTCTCAGGTTGCCACCTTTGCTACTTGGATCATTGTGTCCTAGACTTGGCAGCACATCCATCACCACAGACTGAGCACCAGCTAAAGGACCCATGGTTCACATGCACAAGCTGCTACTGCCACAGACCCAACCACAACTAATAAAACTGTCACCTAGGCATGGTAGCGTATACCTGTAATCCAAGCACTAAGGAGTCTGAGACAGGAGGATTCCTGCAAGTTGAAGGTCAGCCTGGGCTACATAGTGAGTTCCAGGCCAGTTTTGGATATAATGCAACTCTATGAAAATCCAAAATAAAAAAGGGAGAGGTAGGCTGTAGATGTAGCTCAAGTTGATAGGACACTTGACTTGCATGAACAAAGGCCTGATTTTGATTCTCAGCACTTTGTAAACCATGTGACAGTACATGCCTATAATGCCTGCACTCTGGAGGTGGAGGTAGGAGGATCAGAAGCTCAAGGTTAGCCTTAAACTCAAGGCCAGCCTAGAATACATGAGATCAAATAAATACATAAACTGTCTCTTGTAAGGGAGACATGGCACAGCATGAGGCCCTTGAACTTTTCTGTGTCAGCTTTCCTTGCCGTGACAAGTATTCAGTAGAGACAGTTGGAAGGAACTTAAAAGATCACAGTCCAGGTCAGCTGACTCTGTTGTTTCTGGATGTGTAGTTAAAGAGAATGTCACAGTGAGAAGGTGTAGTGGAGCAGAGAAGCCCACTCATGGCAGAGGAGAAGCAGAGACAGGAAGGGACTAGGAGAAGGTAGGTGTACTTTTTATTTCTTTAAACTATTTACTTACTTTTTGTAAAATGTGAGTGTTTTGCCTTCATGTATTTAAGTGCACCATGTGCATGTCTGGTACTTAAGGAGTCCAGAGAAGATGCCAGATCTCCTGGAACTGGAGTTACAGACAGCTGTGATTTGTTTGTTGTATGGGTGCTAGGAATCAAACCTGAATCCTCTGTAAGAGCAACAAGTGCTCTTAACTGCGGAGTCTTCTTTCTAGCTCCAAGACACACCCCCAATGGCCAGCTTCCTCCAACTAGGCTCTACCTCCCAAGCCTCCAGCACTTAAGGCTATTGGATTATGAATCCATCAACATATTTACCTACTATTAATGAAGTCAAACCCTTTATGTTTCAATTCCAAAAATCGCTATCAGCTGACAAACTTTTTTGGTTTTGTTTGTTTGTTTGTTTATTTGGTTGGTTGGTTTTTCGAAACAGGGTTTTTCTGTGTAACAGCTCTAGCTGTCAATACGCTTTGTAGACCATGCTGGCCTCGAACTCACAGAGATCCGCCTGCCTCTGCCTCCCAAGTTCTGAGATTAAAGGTGTGCACCACTGCCCGGCCAAACCTTTTTAAAACAAATGAACCTTTGGCTTTGGTGGGAGGAGGGTGTCATTTCATATTAAAACCATAATACCATTATATCACCCAACCTTTGACACTCTTGAGGCTGCTAGCTCACTATTGTGGACCCCTTTTTCAGGTTCTGTCCTTGCTGCCCCACTGTGGCTCTTGAAAATAATCTTAACTATGGTTTCCAACTTTGTAGATGTTTCAGCCAAACAAAGACAGCTTGTGATGGCAGTAGGCTCTCTAGCCTTTCAAGGTTGTGAGAGAACACTGCTCACTATACATAGACGTTTGGTACCGTGGAGCAAAGAAATGACCTCCTCAGAATTCAACTCAAACCAGTTTCTGACTCTACCTTTGATTTTGTTGAATGTCCCTTTAAAAACTCATGATGACATTTAACTATCACTGGAACAGCATTGGGAAATGAAGTCACCAAGACTCCACTCTCAGATTCATGCTGTTACCAAGGGTAGAATCTAAGAGCCCACAATAGTGAGCTAGTAGACCCAAGAAGATGTCAAAGATTGGATGATACAGTTTTAATATGAATGAGCCCCCACCAAAGATTCGTTTGTTTTTTTAAAAGTTTGTCAGCTCATAGGATTTTTTTGGTATTAGATAATAAGGGCTCTGACTCCATTAATAATAGGTTAAGTATGTTAGTGGATTCATAATAATATCATAAAAGGGAGCTCTCTCTGTGTTTGTGTGTGTTTATGTGTGTGTGTGTGTGTGTGTGTGTGTGTGTGTTTGGTTCCTGGCTCTCCCTGACTTATCTCGTGTGTTGGATGTGATGTCTTTCACTGTGTTAAGATGAAGCAAGCAGACACTGCTTTTCGATTTTGGACATTCAGCCTCCAGAACTGTGAGAAGTAAATTTATTTCCCTTGCAAATTGCCCAGCTGTAGGTATTGAGCTAAGTAGACTAAGATAATATCAACTTCCCTTTTAGGGATCCATATAGCTAGTATCTTAAGTAAAATATCACCATAGTTTGTGTTTCTGTAGAACAGTGTCTGGACTGAAGGGGATTGGTTTATTTTGGCTTACAGTTCTGGGGTTCTATGGAGGTCCACTGAGGCAGATAATGGGGGTAAAGTTGTGAATAGAGGCATGTGTGTAAGAGAAACCAAGAGACACCAGGCTTGCTTTATGAAGTTGAAAAAAAAAAAAAACTACACCACTTGAGAAACTAAGAGTGTATTGATGGGCTATTCAACTAGCCATATTAGAAATCCGATCTCGTTGTTTAATTTTTTATATTACATCTAGTGTTTGGGGTGCACACATGTGGAGGCTGGAAGACAGCTTGTGAGAATCACTTCTCTCCTTCCACATGGGTCCTTAGGATCTGTTAGGCTTAGGTGTAAGTGGCTGAGCCATCTCATCAATCCAGAAATCAAATTGGAAGATGAGTTCTTATGGGGACAAATCATATTTAAGCTACAGCAGCAAGACATTTGGGTCACTGGCAGGGCTGGCTCTTTTTTTTTTTAAATGATTTTCTGAGTTCTAATCAGGATGAAGAGGGGAGCTGGAAAGATGGAGAGCCACAAGAACCAATGGGATAACTGTAGTTCAGCAGCCGGCAGGCTTGAGACCCAGGAAGACCACGTGTTTCTGTTTGCATCTGAAGGCAAGAGAAAGCTGATACCCCAGTCTGAAGGCTGTTAAACAGGAGAACATTTTTAGTTGGGGGAAATTCAGCCTTTACATTCTGTTCAGGCCTTTAATAGAGTGGGTAAGCTGGGCCCCATTAGGGCAGGGCATTCTGGCTTACCATTTCTCCTCCTCCTCCTCCTCCTCCTCCTCCTCCTCTTCCACCTTCTCCTTTTTTTTCTCTTTTCTTCTTTCTTCTTCTTCCTCTTCCTCCTTCTTCCTTTTCCTCCTCTTGGTGAAAAGGTTTTTAAAATGTGTTGCACTTATTTATGTGTGCATGTGGATGGGCACCTGTCATGGTAGGCATGTAAAGGTCAGAGAACAACTTTCGGGAGTCTGTCCTCACCTTGCATCATTAACACCCCTCCCCCATCTTATGTGTATGGGTGCTTTGCCTGCATGTATGTCAGTGTACCACGTGTTCAGTTTCCAGGAAGACTAGAAGTGCCAGAAGAAGGCGTCTGTCCTGTCCTCTGGACGAGCAGCCAGTGCTTTTAGCCATGAGCTGTCTCTCCAGCTCTGATTCCACCTTTTAGGTTCTGGTGGTTGAACTTGGGTCATCAGTCTTGGCTGCAGTGGTTGCCTTTACCAGCTGAGTCACCTTGCTGGCCCCAAATTGTTGTAGAATGTTATTTTAAGCTGTGTTACTTTTTGTTTATGCTGTGGAACATTTGTTTAATGATGCAAAGATGTGTTGCATTCTTTTATGTTGCATTTGTGTAACTCTGTGAAGCTGTGATACTTGGCCTGTCTAAAACACCTGATGAGACCATAAATAAATAAAGAGCTGAACGGCCAATAGGAGGCAGGAGAAAGGATAGGTGGGGCTGGCAGGCAGAGAGAATAAATAGAAGGGGAAATCTGGGAGAAAAAGAACGAGAGAACAAGGAGAGGAGGATGCTAGGGGCCAGCCACGCAGCCATGCAGCCACGCAGCCACACAGCCACGCAGCCAGCCACAGAGTAAGAGTAAAAGTAAAATATAAAGAAGAAAGAAAAGGAAAAAGCCCAGAGGCAAAAGGTAGACAGAATAATTTAAGTTAAGCAAAGTGACAAGAAACAGGCCAAGCTAAGGCTGGGCATTCATAAGAAAGAAGCCTCTGTGTGTGATTTATTTGGGAGCTAGGTGGTGGCACCCCAAAAAGAGAAAAACAACCAACAACAGTTTTCTTAATTTTATTTTAGAGACAGGGTCTTGCTGTATAACCCATACTGGCCTTGAACTGGAGGTCCCTTCCTCATCCCCCATGTGTAAGGACTGCAGTTATGTGGCACCACACGCCCTTGCTAGTCCATTCAAATCTCTTGCCCAGTTTTGGATTTTGTTGTTGTCTCTTAATGCTTTGTATTTTTATTCTTTTGTATGGACTCATATTTGCTAACACCTTTTCTGTGGGAGCTTTGGAGACCAGGTTATGGGTGTGTTTCTCCTAGGAAAATTTGTATTTACTTCTGACTAAGGTATTGAAGTCATATGTCTACTTTAAATGGAGTCTCCCTGTTGTTTCTGGGCCAGAGGGGTAATATAATTCCCTGTGCTCAGTCTTGCTGTGGCTTTGTGATTTTATGTTCTGAAGAACAACAGTAAAGTCAGAATCCATGGTTCTTACGGGCCACATTATTTGAAGCCATGAATGTTTAGGAAAAGCTGTACCACATATACTTAAGGACCCATTTTCATCCCCAGGTTCTAGAGCCTGATGGAGTTATGACTTTTCTGAGTTAAAAAAAATATATATATATCAGCTGTCATTTAACTCAATATACTTTATCTCAGACAATATGTGTGTGCTGTTTTGACAAGTCAGTCACTGCATATATTTATGGGAATACAATGTGATGTTTTTCATTGCAGAATGACTGCAGTAGATTAAATATATTCTTACCTCAAGCACCCCTACCTCTCTGTGGGCATGCACCTGGTAAGATAGGGTGTACTTTGTTAAGAGTTATTTTGGGGGAGGTGCTGGGGATTGTAGCCAGGGCCTTAAAAATTGCTATCCTGGACATGACACATTAATTAGCAACTTTAGTGCCCCAACAGGGAATATAAACCGCAAGGAATAGTGCTTAGCTCTGGAAAGAATCCTAACAAATGCTGCTGGTTCCAATGTGTTCCATCTTTATCTCCAATCAACACTAAGATCGTGTGGGTTTTTCTTTTGGTGAAACAGCGCTCAACGGTGTACGGATTACTTGCAAGCACTCTTGGTTCAACACCGAAAAGCTAAGGAACGCAATCTACATCCTTTGTAATGAATGCTGCTTGTTTTGGGGTACAATCCGGTGTGCTCAAAGAAGTGCTGTTGTCTCACTTCATCTGGAAGACTCCGAATCCTTCCCCTAAGCAACTGTGCATCGAGCGGATCTTTCATGAAAGCTTTGGTCAGTGTTCCAAACAGGACAAGAATTGGAGAACGGTTTGTCTTAACCCACCAATGTGGTGGCTTTGGTGAGCTCCTCAGTCCTGCACCAGGCAAGTGCTCTACCACTGAGCTACAGCCCTGCCTGTATCAAGCTTTGCTATTTACCACCTGCCCCTTAACAGCCTGTAGCTGGGAGGGCAGTGTCAACGTGAACATATTAACTAAACGTGTTTACAGGAGCAGCCCACTGAAAGGGATTCAGGACCACCCACGCCCCCAACACACATCAGAACTACTCCCATAACTTCCAGCACCCGTTTGAGATCAACCTCCCTCCACACAGCTAAGGCCGCTTGAAAGGGCAAGCCAATGAGGTGGTGAAGCCTTGTGAGGGGCATGTTGTCCGGCCAATGGGCTGAGCCTCTGGGCTAGGGAGCCTGGCAATCAGGACGCGGGGGCACGTGGCTCATTTTAAGTGGCGGGTCGGGTGGGGAAGGTGGTGTTCTTCCAAGGCATCGCGCTTCAGGGCCCCGACGACTCGAGGCCAGGTGAGAGGAGCCACATGGGGACAGCCAGGAGGGTCAAGGCGCTCTGGTGCGAGCTCCATAGGCTTCGGCTCCGGCTCCGGCTCCGGCTCCCCATGGTGATGGTGCGCAGGCTGCGCTCAGCCGGGGCCCGCCCCTTGGGTTAGCCCCGACCCCACGCCCCTCCCCCATAAGCACGAGGTGGTGTAGGTGGGAGGGGGCAGGGCGGGCTAGAATTCGTTATTCCAGGCCTAGTGTGTGGGAGGAACGCAGTGCTTGGAATAGGAGGGAAGAAAGGTGGCTCGGGCTTCGGTGGCACAAGACCTACAGAGAAATCTCGGCAAGGCGCGGCCCGCCGCAGCCCAGTTGGTCGACAGGTACTTTGCTCTTGCGGCCCCCGGGTGGGATTCACTTTGAAGGACGTGGCCTCGGGTTGGGTTTGAGGCCTAGTGCCCCAGCCCGAAGGATACACCTGGCCCGGGACCCATCACTGGCCACCCCAGTGAGGAAACCCACTAGAAGGAAGGACCTTCTGGAAGAGGAGACGAATCTGCGCACGTGTTCCTAGGAGGGTACAAGGGATCCCAGAGGTCTGTATTATAGCATCGCTTCGTGTGTACCAGTTAGACAACCGACTGTCAGATCCAGAGGTAAGGCTAGGGTGGTATGGCAAAAAAGTGCAAGCCAGTAAGGAGCCGTTTTAGCAAACAAAAGGTAGAACTGTTACAGTTGTTGAGAATGGGAGGCCTTCGTAGCTTTTATAGTTCCAGAGACAGCACGTTAGCCCAAAGGATTTTGGAAGCTCTAAAGCTGCTTCCATCTGGACCAGCACGGAGGAGTTGAGTGTCTTGTCTTCTTTCTACACGTGGCTGGATTCTCTGTGGCTAATAGCACAGGCAGGTTTTCAAAAGCTCAGAAAAGGTTTCTGAGGTTGGAGTGTAGCACAGCGGTTTAATGAATGCTTAACGTGCATAAGGCCTTGGGTTTGATCCCCAACATAGGAGGGAAAAAAGGAAGAAAGAAAAAAAAAATCCTTCAAGGATCAGGAACATGTCAGGTCAATGAAAGATATCCTTACAGAGTGAGTCTTGAAATTGTAAATTATAAAAGGATTGTGAAGAGCCCCGGTAGGTTTGAGATAGGCTCAGGGGCTCATCCCTACTTAGTTGGGGAGGGAAAGAATTCGATGGAGCCCGTGAGAGTCAGCAGGTAGCATGGGCTCAAAGCAGGGAGGTTTTGTTCCCTGGAGACCTCAGTCCTGCTGGTGTTTGAAAAAGCTGGATAAAGATTCAGAAAAGCAGCTCAACCCAACAGAGGAGAGTAGAATGCAATTATAGATTGGGTGGAGGTGGGAGCTGACATAGGAGAAAAACAAAGCAAAAATCATATTTGTTGACAATAATTTTATGGTATAGAAGTGTTAACCACAACAAAAATCATCCCCGTACATAAAAAATTGTTCCTTTCTACAATAGGTGGTTAATTGATGGACAGTTTCCAGAGAGGCTGTTTAGATTGACCAACTCAAGGAAGGCTTTAGTTAGTGGGAGGTGCTCAGAATGTTCTTACCTCAAATAGGAGCCTTAATGAGACATGGGAACTTATTTCTGTAATCCCAGCACACAGGAAGATTGCAAGTTCAGGGCCTGCCAGAGCTACACAGCAAGACCCTTTCTTAAAAATAAGACAGGTGTGATGGCACGTGTCTGTTTTTTTTCCCAGCACTTGGGAGCTTGAGCCAGGAGAATTGTCAAGCATTCAAGGGCAGGTAACACTACATAGCAACACCCTGCCTATAAAGAAATTTTGTTTTTGTTTTTTGAGACAGGGTTTCTCTCTGTAGCCCTCGATGTCCTGAACTCACTATAGACCAGGATGACCACAGAACTCAGAGATCTGCCTGCCTCTGCCTCCCAAGTGCTGGGATTAAAGGTGTTGATCACCACTGGCTAGAGTGGGGGTGGGGGTGGGTGGAATTAATTAATTAATTAATTAATTAATTTATTGGTTTTTTGAGACAGGGTTTCTCTGTAGTTTTGGTGCCTGTCCTGGATCTCGCTCTCTAGACCAGGCTGGCCTCGAACTCAGAGATCTGCCTGGCTCTGCCTCCTGAGTGCTGGGATTAAAGACGTGCATCACTGTCTCCTGGTGAAAAACATTTTTTTTAATTTAAAAAAGAAACCTTTGAAGTGAATCTGTTACAGGAGACTGGTGCTATCACTAATATGACTTCTTTTGGAGGAAAGAAAAGGCAAGCAGTGAGAATTTAAATTTTTTATTAGTTCTTTGAGGATATTATACCTATGTGTTACGATTGTACTCGGTCCTTCCCTCAAATTCTTCCCAGAACTACCCCCCTCCCCTACCTGCCCAACCTATGTTCTCTTTTTTTTAAACACCCATCAAATCCAATCTGTGCGACCCACATACTCCTGGATGTGTGGCCTTTTCCTAGAGTGTGGTCAGTTTACTAGAGGCTATAATGCTGAAGAAAAATGATAAGTCCCCACCCCACCTCCAGCTATCAATTGCCAGTAGCTCCTTGACTAGGGATGGGACTTCGTGCCCACTTCCCCTCTCCATGCTGGGAATTGATAGGGCTTGAGTAGTAACTGCTTTCTGATTGCATGTAAGTCCAAGTGCACAGATGAAAGCCATACCTGGCACCATTTGTCAGGCCAAGAACACGTGACTAGACAGATCTAGGCTGTAGGGTAGATTCTTGTTACTGTCATTCTGCTTAATGGACGTAGAATTGAACTGACTCCTAATGACTTATTACACCCATGGATTAATACATTTCTCAACTTTCATCAGAAAAGCTTCTATTTACAATAGATGGTGTATCTTTAATCCTTTGAAAATGCTGGCAGGTAATTAACCAGAAGAGAATCAACAGTCATTTCTACAGTCTCTCGATGGATCCTGTCCGGCCACTGTTCAGGGGGCCCACCCCTGTCCATCCCTCTCAGTGTGTTCGGATGCCAGGCTGTTGGCCACAAGCCCCTAGACCTTTGGAGTCAGCCTGGGGTAGGGCAGGACCTACAGGCAGAGGCCTTGTGTTTAGAAAGCCAGAGGAATCCAGCCCACAACTCCAGCCAGTACAAAAGGTAAGACCACTTCAGAGGGCCTGGGAAACTAGGATGTTCTCTGTAAATCAAGGGTTGTTATTTGTATGTTTTGTTTGTTTTTGACAAGTAGTTGCATCTTGAGGTCGTGCAATTCAAGTTCTAGAGAAAGTGCCTGGAAATAAGCACTAGATGGACTTGGGCGCCTTAGGCTGGTTCCTAGCTTCAGTCCTCCATCCTCTCGTTTCTTCATATTTTCATCCTTTCTTATATAATGGAGGAGTTTAAACTGCTGCTTCCCAGTGTTCAGATTCTACTGATTAGCTTTGTAGTATTGGCAACAACTCTTCCCTCTGAGGTAATAATTGTTCAGTTTGTTCCTTTCAAAAATCCCTTGCCAAAAATTCCTTGACGATGAAGAGGATCCTCAGTGTTGCTGCTATAGTGTGAGCAAGTTTAATCTTCCAATTGTATGGTAATGTTAAGAACAGTGTTCACCTATATTAATATGTCAAGGATAAGGAATGCATATAGATAATGGAGTTATGATTATTCTGAGAAGAGTTGGAAGGATTTGGTACAAGGTTTTGTAAGAAGGCCGACAGCAATATTGTATGTTTAGTCAGATGAAATGCTTTGCTTTGTATGTGGCCTTTATTCACCTAGCAGTTTTAACTGGCATAACAGCAAACTTTGAGGACTGCCACAGCAGTGCAGCTGCAGGTTTCAGTGGATATTGCTTAAGAGAAGAAAAACACAAAAGGGCACTGAGGATGAAGCGCAGTTGGGAGAGTGCTTGCCTAGCATGCATGGCACTGGGATTTGATCTCCAACACCTCATGGCCAGGTGTGGGTGTACAAATCTGTAATCCTGGCACTGTGGAGGTGGAGAAAGGAGAGTCAGAAATTCAGTATTTATCTTTGATTGTATAGCAGGTTTGAGACTAGCTTATAAAAAAAAAAAAGCAAAAAACAAAACCCTAAACTTCTGATCTCCTTCAATGATCTTTCTTTTTTTTCTTAAAGCTGATGAACCAATGTTCTTGTTCCCTTTATCTTGGCTATATAGGAAATAGATTTGGGAAAGGCTGGGGAGAAGACTCAGTGGGTAAGGTGCTTGCTGTGTTACCATAAGAAATTTGAATCTCCATCACCCATGGGAAAGCTGGGCACAGTGGCACAGTTATATGTAACCATGTCTGTAATCCCGTGACTCCTACAGGGATCTTGGAAGTGGAGATGGGAGAATCCACAGAAGCTCCCAGATGAGCTAGCCTGCTGTAGGCACCAGCAAACAAACGAGAATGGTCTCAAGGTGGAAGACGAGGTCCGCTCTTGAGGTTGTCCTCCAACTTACGTATATACCCACTGTGGACACATACGCATAGTCACACTAATGCACAAAGATAGAAAATACTTTAAAATTTAAAAATGAAATAAATTTAAATTTAATAATAAAACCACCCAACCAAACAAACCAACCAGGGCTGAAGAGATGGCTCAGCAGTTAAGAGCATTTGCTGCTCCTCCGTTCCCATGCTAGTTCATGACAGTCTGCAGAGTCAGCAGTTGAGGATCTGATGCTTTCTGCTGACCTCCACAGGCACCAAGCACGAACATAGTGCACATACATACATACAGGCAAAACCAGTCATATGTATAAATAAAAATAAAACTTAAAAAAAAGTAACTGGGATACTGACACACACCTTTAATCCTAGCACTTAGGAGGCAGAGGCAGGTGGATTTCTGTGAGTTTAAGGCCAGCCCAGTTTACATAGTTCCAGGTCAGCAAGGGCTGCATAGTGTGACCATACCTCAAAATAAGTAAATAAAAATTAAAAACGTGGAAAAACAGACAACTATTTTGTAGCATTTTGTTATATTGTCCATCATTTTGTTGTTTTTTGTTTGTTTTTACTGTTGTTGTTGAGACAGGCTTTCTCTGTATAGCCTTGGCTGTCCTTTGAACTCACTGTGTGGCCCAGGCTGGCCTGAAACTCAAAAAACCATCTGCCTCTGCCTCCTGAGTGCTAGGATCGAAAGCGTGTGCCACCAAGCCTAGCCAAATTCATAGACTTTTTTTGAGAATGTATTTCTTATTTTCTGTGGATGGGTGTTTTGTCTGCACGTCTGCCTGTGCACCACATGCATGCCAGGTGCTAGAGGAGGTGAAGAGGGCGTTGGGTCTCCTGCTGCCTCCTTGGTGCTGGGAATTGGACCCTGATTTTCTGGAAGAGCAGCCAGTGCTCCTAACTGCACAGCCATCTCTCCAGCCCCTTAAATTCATAGTTTTTAACCCAACTACATTTACTTTAAAGTCTACTAAGAGGTGGTAATAAGTATTGAAAAGTTTTATGAAGAATTCTATCCATTGTTTAAAAAGTTTTTTTATACTTGCATTTATTTTGTGTGTGTGTGTTGAGTGTGCACATGTACCCATAACACAGCATGGACAACTTGTGAGAGTGGTTCTCTCCTTCCACCACTTGGGTCCCAGGATCAGACTGAGGTTCTCAGGGTTGGCAGTAGGCCTTTATTCACTGAGCCGTCTCACCAGCCGGTATCTCTGATTTTTATAGCATTGACAGGATTTGGAGAAGGTGATTTTTGTTTAGAAAGCCATTATTTCCAATCCATTTCTTAGGATAACCTTGATAATTACCTTTCCCTAGGAGTCTGTGGGTTTGGTGTCCATGTTCCGTGGCATGGGCCTTGATACAGCCCTCCGGACCCCTTCAAAACGAGAAGCACCTTCTTTAGGTATGTGGGAGTCAACTGGAAAGATGGGGAAACATGTGGTCGCTTGGTTCTTGTGCTGGGGAGGCCTGTTTGGCTTGGGTCTTATGTGCACATGGTTTGTCTTCAGAAACCTAACTTTACAACATGCTCAGCTCACAGTAACAAGCTGAGGTTTGGCTCTTGCAGGCAGAGGCGTTTTAGGTCGAGGCTTGTCTGCTAACATGGTCCGCAAAGACAGAGAAGAACCCCGTTCCTCTTTGCCTGATTCTTCCATACTGGCAGCTGGGGACAGCAAGCTGGCAGAGGCTTCAGTTGGTTGGAGTAGGTAGGTGAAGTCACTTCGTCCTGTAACCTCAAGTGTAGGATGCAGAGAGAGGCTCTGGGGCAGGTGTGTTACCATTCAGATGAGCATTTCCAAGCTGGGTGTCCATGGTAGCTGTCTCCCAGGGATAGTGGGTGGCTGCTCACCCAGGAAGTCATTGGGGAAGGAGAATAGTTCCCAATGGGCACCTCACAACTTCTTTTGACTCCTTAGAAGGTCCCCTGATGCTAACATCTGAGTCACATTCCCCTCAATTCTGCCTAGGAAGATGGTATGAGAGGGCATACCAAGAGAGGTTAGTGATTGGGTCATCATTTTAAGAGAATTCTAAGGCTGAGCTTGGGCCCCTTTGGGTGTCCCCTTTAAGACAAGGATGGTAGGAATGGTTGCAAAGAGCAGCTTCCTTGGGAGTGTGTGTACCATGTTGCTGACATGGTTGCCTAAAGGACCTTGGAAACAATTTTGTGGAGGCTATTCATGTCTCTGATATCATTGCTACGCCCAGTCTATGCTCCATCAGGTATGTGTGGTGCCTTTGGGTAGTCGTAGGGCCATGGCCAGGGTTCACACTGACCAGGTCATCCTGTCCATCCACACCAAACTGCAGATTAAGAAACATGTCATTGAAGCCCTGTGTAGAGCCAAGTTCAAGTTCCCTGGCCACCAGATGACCCATTACCTCAAGGAAGATCCATGCTTCACTAAGTTTAATGTACATGATTTTGAAGACATGATAGCTGAGAAGTAGCTCATCCTTGATGGCTGTGGGGTCAAATATACCCCAGTAATGATCCCCTAAACCAAGTGGTGGGCCCTGCACTCCTGGGGGCTTCCTGTGTTGTCCAGAACTCCACCAAATCATTTCAGCAATAAATTTCACAGCCAGTTTTATTTTATTTTTTGGTTTTTCAAGACAGGGTTTCTCTGTGTAGCTTTGCGCCTTTCCTGGAACTCACTCGGTAGACTATTTTTTTATTATTAAATTTTTTAATTGATTTTACATACCAGCCACAGTTTCCCCTCCTCCTCTCCTCCTGTTCCCCCCTCCTTTGTACCCTCCCAAACCCACTCTTCAGAAAGGGTAAGGCTTCCCATGGGAATCAACAAAGTGTAGCATATCAAGTTGAGGCAGGACCAAGCTCCTCCCCCCTGTATCAAGTCTGTGTGAGGCATCCCAGCATAGGGAATAGGTTCCAAAAAGCCAGCTCATTCACCAGGAAAGATCCTGGTCCCACTGCTAGGTGCCCCACAAACAGACCAAACTACACAACTGTCACTCACATGCAGAGGGTCTAGGTCAGTCCCATGCAGGCTCCCTAGCTGTTGATCTAGAGTCCATGAGCTCCCACAAGCTTGGGTTAGTTGCCTCTATGGGTTTCCTCATCATGATCTTGACCCACCTTGCTCCTATCTATCTTTCCTCTATTTGACTGGACTTCCAGAGCTCTGCCCAGTGTTTGGCTGTGGATCTCCACATCTGCTTCCATCAGTTACTGGATGAAGGTTCTATGATGACAATTAGGGTAGTAACCAATCTGATTACAGGAGAAAGCCAGTTCAGGCACCCTCTCCACTATTGCTAGGAGTCTTAGCTGGGGTCATCCTTGTGGATTCCTAGGAGTTTCCTAGTACCAGGTTTCTCCCTAACCCTGTAATGGACCCTTTATCAAGATATCTTTCATTGCTCTCCCTTTCTGTCCCTCCCCCAACTCAATAATCTGATCCTTCATGTTCTCATCCCCTCCTCTCTACACTATCCACCCCCAGTTTACCCAGGAGAGCTCATCTGTTTCCCCTTCCCAGGGCAATCCATGCATCCCTCTTAGGGTCCTCCTTGTTACCTAGTTTCTCTAGGTCTATGGAATGTAGCCTGGTTATCCTTTGCTTTACATCTAGTATCCACTTATGGGTGAGTACTTACCATATTTGTCTTTCTGGGTCTGGGTTACCTCACTCAGGATGATTTCTTCCAGTTCTATCCATTTGCCTGCAATTTTCATGTCATTGTAATACTCCATTGTGTAAATGTACCACATTTTCTTTATCTATTCTTTGATTAAGGGGCATCTAGGTTGTTTCCAAGTTCTGGCTATTATGAATAATGCTACTCTGAACATAGTTGAGCATGTGTCCTTGTGGTATGACTGAGCATTCCTTGGTTATGTGCCCAAAAGTGGTATTCCTGAGTCTTGGGGAAGATTGATTCCCAATTTTCTGAGAAACCGCCATACTTATTTCCAAAATGGCTGTACACATTTACCTTCCCACCAAGAGTGGAGGAGTATTCTCCTTGCTCTGCATCCATCCTCTCCAACATAAGCTGTCATCAGTGTTTTTGATCTTAGCCATTCTGACAGATGTAAGATGGTATCTCAGAGTCATTTTGATTTGTATTTCCCTGATGCCTAAGGATGTTGAACAATTCCTTAGATGTCTTTTGGCCATTTGAGATTCTTCCATTGAGAATTCTCTATTTAGCTCTGTAGCCCATTTTTTAAATTGGATTGTTCGTTATTTTGATGTCTATTTTGAGATCAGCCCTCTGTCAAACATAGGGTTGGTGAAGATCTTGTCCTACTCTGTAGGCTGCGGTTTTGTCCTATTTCCTGTGTCCTTTGCCTTACAGAAGCTTTTCAGTTTCAGGAGGTCCTGTTTATTAATTGTTGCTCTCAGTGTCTGTGCTACTGGTGTTATATTCAGGAAGTAGTCTCCTGTGCCAATGCGTTCAAGGCTCTTTCCCACTTTATCAGGTTCAGTGTATCTGAATTTATGTTGAGGTCTTTGCTCCATTTAGACTTGAGTTTTATGCATGGCAATAGATAGGGATCTATTTGCAATCTTCTACATATTGACATCCAGTTATGCCAGCATCATTTGTTGAAGATGCTTTCTTTTTTTCCATTGTACAATTTTGGCTTCTTTGTCAAAAATTAGGTGTTCATAGGTGTGTGGATTTATGTAAGAGTCTTCAATTTGATTACATTGATCCACATGTCTCTTTTTATGCCAGTACCAAGCTGTTTTTATTACTATAGCTCTATAGTAGAGCTTGAAGTCAGGGATTGTGATGCCTCTGAAAGTTGCTTTATTGTACAGCGTTGTTTTAGCTATCCTGGGTTTTTTGTTTTTCCATATGGGGTTGAGTATTGTTCTTTCCAAGTCTGTGAAGAATTGTGTTATAATTTTGACGGGGATTGCATTGAATCTGTAGATTGCTTTTGGTAAGATTGCCATTGTTACTATGGTCATCCTACCTAACTATGAGCATGGGAGATCTTTCCATCTCTTCTGATATCTTCTTTGATTCCTTTCTTCAAAGACTTGTCATACAGGTCTTTCACTTGTTTGGTTAGAGTTACCCCAAGATATTTTATATTATTTTTGGCTATTGTAAAGGTTGTTTCTCTAATTTCTTTCTCAGACCATTTATTATTTGTATATAGTAGGGCTACTGATTTTTTGAATTAATTTTTAAAAAAGATTTATTTATTTATTATGTATACAGTGTTCTGCCTATATGTCTGCCTGTAGGCCAAAGGCAGACACCAGATCTCATTACATATGATTGTGAGCCACCGTGTGGTTGCTGGGAGTTGAACTCAGGACCTCTGAAAGAGCAGCCGGTGCTCTTAACTGCTGAGCTATCTCTCCAGCCCTGAAGGCGTACATTACTGAAGGTGTTTGTCAGCTGTAGGAGTTACCTGATAGAATTTTGGGGGTCACTTATGTATACTATCATATCATGTATACTATCATATCATCTGCAAATAGTGAAAGTTTGACTTCTTCCTTTCCAATTTGTATCCCCTTGATTTCCTTTTGTTATCTTATTGCTCTAGTTAGAATTTTGAGTACTATATTGAATAGATATGGAGAGAGGGGGCAGCCTTGTCTTATTCCTGATTTTAGTGGAATCGCTTTGAGTTTCTCTCCATATAATTTGATGTTGGCTGTTGCTTTCTGTATATTGCTTTTATTATTTTTAGGTATGTTTCTTGTATCCATGATCTCTCCAAGACCTTTATCATGAAGGGGTGTTGGATTTTGTCAAATACTTTTTCAGCATCTAATGAGATGATCATCTGTGTGTGTGTGTGTGTGTGTGTGTGTGTGTGTGTGTGTGTGTGTGTGTGTTTCTTTCAGTTTGTTTATATGGTGGATTACATTGACAAATTTTTGTATGTTGAACCACCTCCACCCCTGCATCTCTTAGATGAAGGCTACTTGATCATGGTGGATGATTTTTTTGATGTGTTCTTGGATTTGGTTTGTCAGTATTTTATTGAGTACTTTTGCATCAATGTTCATGAAGGAAATTGGTCTGTAATTCTCTTTCGTTGTTGCATCTTTGTATGGTTTGAGTATCAGGGTAACTGTAGCCTCATAAGAGTTTGACAGTGTTCCTTCTGTTTCTATTATGTGGAACAATTTGAGGAGTATTGGTAATAGCTCTTTGAAATTTTGATAGAATTTTGCTCTGAAACCATCTAGTCCTGGGCTTTTTTTGGTTGGGAGACTTTTGATGACTGCTTCTATTTCCTTAGGGGTCTTCATTTAATTTGGGTCTATGGTATCTATCCAGGAAATTGCCCATTTCTTTTAGATTTTCCAATTTTGTGGAGTACAGGTTTTTGAAGTATGACCTAATGATTCTCTGGATTTCCTCAGTGTCTGTTGTTATGTCTCCCTTTTCATTTCTGATTTTGTTAATTTGGATGCTATCTCTGCCTTTGGTTAGTTTGGATAAGGGCTTGTCTGTCTTGTTGATTTTTCTCAAAGAAATAACTCTTTGTTTCATTGATTCTTTGTATTCTCTTGGTTTCTATTTTATTGAATCCTCAATTTGATTATTTTCTGGCATCTATTTCTCCTGGGTGAGTTTGCTGCTTCTTGTTCTAGAGCTTTTAGGTGTGCTGTTAAGTCGCTAGTGTGAGATTTCTCCAAATCTCCAACTTTTTTTTTTTTTAAGGAACTTTTTTTTTTTTTTTGAAAGATTTATTTACTTATTTATTCTGTATACAGTATTCTGCCTGCATGCGTGCCTGCAGGCCAGAAGAGGGCACCAGATCTCATTATAGATGGTTGTGAGCTACCACGTAGTTGCTGGGAATTGAACTCAGGACCTCTCAAAGAGCAGCCAGTGCTCTTAACCTCTGAGCCATCTCTCCAGCCCCTTCTCCAACTTCTTTATGTGGGCATTTAGTGCTATGAATTTCTCTCTTAGCACTGCTTTCATAGTGTCCCATAAGTTTGGGTATCTTGTACACTCATTTTCATTGAGTTCTAGGACATCTTTAATTTCTTGATTTCTTCCTTGACCCAGTGTTGATTCAGTTGAGCATTTTTCAGTTTCTGTGAGTTTGTAGGCTTTCTGTAATTTGAGTGTTGTTGAATTCTAACTTTAAGCCATGGTGACCCGATAAGATAGAAAGGGTTATTCCAATTTTTTTTTTTTAATCTGTTGAGATTTGCTTTGTGACCGGGTATATGGTCAATTTTAGAGAAGGTTCCATGGGGTGCTGAGAAGAAGGTATATTCTCTTGTGTTTGGGTAAAATGTTCTATAGATGTCTGTTAAGTCCATTTGAGTCATAACATCTGTTAGTTCCCTTATTTCTTTAAGTTTCTGTCTGGCAAACCTGTCCATTGGTGAGAGTGGGGTGTTGAAGTCTCCCACTAAATTAGTGTGTGGGGTTTGATGTGTGACTTAAGCTTTAGTAATGTTTCTTTTACAAATGTGGGTGCTTTTGTATTTGGGGCATAAATGTTCAGAATTGAGACTTCATCTTGATGTTTTTTCCAGTGATGAGTATGTAATGTCCTTTTCCATCTCTTTTGACTAATTTCAGTTTGAAGTCTATTTTTGTTAAATATTAGGATAGCTACACAAGCTTGTTTCTTAGGTCCATTTAATTAGAAAATCTTTCCCCAACTCTTTACTCTGAGGTAATATCTTTCTTTCAGGTTGAGGTGTGTTTCTTGTATGCAGCAGAAGGATGGATCCTGTTTTCGTATCCATTCTGTTAGTCTGTGTCTTTTTATAGATGTATTAAGTCCATTGATATTAAGAAATATTAATGACTAGTGACTGTTAATTCCTGTTTTTTTTGGTTTTGTTGCTGTTGGTACTCTGTGTGCGCGCGCTGGGATTTGCTGGTGTGAGATTGTCTATTGCCTGTGTTTTCATGGGTGTAGCTAACTTCCTTGGGTTGGAATTTTTCTTTTAGTACTTTCTGTAGGGCTGGATTTGTGGATAGGTATTGTTTAAATCATTTTAGCTAATTTTTTAGTTTTCTCTAATATCTTGTTTTCTCCGTCTATGATCATTAAAAGTTTTGCTGCTGCGTATAGTAGTCTGGGCTGGCATCCGTGGTCTCTTAGTGTCTGCAAAACATCTGTCCAGGACCTTCTGGCTTTCAGAGTCTCCATTGAGAAGCTGGGTTTAATTCTGATAGGTCTGCCTTTATATGTTACTTGGCCTTTTTCCTTTGTAGCACCTAATATTCTTTCTTTATTCTGTATGTTTAGTGTTTTATTATGTGGTGAGGGGACTTGTTGTTTTTTTTTTTTTTTTTTTTTTTTTGGTCCAGTCTACTTGGTGTTCTGAAAGCTTCTTGTATCTTCATAGGTGTGCCTTTCTTTAGGCTGGGAAAGTTTTCTCTATGATTTTGTTGAATATATATGATTTTGTTGAATATATATGATTTTGTTGAATATGTTTTCTGTGCCTCTGAGCTGGTATTCTTCTATCCCTGTTATTCTTTGGTTTGGTCTTTTCATGGTGTCTCAGATTTCCTGGATGTTTTTATTAAGAATTTTTTGGATTTAACATTTTCTTTGACTGATGAATCTGTTTCCTCTGTCGCATCTTCAGTGCCTGAGATCCTCTCTTCCATCTCTTGCATTCTGTTGGTGATGCTTGCCTCTGTAGTTCCTGTTTGTTTACCCAGGTTTTTCATTTCCAGAATTCCCTCAGTTTGTATTTTCTTTATTGCCCCTATTTCAATTTTCAAGTCTTGAATTGTGTCCTTCTCCTGTTTGATTTTTTTTCTTGGCTTTCTTTAAGGGATTTATTGATTTCTTCCAATTTTTTGTTTGTCTTTTCCTTGATTTCTTTTTTCTTTTTTTCGAGACAGGGTTTCTCTGTGTAGTTTTGGTGTCTGTCCTGGATCTCCCTCTGTAGCCCAGGCTGGCCTTGAACTCACAGACATCTGCCTGGCTCTGCCTCCTGAGTGCTGGGGTTAAAGGTGTGTGCTACCACTGCCTGGCTTCTTGGATTTCTTTAAGAGAATTTTTCATTTCATCTTTAAGGGCCTCTACATCTTCATAAAGTTATTTTAAAAGTCGTTTTCTTCTGCTTCATCGGTGTTGGGATGTTTGGGTATTGCTGTTGTAGAATCACTAGGCTCTGGTGGTGCCATATTGTTCTTAATGTTGTTGAATTATTCTTATACTGCCGATTACCCATCTGGGTTTAGGATAATTACAGGAACAGGTGTTGATTCTTGTGATGTCTTTATTGGATGAGTATTTTGTTTCTTTACTGTCTATTTCCTTTCTTGTCTTTTGGCCTGAATGGCCAAAGGGTCTGATGATTGGCGGGTTGTCAGGTTGAGTAGGGTTGTCTCAGCTGAGATTTGTGGCAGTTTGGGTGTCTAGATCCAGTGTATCGTCTAGTTCTTCTGGCTGGTGTGGGCTTTCCTTGTTCCTATGGGGTCTGCTCTTCCAGCTGGTGTGGGTTTTGCCTGTGCCTGTAGGGTGTGCTGATGTTGCTGGAGAGGGCTGTTCACAGGGAGGATGCTCTTTTTCCAGTGAGGCGGTTGGTGCTTGTGCCTCTAGGGGCTGCTGATTTTGTGGGGGATGGTTGGCCAAGGGGCAGATGACGGGTTCAGGGGGTTTCCATGGCAGAGTGGGTCCTGTAGGTTAGAGGGTCCAATGGGTGGGTGGCAGCGCTGGTGGTGGAGTGGCCTGCCCACAGGACTCTTCATGCTGCTCCACAACTAGTTTCTAAAAGTGAAAGGGGTGGTACACTTGAGAGGATGGTCCAGATGTTGTGTAGCCCAGAAGAGCCCCGATTTGTCTCGTTTTCTTTTCAGAATGCTGGGAAGAGGCAGTTCTGATGTCTTGTTACCACTGGGAAGAGCAGCCAGTAGTATAGGCAGAGGAGTGGATAAATCTCCCAGTGCCTTTGGCCTGACTGCTCGGGATCCCCCACGGATGCCACAGCCTCCAGCTCTGTCTCCGACCTCACTGCACTCTGCAGATCCCCCTCCAGTCCTGACTATGGAACGAAAGGAAAAGTGAGTTAAGGTCACCTTCTGCTCTAAAGGAGGGATGGTGGAGGAAGAGGCGCCTCTGCTGCCTGCGCTCAGGCTGCTGGGTAGAAGTGTGGATACAGTTCTGTGAGTCCACATTCTTCTGGGGTGGTGGGGGCTGGAGTGTGTTTGTCTTTTGTCAGGGGAGATAGATGAAGAGATTCCTGAAGAAGTATAGTGGTTTTAACTGTGAATATAAACAGTTGGCTTGTCATGTCCCCTCCACATCAGACTGACAGTTTGCTGTCATGTTGAAGATAAGGATGTCACCTAGGAGGAGTATTAACTGCCCCTCATCTCTCTCTGTGGAATGAATTCTTTGTCCTTAGGTAGCTGGCCTTGGGTACTATAGCACTATTTGTAGGGCAGCCTGGGTGACTTTGCTATGTAATTAGACGTGGCTGCATTTGTACACCTTGACTCCTAGTTTGTGTATCTGTAAGTGAAATGGGAAAAAATATTTTCTCAATCTTTTCCTTGTTGATGGGGGCTGGTGGTCAGTTGGTTATTGAGGTATATGCTGTGTGTGTGTGTGTGTGTGTGTGTGTGTGTGTGTGTGTGTGTGTGTGTTTTGTCCCAACTGGTCTTGAACTTCTGGGCTCAAGGGCTTCCAAAGTAAATGGAACGAAGTTGTGTATTATCATGCCTGGCTTTGTGCTCTTTTTTCTCCTCCTTTCTTTCCTTCTTTTCCAGAGAGCTTTTGGTCAAGCAAGGATCAAAAGGAACCCCTCAGTCTTTAGGACTGAACCTCATCAAAATCCAGTGTCATAATGAAGCAGTGTATCAGTATCATGTGACTTTCAGGTATGTACAGCTGTGCTTCGCTGGAGGTACTCAGTACTCCTTTGAGCTGCTCCTGACTGACAACTCCCCGTGTGGTAACCCTGCACTCGAGGTTCTGGGAGGAAGTTCAAGTTAGTGTTTGTGTACGTTAGCTCTTTTCCAAATTCAGGTTTTGATTTCATAGGCACAGGCTTGTGGTGTGAGGCTAGAAACAGATCAAAGTGGAAGTAATGGACTGTAAGCTCGTGCCTGTGGTCTGCGTGGGTTCCTCCCATGGCCTTGCCTGTTTTTCTGGCTGTACTGGTGCTTGAACCCAGGACCTCACACATGCTAGGCAAGTGCTCCACTACTAAGCAACATCCATGATCTCTTGGCTCATCCTTTGTAATTTTTATTCCTTTTATTAAACTTTTACCACTTGTACAAGATCCATAACTCACAAAACCTGGATCTTCCTATACACACACATTATCATAATTGACAGTTCATGTCTCTCTAGGTGTCGAGCTGGAGAGATGGCTCAGTGGTTAAGAGCTTATGCTGAAAGAAAAAAAAAAAGAGCTTATGCTGCTCTTGCAGAGGACCTGAGTTTAGTTCCCAGCACCCTTATTGGGCAGCTCACAACCAGCTGTAAGTCCAGCTCCAGGTGAATCTAACCACACCAGCTGTAGCCACATATACATACAAATGATTAAAAGTAATAAAGATTTTTTTTTTTTTTGGTTTTTCGAGACAGGGTTTCTCGGTGTAGCTTTGCACCTTTTCTGGGACTCACTTGGTAGCCCAGGCTGGCCTCGAACTCACAGAGATCCACCTGGCTCTGCCTCCCGAGTTCTGGGGTTAAAGGCATGTGCCACCACCGCCTGGCTTTTTTTTTGGTTTTGATAAATCTTAAAAAATAAAATAAACTCGGTTTGAAATCAAAGAACTTTAATTTGATAGCAACATTTTTGGATTGTTTTCCTACTTTTTAAGTGTAAGGGTTCATAGTAGTTTACGTTCTCTTTGTAAGGTCATAGGAAAGCCTTTCTCTAGAAGTTATTGACTGGAATCGTGAAAAACAAATGTTTTGAAATAGATTTGAAGAAATGTGAAGATGGAAACCTGTGTTTTTCTGATAGTTACTGTAACTGTGGAGCAGAACATCATGTTTTCCTGAGTGTACACATTGTGAAACTAACTGACTTACCTGTAATGTCATGTGCTTGTGGTGAGGTTTACAGTCCCCTTCAGCAGTATGTCATAGTTACAGTCACTGGCTGTAGCTCACCCCCCTGTCACAGAGCACTGCTGCCTTGACGGGTGTCTCCCCCTCATCCCACCGTGCCCTAGTCTCTGTGAGTTGGATGATTTTTTTTTTAGATTCCACTATTTATGTGTCTGTGTATGGTCATGTGCACATGTGTGCAGGTACACTTGGAGGTCAGAGATGTCAGATCCACCTGGAGCTGGAGTTACAGGCAGCTGCGGGCCACTGGATGTAGACTCTAGGAACGGAACTCAGGTCCCTGTAAGAGCAGTACATGCTTTTGTGTTTTTCGGTTTTGTTTTTTTTCCCCCGTGAGCTAGTGCCACCCAGCTGCAGTACATGCCCTTAACCACTGAGCCATCTCTGTAAGTGAGATCTTCTAGTAGTTGTCTGGCTAATTTCACTTAAGAGATTGTCTTATAGGCTCATCCATACTGCAAATGACAGAGTTCATTTTACAGCTGCCGAAGCAAGGTACAGGCACATCATGGTGGTCCCAGCACTTGGAGGCCAAGGCAGAATTGTCTTTCATTCAAGGCCAGTCTGGCTACATAGTGAGTTCCTGGCTAGCTTGTGCTGGCTGCAGAGTGAGACCTTGTCTCATCTATATCTATATCTATCTGTCTATCTGTCTGTCTGTCTGTATATGTATCTATCTATATATCTATCTATCATCTATCTATGATACAGAGATCATAACTGGTCTCAGTGTTAAGAATTAAGTGAAGTGCTCAGCTCAAAATGGAACAATTACCCCCCCCCCCCCACAAGCCTCACATAACAATATGGAAGAGGGATGGAGAGAATGTAAGAGCCCGTGGATAGGACATGTGGATAGGAAGAAACAAAACATAGACTTCCCAACGTGGTACAGCCCTTGCATTCATGAATTCACTGCAGCTGGATCATCTTACAAAATATCACAAGATTGGGCCTGGTAATGTTTTATCATGGATGGAGGAGGGACTGATGAGGCCCTATCCCTCCCTGAGAGAGAGACAGTTGGTAGTTGATGGTCATTGGGAAAGGGCATAATTTTCTTCATTGGTTGCATGCATATATGTATGAGAGACAGGATTTCTCTGAGTAGTTTTGGAGCCTGTCCTGGAACTCACTTGGTAGACCAGGCTGGCCTCGAATTCACAGAGATCTGCCTGCCTCTGCCTCCCGAGTGCTGGGATTAAAGGTGTGCACCACCACCGCCCAGCAATTGCCTATATTCTAATAAATCATGCAAGAAACCTCAGTGAAACTCAGTGGGTCATACACAAAGACATTAAAGTAGAGGGCTGGAGAGATGGCTCCAAAGTTAAGAGCACTGGCTGCTCTTCCAGAGGACCTGAGGTTCAGGTCCCAGCACCTACATGGTGGCTCCAACCATCTGTAACTCCAGTTCTAGGGATCTGACACTCTTTTCTGCTTTCCCTGGGCACCAGACACACACGTGGTGCACAGACATACATGCACAGACACATAATAAAAATAAAATATTTTTTTGTTTTGTTTTTTTTAAATAAAATAATTTTTAAAAGTATAAGAAAGTAAGAGGGGAATTTTTCTTTTTCCTTTTCCTGACAGGATTCAGGAAAACCTTACTAGTTTTACTGATTTATTTTGGATTGTGATTTTTTAAGCATTCATACATTTCATAAACTTTTTAAGTTTATTCTCTCATATAATACTTTTTCCACCCCACCCCCAAAAAAGACCAGATCTCCCAGGAACATCAATTGAATACAGCACAAGATACACCAGGCCCAAAGCCTCTCATCAAGGCTGGGCAAGGCAACCCAGTAGGAAGAAAAGGGTCCTAAAAGCAGACAAAAGAGGGCTGGAGAGATGGCTCAGTGGTTAAGAGCACGGACTGCTCTTCTAGAGGTCCTGAGTTCAATTCCCAGCAACCACATGGTGGCTCACAACCATCTGTAATGAGATCTGGCGCCCTCTTCTGCAGAGACACATACAGGTAGAATACTGTATGCATAATAAATAAACAAATAAAGCAGACAAAAGAGTCAGAGACACCCCCATTCCCATTGTCAGGAGTCCCACAGAAACACCAAGCCAATAACTGTAACATCTATGCAGAGGACCTGGTGCAGACCTGTGTAGACTCCATGATTGCTACTTCAGTCTCTGTGGACCCCTGTGAGCCCTGCTTAGTTGATTCTGTGGACTGCCTCCAGGACTCCTCTGGATTCCACAGTTCCTCCTCCCTCTCTTCCAGGAGGTTCCACAAGCTTCAAGGGGAGGGACCCAATGGAGAACTCCACCCTGGGTGCTCTCTCCACCTAGTGTTTGGCCATAGGTCTCTGAAGCTGCTCCCATCAGCTGCTGGAGGAAGCCTCTTTGATGACAGCTGGGTTAGGCACCCTCTCTGAGTAGAGCAGACCATCACTAGGAATCATTTCATTGATTTTCCCTCCCAGTTCTGTCTGGGTCTCCTGGCTGTCAGGCCTCCAGCTCCCCTGGCTGTCAGGCCTCCAGCTCCTGGTCATTCAGGCAGTGGGATTAAAGGCATGGACCACCACTACCTGACTACCATATTTCTTTAGCCATTCTTTGGTTGAGAGGCATCTAGGTTGTTTCTAGTTCCTGGCTATTATGAATAAAGCTGCTATGAACATAGTTGAACAGATGTCCTTGTGGTAGGATGGAGCATCCATCGGCTATATGCCCAAGAGTGGTATAGCTGGGTCTTGAGGTAGATCAGTTCCCAATTTTCTGAGGAACTGCGATACTGATTTTCATAGTGGCTTTGCAAGTTTACATTCCCACCAGCAATGGAGGAGTGTCCCCCTTGCTCCACATCCTCTCCAGCAAGAGCTGTCACTTGTGTTATTGGTCTTAGCTATTCTGACAGGTGTAAGATGGAATCTCAAAGTGGCCTACCTAGACTTCTGGTGGCCAGCGTAGTTGAGCAGGGAGTCTCTGCTTGCATTGGGGGCAGGAGCATGTCGATGAGAAGAGGAAAGGAGATTGTGGAAACACTGAGAGAGTGGGACAGGTCTGAGGGTGGGCAGCCTACCTGGAATTCTGGCAGCTGGTGTGGCCTCTGGTCAAGCAGGGGGTCTCTGCCCATGTTCAGGAGAGGGAACTTCTTAGGAAGAATGGTTCTATCTGAAGAGGGAGAGGGTGGGGTACTCGGGGTGAATACTACTAAAATTCATTATATACATGCATGGAACTTTCAGAAAACAGTAAAAGATACGGTGTGGAACTCTGTTGTACATTTCACATTTTCTGTATCCACATGCTGATGAATGTGTCTTGGCTATTGTGAAATTACTAAAGTAAATCTAGGTTTGTTTGTAGATGTTTAGTTGAAATAATATTGCAGATCTTTTAGGCCTATATCTGAAAGTGGGATTACTGGGTCATACATAGTTTTTTTTTTTTTTTTTTTTTTTGTGGTGCCTGTCCAGGCTGGCCTCGAACTCACAGATCTTTCTGCCTCTGCTTCCCAAGAGCTGGGATTAAAGGCATGCACCACCACTGCCTGGTAGTTTTAGGTTTTTATAAACGTATGTATGTGTGTGTAGGTGTTCATATGTACACACATGTGAAGTCCAGAAAACAACCTCAGGTGTCCTTTTCAGGAAAAGCAATTCATATCTTTTTTTTTTTTTTTTCGAGACAAGGTTTCTCTGTGAAGCTTTGCGCCTTTCCTGGAACTCGCTTTGGAGACCAGGCTGGCCTCGAACTCACAGAGATCCGCCTGGCTCTGCCTCCTGAGTGCTGGGATTAAAGGTGTGCGCCACTGCTCGGCACAATTCATATCTTTTAAAACAAGGTCTTTGATTGGACTGAACTTTGCCAATTAGGTGAAGACTGACTGGCTAGCAGATCCCAGAGATCCTCGTGTCTGTGGGACTATAAGGACATAGTATGAAGGCTGGAGAGATGGTTCAGTGGTTAAACTCACTGTCTGCTCTTTCAGAGTACCTGTGTTCAATTCCAAACATCTCCATGGTGGCTCAGAACTATCTCTAACACTGTATATAAACACCGTCTTCTGACCTCCACAGGCACTACACACATATGTGCGTACACAAGGTGATGCCAACGTGCCCTGTATTTTTACATGGATTTGGGGTGGGGGTATTTAATGCAGGTCCTTGTGCATGCAAGGAATAAGAACTTCACCAATTAAGCCATCTCCTCAGGCCTGTTTTCATGTTTTAAAAGACCCTCCATACGGTTTTCCAAAATGGCTCTACTAAGGAACATGAATTTTTGAAGGACAGCTAGTAAATGCTGGTATGGTAGAGGAGGAAAAGGTGGAGTAAGAGAAGAAAGTGATGGTTACAGGGAAATGACCCAGAAGAATTGTAATGACCAGAGAAAGGATCCACTTGGATAAGGACAACAAGAAAAAGCATTACTTGATCTGCTTCCAGCCGACCCTTAGTGGTCTTCTATGAACTCTGCTAGAGTTAGAGAAAATGCCTAAGATCAAAGGAACCAGGGAGGACGGAAGCCACAAGAAGAATAGCCCACGAACCCTCCACTCACTTCAAAAGCTAGAAAGAGTGATCAAGAAGGCAGCAGGATTTTAATCCCAGCAAAGGCAGGAGAATCGCTGTAGAGCTCGGGGTCTACAGAGCAGCCAGGGTTACTCCATGGAGAAACCCTGTCTCAAAAAAATCAACCAACCAACCGGGAAAACAAAACAAAACAAAAAAAAAAAACGGAAGATCTCCACCAGGACAAGGAGGAGAAAACACCAAGAGGAGTCCTGAAGCAGGCCTGGCCTGGACCATAAGTACAGGGCTGGGTGTCAGGGAAGAGCTTTCCCTGTGACTAGACTGGCAAATTCTCATGAAGCAGGAAGGGTTTTTTGCATTGACTGGGCCATGGAGAAGCCATGGACTTGTAGGGCTAGAGGTTTGTGTAGTCTAAATGGTGTTTGTGTGTGACATGCACACGGGTACAGATAGCTCTGGGTGGTGGTCTGCAGGAGCTGCCAGCCTTGTTTATAAAGATGGGGGGTCTCCCTCACTAGGACTCTAGCTCCAATTAGGCTAGGCTGGCAGGCCAGCAGGTTCCAGGTATTGCTCCCTGCTGTCACTGGAACTACAGGTTTGCCATCTTGGGTGCTAGCGTCAAACTCAGGTCCTCATGCTGCAGTGTTATCCTGGGTCGCTTTATGTCAGCTTGACACAAACTGGAGTTAGCTGGGAAGAGGAACTTCAGCTGAGAAAATGTCCTCATTAGATGCCGTAGGCAAGTCTGGAGGGCATTTCTGGATTAGTGATAACATGGGAGGTCCTAGCCCACTGTGGGTGGTGGCATCCCTGGGCTGGTGGGCCTGGGTGATACAAGAAAGCGTGGAGAGCAAGCCAGCAAGCTGGACTCCTCATGGTTCTGCTTCAGTTCCTGCTCTGATTTCCCTTAGTGATGGAGTGTGCCCGAGAGTTGTAAACTGGAATAAACCATCTCCTCCCTCAGTTTGCTTTGGTCCTGGTTTTATCATAGTTACAGAAAAGCAAACTAGAGCAGGTGTCAGTCACCTTCCTGACCGAGCCATCTCTCTAGCTCCAGGGACTTTTGAAGCCACAATGTGAGGGTGATGTGAGGTCATTTAGAAGATACTGATAATATGGTTTAATATGGAAAATGCTGATGCAGTGCACTAGGCAGTAGCTTTCGCATGCAATATGAACAGCAAGGTAAATGGCGGAATGTTGCTCTAAGTGTAGGTTGATTGTCCTAATCTGAAAATACCAAACCTGAAATCCTCCAGAATCTGAAAGTTTTTAAATGTGGACGTGATGCCATATGTAGAAAATTACATACCATGAAACTTTCATCTATCAAATTGTTAAAAGGTATTACGAAAGGGGCTGGAGAGATGGCTTGGTAGTTAAGAGCACTTGCTGCTCTTACAGAAGGTCAAAGTTTGGTTCCCAGCACTTGCATGGTGACTCAAACGTTGGTAACACCAGTTCCAGGGGATCCAGCCCTCTTCTGTCCTCCATGGTCATCAGGCACCCATGTGGTACATATACCAGTTCAGTGAAATACTCATACATAACACAAATCTGGGCCAGCCGTGGTGATACATGACTTTAATCCTAGCACTCAGGAAGCAGAGTCAGGCTGATGTCCATGAGGTCAAAGCTAACTTGGTCTACACAGGGAATTCCAAGCCAGCCAAGGCTACAGAGTAAGTCCCTCTCTCAAAAAACCAACAAGGGGTTGGGGATTTAGCTCAGTGGTAGAGCACTTGTGTAGCAAGCACAAGGCCCTGGGTTTGGTCCTCAGCTCTGGCAAAAAACAAACAAACAAACAAAATCCAACAACAAAAGAACAACCTCCAAACCTAAAAAAGTTTTTTTTCAATTATATGAAATTACCTTTGGACTGGGTATATATGAAACATGAGTGCATTTCATGTTTAGAATTGGCTCTCATCCCCAGGATATTTCACTATGTACATGCAAATAAATACTCCAGGATCAAAAACACTTTGGGTTTAATCATTTGGCACAAGGTATACTCAGCATAGAAAAAAAATTTTAGGAGAAATTTTATTGAGAGTTTAATTTTAGGGGTGACATGTTGATTTTTTTATGTCTTCCTATATTTGAATATATTTGATCCTTTTTTAGTCTTGGATTTATTCACATTTTATAGTTGTAGAACAAGGTTGTATCTTAGTGTGATATAGTGGAACAATCATTGTATAAGATAGCTGTTGGATCTTTTTTTAAGCTGCCAGTTTGTTAAATTAATACAAAGTTGAAATTGCCATGGATGGAAAATGATTAAAATCCCATTTTTAAAAATACCTCATGGTCAGGTGGCAGTGGGACAGCAGCACTCGGAGGCAGAGGCAGATGGATCTCTGTGAGTTCGAGGCCAGCCTGGTCTACAGAGTGAGATCCAGGACAGGCTCCAAAACTACACAGAGAAACCCTGTCTCAAACAGAAACAAAAACAAACAAACAGAAAACCTTATGGTGGGATATTGTGGTTTACACCTTTGATCTCAGCACTTGAGAGGCAGGGGCAGGTAGATCTCTTTGAGTTCAAGGCCATCCTGGTGTACATAGACCCTGTCTCAACAACAACAAAAACAAAAGCAGTTTAGGGCCTGGAGAGATGGTTCAGAGGTAAAAACCAAATCAAAACAAAAACCCACCACCACCACCACAAAAACTCTTGCTGCTCTTGCAGAGGACTGAGTTCTGTTACCAGCGTCCATATCAGGTGACTCACAACCCCCTGTAATTCCAGCTCCAGGCAATCTGCTACCCTCTTCTGGCCTCTGCACACACACACAGACATGCATATACAAAGAAGTAAAAATAAATCTTGGGGGGAAAAAAGCACTTTAAAAATGTGTGCCTCTGAAGACTCAGAGCAGGGATTGGCAAACCACAGTCAGTCCGAGGTTAGGCCTGGCCCACAGCTTGTTTCATTGGAACTTTGCCACACTCAAGAGTTTCTATGCTGTGTCTAATTTTGTCTTGTGACAGCAGAGTTGCACGATTATATGGTCCTATAAAGCCTTAGATACTTACAACATGGCCTCTTAGTATTCTGATCCATGCTCTGATGTCTAGAAGGGTATACATGATATATGACATTATTTTTTGTTTTGTTTTGTTTTCCTTCCTTCCAGGTCTCTCTGTTGTCAAGAGAGGTCTTAAACCGATGATCCTCCTGCCTCAGCCTCTCACATAGCTGAATTGCAGGTATACACTCCAAACTTGGCAGATTATTTACAATTTCTAGTGTTTCTACCCAAGCAGGTGTGTTTGGGACACTCTTTAGTCAGCTGTGTAATTATAAATGTGACCACTAGGTGGAGTGCAGTTACAAAAAAAAACGGCTTCTCAAAATAATAGATTTATTGCACAGTAGTAGTAAAGATCCCTGTTTTTGTCAATCTGAACTAAAATCTTCTTTGTTGTTTTGCAGCCCCAATGTGGAGTGCAAAAGCATGAGGTTTGGCATGTTGAAGGACCACCAAGCTGTCACAGGAAACGTCACTGCGTTTGATGGGTCTATTCTCTATCTTCCTGTTAAGCTTCAACAAGTGAGACGCAGTGGGGATTGTGGTGTGGGTGAAACTCCTGCATGGTTGGAGTGGTGGTGAAGTACAGACGCCCTGGGCATGTGACGGGAACCTTCCCATTGTTAGACAGACACACTTGTGCAGAACACAGCCTAAATCCCCCCACTTAAGTTAAAGAAGTAACTTTTCACATGGGCAGAGTGGTAGGAAGCTTTGGGGACTCTGTGACAAATGATTACTCAACTTTTCAACTTCAGGTCCTGGAGAGAGAGCTCAGCAGGGAAGAGCTCTCTTGCAGAGAGGCCAGGTTTGGTTCTTAGCACCCGTACTGGGTGGCTCTCAATCATCCTTCTAATACCAGGGGATCCAGCATCCTCTTCTGGCCTCCTTGGGCACCTGCATACACATGGCGCACATGCACATGCATATGGAATGAATTAAAAATAAAAAGACCTAAAGTTTCAACTTTGAATTTTATTTGTGTATTTATTTATTGATTGCCACACTGACTTTGCCAGCACCAGCTGCACAGTAAGGAGGAAGTAGAAGCTACATTTGGGGCTCGAACTCGGTGAGTGAGGCCAAGGCCTCATATCTGTCATTTCTAGTTGTGTACTTTTGTTTGTTAGGTTGTTGAGTTAAAAAGCCAGAGGAAAACTGATGACGCCGAGATCAACATCAAGATCGAGCTGACGAAGATTCTCGAGCCCTGCTCTGACTTGTGCATCCCCTTCTACAATGTTGTTTTCCGACGGTAAGGAGGCCGCTGGGGCCTTGTGCCTGTAATTCACCGTGCGTGCGTGGAGGAAGGCTCCCCTGGAAGTGTGGATGGTGCCACACACAGCGACCGTGCCTGTGGGTGGGCTTGGAAGCCCTTAATGAGTGGCCTTAGCATCCGCTCACTCAAGAATTCTCTCTCACTTGATAGGTCGGGTTTGGGTCCCTGCAGTTAGCCCTGTGGGTAGCTGAGTAGGCAGATGGGTTCCTTTGGATGAGCTTAAGAATTTTCAGACCAGATGTTTGTTTTGAGATAGAATTTCATGTAATTAAGGCAATTTCAAACTTGATATGTAGCTGAGGGTTACCCACCCTGACCCTCCTCCCTCAGCTTCCCTAATGCAGAGATTACAGACATGAGCGACCGTACACAGCCAAAGCAGATGTCAGTATTGTGTATTTAATACGTTAGGAGTGAAGCGGCTTCTCAGAGTACAGACATTTGCTGGGAGATATTTTCTAGACTCTAGAAGAATTATACATGGCTTACAATGGTTTATCTTCTTTTGAGAGTCTCTCAGTTTTGCGCAGGTGCTCATCCCAAACTACCTCTCCTTTAATGAACCAGAACCTAAAGTGAGCTGCTGGAGCATACGCAGTGCCCTCGGTGGAAACTATTCATGTGCATTCTCTTTAGTTCATGGTGAATAGTAATGTAATGAGGCTATGAGATAACCCTGTGTTCGGCGAGGTGGGGTACCGAGAGAGTCTTCAGTCAATTGAGCATACTCCAGATGGATGCTTTGCTAGCTTTACACGATCATTCTAAACATAGGCTACATTATGCACAAAACAAAAACTTTTCTGTACCTTCAGGTTTGTAGAGGACGCCATAGCTAAGTTGAAAGAGCTTTTTCTGTTAGGCTTGGGATGCAGCTAGATGGTGAGTGCTTGCCTAGCGAATATGAGGCTCTGTGTTCCACCTCTAGTACTGAGAAGGAGAAAGGAACTCACCCCTCATGTTTATTTCAGGGTAATGAAGCTTTTGGACATGAAGCTTGTGGGGAGAAACTTCTACGACCCTACAAGTGCCATGGTACTACAGCAACACAGGTTGGTGGGTTTTTTTTTTTTTCCTCTTTCACTTTTGAATGTTCTGGAAAGAAACTTTTCATTATGCCCACTATACTTGGGACATAAACTTCACCAGTATTTTGTGGTAATAAGTACAATTTAATCAAGTAAATCTTCTTGATTATTTATATTTTTAGTAAATTTGTACTGATATTGATCTGATTACGTTTTCCCCTGAGGTCTTCCTCATTATTACTGGGAAGGGCAGTATCAGCATTGTGTCAAATAGGGCATGGGATTCTGTGGCTCTGATGCTCCTGAAACACCTCTCTTCAGATTGCAGATCTGGCCAGGCTATGCAGCTAGCATCCGGAGGACAGATGGAGGTCTCTTCCTGCTCGCTGATGTCTCTCATAAAGTCATTCGGAATGACTCTGTGCTGGATGTCATGTGAGTGAATGGTGGGATCCACCTTTAACACAACGATGACTTTGTGAAGATCAGAAATGGGTAGTCGGAGGACAGGGTGAACTCTATTCTGTAGAATTTTTAATCATAAAATGTATTAAAAGAATTGAAGCCAGGTATGGTGACTCCCCCAGGGCTGAGGCAGGAGGATAACCTCAAGTTCAAGCCCGGCCTAGACTATATAAAGGGTTCCAGACCAGCCTGAGCTACAGTGTGAAACCCTGTCTCAGAAAACAAAGCAAAACAAAACAGGGAGCTGAAAGAATGTGCTCTTTCCTGAAGTCTAGTAAGATGAGCATCTGAGTGGGCATCTGCTATTCTCCAAGAAGTCGTATTTCTTGGGTGGGTGAGATCAAATTAGTTGTTCTTCTGAGCCGTTTTTAAGTCTTGAGTCAGGCATCGCCTGCTTATGTTACACAGGCTGAGGTAATTGGTAGATTTTTGTACTTTAGAGACAGTCTTATTTTTTTTTTTTAAGATTTATTTATTTGTTATGTATACAGTGTTCTGCTCACATGTAAGTCTGCAGGCCCGAAGAGGACGCCAGATTTCATTATAGATGGTTGTGAGCCACCATGTGGTTGCTGGGGGCCAGTGTTCTTAACCTCTGAGCCATCTTTCCAGCCCCCAAGACAGTCTTATTCTGTATCTTAAAGTAAGATAGTCTTATTTTAGTATCATAGGCTAGCCTAGAACTTACACTGTGGTCCAGGCTAGCCTCTGTATGTTTGTAGTACAAAGCCACTCAGCTCTAGAGCAGATCGTTGGCTTCTGGGGGACCCTGCTACTGGTCTGGGCACTTCATCCTCCAGACCTTTTGTGTTATTACAGACCCAGGAAATGGCCAAAGAGAAGTTATTTTCCTAGATGTCAGTCTTTAGAAATAGTAGATTTTTTTCATTACCCAGGAATAACTTACATGCTTCTAAATGGTAGCGAGCAAATAGGTTTACCCAATGGGTTCAATGTTACCTGTTGCTGCTACATTCTCAGTAATTGATTTAATGGTCATCCCAGGGAATTCAGGACCATCTTCAGTGTCTGCTGAGTACTGGTGCCAGCCGGCTGGGCTACCCCCACCTTTTTCCTGATGCTCCCACACGTCAGATCTTAGACCTAACACTGCCTCAGTGGTGTTCCCCTGTTCTGGAGAAGGGTACATAGGAGAAAATGCTGTGGGCTCAGGTGTTTACCTTAGATGGAGTTCTAGGCAGGAAGTTCTTTTCCCTCAGAATTGGAGCATTGCTGCCTTCCAGTCCTCTGACCACTGAGCGAGCAAGGCCACGCGGAGTTCTGTTTTTCAGTCTTCAAGCTCATCTTCACCAGGCTTCTCATCCTTTTGGAAGACCCCCAAACAGTTCTTGTTGTTGTCTCATTAATTAACAGTAATGGCGGCTTCATGCTGTTTCCCGAGTGTGTGCTGTATTTTGAGCTCACTCCCCCCCCCTTTTGTCTGCGCTCCCCCCCCCCCCCCCCCCCCCCCGTTTCCTCCATGCCTCTCTCTCCACCAGTCACACGCATTCTTTTGTTGGGCATAGTTTTTGTGACTCAGCAGCTTAGGATTGCTCATGTGAGCATGGGTGAGTGTTGATTGACCAGGAGCTACGTACCATTAAAGAAAATGCTTCCAATCTATCACCCAGCTGCCGCTGGTTCCTCAGAGAAGGGTGGGACCTGGCTAGCCCCTCCCGACTAGCAGCCTTCAATTTCCTGTCACTCTCTGGGGAGAGTGGCCCTCGCCCTTCATGATGCAATTTCAACTGGCCCAGTCTCCTGCAGGTTTCTCCATGTAGTCTCCTGTAATATTACTTGTTCCTTTCTGTGCATTTTAGGATCCTTTCTGGGATAGTTTTCTTCCTGCCTGAAGTAACACTATAGTATGTCATTTAGTTTAGGATTTGCTAGTGAGAATTTAGACATTTACTTTGCTTGTTTAGACTAAATTTCTGCACTTGGTAGCTATTTTCTTCTAACATCAGTCCGTATTCCATTATCTTCTGGCTGACAGTGTTTGTATCACTAGTCAGCTGCCTGTGTTACAGTTGTTCTTAAAACTGTTCTTAATTTTCGTGTTTTCAGAAGTTTTGCTATAGTTTATCTAGTTTCATTTCTGTTAAAGAGAAAAGATTGTGACATTTGTTCAGGAATGCTAAGGTGGACTTTGTGAGGACCATTGGTGGGAGAGATGGACTCAGCTATGACGACCCCAAGGCCAAGTGGCACAGAGTGGTTCTAGTGGGCTTCTGCTGTGTTGCTAGGCTGGTCTCAGACTCTTGGTTGGAGCTGGGCAGTGGCGGCGCATGCCTTTAATCCCAGAATTTGGGAGGCAGAGGCAGGCCAATCTCTGAGTTGGAGGCCAGCCTGGTCTACAAAGTGAGTTCCAGGACAGGGCTGTACAGAGAAACCCTGTCTCCAAAACCAAAATTCCTTGGGCTGAAGCAGTTCTTCTGCAGTAGCCCCCGAGGTGGCTGGCACTACAGGCAGACACCAGCACATCTGACTTGGGAAGTGGGAGTGTGAAAAACAATAATTGTGTAGGGGAGAGTAGAGGGGGTTACTGACAGGGTATGTGTAGAACAGTAACAGTGTAGGGGAGAGTAGAGGGGGTTACTGACAGGGATTGTGTAGAATGATAACAGTGTAGGGGAGAGTAGAGGGGGTTACTGACAGGGTATGTGTAGAATGATGACAGTGTAGGGGAGAGTAGAGGGGGTTACTGACAGGGTATGTGTAAAATGATAACAGTGTAGGGGAGAGTAGAGGGGGTTACTGACAGGGTATGTGTAAAATGATAACAGTGTAGGGGAGAGTAGAGGGGGTTACTGACAGGGTATGTGTAGAATGATAACAGTGTAGGGGAGAGTAGAGGGGGTTACTGACAGGGTATGTGTAGAATGATAACAGTGTAGGGGAGAGTAGAGGGGGTTACTGACAGGGAATGTGTAAAATGATAACAGTGTAGGGGAGAGTAGAGGGGGTTACTGACAGGGAATGTGTAGAACGATAACAGTGTAGGGGAGAGTAGAGGGGGTTACTGACAGGGTATGTGTAAAACGATAACAGTGTAGGGGAGAGTAGAGGGGGGTTACTGACAGGGTATGTGTAAAATGATAACAGTGGAGGGGAGAGTAGAGGGGGTTACTGACAGGGAATGTGTATAATGATAACAGTGTAGGGGAGAGTAGAGGGGGTTACTGACAGGGAACACCACAGGGAGGGACTGTAGCCAAGCAGAATGGAGAGGATTCTTGCTGTGGCAGGCTAAGGACATCACCTGGGGGCATGATGGGAATGAAGGCTTTGATTAGGTATGGAAGGCAATCAGATTATCAAGGCTGGAATTCTCGCTAAACTGACTCGGTCAGATTCTTGCTAAAATCTAGTACAGTGGTGAAAATGGAGGCTGGTCAGGGAGAGACTCTTCCTAATAATGGTGCTGTGAGGTCCTTACATCAGCCTCCGTTGTTATAAAATATGCGGGAGGGTAGAGTAGGAAAAGATGGTGCTTTCTGTCTGGGGTGTGCTGTCCCAGGGTCCTTTGGGGAAGACGTGAGGGGAAGCCAGCGGCCATGTCGCAGGGCAGCCCTGTGGAGTGACTCACTTCTTGATGTCAGTAACACATCTTGTTCAGTTCAGCCTTGAGGTGGCTACAGCCGCCTTAGAACCTTGTCAGAACTACCCTGTGGCCAGACTCAATTCCTGACCCAGGAAGACTGAGGTAATAAGTGTATGTCTGATCTTTTTATATTGTTACTATTGTTTTTGTGACTGGAGACAGAACCCAAGGCCTCATGCATGTTAAGCTAGCACTCCAGCACTGAGCCACGGACCAGCTTTTGTATGAGTTTTCTTACATCTGTATGTTTATTTGTATGTATGTATTCGTACATGTGTGAAGGGCAGAGGAGAGTTTGAAGGAGAAGTAGGTTCTTTTCCTCCACCTTGAGGATCCAGGAATCGGACTCAGATCTTCAGGTTTGGTAGCAAGTGTCTTTACCCACTGAGCATCTAGATGGCCCCCATGTGATCTTATTAAAGAGCTTGATTGAGGTACACACTATGAAGTACACCTATTTGGAGGGTGCTGCTCCATGACTGTTAGTGCTGCTGTACATTGTCACTGCAGACAGTTTTAGGACATTTCCATCACTGCAGAGAGAAGTCCTACACCCTTTGGCTGTTAGTTTCCTTTTTTTCCCCTCAGGCCTACAGAAACCATCACTGTGTGTGTGTGTGTGTGTGTGTGTGTGTGTGTGTGTGTGTGTGTGTGTTTTTCTCCCTTTCCTTCCCCTCTCCATTTTTTTCCCATTGATTGAGATAGGGTCTTGCCCATGTTGACCTCGGATTTGTAATCCTCCTACCTCACTAATTTGTTTTCTTATTACAATGTATTACAAACATTTCATATGAAAAACTGTCTTATGTATAATATTCTGTGTCTTGGTATGTTTTCAAGATCCACTCATGTAATAAACATGATATAACATTCCTTTTTGCATGGAACAATATCCTACCATATTGGTATACTATATTTCCCTTTTAAGAATATTTATTTTTATTTTATTATGTGTGTATGAGTATATGCTGTGTATGTGTACTGATGGAGACCAGAAGATGTCAGGTCCCCTGGACCTGGAGTTAGGAGATTATGAGCCATCCAGCATGGATGCTAAACTCTGGTCCTCCGGAAAACCACTGAACTATATATCTCTCTAACTCCAATTGTTTTCCCCCTGTTTTTTTTTTTTTTTTTTTTTTTTTTTAAAGTGATCTTTAAAATGTTTTATTTACTAATGTGTGTGTACATGAGTATGTTTGTAGGTGTGTCTGCTGCTTGGGTTTGGAGGTCAGAGGACAAGTTTGTGGCGTTGGTTCTTTCAAGCTCAGGTGGACAGGCTAAGGCACCTTGCCGGCCTTGCTGTGATTACTGAGCTATTTGAGGTATACTTGTTGTGTTCACTGTTTGACTGTGAACTTTCATGTTCAGATCTTGGTGTGTTGTCATTTCCATGTGCTCTGTTTTAATCCTTTATTTAACCCAAGAACAGACAGACATTTCTTATGTGGTGTTGGTTTTTTGACTCTTTGGGGGCCTGCCACCTAGCTCCCAAATAAGTTCATGGAGACTTATTCTTACTTATGAATGCCTGGCCTTAGCTTGGCTTGTTTCTAGCTGGCTTTTCTAACTTATATTATTCTGTTTCTCTTTAACTACATTTTTGCATCTGGACTTTTTACCTTTCTTTATTCTATATATCTTTCTTTCCTTTTTACTCCATGGCTGGCTGTGTGGCTGGCCCCTGGTGTCTTCCTCTCCTCCTTTTCTCACTCCTTACTCTTTTCCCCAGATTTCTCCCCCTATTTATTCTCTCTGCCTGGCAGCCCCACCTATTTCTCTCTGCCTAGCTATTGGCTATTCAGTTCTTTATTAGACCAATCAGGTATTTTAGGCAGGCAAAGTAACACAGCTTCACAGAGTTAAACAAACACAGCATAAAAGAATGCAGCACATCTTTGCATCATTAAACAAATACTCCACAGCATAAACGAATGTACACATCTTAATCTCATATTCCACAACACTTGCATTCCTACCAGTGGTGTTGGAAGGCTCCGGTTTCCCTGCAGCTTCCCCTGCTGTCATGGTTTATTCTAACCACCTTTGTAGGGAAGTGAGTTCCGCTGTGACTTTGATCCCATTTCTCGTATGATCAGTGACATTGAGCAGTTTTTCCTGCACCTTTTGGCCATTTGTGTATCTTGGCAAAATCTTTAGATTTTTGGCCCATTTTTAGAATGCACCTTTAAAAATTGTATTCATTTTGGTTCACATGCACTGGTGTTTTGCTCACGTGTGTCTGTGTGACGATGTCAGAGCCCTGGAACTGGAGTTCCAGACAGCTGTGATCTGCCGTATGAATGGTGGGAGTTTAACCTGGGTCCTCGGGAAGAACAGCCAGTGTTCTTAACCACTGAGCCATCTCTCAGGTGCCTACAATGCATTTTTAATTGTAAGATTTGTGTATTTTAGATGCAGCTGTCTTGTCAGGTACATAGTTTGAGATATTTCCTCTCGTGAGCTGTCTTTCCTGTCTTAGGGTTTCTGTTGCTGTGCTGGAACACTGTGACCACAGCAGTGTGGGGAGGAAGGGCTGTTCCACTCACACTTACACATCACGTCCACCATTGAAGGAACTCAGGGCAGGGGCTCACACAGGGCAGGAACCTGGAGCAGGAGCTGACGCAGAGGCCGTGGAGGGGAGCTGCTTACTGGCTTGCTCCTCATGGCCTGTTCAGCCTGCTTCCTTATAGAACCCAGGCCCACCAGCCCACGGGTGGCACCACTCTCCATGGGCTGGGTTCTCCCAAATTGATACTGATTGAGAAAATGCCTTAACAGTTGGGGGTGGTGGCACACGCCTTTAATCCCAGCACTTGGGAGGCAGAGGCAGACGGATCTCTGAGTTTGAGGCCAGCCTGGGCTACAGAGTGGGTTCTAGGACAGCCAGGGCTACATAGAGAAACCCTGTCTTGAGAAGCCGGAAAAAAAGAAAAAAAAGAAATGAAGCGAAAGAAAATGCCTTACAGCTGGATCTTACGGAGGCATGTCCTCAGTTGAAGTTCTCTCCTTCAGATGACTCTAGCTTGTGCCAAATTGACATGAGACCAGCCAGCACACCTCTTCCCTTCCTCCCTCCATCCCCCGACAGGAAATGGTTATGTAGCCTTGACTGGCCTGGAACTTACTATGTAGACAGTGCTGGCCTCGAACTCACAGAGATCTGCCTGCCTCTGCCTCCTTCCTGATAGGACTAGTTGCCTTATTTTTCTCTTCTTTTCTCCCTCTTTCTTTCTTTCTTTCTTTCTTTCTTGGCTCCCCTGGAACTCACTTTGTAGACTAAACTTGGTTTGAACTCACAGAGATTTGCCTGCCTCTGAGTGCTGGGATTAAAGGTGTGCAGGGCCACCGCCTGGCTCCTTATTTTTTGTAGAGCACTTTGGCACATAAAAATTTTCAGTTTGATAAAAATAAATCCATTTATTCTTTTATTATATTTTATTTGCCTTTAATTACATTTTATATATTTATGTATATGTTTGTGTGCACTTGTGCGCATGCCTGCTCTCAGCATGCATATAGAAGTCAGAGAGAACAGTCAGTGTTCTTTCCACCCATATGGACCCTGGGGATCCAGCACAGGTCATCAGGCTTGGCAGCAAGTGCCTTCACTCACTGAGACATCTCAATGGCACTTTTTTTTCTTTAATTTTTCAAGACAGTGTTTTTCTGTGTAGCCCTGGCTGTCTTGGAACTCGCTCTGTAGATCAGGCTGGCCTTGAACTCACAGAGATCTGTCTACCTCTGCCTCCCAAGTGCTGGGATTAAAGGGCATTATTATTATTATTATTATTATTATTAGATTTTAAATTATCCATATTTTTTATTTGTGTAAAAGTTTTTCTAATAAAACATTTTTGTGTGTATCATTTAGGTATGAAAAGACCAGTATTTTAAACTTTTTGTAGCTGATAATGTCAGGGTGACACCTTTTAACTCTGTCCCCCACACTCTCAGCCCTCTCTAGAGTGCCTCACCGGTAATGCTGACATGCAAGCACCCCTTAGCCCAGGAGGCACTGTGCAGGACTGACGCCACCAAGTCACCACTTTGCCGTAGATTGGCGTAAAAAGGGATTAAAACAATTCAAAGTTCACTAGAGGAACCCACAAATCCTTTCGCCATATAAACACATCTCAAAGAAGGGCTTCTCTGTGAGCTGGAGCAACCGTACAGAACCATGAGACCTAGATGTTCCGTGCTCTAAACCATTTAGTAATGTTTCTTTAGGCCCCACACATACAGTTTAGTTTGTGGTTTAAAATAAAAGTTATGGACAAATTACAGAACTTTCTACTGTTTTAGTTGGAGGTCATGAAGATTTAATTAAAATTTTGCCGGGTGGTGGTGGCGCATGCCTTTAATCCCAGCACTCGGGAGGCAGAGCCAGGCAGATCTCTGTGAGTTTGAAGCCATCCTGGTCTACAGAGCGAGATCTAGGAAAGGCGCAAAGCTACACAGAGAAACCCTGTCTCGAAAAACCAAAAAAAAAAATGTTTTTTAAATTTTATTTTATGTGTATGGGTGTCTTGCTTTGTGTATATCTGTGCCCCATGTGCATGCTCAGTGCCCACAGAGGCCAGAAGAGGGAATCTGATCTCCTGGAATTAGAGTTACAGATGGTTGTGAGCCTCCATGTTACATGCTGGGAATTGAACCTGGTCCTCTGTAAGATCACATGTGCTCTAAACCACTGGGCTGTCTTTCTGGCCTGGAGTTTTTATTTTGTTTTTTGTTTTTTTCAGACAGGGTTTCTCTGTGAAACAGCTCTGGCTATCTTGAAACTCATTGTGTAGACCAGGCTGGCCTCAGACTCACAGAGATTCACCTGCCTCTGCCTCTCAAGTGCTGGGATTAAAGGCGTGTGCCACCATTGGCCAGCATTTTTTTTTAAACAACACAAGTGGCTTTTCTTTGGGGTACCTCAGTTAAAAAACAAAACAAAAAACAAAAAGTTAGCTGGGTGTGGTGGCATATACTTTTAATCCCAGGACTCTTGAGGTAGGCAAATCTGTGTGAATTCAAGTCCATCCTGGTCTACATAGTAAGTTCCAAGCCAGCCAAGGCTGCATGAGAGTGAGACCATGTTACCGAAAGAGGAAGTGAGTTGAGGTTGACTGGAGAGATGGTTCAGTGGTTAAGAGCAGTTGCTCCAGTTCCAGGGCTTCTGATGCTTCTGGTGTTTTGGGGCACTTGCACTCATGTGTACATACCCACCTGTAGATATACACACACCACGTGCATAGAATTAAAACAATACAAATAAATCCTAAGAAAAAATTAAAGGTAGTTGGCTTACATCATGACTGCAACTAATGAGGAGTCAAAGCTGTGATCACAGCCTTCAGCCCTTACCTCGTTTATGGGAGTCCCCTGTCCCTTTCTTACCACCCTGAGTGTACGGATGCCATCCAAAGCCTCTTGCCTCTTTCCCAAAGGCATGCTATCTACCAGCAGAACAAGGAGCACTTCCAGGACGAGTGTAGCAAGCTGCTGGTCGGCAGCATCGTCATCACACGCTACAACAACCGTACCTACCGCATTGACGATGTGGACTGGAACAAGACCCCCAAAGACAGCTTTGTGATGTCAGATGGGAAGGAGATCACATTCCTAGAGTACTACAGGTACAAGAGAGAGGCGCACTTGGGGCTCAGGGAAGGGCTGTGATATGTTCTCCCAGCCTCTGGGATATTGAGTGCTATTAATAGCATGGTACCTGACACTGTACAGATCCTTAAACACCCGAGACCAGATGAGCTTGTCTGTGGGGTCCAGCCTGATTATGTTACTCCTACAGTTGATTCTTTTGGCAGTAACCACATAAATGAACTTTGGGCTATGAATTGTATTTTTCTTGTTGATTTTGTCTGGTGAGAGAAGTGAAATTCCACTCTTTAATCAGTAGACTTTTATTTTACCTTGGTATTGTTGGAACCCCGATGCATCTTCCACATACTTCTCTTCTGGGCTTATAGCTGTTGGTCTTTGTCTGTTAGCAAGGAAACTGTAGCCTGCATTTTCCACTTACGTATACTATGGTCAGTTTCTGCCGGCTTCTCGGTGAGGGTACTGTGCAAATCGTAAGCTGCAGTAGCATTGGTAAGAGCTGCGGGATGGTTGGAGGAGTGGCCGTGCTGTTCCTTACTCTGCCCTACTTCAGCAAGAACTACGGGATCACAGTTAAGGAAGATGACCAGCCGCTGCTCATCCACAGGCCCAGCGAGAGGCAGAACAGCCACGGCACGGTGAGTGCTTCACACCCCCAGCAATAGTCCTCTGTCCTGTTGGCCACTTGTTATGTGCACTCACATGCATGTGCGCATGTGTGCAGTGTGGTGGAGCACACTGGGCATGGTTGGATTTTTCCTCCAGCCAGAGTTGCTAGGCCACACCAGGAGGAGCTAAATACACAAATGAACAATTTAAAGGCAGAAGGAGAATGCCCTGTATGTAAAGGTGAAAACTCTGGGGGCTGGGAGATGGTAGAATGGTTGAGAGCACCGGCTGCTCTTCGAAAGGACCTGGGTCCCATTCTCATCACCCACACGGCAGCTCACAGTTGTCTGTGAATCCAGTTCCAGGGGCATGTGAAGCCTTCTTCTGGCCTCTGTGGGCATCAGGTACATATATACATATATATATATACACATGCACGCAAAACACTCTTACACTAAAAAAAGATTAAAAACATATGAGCATGGTAGCACATGCCTGCAATCTCAGACTCTGGAGACAGTCAGAGGCAGGCAGATTTCTTGAACTCAAGGCCAGCCTGGTCTTAGTTCCAGGACAGCCAGAACTCTGTAGTGAGACCCTGCCTCAAAAAAAAAAAAAGAAAAAAAGAAAAAAAGAAAAAAAAGAAAAGAAAAGAAAAGAAAAAATGTTGAGTTTATGGGGGTTGGGGAGATGACTCGGTGATTAAGAGCACAAAGTGCTCTTCCTGAGGACCTGAGTTCAATTCCCAACACCCACATCAGGCAGCTCACAACTGCCTGTAACCCCAGCTCCAGGGGATCTGACACCTCTGACCTCTAGGCACTTGCGTTTATGTGTGTGTATACCCTATCACACACGTACACATAATTCAGATAATAAAAATGAATCTTTAAAAAACAGATGCAAATCTGGAGAGTCAAAAGGGAAGGTGTGACATTTACTTTAACAGAAGGGCCCAGAGAATGGCCTTGACACGGTTCTTAATTATTTTTTTAAATTAGAAAACATTTCAGTTTATTTTATGTGGGTGGGTATTTTGCCTGCCTGTATGTGTGCACCATGTGCATGCCTGATGCCCACTAAGGTTAGAGAAGGTGTCTGAGCTCCTGTGACTGGAGTTTCAGATGGTTGTGAAATAGTGTATGGATGCTGGGACCCAAACTCCAATCCTCTGCAAAAGCAACAAGTGTTTTTAACTACTGAGCCTTCTCTTTAGCTCCACCTCTTCTGCTGAGAATCCCCAGAGCAACACTGAGCTTGACAGGTCATCTTGCCATTGTGTTGAGGCTCCATAGGGCCAAAACTTGTTGTTTTAATTTCAATTTCCTCCCTCTTCTGTGACAGTTCCCTCCTGCCCCCATTAACCTAACACAGCAGCAGCTGTGTCGTGTCAGGCAGTGAAGGGGAGAACATGTGCACTGTCCCTTGTCCTCTTCTCCTCTCCCTGGGGTTCTGGAGAAGTTCCTCAGTGGCAGGTTTGTTAGGGCAGACCTGCACCCACCTGAGTGGGCCCAGATGCCATCTCCCTCGCTTCCCTGTTTTCTTGTCTAAGCTGCTGAAGGGTGAGATCCTGCTGTTGCCTGAGCTCTCCTTCATGACGGGCATCCCTGAGAAGATGAAGAAGGACTTCAGGGCCATGAAGGTTGGACTTTCACTGTTTGGGGATGCCTGCTCTTTGGGGGAGATGCCTACCTTGAGTAGCCACCTTTGGGATAGTAGCCTGAGCTAGAAGTAGGTCAGGTTCTAGCTATGACTCCCTGGGCAAGCACTTCTTCTGGGCTCCCCTTTCCTTTCTGTAGAATCTCAACCACATACTTTACCACTGAAAACGAGCTTTGGAGGTCTTTCGAACAGTGCCGACACTGGATCTAAGTGAAAAGGAACAGCCCTGGACCCGACACCCCTCCCCCCAGTCAGCTGATGATGGTTAACTGGTTATGTAACTGTAATGAGACTCCTTGAGAACACCAAATGACTGCATTGTTTCTCGAAATCATCAGTTTATGTGAAGAGAAGGAAGCAAAAGCCAGTGACTAGGGAGATGCGAAGTGAAGCTGAGGCCCTGGGAGCATCAGCTCAGCTCCACAGCCACTCCCGGCAGCCTGCAGCCAGACCTTCACTTCTGCCTTCCACGGGGTGCTCTGTGCTTTCGCTGCCCTCAGCACCCTGCTTTCTGGTCTGTCCACACCCACAGACTTGTAAGATTTTGAGTAGCATTACAGAGAGCCTGAAGAAGCAGAAAGGCCCTGTGAGATTTCTTTCATGTTTACCTGCAGCCCCTCCTGTGCAGGGCAAAGCTCCCTCTCAGCAACGCCCAACATCCTAATGACTTTATGATCTGTGATAGCCATACAACCCTAGAGGCTCTGAACAGCAGCTGTGTGGTTCATGAGTCTCAGAAGCACAGAGAACTCTTTATTTGACCAGTTTCCTCATACACGCCCGCTAACTACCCCTGTTCCTCCTACACAGCTGCTAACTACCCCTGTTCCTCCTACACAGCTGCTAACTACCCCTGTTCCTCCTACATAGCTGCTAACTACCCCTGTTCCTCATGCACAGCTGCTAACTACCCCTGTTCCTCATGCACAGCTGCTAACTACCCCTGTTCCTCCTACACAGCTGCTAACTACCCCTGTTCCTCCTACACAGCTGCTAACTACCCCTGTTCCTCCTACACAGCTGCTAACTACCCCTGTTCCTCCTACACAGCTGCTAACTACCCCTGTTCCTCCTACACAGCTGCTAACTACCCCTGTTCCTCCTACACAGCTGCTAACTACCCCTGTTCCTCATGCACACCCGTTAACTACCTCTCAAAGCACCTATAATGTGGCAATACTGGGGCAAGTTTTTTTGGGGGTGAGGTGGGGGCCTTAAGGTGGTGCTGACTTTCTATTATAGGGTGTGGTTTACTGTCCTGTTGTGTTTGGCCCTAGCATAAACGTATGGCTCTCCACCCCAGCCCTCCCTTGACTTCTTCCCCAGATTTTAAATAGGTGTAATTAAGCCTCCTTCATTCCTGTTCATAGACTGACTCTCTTAGGAGTTTTAAATTCATAAGATGCCTTGCAAAAGAGATCAGATGTCATGGAGCAGAGTCAGTAACTTTTAAAAAAATTATTTTGAGACAAGGTCACACTATGCACCCCTGGCTAGCCTTGGACTCCCCGAGATCTGCCTGCCTCTGCTTTCAGGTGCTGGGATTAAAGGTGTGTGCACAGCAAGAGAGACGACAGTCAGGGGCTTCTGAAGGTTGTTAATTTTGTTATTAAATTTTCTCCATGTACCTTGTTCACATTCCTCAGAAGTATGTACAAAAGTCCTTGGCTATATTTGACGTTTTCTACTGATTTCATAAGATTGCTCACCACTGATGAGATTTCATACCACTGGGCTTCATTAGCTGCCTGCTGGAGGGAGTAATGCTCAGAACTTGCTATCTTACTTTTTAATTCTGTCTAGGACTTGACTCAGCAGATTAACCTGAGCCCTAAACAGCACCACACTGCTTTGGAATGCCTGCTGCAGAGAATTTCACAAAATGATACGGCCAACAATGAGCTGACCCGCTGGGGGCTCAGTCTGCAAAAAGATGTCCACAAGGTAAGCCAGAGGTGCATGAGTGGCATCTCCCCCCCCCCCCCCCCCCCGAATCAGGGGCCTGGAGCTGTGAGGCAAGAGGGTATCCTCCCTTGTCTCCAGCTGTGGGGTTTTTGCATTGCTCTGGATTTCATTTTGTTTTGTTTTTTGTTTATTTGTATTTTGATTATTTTATGTGTATGTTTTGTCTGCATTTATCAATGTGCATTACATTCCTGCCTGGTGCTTGCAGAGGCCAGAAGATGGCTGGAATTACAGATGGTTGTAAGTTCTTACCATGTGAGTGCTGGGAACTGAACCCAGATCCTCTGGAAGAGCAGCCACTGAGCCATCTCTCCACCCCTTGGTTTTATTCTTACACTTTCTTTCCCATGTCAGTCATCGTATCCGAATTTCCCTTGACCTAACCTGCTAGTTTCATTTGCAGACTTTTCTTCTGTATTTCCCAAAGATCAGAGCTACTAATTTCTAATCAAATAGGAAGCAAGCAAGCAAAGCATTAATTTACAACTGTCCTTATTTTCATTTTCCAACACAGATTTGTTTGTTTATTTTGGGACAGGATCTCATTGTGTAGTCCTGGAACTTGCTGTATAGACCAGGCTGGCCCCTAACTCACTGAGATCCACCTGCCTCTGTCTCTGGAGTTCTGGGACTAAAGGCGTGCACCACCAAGCTCCAGCTGCCAGACTATTGTTAACATCATTTCTACATTATTTATTTATTCTTTTCCCACACAGTATTTCTCTGTGTAGTCCTGGTTGTTCTGGAACTCACTCTGTAGACCAGGCTGGCCTTGAACTCACAGAGATCTGCCTCCCTCTGCCTCGAAAGTGCTGGGATTAAAGGCCTTGAACCGCCACTACCCGGCTTACGTTATTTTAATTAACATTTTTGTTTCACATCTGTCCGTTTATCATGTGTGTGTGTGTGTGTGTGTGTGTGTGTGTGTGTGTGTGTGTGTGTGAGAGAGAGAGAGAGAGAGAGAGAGAGAGAGAGAGAGAGAGAGAGAGAGAGAGAGCGCGCCACAGTGCATGTGTGGAGGTCAGAGGACATCATGCAGGGTCAGTTTTTTGTACCTTGTGTGGTTTGGGGATCAAACTCAGTCAGACTAGTACCTTTTCCTGCTGAGCCTTCGCCAGCCCTATTTTAATGTTTTAGGCAATTTTTCTGTGGTGCTAGATATTGAACTCTAAACTAAATGATTCTTAGAGTTTTGTGCTTTTCTTTTTCTCTGTTTTTTAAAAAATTTTGGCTAGGTGGTAGTGATGCACAACTTTAATCCTAGCACTTGGGAGGGAGAGGCAGGTGGATCTCTGTGAGTTCAAGGCCAGCCTAGTCTACAAAGCAAGTTCCAGGACAGCCAGGCTACACAGAGAGAAACCCTGTCTTGAAAAAACAAAAAGCAAAAAAAGATTTTTTTGTTACATTTTATTTATTGTGTATGTATGTACACAGGAGTGTGCCACGGCATGCATATGGAGGTCAGAGGACAGCTTACAGGAGTGGGTTCTTTCCTTCCACCACATGGGTCCTGGGGATCAAACTTAGGTTGCCATACCATTAAGCATGAGGACCTGAGTTCAGTTCCTCAATCCCTAGCACCACCTAAAGAGATGTGCCTGGTGCTGTGTATCTGTACCACTTCACACCAGGTGGAGACTGTGTACAGAAAGGCCAGTTCCCAGTGCTCACTGACCAGCCAGTCTAGACAGTCTGGGCTCTGGGAGACAAGCTGCATCAAAATAAGGCAGAGAGCAATAGAGAAAAACACCTGCTGTGAACCCCTGGCCTACACACAATACACACACACACACACACACACACACACACACACACACACACACACAGTTGCATACATATTACAATATACATACAGAAACTTTTTATTAGGAAATGAAGGCAGTGATGTCAGCAGGTAGAGACACTTCCTACCAAACCTGCTGACCTAGTTTTGGGCAGTCTTGAGGCACAGGCCATGTGGTAGAAGCCTCGGGCTCTGGTGACAGCCATTCTGGCATTGACTCTCTGCTCTACCAAGTTGCAAGTTGGAGGCCAGCAAGACTACCTATACAAGAGAGAGGGAGGGTGGGCTCTAGTAGGTCACATGTGGAGCTGAGAGGCTTCAGAGGCGGCAGTGCCAGTGTTTCCTTGAAGAGACCTTAGCTGGCTCCATGTCAGAGGCACTCTGTTTTCTGTGTAGATTGAAGGTCGTCTTCTACCAATGGAGAGGATTAACTTAAGGAATACTTCATTTGTCACGTCTGAGGACCTGAACTGGGTTAAGGAAGTGACCAGAGATGCCTCCATCCTGACTGTGAGTGATTCCTGAGGTGCTGGAGAATCAGTATTCCCCAGAGTGTGGAAATGGGTGATTCGGTATCTTCTTTGAGAGGATGTACCTTCTGAATTCCACTGAGTGACTTCTGAGCAAGGCCTTCTAGCTGCACAGTACTGGAGGGAAGCCCTGTCTGACCACAGGCTGAAGAGAAGGAAACGTTACTGTGGTGATTTGTCTGGTGTCAGCCCTTCAACTGCTCTTCTGCTTTTTTTCCTCCCTTCTTCTTTGACCCTGGGAATTCCCTGTCTTATTTTTATCCATGAAAGAAGTCAAATTAAAACAGGGCTCCCCTAAGAGACAAACTAAACGTTAGTTATTTGCCTCAAAGTATAAAATAGTAGACAGTTATTTCTGGATGTTTTCGACCAACTTGGTCTTTGTGTCATATATGGAAAATATCAACTTTTAAAGCTTTTAGTGAAATACAGCATAGTTGTTGGGTGGTGGTGGTTCACACCCTTATAAGGTCCTAGCACTTGTAGGCAGAGGCAGGAGGATCTCTTGAGTTTGAGGCCAGCCTGGTCCACAGAGTGAGTTCCAGGACAGCTAGGGCTCCATAGAAAAACCCTGTCTCAAAAAACAAATAAAAACAAAAAAAGGAAAGAAAAAGAAGAGAGAAATACTGCATAGTTAAAGAAAAAGCACACTTAGAAGTATATAACTTGATTTTTACAAGTGAAATAGACTTTATATAACCAAACCAAAGGCTAAGAAACAGAAATTGATAGGTACACTCAACCCCCTCACTGTATTTCCTGGCTATTCCCCACCCCCGTTCCCTGGGAATAACAACTGCCCTGAACTGACAAGGAGTACATTCTTTTGTCTGTAGTTATATATATATATTCTCAGAGAGTGAACAGTCTTCTATGCCTGGCTGCTCTCTTTAACCTTGTGTTTATGAGTCTCATTCATATTGTTGGGTGTGTTAGTAGGTCTTCATTGTTGTGTAGTATTCCATTATAGGACTGTCCAAGTGTCTAAGTCTGTGAGAATGATAGGGGCTATATAAGGCAGAGGAACTCAAGCAGAGGGGGTACAAAGTCATTTATTCTCTATAGTAAAATCTCCACAGTCTAACTACACCATGTGCTTGTTCCTAGATTCCCATACATTTCTGGGCACTTTTTTACCCAAAGAGAGCAATGGACCAGGCCAGAGAACTGGTTAACATGTTGGAGAAGATAGCTGGCCCCATTGGCATCCGCATAAGCCCCCCAGCCTGGGTTGAGCTGAAGGATGACCGAATAGAGACCTACATCAGGACCATTCAGTCCCTCCTGGGAGTTGAGGTAATAAAGTAACTTCATTGGAGTGAACTTACAAGATCTCTGAATGTACTTGGATGCTTACTCTTAAATTACCTGGATTGTCAGTTTGTTAGTGGTGCCCAGGAGCTCCTGTCCTCCTCATTTTCACATGAAATTCTATTCTTCATGTCTTTTGGTTATTCTCACTTCTCATTCTGTGTCGGCTTTCATGTGCTCCTCCTGTGTGCTCTCTCTCTCCAGCCACTTCCTTATGAAATTGGCTGAAAGAACAGCTGGCTTAGTTCATTATCTGTAGATCATGCTGTGCTCAGGAACCAACTGCTTAGGCCAAGTATTGTCTTCTGGATTAAGTTCTGAGTTGTAACAGAATGCTCTGGGCCAGGATGCAGATTGCCCTAGTGGTGCACTTGACCGTAGACACATTAACTGACCGTAGACACATTAACTGACCGTGACAACTGATCAGAACACTGGGTCTGAGCACCCCCGTCCCAGTTTCCAGGCTTTGCCTTCTTACCTCTCTGTAAATAAAAATATTTTTTTAATTTTATGTGTACGAGTGTCTTGCATGCATGTATATCTATTCACAATGTGTGTGCCTGGCACTTGAGGTGCTAAAAAAGGGGTACCAGGTCCCCTGGAACAGACTGTTAGGAGCTGTCACATGGGTCCTGGGAATTGAACCCAGGTCCTCTGCAAGAGCAGCAAGTGCTCTTAACCACTGAGCCATCTCTCCAGCCCTTTGTAAGCAGAGGAGGAAGACAAAGGAGAGAGGATGGAGGGAGAAGAAAAGTTGGTGGCAATAATTATCCCATGAGCCCAAGAGTCTGGTGAGTTGATTGTTCTGGGAAGATCAGTCCTCGAGTTGGAGTCTCTTAGCATTCTGCTTGACACCCCAGTCTTGGAAGGTCCTCTGTTTTGACACTGGCTAAGAGTCCTGGGAGATAGAGGCTCCTGCCAGGTCTGGTGCTAGCAGTGTCTCTTCTCCCTAGACGGAAAGTGAGGATAAGCTACCGTGGCCTTGGCTTCGTCCCTTCTGCACTTGACTGCCGTGCTTCCTCAGCTGAAGTCTGTGGTCTGACACGTTGCTCTGTTGGCTGAAGAGCACAGGAAAGTCATTGAGAGAAGTTAGAATAGTAGTCATAGAACTCTAGTATACTTCCAAGCCTGGTCCTTATCTAGAATCTGAAGCCTCCTAGTAAATAAACATTAGTAGTCATTGCCAGCTCTAGATGTTAGGAGTGTATTACCTGTCCATGAACAGCAGCTCTGAGCCAAATGTTAGTTCAGATTCAAAGGACGTTTCTGGTTGGAATGCCCACCATCTGTTTTTCAGTTCTATGTCTACCATATATCTGAGTCCCATGAAAGTCCCCAGAGTGAACAGAGCCTGACAGTGTATGTTTCTCCCTTCTAGGGGAAGATACAAATGGTCGTTTGCATCATCATGGGCACACGTGATGATCTCTATGGGGCCATCAAGAAGCTGTGCTGTGTTCAGTCCCCAGTGCCCTCCCAGGTGAGTGGAGGTGGAGGAGGTGGCGGTGGGGTCCCAGCTCAGGACCTCTAAAGCTTGGAAGCTGAAAGAGCATTAGAGACCAGTATGGGGAGAGTCTTATGCTGTGAGGTTCTGATCAGAAGGAGCCAGCAGCAACAGGTGGCTCTTGTGAGAGCTCTTTCTGCCCCTTAATCCCTGGGTGCTTCCCCATGACCACGCCTGGGTGTGTGGGCTTCACTCTGAGAAGGGAAGATATTTTTCCCTAGGGAGCTATAAAAATAACACTCTGAATAAGAGGAAAGTTTTTGAATGTTCATGTGTGTGTTATGCACATATATGCCTAGTGACCCTAGAAATGGAATTATTGACAGACATATGATAATTCAAGTTTCCTAAATATGGTATACTCAGCCCTCAGTATTCATGGTCTTTTGAGACAGCCTCATGTAACCCAGACTAGCCTCATATTCCTTTGTACACAGAGATGACTTTGAATTCCTATCCCTCCTGCCTCTACCTCCTCCGACCCCAACACACACATAAAGTGCTGGAATTACAAGCATGCCACCATGTCTGGCCTGTCTGTGGATTTGCATCAGCTGATTCATCACACACAGTTTAAAACATCCTAAAAGAAAATTAGACCTCTACTGAGCTCATCAGATTCAGAAGGGAAACCCTTATGCTTATTCCCTAAACAATACAGGATAACAGCTATTTACATAGTGATTACATTCAGTCCTAAAAATAATGGTGATCTGGGTGTAGAGGAGGTTATGGGGCAGTTACACACAGACACTGCACCAGAATGGGGCGGCTGTAGACAGACACTGCACCAGGAGGGTGTGGGGCGGCTGTAGACAGACACTGCACCAGGAGGGTGTGGGGCGGCTGTAGACAGACACTGCACCAGGAGGGTGTGGGGCGGCTGTAGACAGACACTGCACCTGGAGGGTGTGGGGTGGCTGTACAGACACTGCCCCAGGAGGGTGTGGGGTAGCTTTAGACAGACACTGCCCCAGGAGGGTGTGGGGTAGCTTTAGACAGACACTGCACCATTGCATGGGAGGGAGTTGAGCATCCTCTGATTTTGGTTTCCTTGTTGGAAGGGACAGAGGTAGGGAGGGCATGGAGCCAAGAGATGCTAGTGCTTTAGAACTGTTAACATCTCCTGAGAGATTGATGATGTTCTGGTCCTGTCACTATAGGTCATCAATGTCCGAACCATTGGTCAACCCACCAGGCTTCGGAGTGTGGCTCAGAAAATTTTACTGCAGATGAACTGTAAACTGGGTGGTGAGCTCTGGGGAGTGGATATTCCATTGGTGAGTGATGTTGAAATGTGTCTTTTCTGTGCTTGGCTCTTTCCCATCCTCCCCTCTTGTCATCCTTTCTGTTCTCAGTGTGGATTCAGGTCCAGCTGCATGTTACTAGACAGACCGTGAGCTAAGCATGTACTTAACATCTTCAAGTGGTGTAAAAGTGGCGGTCAATGTTTTCTGACACTTGAAGATTATCTTCTTTGGGTTCTCAGTATTTTAAGTACACTTTGACTGGACTACAGTATTGGTTGCATCTGTTAACCGCTGTGGTCCTCAAAAGCCAGTTACAAGGTTCCTACGGAGACGCTCAGCTCACAAAGCCTTAAGATTTACTCATTTGTTCTTCATAGAAAAGACTTGCTGACCTGGTCTAAATTTGACATGGTTTATTGTGTTTAGAAAACGTCAAGTTGAATGCAGTCTGTTTCTTTTATAGAACTTATTTTCTCTTAAAAATATTTTTATTTTATAATTAATTTAATTTTACATATCAGCCACGGATTCCCCTGTTCTCCCTCCTCCTACCTCCCAGCCTCCCTCCCTCCCCCACTCCCACCTCCTCCAAGGCAAGGTCTCCCCTGGGGATTCAGCCCAGCCTGGTAGATTCAGTTGAGGCAGGTCCAGTCCCCTCCTCCCTACACCAAGGCTGAGCAAAGTGTCTCAGCATAGGCCCTAGGTTCCAAAAAGCCAGCTCATGCACCAAGGACAGGTCCTGGCTTCACTGTCTGGGGGCCCCTTAAACAGTTCAAGCTAACCAACTGTCTCACTTAACCAGAGGGCCTGGTCCAGTTCCATGGAGGCTCCTCAGCTGTTGGTTCACAGTTCATGTGTTTCCACTAGTTTGGCTATTTGTCCCTGTGCTTTTTCCAATTATGGTCTCAATATCTCTTGTTCATGTATCCCTCCTCTCTCGACAATTGGACTTCTAGAGCTCCACTTGGGGTTTAGCCATGGATCTCTGCATCCGCTTCCATCAGTCATTGGATGAGAGTTCTGTCACGACAGTTATGGTGTTTGGCCATCCGATCACCAGAGTAGGTCAGCTTAGGCACTCTCTCAACCATTGCCAGTAGTCTTTTGTGGAGATATCTTTCTGGATTTCTGGGGACCTCTCTAGCACTCTGCTTCTTCCTATTCCCATGCAAGGAAAGAGATACTATGATAAATGAAGACCCCATGGGAATAGAACTTGTTTTCATATGTAAATTTTAAGGGAGGTTGCTTTGAAGTTGAGATAATAAATATAGAGCAATGGATTGCTTGGGTTTGAACTTTTGCTATTGTGTTCTTGTTTTTCAACCTAGAAACAATTAATGGTGATTGGGATGGATGTATACCATGACCCCAGCAGAGGCATGCGCTCTGTGGTTGGCTTTGTTGCCAGCATAAATCTGTAAGTAACAGTCATAGTTATATTACTGTTGATTACCTCCTTTTGATGCCTGATGTTATTATAAATCCATCAGATGATTTTTGGGCACTCTGTGTCATAGTATAGGAAGCAATAAGTTCCTTTTTCTGTCCTCTCATATCTGTATTTGCAGTGGGATTGACACACTTACCAGGCATGGATCTGCAGCTCTTGGAAGGACAGAGACTGCCAGTATCTTGTGTTACTAGCCTTTTTAGAAATGGAATTGTCAGCCTGGTGGTGGTGGCACACGCCTTTAATCCCAGCACTCGGGAGGCAGAACCAGGCGGATCTCTGTGAGTTTGGGGCCAGCCTGATCTACAGAGCAAAATCCAGGACAGGCACCAAAATTACACAGAGAAACCCTGTCTTGGGAAGAGAGAGAGAGAGAGAGAGAGAGAGAGAGAGAGAGAGAGAGAGAGATATGGAATTGTCATTGGGGAAAGTGTGTGTACGTATGTGTTTCTCATGCCAAAGATCAACATTAGTTGTCTTTTTTTTTTTTTTTTTAAAAGACAGGGTCTCTCTATGTAGTCTTGGCTGTCCTGGAACTCACTTTGTATACCAGGCTGGCCTCAAATTCACAGAGATTTGCCTGCCTCTGCCTCCCATGTGCTGGGATTAAAGACATGGCCACCACCCCAGGCTTAGGAGGTCAGAAAAGGGCATTTGTCCCCTGGAACTGGAGTTAGAGCTGTGAGCCTCCAAGTGGTTGCTGGGGATCAAACCAGGTTCTCCAGGAGAGCAGCCAGTGCTCTCAGCTGCTGAGCCATCTCTCTGTCCCCGCCACCCTATTTTGGGGGACAGGCTCTCTCTCTCACTGAACTTGGAGCTTGCCAATTCTGCTAAATTGGCTGGCCCACAAGGTGCATGGATTTTCCTCTTTGCCTCCTACCTCTGAGATTACTGGTACATACCACTAAGCCCAGTTTTTACAAGAGTATTGGGGCTCAAACTAGGTCCTCATGCTTGGGCAGCAAGCCCTTTACCAACTGAGCCATCTCCTCAGCCCCCAGTGAAGTTTTTTTTTGTTTGTTTGTTTTAAAATTTAAGATTTATTTATTTATGTATACAGCATGTATGTCTGCAGGTCAGAAGAGGGCACCAGATCTCATTACAGGTGGTTGTGAGCCACTATGTGGTTGCTGGGAATTGAACTCAGGACCTCTGGAAGAGCAGCCAGTACTCTTAACCTCTGAGCCATCTCTCCAGCCTGAAGTTTTGTTTTTTTGTTGTTTTTTTTAATTTATTTATTTAATGTATGTGAGTGACTTGTCTTCACGGACGGCAGAAGAGGGAATCAGATCCCACTAGAGATGGTTGTGAGCATCTGGTTATTGCTAATTGAACTCAGGACCTGTGGAAGAGCAGCCAGTGCTCTTAAACGATGAGCTGTCTGTCCAGCCCCTGAAGTGATTTTATTATTTATTATAATTATGAAAATAAGGTATTCTCATTGCACATATATGTAGAAATTTAGAAAACAAAAGTTCCTAATGTTCATCCTTGATTAACTGTCACCAAACGTTTGATGCAGATGAACCTTCATGTTCTCTCATGCACATTTGTGAATATCCAAGACCAGTCCCATGTCACTGAAGCAGTTTATAGAATGAACATCAGAGAGCATGCTCACACAGATCGAGGAGGTCCCATCACTAGATGATGTATTTTTCTAAAATATTACACTGAGGGTAACTATACATGTGAGCTAATACACACATGTGTATTTATTTATAGGAATGGGATATTACCGTGCACACTCTTCATCAGTTTCAATCTGTGTGTAGTGTTAGGTATGGAACCCAAGGCTCTACACATGCTAGACAAATGCTCTGCCTCTGAGCCACACCCCCTCAGCCTGTCAGTTTATTTTATGTACATAAGCTGTAATTTGGATACTTCCCCCATCAATATGTGGAACTCTCTTTAGCTCTGCTCTGCACTGAGTTGACTGAATACTGTGTCCTCACTATTTCAGTAATTCTGTGCTGGTGGTTATCAACTTGTCACCCTTTCTATTGGAAGCAGTTTTGAAGGAAATACCCATAATCATACACACTTTGAAAGTTTTATAAAAAATTCTGAATATAGCTTACATGTATCTCCCAATCACTTTATGCTATTTAATAATAATAATTAGTATTAACTAGTGTGGGGGGGGGGTATTAGGGCTGTGGCACATGCTTGGACGACAGAGCCATCCCTGTGATGGAGTCAGTTATTCCTTTCACCTCCACATGGGTGTGGGCATGGAACTCAGTTTGTCAGGCTATACTGACTCCGCAAATGCATTTGGCAGGTAGATATGTGTTGAGTTGGTTCAAAAGGAATCTTGTGTGTGCATAGCAGACCACAGGCTTTCCTGTGGGAGTGGCTGCTCACTGTCTTCTCTGTCTCTCCCTCTCCCACCCCCTGCACCTGCCTAGCACACTCACCAAATGGTATTCGAGGGTGGTGTTCCAGATGCCACATCAGGAAATTGTGGACAGCCTGAAGCTCTGCCTGGTGGGCTCCTTGAAAAAGTATTATGAGGTGAGGAGACCAGAAATCCTAACATTTCTTCATTTTAAGGGCTACCTATTAAGTTTTGAGCAGGAATCTGGTGTGGTGGGAAGAAATCAAGGGTGAATCTCTGAAAGAGCTGGAACCCAGTAGAGAGCTCAGTGTCCTGTCAGGTGTCTGCTGAAGAGCAGCTTCAGAGCCGACACCGCACCCTGGTGTGGTCAGTTCAGATCCACCTGGTTGACCATGGTGCCTTCAGACAGAATTCCCATGCCCTTGCTGCCTGAGTTGGAGGTAAACTTCAGCAATTAAGACTTACTAATTTACTCAACTGTTTATGACTATCATTAGCTGCTGACTCTTCATTTTGGTTCAGGACAAAAGCTGCACTGTAAATCACGTCTCATAATTGCAAAGAAAGCTCCCCATGGAGAATTGCTGTTATTAAACTGATATGAGGTCTAAAAGAGTGAGCAAGCCGGGTTCTGAGTTTTGCACTGGCCAGGACATGAAAGGAGGCGGTGGGGCCAGTGGGGCTTTGGACAGGGAATAGACAACAGTAGACAACTGAAGTCATTCTCTGAAACCCCACCTTGTTTCTTTATGGAATTGGATTCTTTCAGTGTCCTGCACATGTTAGACAATAGGGACTTCTGTGTCTAAGAAGATCCAAATGATGTGGTAATTCATCCCCAAGCTCTGTTACTTCTTTTCTTACTCCTGTTTCTTTGCAGACTTCACTCAAAGATGATTTCTATGCCACTAACCTATTTTCTCCTTGCTGTTCCCTCCCTTAGCTGAAATGATTGGTTTGTGTTCTTTTCCCAGAGTCCTTCACTGTGTCCCGTTTACAGGTCATCTCATCTTGATAACTTGAGTTTGTTATTTCTGTCATTACCCAGCCTTCTCTGTTTTGGTGGTGTTTGGCGTCAAACTCAGGGCCTTGCACATGCTAAGTAAATGCTTTACTTCTGAGCTATATTCCTAGACCTCTCACTGGATTTTTGCTTTTGTTTTGTTTTTGTTTTTGAGACAAGGTCTCTCTATGTAGACTCCATATGTAGACCAGGCTGGCCTTGAACTCATAAAAGCCAACATTTTTCTGCCTCACAAGTGCTACCATATTCGGCTTGGGAGTGGGTTTTTTCTATTCATTTCTTTGGTGATTTCCTCTCATCTGTTTATGCTTACCTTTTCTGGTTTTCTGGATGGAAGTCTCCTGATTTTTATGTGTGTCTGTCCTATTTTTTATATCTTATGCTTTTCTAGCAAATGTTAATTCAGAAATGTCATTGTTGATACAAGAATCTAGGACTGAACAATGAACTTTACCTAAGCTTATCCCAGTTCAGAAGGCCTACCAGTTGGAAGTTTGAGTGGCTCCCCAAATCTCACTCAGTTTTGACAATTCACTGAAGGGACACAGAACTCAATAAAAGCTGATATTTCCATGTTTGGGGTTTGTTTTAGGAAAAAGATAACAGATTAAAGTCATCTAGGAGAAGGAATGCACCATCCGAGTCAGGAAGTACCGTACAGGGAACATAGTCAGTAGTTCTCTCCCTGTGACAGCAGAGCACTTTGTTTCCTGGGACCAAGATATGATAAGGCATGTGGAGAACTGCCAACCATAACCTGAGCCTTGCTACCCAGAAGTTCACTGAGATGCTTACATAGGTGTGGTGGGCCGATTAATTACCCTTTTGATTGATTGAACTCTGTAATGTTTGTAGCTGACTTGTAAGCAGCCTGTGATGCCTCTATTCAGATAGCTTAATAGCTAATGAATAGGCAGAATTGCTACAAGGCTTGAACTATTTTGAGTTGATTGTGTGGCCAAGGCTGTACTCTGTCTGTGATTGTCTTGCTTTAGCTGCCTAAGTACAGGGATTGCAAGCGTGTACCACCAAACACAACTTAAGGGATTTCCTCAGGTGTTGTGAACCTCTTCTCTCCATCCTGTGGTCATGGCTGATCTTTAGTCACCACAGGATCAAGGTTGCAGGTGGGAAAAGAAAGCACTGGAGTAAGTTAATCATGATCCTTAGAGTCATGAGAAATCACATTCGAATTATCTTAAGTTTTGAATTTTATCTACTGATCCAAGATCATGATGTTCTCCAGTTTGTCAGTGCCTGTACTCAGGTACCCAGGGAAAACCCCCAGGGAAAACCTCCAGATCTTTTTTTTTTTTTTTTTTTTAAGATTTATTTATTTATTATGTACACAGAAGAGGGCGCCAGATCTCATTACAGATGGTTGTGAGCCACCATGTGGGTGCTGGGAATTGAACTCAGGACCTCTAGAAGAGCAGTCGGTGCTCTTAACCTCTGAGCCATCTCTCCAGCCCCAAACCTCCAGATCTTTAAAGGGATCACTCCAGAACCCACATTATCTGTTGTTTGCTTATTGTGAACATCATGTTTGGCTTTTGGTTTTGAAAAAGGAACACACATATGCCATTCTCCTTATTTGTTGTTGTTTGTTTGTTTTTTGAGCTGAGGTGTTATATTGTAGCTCAAGTTACCCTGGAAATCACTATTAATCTGAGCTAAATTTATAGATGTGAGTCATTATGCCCAGTGTGCTTCACTTTAATTAAAGAGCTAATGAAAGAAGAAAAATAAGGAAGTGGAGATGCAAACAAAAGAACAGAAATGCAGAGAAGTGAGGGTTCTTAGGTGCCTTCCCCAAGGACATGCAGCTAAGAGGTTAGACATTGCTCAGCATTAGAGGAAGTCTCCAAGGACCAAAACTAAAGCTGAGCCCCCCAACATGCTTGTTCTGAGTATGTATCTTCCCCCTCTTTGGGATGCAAATCCTAAATATTACCAAGCTTAAAGCAAATTTAAAAAAAAAGAGATGAATGAACTCTGACTCCTTCTCATTCCCCCGTGTGGATGGGCTGGGCTGTGACTGCTGCCTTAGGAGAAGCAGATACTCGGCAGGAAGTGACATCATCCCAGAGAGCAGCCCACAAGTCCCCAGGGTGTGAGGAGAGAAAATGAGAAGAAACTGAGGAACTCACAGATTGAGTTAATTGATTAGATACCCTGTGTGTGGTGACACATTTCTGTTGAACCAGCTTCTCCAGAGGCTGAGACTGGAGGATTACAGTTTGGGAGGCCCTCTGTCTCAAACAGATGAGAGGGTAAAGGCACTTGCCCACAAGCCTGACCATCTGAGTTTGATCCCTGAACCTACATGATAGAAGAGAACCTATTCCTATAGCTTCCCTACACACACACACACACACACACACTCACACACTGTAACATGCATCTTCCCCCAATAAATCAATGTAAAAAAAGAATAAAATGAATGAATAAATAAAAACAACTTAGTATCTTCAAAGAGATTTTCTAAAAAGCACTAAGGATTTGGACAATGAACTGGGAGCTATGAAATCTACAATTTCTAGAAGTGAAAACTGCAATAATTAAGATTGCACACTCCATAGATAGGTGTGTTAGTGTTTTAAGGATGCTATAACAAAGCACCGTGGGTGGAGGACTTGAAGAATTACATGTGTTTCCTCCCAGTTCCTGAGGTGAGAGCTTTGAGGTGAAGGCGGCAGTGGGGTTGATTTCTCCTGGTCTCTTTCTTTGTCCTCTAAATGGATTTTCACAATTCTTACCTCTATGTTGGTGTCATTATCTTTTTTTTTTTTTTTTAAAGCAGTCACATTGTGAGACTCAGCAGGGTAGGGTGTCAGCTTATAAGTTTCCTGGGGTGAACAGAGATGCTCCATCCAGAGCCATGGGTAGCAGTGGTTTACAGGGATGCGCTCCATCCAGAGCCATGGGTAACAGTGGTTTACAGAGATGCTCCATCCAGAGCCATGGGTAACAGTGGTTTACAGAGATGCTCCATCCAGAGCCATGGGTAGCAGTGGTTTACAGGGATGCTCCATCCAGAGCCATGGGTAGCAGTGGTTTACAGGGATGCTCCATCCAGAGCCATGGGTAGCAGTGGTTTACAGGGATGCTCCATCCAGAGCCATGGGTAGCAGTGGTTTACAGGGATGCTCCATCCAGAGCCATGGGTAGCAGTGGTTTACAGGGATGCTCCATCCAGAGCCATGGGTAGCAGTGGTTTACAGGGATGCTCCATCCAGAGCCATGGGTAGCAGTGGTTTACAGGGATGCTCCATCCAGAGCCATGGGTAGCAGTGGTTTACAGGGATGCTCCATCCAGAGCCATGGGTAGCAGTGGTTTACAGGGATGCTCCATCCAGAGCCGTGGGTAACAGTGGTTTACAGGGATGCTGCCATCCAGAGCCATGGGTAGCAGTGGTTTACAGGGATGCTCCATCCAGAGCCGTGGGTAACAGTGGTTTACAGGGATGCTCCATCCAGAGCCGTGGGTAACAGTGGTTTAAATACAGCTGAAGAAAGGTCGGACTAAAGCACAGAGATGCAAGAGCTAAAAATCAGGGAAACCAACAGATAGTTCTTTCTTTTTAGAAAGAAATTATTTAATTAAGGTACACTGGGGTTTTACCTGCATGTATACCTGTATGAGGGTGTCAGATCCCCTAGAACTGGAGTCACAGATAGTTGTGAACTGACCTGTGGGTGCTGGGAATTGAACCTGGGTCCTTTGGAAGAACAGCCGGTGCTTTCAATCTCTTGAGCCATTTCTCCAGCGCCTCAGGTATGCATTTCTATATGTATTTTTTGTTTTGTTTTGTTTTCAAGGCAAGGTTTCTCTGTGTAGTCCTGACTGTCCTGGAACTTGCTCTGTAGACCAGGCTGGCCTCGAACTCAGAGATCCACCTGCTTCTGCCTTCTGAGTGCTGGGATTAAAGGCATGTGCTGTCACCACCTGGCTTGTATTTTGTATTTTAACTCCATACTGCCCTTTTCTTCCTCCTATGTATTTTAAAATATTAAAATAGCATGTTTTAAAATATGCAAGGCAGCAGAAAAACATAAGGACCAAAGCAGTATCTGAAAAGACAGCAGAGAAGACTGTTCTGTAGAAGAGAGCATGTCAGGTCATTGATTCAGAAAGTCCAATAAGCAGGCTGGTACAATGGTGCATCTGTAATTTCAGCACTCAGGAGGTAGATGCAGGATGATCCTGAGTTCAAGGCTAGCCTGTACAGCCTAGTGAGACCTGGTGTCTGTCTGCCTGTCGGTCTGTCTGTGTGTGTCTTATATACACACACAGTCCAACAGATCCCAGGAGATGAAAATATGTGTATGTGTGTGAGTGTGTATGTGTTTATGTATATGTGTGCAGAGATACAGTTAGACACATTATAAAAACTTGTTGGGAGCAAGCATAAAAATAGATATAAAGAAGAGGTTATATCCTTAATGGATTAATGGGTAACTTGTCAACAGAAACAGTGCAGCCATAAGATATAGAGCAGTGACTTCAAAGCGCTATAGGACACTGACCACCAACACTGGATCTAATGTCCACCTCAAATGACTCCAGTAATGAAGGGAAAGATGTTCAGGGACGTGAGAAGTGGAGATGCCCTCCTCATCAGATCAACACCAAGGTAAACTACTAAACAACATTGTTCACAGGCAAAAGACACTCTAGGTAAAAGATAGAAATGTTAAAGGACTAAGCAACAGTAAAAGTAATAGATATGAGGGCAATTTTAAATGACTGCATAACATCTAAAAGCATGCAGTGTCGCAGTGGATACATTTGTGGGGAGTCTACACTGGCATCCATGACAGAGGTGGCATATCAGCTCATGATTAGGAAGAAGCAAACAACATTCCAATGTTAAGACTTTGAATTATGAGGAAAAAGTACAAGACACTCTTATGTTACATTTTATTGTGATAAAGATGAATGTTGTGCTAGGCATGTCCATAATCCCAGCACTGAGAATGTTGAGCCAAGAAGATCTTGAGTTTGAGGCCAGCCTAGGCTACTGTTCTGTGACTGTGAGTGTGGGGTATGGAAATATGGTTTCTCTGTGTAACTCGGGTTGATCTCAAACTCCCCACATCCCAGGCTGGCCTTGAATTGTAATCCTCTTGTCTCATCTAGAAGTCCTGATATGCTCCACCACATCCAGCTCTGCCTGCTATCTAAGGGAAACTTGGATGCAGATGCAGAGAGAATTAATTCCATGTGGAAGTGCCGAGCCACAGAGGAGCCACCCCCCACTCCACTGTGAAAGCAGTGCAGAAGTTCCAGTGTTGTAGCCATAGCCCCTGGGAGCTTGAGGGGTCGAAACCAGATCTTTCTCTGGGTCTTCAGAGAAAGCGTGGCTCTACTGACACTTTAAACACTTTTTAAAAGGGGGTCTCAACCAGGTATGGTGGCACACCTTTAAACCTAGCCCTTGGGAGGCAGAGGTCGGGCAGGTCTACAGACACGGAGAAACCCTGTCTTAGAACAACAACAACAAAAGGGGTCTCATGTATCCCAGGCTGGTCTCAGACTCACTGTGTAGCCAAGGATGGTGTTGAATTTCTGGTTGTCTTTCCTCTACTGCCCAAGGTCAGGGATTCTTGGAGTGTCCCACCACACATACTCTGTGTGGTGCTGGGGGTCAGACATGGGGTTTGTGCATGCTAAGTCAGCACTCTACTAACTGGGCTACAGCCTCAGCCCACTACTTACATCTTGATTTCATCTTGCAGCTTTCAGAACCATAAGAAAACAAACATCGGTTGTTTGGAGCCACCCAGTTTGTGGTTCTTCGTAAGAACAGTCATGGGGAAGCAACTACTTTACTCTTCATCTTAGAGGGGAAGCAGCTAGTTTATGTCTCTCGTGAGTGTGATGCCACTAAATGTAGAGGTTTTTCATGGAGGACCTGGATAAGATATTTTTTGTCACATAGATTGAAGTCCCCTTCTGAACTAGCCTTGCTAAACAGCAATAAGCATGCTCACTGCAAACAAAGGTAGCTTCCTGCCTTTCCAGTCTCTGTTTATTGCAGCTTCATACTGGAAGTTTCAACTAATGCAATAAAGAAAGGAAGCTGGTTTATTTCTCCTAAATGTTTTCACTTTTTGTCTTAATGGCAATGATGTGTGTGGTTTTATTTGAAGTTCAGTTCTATAAGAAAGGAAACTGTTGGGGATAGAGAGATGTCCTGGTGGTTAAGGGCACTTGTTGCTCTTGCAGAGGACCCGGGTTCAGTTCCTAGCACCCATACGGTGATTGACAACCATCTATCTCCAGTTGTAGGGGACCTGACATCCTCTTTTGAACTCTGTGGGCACCAGGCAGCACACACATGGTGAACATGCATACATGCAGGCAAAATGTTCATACATATAAAGTAAATCTTAAAAAATGTCTAGCAAGATAGGAAACTATGTTTCCAATATGGTTGGCGTGCCCCACAGCTTCATGTATTAAAATTTGATTTCCACTGTAGCTACTGACAGACTGGAATTTTAATCTGACTATGGTGTTTAGAGGTGTGGCCTCTAATCCCAGCACTTGGGAGGCAAAGATGGGCAGACCTCTATGAGTTCAAGGTTAACCTGGCCTATATAATACATTCCAGGACAGCTAGAGCAACATAATGAGACCTTGTCTCAAAAAAAAAAAAAAAAAAAAAAAAAAAAAAAAAAAGAAAAAAAAAGAAAATGGTAAGATTCACATGTGGAAACTATTAAACTGATGAAGAAATAAAAATAATTCTTATTTATTGTTAGATTTGACATAATTGAGGTGTCAGTTCTTCCCGGCTGTAATGGCGGAGTCAATGGAATCTCAGCAAGTTCTTTTGTGGACATCAACAGAGTGATTCTAAGACACAGGCTAGCCACCATAATACCTAAGGACAGTCTGAAGACGGATGCTACAGAACTTAAACACTTTTCACCATAAAGCTGTGGTGATTGGGACTGTGTGAGTCTCATGGGAAGATAAACAGAGAGTTAAGGGAGAAGAACAGCCCAGAAATATACTGGGCAAGTATAGTGGTATAACCTTTGCTAAAGAAATGGAGACAAGGCAGTGGGAGACTGAAGTCTTTGAACAAATGCTGCTGAAACAGTGGGCCTGAAACATGCAAAAAGTAATACTCTTGGCACAGCCTTCACTGCACAAAAGTTAGCTGACAGTACCTCACACACCTATGCTTAAAGTTTAAGACCCAGGGCTGGAGAGATGGTTCAGTAGTTAAGAGTCCACACTTCTCTCGCAGAGGACCAAAGTTTGTAGCCAGATGTTTCTCCGGTCCTGCCCGGCCCTGAGGTCCAGATGAATCTCTCCCACCTGCAGTCCTGCAACCGCTTATAAAATAATTACACAGAGGCTTATCTTAATTATAAACTGTATGGCCTCTGGCTTCAGCTTCCTGCTAACTAGCTCTTTCATCTTAATTTAACCCATTCCTATTCATCTATATGTTGCCACGTAGCTGTGGCGTTACCAATCTGCTGGCATCTTGTTGCTCCTTTGGCGATGGCCTGGCATCCAGTTGCTCCTTGTAGCCAGTGTCCACGCTGCCAGTTACAGGAAGAACAAGTTCTCACATAGCTGGATGGCTGGTTCATGATGCAGAATCTGTCCAGACAGGAAGACATACTTGCAAGGAGCTGGAACTCGGATAGTACCAGGCCAATTCCAGTACATGTGGCACAGTTTGAAAGTCAACCTGAGTCTTTCTAAAGATGCAAAACCCAGTGGCTCATAGCTATAATCCCTGAGGCTAGTCTGAGCTACATAGACCCTGTCTCAAAATAAATCACAATTAAAAGAGGCAAAATGGCCTACTGTGGTGGCTCATGCCTGCAGTCTGTCATTCAGCACTTGGGAGGCAGAGGCAAGAGGGCTGTGTCATGTGTGGGATGTCTGTCTGTCCAGGAGTGGAGGAAGTGGTGGTACACAGCAGTTGGGCATGGTGGCCCATACTCAAATCCTAGTACATGGGGCTAAGAGAGAAGGATTTTGCCTCAGCTTTGACGCCAGCCTTGGTTACATAAATCAGTATCAGGCCAGCTGAGGCTAGGCTACATAGGTCTTGTCTAAGGCTAAGAAGGCCCAGACTCACTGCACTTCTCTTTCCTCTAAAGTAGACAGAAGACCAGAGCTGACATGAAAGAATGTCACCAGATGTCAAGTAAGCATGTGGAAAGACGCTCAACCATGCCCTTAGAGCCTTACACAACATTGTAAGCCAACGTTGATCTGCCATCCAGCTGTGGCAATAGCTAAGTCCAGGACACTGGGAATACCAGATGCTGGGGTGATGCAGAGCTGTCAGAATGCTCAGTTTGCCATTACACGACTAAACGTACTAATAGTATACCATAAAACTTCCCCCAGAATCCAGGAGCCCTGCTCTTCGACATTTTCCCTCAACAAGTTGAAAACTAGGAGCCCACAGTAAACTACCTGGAAGCTTACTCGTGCTCACTGAGACCTGGAAGCAGCCAGTGTGCTCTTTGGTGGGTGAACGTCTAAATGACTGGCATACTCAATGAGGAGCTTACTCAGTGCTAAAAAGAAATGAGAGACCAGGCATAATGATGCATGTCTGTAATCCCAGCACTCAGGAGGGTGAGGCAGGAGGATTACTGAGAGTTCAAGGCCATGCTGGAGGTTAGTGAGATTGTGTTTCAAAAAGTAAAAAGAAGGCCAGGCACCTTCTCGGTAGTAAATCAGTTTCCTGGCATATGGCCCTGGGTTCAGTCCCTGCTAGTGAAGAAGGAAGGAAGAAAAAAGGAAGGAGGGAAGAAAGGAAATGTATGAAGTTGAAATAACCGTAAGCTGCGATCTAGCACTTGAGAGCAGGAAATGGGTAGATTAGAAGTGGAAAGTCATGCTCAGCTACATACAGAATTTGAAATCAGCTTGGGCTACATGAGACCCTGTCACAAACAAACAAACAAAAAAACAAAACAAAAAAACCCCAACCTACTAAGTTCAATGCATATTAGAATAAATGGTGTTTAAATGAAAAGTAACTAATAAAGTTTGAGACCAGTGCTGGTTTGTTTTCTTTTTTTAACATGTTAACATGTTTGCAAATGGCCAAAATATCTGACTTGAGTCTATTGCAATACTACACATCATTTACTCTGAAAAGTGCTATTGTAATTTATGTCAAAATTTTCATGAAAATGAATCAGGATATGCTGGGGGTGAAGCTTGGTAACAGAGTGCTTGCCTAGTTTGGTCTCCAGCAGGAGAGAAGAGAAGTTTTCCCCAGAGCCCATCCTGAGAATCATTGCACTCATGTCCAGCTGCCTGGTCTACATGTGTGCTTCCTGGCCACTCCAGCTTTACAAGGCTGGGTACCAGATTGCCTACCACTTGCGTGTGGAAATCAAAACAGGTTTACACCTGCCTCTGCAGCTTTCTCTCTCATGACTAAGTCCCTGAACTGACTTGACCTGCTACTGACTTGAGCTTTAACAGTTCTGCCTGAGCTCCTGACTGCTGCAACCTGAAATTGCTGCAGAGGTGCCCTCAGCCTGGGGCTGACAGAACCTGGGGCTGGACTACTTTGGTTTGTTTGAACTTTCTGTCTTGTGTAGAGAGTCACTATGTTTGTGTAAGTCTCACAGTGTTGCCCAGCGTCTTGGAGCCTCTTCAGATCCTCTTGCCTTAGCCTCTCAACTATTGGGATTAAAGTGGTATGCTGCCATGTCCAGCTTCTGCGTGTTTTTGATGAACATCTGATCCTAGAAAGCAGAACAGGGAAGTGCCTGTGGCCTGTGAGACAATGTTGTCTTTGCATTTCAAGTCCAGCTTCCCTTTTCTCACATAGTTGGGAAGAGATTGGGGTTCAACATTATCTTGAGCAAACAATTGCTGTCCAAGGAGGACCTGCTCACTCCTGTCTGCCCTTCTTGTGCTGCTGGAGATGGAACCCAAGGCGTTGCATATGCTAGGCAAACACTCTCCCATGAGCTCCATCCCAGCCATCCCTGATGGCCACCTGCCTCAGCTCCACCCCCACTTCTACCCCCGTGCTAGGATTTCAGGTGTGCACCATCATTCCCAGATCTTCTGTGTCTTCGGGTCCTAAGGTGAAGGGATCTCATGACAGCCCCTCTTTCTTCTCAGTCTGTCAGTGTGGAGGAACCTTACAAGTCTCTCCAGTGTCGTGCCTCAGACAGCCACACTGGCCTTACTGCTCCTTGTCTCTCACTCCCGGCTCTGGCTGTGTGTCCTGACACAATGTTCCCTCTTGCACTCTTCTGTTCCCAGAGCGGTTTACTTTTCCTTTTATTCTTTTTGAGATAGGTTCTCAGGCAGCACAGGCTGACACTCTCTGTAGCGGAGACTGGCCTTGAACTTTTGATCCTGCTACCGCCATCTCCTGAATTCTAGGATTACAGGCATGCACCGCCCCACCTGGGTTTTATCTGGTGCTAGAGGTGGAGCACAGGGCTCCGCGCATGCTAGGGAAGCACGTAGCAGCTGAACTCCGGCCAGCAGGGTTTTACTTTCTCCTCTTTGATGGTGTTGGCAGTGCTGGGAGATTTGCTTTGTGTGTCTGGCTCCCAGGTCTCATTTGAATCACATGAGCATTGCATGTTAACAAAATAGCTTGGCAGAGTAGAGAGCGTTGGGCGTAGAGACAGGAGGACTGAGAGTTCTAGACCAGCCCCAGGTACACAGTGACTTTGAGGTCAGCCTGCACTGGATGAGACCCTGTCTCCAAACGGACAAACAAAATGAACTTTGCAGTTTTCTGAGGCAGCGCGATGGCACATATCTAGTGGAGATGACACATTTGTTTTGTGGGTGAGTGGAGCCTCACTCATGTCAAGTAGCATTCAGCTCAGCAGCTGCCCAGTGCCAGGAGCACTGAGGTGGTGCCCTCCTGGCCATTTAGTGCCATGTGTCCAGAACACTAAACAGAGCTGTACAGAGCCCAGGATAGCTCTAATAGTGGACACTCGTCCAGCTCCAGATACTGGCCTCCTGGGGCTGAGAAACCCTGGTTTAGGGCCTGGAGACCTTGCGGTCACTCTGTCCTGTCACATTAAAAAAAAAAAGGCCCAGGGGGAGAGATGAGAGGCAGAAAAAAGTACCACAGACAGGGATAGTAGCTCCAGTGATTGTGAAGATGTTTGTAAATGTTGGAATGTTTGAGGTGTCTCAGAAAAGGGGGACATTCATTTTTTTAAAAAAGTTTTGAAACCAGGGGTCTCATTATATAGCCCTGGCTGACCTGGGGACTCAACATGTAGGCAACTTGGTCTTGAACTCATAGAGATCCATCTACTTCTGCCCCTGGAGTGGGGGTGGGGGGTGTTAAAGGCATGTATCATCACACACCCAACTTGAAACATTTGAATGAAAACTTTAAAAAGATGCTTTGAGGGAGGAAATTTGAGACCAGAGTTTACCCCGCTGCTTAGGCTAACCTGCAGTTTATTGTGTAGCCTAGGCTGGTGTCATATCCACAGCAGTTTTCCTGCCTTGGACTTTTGACAGCTGGGACTACAAGCACAAGCCACCATGCTCAGCAAGATCATTTTTGGAAAAGAGTTTTTGAGATAAACTTTTCTTGTAGAGCCATCTTTACAGAGTGTAATGAGTATTTGAGCTTTATTCGTGATTTATCTTTTAAGGGACAAGAACCTACATTAAACTGCATGTAAGCAGATCAGTTTACTCAGGGCTGATGCAGTGAGAACCCACTTACTTTATTAGGTATCATAAGTGTATCTGACATTCTGCCGGTCAGGGGACATTCAGTAAAGAAGCTGTCACCTGTCAGCAACTTGGGATGTTACTTGTGTGTTAAAATCTGAGTCTTAATTCAAGTCAGATAAACACTGACTCACCTTTTTTGGCCATTATCTTTGTAAAAATTTTTGAGTCCTTGCTTTCTCCTTCTTCTTCCTTCTTCTTTCCTCCTTTTCTCCTCCCTCCCTCCTTTCCTTCCTTTTTTCCAGAGACTAGATTTCACCATATGGCCCAGGTGCCCTAGAACTCACGGTGATCCTCCTCTCTCGGCCTTTCAGATGCTGCCATTGCCTTTTGACCATGTTTGCTCTGTTTGAGGGCAGGCTGTGAGCGCGTCACTCATTGCCGAGTTTCCCTTCATATTTTATAGCACCTCGGCCATATCAAGCCTGTTTGCTACTCTGAACAAATCTAGAAATGGCATGCTTGGCAGTCATGTGCTTTGGGCTAACTGCTACAGTTCCCACCTGCCCAGACTCCAGCCTGCACAATGACTGTGAGCTTTTCACTGTGGTCCTTGAGCCAAGGGCCCTTGGAGTCACCTCTTCCAGCTGTCATTGCAGGTGAACCACTGTCTCCCAGAGAAGATCGTGGTCTACCGAGATGGAGTGTCTGATGGCCAGCTAAAGACAGTTGCCAACTATGAGATTCCTCAGCTGCAGAAGTGCTTTGAAGCTTTTGAGAACTACCACCCCAAGATGGTGGTGTTTGTGGTTCAGAAGAAAATCAGCACCAATCTGTACCTTGCCGCTCCCGATCACTTTGTGACTCCCTCCCCTGGGACTGTGGTTGATCATACCATAACCAGCTGTGAGTGGTAAGTAGACAAAATGAGGAAGAGTAAGCTGGAGAAGTTGTCTGTTGTCTGAATATTCCTGGAGAGGTGTAGAATGGAATCCTCCTCATTGAGGTGTTGAAGAAAGCAAGCTTAGATTGAGCTCAGTGGTGGAGCAATAGCCCTGCATAAGCACAAGCGCATCTCTGTCACACACACACACACACACACACACACACACACACACACACGAGTACACACGGCATGCATAGACATTTTGTTACTGGGGGTTTAACCTTGTGTCTCATGAACACTCCACCACAAAGCTGTGTTCAGAGGCTTAAATTTTTTTATTTTTTTATTTTTGAGACAGAGATTCTCTGTGTATCCCTAGCTGTACTGGAACTGGCTCTGTAGACCAGGCTGGCCTTGAACTCACAGAGATCTTCCTGTCTCTGCCTCTTGAGTGCTGGGATTAAAGGTGTGCACCACCACCACCACCACCACCACCACCACCGAGCTAAAAAAGTTTTGTTGGTGCTCTTTCTTTGCTAGGGTGGATTTCTACCTTCTTGCCCATCATGTACGGCAGGGCTGTGGCATACCTACACACTACATCTGTGTCCTGAACACGGCAAATCTGAGCCCTGATCACATGCAGAGGTGAGCCTGTCAGAAATGTACTTGTTCTCACTGTTCATCCTGACTAATAGCTAAGTCATTAGTCACTGTCCCTCAAGATAGTATATTCCTTTTGTGTGTGTTCTTATGAACACAGGTCTAGAGGCTGAGGTCAGCATCAAGTGTCTTTTCTTAGCAGCTGTCTACCTTGATTTTTGAGACAGTATCTTTCACTGGAATCTAGAACTCCAGTTAGACAAGTTCTGTCTCTGGTGTTGAGATTACGTGAACTCACCACGTGGTTGCTAGGAACTGAGTTCCAATCCTCACTTGTGCAGTAAGCATTTCACCAACTGAACTGGCCAGCAGTATTTTACGCCTTGACTCTCTCAGATCTTGATATAGTAGTTATCTTTTTGAGGAGTGATTTGTATTCCTGTGTTATATTAAAATCACTTAAGGAGCTTTAAGAAAATATGGGTACCTGCTAGCCTTTACTCCTGTGTGTTATAAAGCATTGGTTTTGTTATGTTGCCCAGGTTGGTCTCAAACTCTCGAACTAAAGTCATGCTCCTAACACTCAGCCTTCTGAGTCGCAGAGATTACAGGACACACTACCATGCCTATAGGCATTTATATTTTAACAGACTGCTCCAGCGCATGTGGTAGCACATGCTTATAATTTTCTCACTCAGGAGGCTGAAGCCAGAAAATCACCTAGAATCACCAGCCTGAAGGACATAGTTAGTTCCAGGCCAGTCCCAGCTATTTAGCAAGACCTTACCTCAGAAAGCTAGCTAGCTAGCTAGATGGAAAGATAGATAGATAACCACTGCAAATGACTAGGACATACAGCCATGTTTATGATGTACTGACCCAGGAGACTGGTAAATGGCCTTTTAGCCTTTTCCTGTAGATAAAATAGGATTTCCCTTTGCGATGACTTTCTTCTTTTATTGTATTGCATTTTACATGTACAGTGTTTTGCCTACATGAATATATGTACACCATATGTGTGCTTGATGCTTGAGGAGGCCAGAAAAGGGTATCAGATCTCCTGGAACTGGAGTTATAGATGGTTGTGAGCTATCATGTGGTTGTTGGGAACCAAACCTGGGTCCTCTGGAAGAGCAGCAGGTGCTCTTAACTGCTGAGCCATCTCTCCAGCCCCTTCTTTTAAAAACAAACAAACAAACAAACAAACAAAAACCAAAAACCTAAAAACAAAAACAAACAAAAACAAACAAAAAAAAACCCAGGGAAATACCTAAAATGAGAAGGTACCTGTCCTTTGGCTTAAGTGGAAATGTAAACAATTCCAGATAAAAAAATAATGAGTACTCTCTCAGACCTACTGGCTCACACTTATAATCTCAGCACTTGAGAGGCTGAGGCAGGAAGATCATTGGCAGCTCAAGGCCAGCCTGGGCTAGTGGAGTTCTGAGCCAGCCTGGGCTAGATAGTTGAGAGCATGTACCCCCAAAACAAACCAACCAAGCAAATACAAAACCAAGAGTTCCTGAAAATAGCATTAGGTTTCCAGGACTCCTCAGTTTGTTGGTGAGTGAGCTGTGGGTTGTATCCCCAAGTGAGTGAAACCCTGCCCACCCCTAGGTGAAGGTGGAAGTGTTAACACATTTTCCTCCTAACTTCAGGTTGACTTTCAAACTGTGCCACATGTACTGGAATTGGCCTGGTACTATCCGAGTTCCAGCTCCTTGCAAGTATGCCCACAAGCTAGCCTTCCTGTCTGGACAGATTCTGCATCATGAACCAGCCATCCAGCTGTGTGAGAACTTGTTCTTCCTGTAACTGGCAGCATGGACACTGACTACAAGAAGCAGCTGGACTCCAGCTCTGCTCATTCTCACAGAATCAACAGCAACGGCAGTGGGGTTTTATCTTGGCATTTTCTCTTTCTCCATCCTTGTAGAATTATATTTCTGTTCTTTTAACCCTGGTATTACAGTAGAGTGTGGTGGTGCATGTCTGTTCTCCCAGCACTTGGGAAACTGAAGCAGAAGGATCTTTAGTTCAAGGCCAACTTGGACTACATGTTCCAGGCTAGCCAAGGTTACAGAGTGAGACCTGTCTCAGAAAACAAACACCCATCCCCCAAAAGCCCACACCAAAACCAAGCCTTGCCATCAGTCCAGGAAGCAAGTTTCTAGGCACCTGCTACAAGCTGCATTGCTGCTCTTGTAGAGCAGAGTGGTGTCAGTGGTGCCGCTCCTGTGCGGAGCGCAGCGTCAGGAACATTTAGGGGCTAGGTCAGTGATAAAGCATGCACTTAGCATGTCAAATCCCTGAGTCCAGTCCTCAGCAATCCTCCTACCAAAATAAGTAAAGACAAAAAAAAAAAAAAAAAGCCCCCCCAAGGCAGCGTGAGCATTGGTGATACCCAGAGGTCATGCCTACAGGACCATCCTGTTTCTGGTGCCAGAAGTGATAGGAAGTCACTGCAGACATCTAAATGAGAGAGTTACTTGGGCAGCTGGGGAGGGCTATAGAAAGGCCTGTGCAGCATAGTGCTTCAGAGAGCGCAGCTGTGAGCATGTGTGAAAGACACGCAGTTAAACCAGCACAAGGCACAGTAAGCCCTTGGACCCATTTGCCCCAGGGATGTGAGTGCAGCTATCCTGGCTTCCTGAGAGTCCAGCCAAAGCCGCTTCTCAGGACCTTTCAGCCCCGGACAGATGCATGCATGCATGCACATGCACACTCCTTTGCTCTTTGTGACTGACCTTCCTTAATTCCATCAGAGTACGTGAGAAGGATTCACCATAGGAACATTCTAGATGGAGTGTAGATTTTTTTCTACAAATGTCTGTAAATGAGATTTTGCAAGAGTTTCTCCTAGCTGTGGGCTGATGTTGCTTGAAAATTTCAAAATCCAGGTTCAGGCTTCCCAAAGTTGGCTTGGACAAATGTGACGCTCTCACTTGAGGGCGACATCTAAGAAGTGGTCCTCAGGTCTGTGGGTTTCAGTGTTTGGGGGAAACATTGGTTTTCTGTGTGTTTTTTTCCCCTTCTGTTTCAAAAATCTTCTAATTTCTTCAAATGCACCCCTGGTTTTATTTGGCGTCTGTAACCAAGGCTGGGCTGAGACCTGAAATGTAAAAGCCGCAGAATTAAACAGAACAGACTGAAAAATGGGTCTTTAGCTGAACAAATTCTCCTTCTTGGATTTCTTTGGAAGTGTTTAGGTTTGTCCTTCGAAGTTGCTGTCTCCAGCACTCCTTTGTCTTTATGTAGAGCAGGTACGTAACGTAATGCCAGAATGTCTGTGCTTCTCCATACCTGATGTTCTTGCCTTGTTTTTCAGTTTCAGTGCCAAGTAATTGAGCCCTGTGGTGTGAAATAAAAACCATCAATGTGTGTAGTTGTGTCTAAAAAAATAGTTTATTAAATGACGATAATGCTTTTTCTTCAGAGAGAAGCAAAAGTTAGCATTATTCATCTGTTACTCTGCAGGTTGGGAGCAGCAGCACTGGTAGCCAGGTGGTTCCCCCAGCAGGCTGGGGACCAGACAGTCAGGCACTGAAGCTGTGTATGAGCTTGAACTGTCTGTCGGTCTTAACAGTCATTGGCTCAAGGGAGCCAGTAAGCTCAATTCCAAGTGCTCCTCTATCATTAAAAAGTTCTTAAAAATTACATTCCCTTATTACATATAGGGAGGCAGGGAGAAACACATGCCACAGTGTGTAAGGAATTTTTAATTTCTGAGATGGAGGTCTCACTATGTTGACCAAGCTGATCTTAAATGTTTAAACTTAAGTAGTCCTTCTTCCTTAGCTTCCCAGGGAGCCAGCTGAATTACATTTAAGGTGTGTGCCACATGCCCAGCTAATCTAAAAATAAAGGTCAGAGTAGACATTAATAGAAGACAAAAAAAAAAAAAAAAAACAGAGAAAACTCAGCAAAGCCATAACTTGTCTTTTTGAGAAGACTATCAAAATGGGTAGACCTTTAGCTAGACTAGTGAAGAATGAGTGGGGAGGCCGGTGAGGTGGTCAGTCCGAGAAGGCCCTTGCCACCAAGCCTGACAATCCCTGGACTCACATGGTGGAAGGAGAGAACTGATTTCCCCAAGTTGTCCATTGACCTCCACACAATCACTGTAGCATCTTGCCATACACAAAATAAATGTAAAAAAAAAGTTTAAAGGTGTTAGAGAGATGGCTCAGAGATGAAGAGCGCCGGCTGCCTCTGCAGAGCGCCTGGCTCAGGTTCCTAGCCCGCAGATGCTCACAGCCTTCTCTAACTCCTCCTTCAGGGAATCAGTCCAGCCTCTCTTCCGACCTCTGCAGGTACCAAGTGTGTATTTGGTGCATATACATCCATGCATGCAAAAGTGCTCATAAACATGAAATAAATACCAAAACAGAAACAGACTAAGAAGAATCAAATTACTAAAAGCAGGGAGAAAAAGGTTCTGGAATACTGGTAATATTTGTTTGCCCAGTTAGAATTCCCAGTGGTAATCACTCCAGAGCCAAGTGTTCTCCCAGTTGTCCCTTGTTTGACCAGGTTAGAAGCTCACGTGCGATTCTCAGCTGAGGCCACTGGCCATCAACTGAGCTTTGCCTAACAGCATAGGGTGTTAACACATGGGTCCTTGGGTCCTTCAGCCTGGATTTGAGGTGAGGGACATCGTCATGTTTTCTCTGATCCTCTTAAATTTGTTAAGTCCTATAAGAACATAGACCAAAAAAAAAAAAAAAAAAAAAAAAAAAGGCCAGAAAATCCACCCCCCAAAAACCCCCAGAGGAATGAACTAATCTAACAGTCTGGAGAAAAGCTGTGGACTCTTGGCCAAACCAACATGGTCCAGAACCGATGGGAAGGATGAGGAGTCTTGTCTGCTCTGCTCACCCCCTGCCTGTCTTGTCAGCATAGCTGACTCAGGGGACTGTGGCTTTCTGAGTCTTCAGCCGGACCCCCCCACCCCCATTACAGGATGGGTGTCTCATTTCTTTGGCTTCTCCTGCAGGGCTGTTTCCCTCTCCTTTCCTACAGGAAATCTGTCTGCATATATTGGCAGGGCCATGATCATGTCAGTTTCCCTTAAATACTGCCCAACATCCAATTTCGAGGGAGTTACTAGCCAGGCCAACAAATATTTAAAGAGAACCTGTTATGTACAAACTGCTATATTATGGGGTTCAGGTACCCATTGGAATCTCTTACTGAGGCAGGTTAAGGTCTAAGTTTAGGGATAGAAATAAAATACTTGGGTCTCAGCAAGATGGCTCAGTGGGTAAAGGCACCTGCTTCCAAGTCTAACAACCAGAGTTCAGTTTCTGAGACCCACATGGAGAAAGGAGAGAGCCAACTCCCTGGGCACCAAAGTTGTCCTTTGACCTCCATGCACATGTCATGGTGCCCAAGTACGTACAGACACGTATATGCAATAAATAAATAGATAAATGTAATAATAAAAAGCTCGTATTAGAAATGAAATGCTCTCAAGGGAAAAATCCAAGTTCCATAGTCATTAATTCTGTAGATCATAAGCCAATAATGGTCACAAAATTACATTTAGTAGGTTTGTCACTAGCCTTGAAGTCACAGAAATCTGACTGCTCTTGCCTCCTGAGTGCTGGGATCAAAGGCATGGACCATCATGCCTGGCCCTTTGTTCTGTGGTCCTGTAAATTGAACCCAAAGCCTCAAGCATGCTAGGCAAATGTTGTACCAAAAGAACTACACTCTTAGACCTTATTTTATGGAGTTTTTGCTTGGTATATTATTTATACTGCAGTTGTGGCACTATATTATCTGTCTATATCTATCTATCTATCTATCTATCTATCTATCTATCTATCTATCTATCTATCTATCTATAGTTTTACATATATGAGTGATTTGCCTTCATGCCTAGAAGTGCACCATGTGTGTGCAGTGCCTGTGGAGACCAGGAGAGGGATCAGATCCCTCCAGAACTGAAGTTACAGAGGGTTGTGAGACACTAAGTATATTGCTTTTTTAAAAATACGGGGTTTCTGAAAAGTCTGAAAGGATAGATCAAACATACTTCAGAACACTCAGGAAACTTACTAAGAGAAAGGGATGAGAGGCAAAAGGGGACAGTACAGTAAGGGGAGCAGGGACACGGGTCATGACATAGGACCCAGGCTTCAAACTGTTACTATGTGTTTCCCAATACGCTGTCTCAAGGCTATGGTCAGGTTTTACTATGTGTGGTGAACATCACTGTCATGGACAAGGTAGGGCCTAGTCAGGGTATGTCATCTACTCAGGATATGCCTCCTGAAGAAATGTCTGTGGGGGCGGATACAGAGACTTAGGACCTTTTGATTTTAAGCTATGTTAATGATTGATTGTATTTCTCTTGTGTATAGCTTATCAGCTTGAGATAGCTTATCAACTCCTCCGGTTGCCCCTGTGGACTTTGACAGTTCTACAAACAAGTGACAATGCCACACAGGCCCTGAGATGGGGTGTCCCTCACTCCTCTCTTTCCTGCTAGTACTTTCTATTTGCTTGCTTGTTTGTTTGTTTGGAGACAGGGTCTCTAGTAACCCAGGTTGGCCTCTCACTATGCTGAACTGGCCTTGACCCCTTGATTCTCTTACTTCACCGACCGAGTGCTGGCATTACATACATGATGGCCAGCTCCCCATCGTAGACTCTGGGCAGTCTTTGAGAGTCACTTAATGCAAGCTGTAGTACTGACTGACACCTTGCCTGCAGTCCTGTTGGACACGTACTTATGGGCTTCCTCCTTTCGAGAGATCTATGTATTTGAAGTACTTGATACCTTATCTCCAGGTGGGCTTCTCATCCTTTTTATATACTCCTTCAAGGAAAGGCCTGATGGGAGACTGACCTTTCCTGACAGCCCAGTGCACTTTGGAGTCCCATGTGGATGACATAATGTCTGAAAAACTCTGTAAGTTTAACCAAGACAAATAGTCAGTGTTATTACAGAGTTGAAGGGGCTCTGGAGGAAATTCGGCAAGAGCTATCATTACCTCAAAATCACTCAGAAAGTAAATGAGAGGGCTGTCACAGCTCTCCCCCTTACCCACTGGAGCACTGTGATTACAGAGTGAAGATAACTGAATTTTAGAAAATCACAGCGTGATCGGAAGAATCTGGCCTCTGTACTTTTTTATCTTTTGTATATGCCAGGCAAGACACAGTCAATTTACAGACAGAGGTAGCCCAGGCATGGCCTCAACTCATTATGAGACCAAATGGTGACTTTAAACTTGTGATCCTTCTGACTCCACTTGTCAGGTGCTGAACTAGAAAAGTACAATTTCCAGACCTGGTTTTGCTGGTCTCGAACCCATGGCTTCCTGCTGGACCAACATGTACCCAGTCCCCCCCCCCCCCCCTTACCTTTTATTTTGAGAAAGGGTCTCACGGAATTGCCCCAGCTGGTCTTGATCCTCCCACCTCCAGAGTAGCTGAGATGATAGGTCTGCACCACCAGGGCTGGCTGTTACCCCACGCCCCACCCCCACTTTAGTGTTTCCCCCTTTTTCTCTGGACAGCCCTAAAGAGCAAGCTGCCATTGAACACTGGGTCCTTGCTGCCACCTGTTCTAGGAACGTTGGGTTCCCTTCCTATGACTTCCCTCTCGAGGGAACTTGCCCTACACTTGGGACGCGGTCTCTACTGCACAAATCTAGAGACACTCCAGGCAGCTGGGCACGTTCCCTGTGCCAGGACAGAAGCAGGGGTACTCACTGGCTTCTGGGCCATTGAAAGTCCTTAGCCACTGGGTCCTCCAGCCCCAGGTGACAGCTGGTTAAGCCATAGAGGAAATAATCCTAAGCACATCCAGCTGAATAGAACAATAAGAGTTTAGTGGGTGGTTTATTTTTCTCAAGAAATTTGCATATCCGAGGCTCAACACCCAACACAATAGGCCTTCCCTACAGCGAGCGGAAGAGACTCCCTCCCAAGACATTCCTCAAACAAAACTTAAGGCTTGACTGGCTCCTTAGGAATCTGATTGCTGCGAGAAAGCGGTGCGAAAATCTGAAATGTGAATATAATCTTTTATTTGGACCGTCTCAAGACATTTTGGTTCTTTTGGTTGGCTGAGGCATGCAAAGGAAACACAGTCTATGGGTTGCTCCATCCTGCTTAGAGAACATTTTAGAATTGAGGAAAAACAGAGAGCCGCCTCTTAGATTCATCAGCAGTGTTAAAACACAAATAACTACCAAGAGAGGGGCACTCTACTTCAGGATGGAGGCCAGGCTGTGAGAGTTTCCCACAAAGGGCACAGAAGGACAGATGGAAGGTTTCCAGAGAATAGAGGAGCCTGCGGGGCCTCTTGGAGTCAAGGATGGAATTCGAGAGGAAGGGTGGAAGAGGCCGGGAGAGGTAGGATGCGAGCCCGGGATGCACAGCGTCAGAGGACCAGGTTGGCTGGGGTAACTGGCCGCTGCTCCCTGGCCGCCCCACGTGGCATGCCCTGGGGAGCGGGGCGGGGCGGCAAGCGGGGGCGGGCCCTGCGGTGACGCGAGCGCGCGGGGTATATGGCCGGGCATGCGCACGCGGCGGGGGCCGGACGCAGAGAGGGGGCGCGTGGCCGTCGGCGGGGACGCACCCACTCAGTCGCTGTGTCGCCGGCTGCCCCGGGGCCTGGATAGTGAGGCTGCGCGGGTCCGACTGCCGGCTGGAGGACTGCAGGTGAGGACTGAGCGGGCGCACGCAGGATGGGAACCCGCGCACCTCCTGGCTGGGGGGGGACGGGACACCGGGTGGGGGTTGGGGACACAGGCACACCGAGGACCCGGATCCTTTCGGGAGGCCGCGCACCCCCTGAGCCCGGTCGTGGTGGCACCTGATCGCCGTGCCACGGTGGCGAGGGGAAGGAGGTCACAGAGCTGTCCCTTCATCTAGAGGGCCTGGGATGTGTTGAGCTAGAGAAGGGCGCCGGAGAGGTCGATAGCTGCGCGGCAACGCTGAGATGGGTTTTCTAGAGCCGGGGGACACAGAGCGCAGAGGAAGCGGAATAGATGGGCAGCTCGGATGCTCTGCGGTGGCGGCTGCTTGCATGGGGCTCCGGTGCCTGGACCTTACATTCCAGGAACCTGTGTGTCCTCCTCCCTGCCCCCTGCCAGGCCACCCTCCGGCTGAAGAGTGATACCCAATTCTTCTGATTAGGTTGGGCCGGAATGGAGAACCGCTAGGGACGCACCGAGCTGATTTCCCACTTGGCTAACGGCAGGAATAGCTGTTGGACTCCTTTAGGTTGGGAAACTGACCAAATTAGGTGGTCTGGTTACCCGCAGCTCCCCGTTGGAGTTTTAGGACTATGGCCCAAATAGCCATTCAGATTCACCTTGTGATCCTGAAGTGGGATCACACCAGAAAAAGTGCCCCTCTGGGCTGGGGGTTCAGCTTTAAGAATCTTGTGCCTCCCCGGGCCCAGATTCCAAACTGATCGGACTGTCCAAATAGTTATGTGGCCTGTGTGTTCAAGATGACTCTGAGGTTGGTTTGGTGAGGGACAGAGTGCTTTCCTGTGACCTAAAAGGAAGGGTAGGGCAGGAGCAACTTTGACAGAACACTTCTTCCTGAAGCAACCTCTGGGTTTGAAGTTGGGGCATTAGCCCTTTATACCCAGCTAGCCCCTGGCCACTGGGATACGTACAGTACTTGCTGGGGTTGTTGATTTTAGGGGATGGTGGAAACTGGCCCCGGAGTAGCCAGCCACGCTGACCTCTGTTCAATGCCTGTTATTAACATGGTCTGCGACCTTGGGGAGGGTTCAGGTTAGTACTGAGGCCAGCCTGAATTGTTGATCTGAAATATGTACAATTCCATAATCCCTACCTATTAAAAACAAACCTTAAACACCGAGTGGTTCCCACATGCCTCCTTGGCCAAGCAGCCAGAGGAATATGGCCAGAATCACAACTTTCAACAACTAGAATTAAAAGTCCCTTTTCTGTTGGTGACTCAGTTGAGCTCTTTGCCGGTGGTGCCAGTCAGGAGATGGGTCCGCTTCGTGTGACTTGTAGTAGTGGACCAAAGGCACTGAACTGACCCAGGATATGGGCTCTTCCAGAAAGACCCTGCCAGAACACTTCTTGCTGCTGCATCTGTCTTTTGGGGATAAAAGAACCCAGAAATTGCCTAAGCAACCAACTAACTCGAGGACTGAGGGAGGCCATATAATTGGTCTTTCATGTCGACAAGAGAAGGAGAATTTACAGGCTCCCGGGGATCCAGAGCTCTGTAGCAGAGCCAGTGTTGATGCCGAAAGCCCAGGTCCGTTGGGCAAGGTTTGGTTTGCACCCCTCACTGGCCACTGTGGTGGGGTGCAGGCAGGCACAAGGCCTGCCCTGCCTTTCAGGTGAAGACAGTGGGGACTGAAGAATTAAGTGGCAACGCCAGAGGTCTCCTGGCTAGTTGGAGCAGTTCAGAGGAGGGAGCGCTCTGTTAGAGGGGAGGCACAGTGGCGGAGTGCTCAGGTCTTTGGAGCTGGGTGGTTCTCTGCCCACATCCCAGCACCGTCACTCTCCAGCACTGAGTCTGTTCTCACTGCCTGGTGGCACGTTGTGGTCATGTCTGGAATGTGGCTGACGCCTTGGGAGCGCCACCATTTTGTGGGTTTAGAGTCTCAGCAGCTCAAATAGGCTAGGTTGTAAGGATGGTTGGAACCCAGACATAAGGTGAATTGTCTCCTTCTTAGCAGGATATAAAGTGTCCCTTGTCCTCCCGGGGAGACTGCTTTTCTGTGGCCTGCCAGGGAACAGCTCACAGATCCATTGGGCAATCTTAGGGAAAATGGGTGTTTTTCTACCATGAGTCTATTCCTCGTTAGGGTTTAGTGATGGCCAGGAAGGACTCCACCCCAACCCCCCACAGCGCTCTTGTGTGTGAAGGATGCTTGTCATTCACAGGATGAGTCCTGGTTTCAAAGATTTTCTACCTCCTTCCTCTTTCCTGCACCCCAAGCTAATCCCTTGTGGGGTGGAATATATTGCATGTGCCCCCTCCCAACTCTACCAGTTATATTTTCTCTATTCCATTTAATGCCTGAAGAAAGTAACATCCTGCCATTTTGCAGAACCACAGGCTGGCTTGTTATCTGGGGTGACTTAAAGATACTGGATCCAGAGAGGTTAATTGCTATCCCCAGAGTCACATTGCTTGTGAGTGGCAGGGACTTACTGGGGAATACCAAAGAGTGTTCTGCTCCCCGCCCGCCCTTTAAGTATGTTGAATTTACAGATAATCTGTGTTTTCCCTGGAACACTGGGAAGGGGGTCAGTTATTGCTCAGCATATTAGATGGACCAAGGGAGGGGGTTTCTGCTTCTGCTGTAGTAGTTGGTCTGGGGAAGCCAGGTACTTCTTTCTCTTGCAGACTCTGGAGGGAAGAGAGGGTTCAAAGGCAGCAAGAAGGGAAGGACAAAGGGTCTACCCCCCCCCCCCCCCAGAGTCTACAGTGGGCCTTCTCTGACCTCCATGCTGGCGGCTGTCAGAATGCCAGGAGATAAGAAGTCCAGAGTCTGCTAACTCGGGACTGTTGCCAGCCAGGTCCCCATGTTTGTCCATCCCAAGAACTCCAAACCCCGACTGCCATGGAGTCTCCAGAGGAGGCCCTTGATTGGTTGGGCCCAGCCCAGATGAGGAAGAAGGAGCCCCCTACTGGGCCTTTCAATTTATATGAGGCCAGAAGGCCTGGCAGGTATGGAACTCACCTACCAGGGAAACCCCCATGCCTAGCCATGGCAACCAGAGCTCTGAGTTTCACAAGCCCTCTGACTTTCTTCCAAAATAGCCCAGGAGGGCCTAGAGTTTGGAATAAAGTGATGCTCCTAAATTTATTATGGTTGACCCCTTGAGCTCTCAGGGCATTCTATATTACTATAAAAACATCCATTAAAAGCTGTGAATTATATAAGGAGAGATGGCTCAGTGGTTAAGAGCACTGGCTGCTCTTCCAGAGGTCCTGAGTTCAATTCCCAGCACCCACATAGCAGCTCACAACTGTAACTCCACTTCTAGGGGATCACACTCTCACAAAGACACACATATAGGCCTAACACTAATGGACATTCCAAAAAAAAAAAAAAAAGAAAAGAAAAAGGATCTTTTGGGGCTGGAGAGATGGTTAAGAGCACTGGCTGCTCCTCTAGAGGTCCTGAGTTCAATTCCCAGCAACTACATGGTGGCTCACAACCATCTGTAATGAGAACTGGTGCCCTCTTCTGGCCTGCAAGCAGACATACAGGCAGAACGCTGCATACACAATAAATAAATCTTAAAAAAAAAAAAGTTGTGAATTAAGGAGGTGAGAGTATATAGTCAGTATAGCTCTGAGTGGAGTGTTGTTGTTGTTGTTGTTATTATTATTATTATTATTATTATTATTATTATTATTAGGGTTTTTCGAGACAGGGTTTCTTTGTGTAATAGCCCTGGCTGTCCTGGAACTCACTCTGTAGCCCAGGCTGGCCTTGAACCCATAGAGATCCACCTGCCTCTACCTCCTGAGTGCTGGGATTAAAGGTGTGTGTTCTCCCACTGCCTGGCTGCTTTTTATTATTACTTATTTCATTAAAAAAAAAAAAAAAAACGAGGGAGGTGAGAGTGCTGCTCGTGGTAGAACACTTGCCTAGCCTTTACAAAGTCCTGAGTTTCATCCCTTGAACCACAGGTATTTTTTTGTTTGTTGTTTGGTTTTTAAGTTACATGATTTATTGACTTGGTGTTGTGTGTGTCCGTGGACACATATGCCTTTGTGCATAAATGGAGACCACAGGACAACCTAATGAGTCATCTTACCAGTCCAATAAAACGTTTTAGGAATTCATTTTCTCCTAAAAACTTGAAGGTGTAACTTTCAAAAAGGGGGTGATGGGAGTCCTGTGGGATGGCTCAGTGAATAAATGAGCTCACTGTCAGCTCAGCATCAGAGTTGGAGCCCCGGGACCCCCATGGTGCAAGGAGAGGACCAACTCCCAAAAGTTGACCTCTGGCTTGTGCTTGTGTGTACACAAGCACACAAATAAATGTAAAAATAATAATATTTTAAAAAAAATCTATTTGTACTCATTTAGGTCCACCTTCTCCCATTATACTAGGCTGACACTTTGCCTCTGATAACAACTAAACCCTGATTTAGTCTCCTGATTAGACTTGGAGATTGTATACAAAAATCACACCTACATGTTGTGTGATATTTGTACACTGTGTAGAGGTGTGTTGCTGTGATTGGTGTAATAAAAAGCTGCACGGCCAATAGCGAGGCAGGAGGTATAGGCGGGACTTCCGGGCAGAGAGAGAGGAAGTAGAAGGAGGTAATCCAGGCGCCAGAGAGAAGGCGTGATCCCTTGACTTGCTTGGTTTGTGGTGCTGGGGACAGAACCCAGGGCCTCGTGTACACTCGGCAGTGTTCTGCCAGTGAGGTGCGTTTCCAGTCCTCTTTGTTTTCTTCGTGAAATAATTTTCACTACAGTCGAAAATCAAAGCATTCATCGCCCTGTTCCCCCACTCTGCCTTTTTAAATGAAGGTTCTTGGGCAGCGTTTCAGACATGGCTTATCACTGCCCTAGCGGCTGTTATTAGTACCTCGCCATTCAGTCGCACGTCTTTACCTTCTCTGTTACAGCTGAGTAGTGTTCCGTAGTGAAAGTGCAGTCATCTTTTACATCTGCATTTGCCCCCTGGATTTTCCTCATTTTTCCATTACATACGGGCCTGCGAGGTATAACTCTGCACACAAGTGGCACTTCCTAAGCCTGTCAGCATAGAGTAAGTTTTGTGAAGTGGATTTCCTATGCAAATGGTAACTACTGCTTATGCAAAAGGTTAGATACAGCCCAAAATTTAGTTAGCATTCATTAAAAAAAAATGACATTTGCAAACTGTATTTAGAATCCTATGTCTTTTAGGTAACACCTAATTTAAATTTGTAATTCTTTATTTTTATTTTTGTAACTTATGTAGGTTATTCATTTTCACATTTTAAAAAATTTAATTTTAGCTGGGCGGTGGTGGCGCACGCCTTCAATCACAGCACTTGGGAGGCAGAGGCAGGTGGATTTCTGTGAGTTCGAGGCCAGCCTGATCTACAAAGTGAGTTCTAGGACAGCTAGGATTGTTACACAGAAAAACCCTGACTCAAAATAATAATAATAATAATAATAATAATAATAATAATAATAATAATAATTTTATGTGTATGAATGTTTTTCCTTCATGTATGTCTGTGCACCACTTTCATGCAGTGCTCATAGAGGCCAGAAGAGGGTGTAGGATTCCCCTGGAACTGGAATTATAGATGTTTGCACACCATTACATAATGGGCTTGTTGGGTGTTGTTTCTCATTACACTTCACTTTATTTACTTATTTTGGAGATTTCTTCTCTTTTCTTTTTTCTTTTCTTTCTTTTTTTCAATTTATGCGTGTGCTTGTGGAGATGCAGGTGGAGGCCAGAGGAGGGTGTCAGATCCCCTTGCAGATGGAGTTACAGGTCTTTTCTCCTCTTTTCCTTCGGAGGCAGGACCTCGTGCCTGGAATTCATATGTAGCCCAGATGGCCTTAAACTTACAGTGATCCTCCTGAATGCTGGGATTACAGGTGAACCACCATACCCAGCTGTTATTTCTTAAGCCTTTGATACTGACTTTAGAGGTAACTAAACAGTTGTAGGAATAGATTTCCTTCCCTGGAGCTTCATTTACCAAGACCAGGAAATCAAATATTGACATAGCATCATAAACCGTAAGACTTTTTAATATGTCACAGTGCCTACACTAATATCCTTTTTCTGTGTTCAGAGTCTGATGTGCCACCCACGTCACACTGAGTTGATATTTCTCCTTAGTGTCCCCTCCAGTCTCCGACATAGTTTTCCTGATCTTTTCTACATTGTACTCATGCATTTTGAGCAAAGAACATTGTCCAAGAATGCTGATGTTGCTTTTTAGAGGTTCATAATAGTGTGTGTGTGTGTGTGTGTGTGTGTGTGTGTGTGTGTGTGTGTGTGTAGGTCAGGTCAGGGGACAGCTTCAGGGCTGTTCGTTCTTTCCACCTCTGCAGGCAGGGTCTTTTTTTGTTTCTGCTCATGCTTGCATACTACAGGCTAGCTCTCCTGCAAGCTTCTGGGAGATTTCTCTGTCTCTGTCTCCCATCTTACCGCAGGAATGCTAGGATTACAGATGCAAGCCATCACACACTCACCGTGCTATCCGGATTTTTCTGTGGGGGCTCTGGACTTGAACTCAGGATGTTGGGCTTGCAGGCCAATGTTTTTACTTGCTGAGTGATCTTGTTTACCCTCCAGTGAGTTATCATGACTCAGGGTCCCAGCGTAGAGACCATCACGTACCTAGGTTCTCCTTTACCACCTAGGGAGGACAGAGGAGAGGTGGCATGGAGCCAGGTCAGCTCATCCCAGGAAAAGCACCTTCTGTGGTCATCTTAGAGTCGCTCCCACACAGAGCCGTCAGCCCTTGTTGCAGAATTCAGACTGGCAGGGAGCGCGAAGAGGCCCGTACCCTGTGACGTTTACTGATACCTTGGTTAAACTGGTGTGTGCTACATCTCACCTAGAAGTTACTGTCTTCCCCTTTGAGTGCTTTGAGACTGTACAATCCTGTTTCTCTGGTACTGTCACCCTCTAATTGGAGCATCCGTCGGTGGCTCTTCTTTGCAGAGCGGTCACTGTGTTTGCCTGATGATTCTGTTTGCCTCTTTCCTGCTGCATTTATTAGTTGAGATTCTGCTGAAAGGAGGAAGTGACCTTCTCTTGTGCTAGCTTTATTCTCTGGTTAGGATCTCATGGTCATTATTTACGACTCCCTCTCCCCACTCCCTCCTGCCTTTTGTGGTATTGTCAATTGAACCAAGGGCCGCACATATGTGAGGCAAATGCTTTCCCGAGGAGGAGCTGCGTCTGGTCCAGCCCCACCAATGGCCACTTGAAGAGCTTCCTTGTCACCTCTGCTCTTCGGATAAGCCCCCTTCTCCCCACTCCCACCCCCAGCAATCCCCTTTTTAATGTCACAAGACAGTCCTCGTTCGTCCTGACGCTTCCCTCTTCAGCCCTAGAATCAACCACTTCTGCCTGGTAGGGAGACTGAGGTCTACTTGGCAGGCACGCCTTTAATCACTACTGGGCTTACCTTGGTTTCTAGGCCCTTTCAGCAGACAGAGCTGGGAAGTGTGTAATGATACTAACCCATAGGGATCTGCTGTGTCTGTTGTATGATTTAGAAAAATCTTGAGCGGGGTCTCATGTGGCCAAGGCTGGCCTTTACTTTCTATGTAGTTGAGGATGACCTTGAACTTCTGATCCTGCTGGGAACACAGGCGTCTGGTTTACTCAGCCCTAGGATTTAACCCAAGGCTTCATTCGAGCTAGGCAAGCATTCTACCAGCTGAGCTACGTCCCAACCCCCCTGTTCATATTTTAAACCATGTCTGTACTGATACCTCTTATTTCAACCTACCACCATAAATTCACTTTGTTTTTAAGTCTTTCCCATTACTTATACCTTCCTTCTTCAGCAGTGAAAAACTCAACCCATGTCAGAATGTTGGGTTATAGGTTGTCTCCTGACTGCGGTCCTGTCCAGCACTGACCTAAACACATACTTCTGTGTGGACTGCAGATTTGACTTCGCTGACCTTCTTGATGACAGAATCCAGAGGTTAGCAGCCAGTGTCCCCGGCGAGCACGGACATTTGTGCCTACAGTGCCGTCAGGATATAGTGAATGCCGCTGACATCGTCCCTGCTGACTGCCACACTCTGCCCTCACACCACAGCCCCTCCCCCTTTCTGCCACTTACATCTGTCTGTGTGTCTCTCTCTGTCTTTCTCTGTCTCTTCCCCTACTCCCTCCCTCCCTCCTTTCCCTCCTTTTACAGCTCAAGGACCACTTTATTAGCGTCTGAGAGGAAAACAGGACAGTTGAACTACAAAACAGACACTTGCTGGAAGGAGAAGAGGAAGAAACTCAGGTCTTTGGGCACTGCAGCTACAGCCGTGGGGAGGGGCTTCAGAGAAAAAAAAAAAAGACAGCGTGAGTTTTCAGGCCAAGTTTGCTTAGGTTTTGGCTGGAATCCAAAGAAGAGGTGGAAAAGGGACAAGGAAAACTATATATACTTTTGAGTTGGACCTCAGCAAAGTGGGTAGTGAAGATAGTCAGCAACTGCCACATCTGTTTAAATTTTTTCTTTTTTGCATTGATTGCGTGTGCTCATGCGCACACTTCTGCAGAGGTCAGAGAACAACTGGCTGGAACCGGTTCTCGCCTTCTCTTCCTGGTTCTGAGGGTGCAACTCAGGTCGTCAGGCCTGGGGCCAGTGTTCTCACCTGCTGACCATCCCCCAGTCCTCACCTGTCTGTTGAGATGGGGGTCTCTCACATTATTATTATTATTATTATTATTATTAAGAGATTTTCTATTCATTTTACATACCAACCACAGATTCTCCTGTCCTCCCTCCTCCCACCTACCCCCAGCTTTCCTCCCCAATCCACCCCCCATTCCCACCTCCTCCAAGGCAAGGTCTCCCATGGGGAGTCAGCAGAGCCTGGTACATTCAGTTGAGGTAGGTCCAAGCCCCTCCTTCCTGCACCAAGGCTGTGCAAAGTATCCCACCATAGGTAATGGGTTCCAAAAAGCCAGCTCATGTACTAGGGACGGGTCCTGGTCCCACTGCCTGGGGGCCCCCTAAACTGTTAAAGCTAAACAACTGTCTCACCTATCCAGAGGGCCTAGACCAGTACCATGGGGGCTCCTCAGCTGCTGGTCCACAGTTCATGTGTTTCCACTAGTTTGGCTAGTTGTCTCTGAACTATTTCCCATCATGGTCTCGATGTCCCTTGCTCGTGGAATCCCTCCTCTCTCATTGATTGGACTCCTGGAGCTTGGCCTGAGACCCGGCCGTGGATCTCTGCATTTGCTTCCATCAGTCACTGGATGAGGGTTCTATGATGACAGTTAGGGTATTCAGCCATCTGATCACTGGAGTAGGTCAGCTCAGGCACCCTCTCGATCATTGCCAGTAGTCTAAAGTGGGATCATCCTTGTGGACTCCTGGGAAACTTCCCTAGCACTCTGCTTCTCCCTATTCCCATGATGTCTTCATTTATAATGGTATCTCTTTCCTTGCTCTCCCACTCTGTCCCTGTTCCAGCTTGAACCTCACGTTCCCTTAAGTTCTCATCCCGAGATGGGGGGTCTCTCTTTAACCCGGGCTGGTCTCAGCCTCAGAGATCTTCCTGCCTCGGTGTCCCCAGTGCTGGGTTTGTAGGTGTGTGACACTTGACTAGCTTTGCATCTGTCCTAAGCAAAAGTCTTGTTAATTACTGTTGTAGCTTCAGAATTACTTTAACTCAGAACATACTGTGTCCTGATGTTTAAAAGGCAGAGAGGACATGAGGGTGAGAACTTGTGGACAGCAGCCATAGTCATGCTCCCCACCTCCTCTGCTCTGGCGGTCCTGTGCTTAGCACTGTCAGTAGGGAGGGCTAATGGAAGTTCTAGACTAGGGAGGAGCTCAGAGACCGGCTGCAGCTTGGGCCGGCCACCTGTGACCAGAACTTGCCATGACACTTATGTCACGGTGTAGTCGATGAAAACAGGCAAAACAGTCTGTTTGCGATTATCCGTCTCTGTTGGCCAGTCTAGGCAACTGATCCACTCGCTCCTTTGCTAAGGGTCCTACAAGGAGCTGACCATAGTTCTTCTCCGGAAGGGTGGCTGGCAAGGTTGGGAAGAAATCAGCTCCTTGTAGATGTAGGATGGATTCCTACATAATGCCCTCCTCTGGCTGCTAGGCAGGGGCCACTTTCAGTTCCTAGAAACTCCCTCCCCCCTACTTTCTTCTCTCTTGGTTTTTGTTCTGTTTTTAGACAGGTTCTCATATGTCATAGGCTGGCCTCAAACCTTGAATTTTTGATCCTCTTGCCCCCACCTCCATTGCTGTTGGGATTGAAGCCACATTTTGTTTGTTTGTTTGTTTTAGTCTTAGGCAAGCACTCTGCTGATGAAGGTACATGCCCAGGTCTTTCTCTCCCTTTTTACTTTTGGGGCAGGATCTGTCTCCTATAGCCCAGGGTGGCCTTGAACTTACTATGAGACTGAGGATGACTTTGAACTCCTGATTCTCCTAACTTCACTTCCTGTGTGCTGTGCTCTTGCTTCCTATGTGTCAACCACCAGCTGCAGCCTCCCTCTCTTCACGAGGTACAGCACAGACACAGGAGTGCCGTGTCCTTTACAGGTTCTTCCCACAAATAAAGCCAGGGTCACAGGAGTCATCCAAGAACACTACTAAAGTGACCCAGCTTTGATTCCAGTACCAAAGTGTTTACCTAGTTTTAGTTTTTCTGACAAGTTGCCACAGATTAGTAGTTTCAAACAATAGCAGTGTTATTCTCTCAAAATTCCAGGGGCCAGAAGTCTGAAATCAAGTGTGGGTGAGACTCTACTCCAACAGTTCTTGGAAGAATCCTTCTTTCCTTTTCTAGCTATGGCGGGGTCGGGGCTGGGAGGCTAGGGGTAGGTGGTGATGGCAGGGTGGGATTAGGGGGCCTTTGGTACTTCCGGGCTTGTGGCTGCATTGCCCCAGCCTCTGCTTTGGTCCTCAAACAACCTCTCCAAATTCTGCATGTGTTTGTCTGCCCCCATCTCCTCTCCTTTCTCTGACAAAGACAAGAGTCACTGGATTTAGGACCAATCCAGATACCATGATGGTTTCCTCTTGAGATCGTTACCTGACTTCAGCAAGCAGGCCCCATTTCCTACTCAGGTCCATTCTGATGTTTCAGATAGAGGTGATTTGGGGGCACCATTCCGCTTAGAACGCAAGGAGACAGCCTTTGTAAAATCTGGCTCATGGAACAATGAAAAAGAGGAGGGCAGAGGATATACTACTGTTCAGCCCTGGGACAGAATGCCAGCCTGGATGCTCTGGCTCAGAACCAGCCCTAGGCCCCTGGTGAGAGTCCCTCGGGTCTGAAGGCATGGCATTCTGGACCAGATGCTCTGCAGTACCAAAGGCTACAAAGGACTCCAAGTGTGAGTGTCCCTGTAGGAAGGGTAGAGCTGGGGCTGAGGGACCACTTGAGCGCTCTAGCTCTGAGCTGTACCTCCAAACCTTCTTCGTGTCCCTCACCCACTTCATTCTGTCTCTAATTAACATTTACTGGGTGTTTTCTGGATAGCAGGTATTATATTTAATATCCCCTATCTCGCTTCTCAGCTATCCCGAGGGAGGGCCCGTTACAACCTTTGCTTTTCTCTAGAAGGTAACTAAGTCCTATTGAGTCTTGACTTAGATCTTTGAAGCTGATACTGTAGAGTTAGGATTCAGGCAGAGGTCTGTGTGAAGGCTCAGAGCACTCTTAAGTCTTCTTCTTCTTCTTCTTCTTCTTCTTCTTCTTCTTCTTCTTCTTCTCCTTCTCCTCCTCCTCCTCCTCCTCCTCCTCCTCCTCCTCCTCCTCCTTTTTTTAAGATTTATTTATTTATTATGTACACAGAAGAGGGTGCCAGATCTCATTACGGATGGTTGTGAGCCACCATGTGGGTGCTAGGAATTGAACTCAGGACCTCTGGAAGAGCAGTCGGTGCTCTTAACCTCTGAGCCATCTCTCCAGCCCAAGTCTTCTTCTTTTTATTTAGCATTATTTTATATATGTATGTACGGCGGAGGGCACATTTGCCATGGCACATATCAGAGATCATTTACCATTTGCCCATTTATGTGAGCAGCAACAGGGACTGAACCCCAGTCACCAGCTTTGTGTCACAGCACTATTACCCATGGAGCCATCTTGCTGGGCTTCCTAACTCTTAACCTTTGAATATATGTTATTACACTCATTACCTTAATTTTTAACAATCCTTGCTGTTATAGCCTTCGATTGCTTGTCTTTGGTGGATTGTGATTTGTCTGTTTGGGGTAGAACTGGGGGATGGATTCAACCTAGGGCCTTAATAAGCAAGCAAGATCCTATCTCATATCTCAAACTAAAACTTAAAAAAAAAAAAAAAAGACTGGTGGCATATGCCTTTAACCCCATAGGCAGGTGGATCTCTGTGAGTTTGAGGCCAGCCTGGTTTACATAGTGAGTTTCAGGACAGCCAGAGATACATAGAGTCCTTGTCTCAAGAAAAGGAAAAAAGAAAGTTGAGGGGCTGACGAGATGGCTTAGTGGGTAAATTACACTTGACATCAAGCCTGATGATTTAAGTTTGGTCCCAAAGACCCTTGTTCTCGGGTGCTGAACCCCACACTGAACTTTAGAAAGGTGGTAAACTGCTTTAGGAATATTGGGGTAACTAGCTATTTATTAAGAAAAAAAATAGATTCTCTTAGGCCAAACTAAATTCTGGGTGAATTAGAGATTGAAGTTTTTAAATGCAAGAAATTCATTTTGGCTGTAATTACATAGTAGGAAGGTGTTGCTGTTGTTGTTTGTTTGTTGGTTTCTTTTCTTGAGTCAGTCTCTCTGTAGCCCTGGTTGGCCGGAAACTTGCTGTGTGGACTAGGGTAGCCTTGACTTTGTGATGATCTTCCCCATTTCTGCTCCCAAGCACTGAGGCTACAGGTGTGTACCACCCACCATGCCTAGCTTGGGGAAAGTTTTTCTAATCATGCTAGCAAAAGCAGACACTTTAAGAGAAATTGTATTTTGACCTCTGATAATTGTGTCTGTCACCGGGAGCTGGAAAGATGGCTCAGTGGTTAAAAGCACTGGCTGCTCTTGCAGAGGACCTGGGTTTGATTCCCAGCACTCCCATGGTAGCTCAGAACTGCTTGGAACCTTATTCCAGCGGATACAGTACCCGCCATGGGCTGCTGCGTGCACATGGTGCACATGAACACATACAATCACACACATGCATATACATGAAAATATATACATAAAGAAGATAGAATATTATGTTGCCAATTCCAGGTGAGCAAAATTAAAAAGGAAATAGGAAAACATTTGAACATGTGACAAAGTTTAATATACAGTGAAATCTTTAACCACCCACCCACCTTCTGGAATAAGGGGCGCAGATTCTTTAAACACCAAGGTGGGGTGTGGGGGAGGCAGGGAGAGGGAGAGGTGTTTATAAAGGCTAGCAGCGGGAGCCAGATCCCATTCAGCTGGAGTTATAGATAGTTGTGAGCCACTCAACATGGGTGCTGGGAATCGAACACCAGTCCTCTGGGAAAGCAGGAAAAAAGCTAACCTGAGCTGTTCTCCGGCCTCAGCCATGCACTCTTAAATAAAGCACCAAGAAAAAGATGCTTGTATTTCAGCAAGAAAACGAGGCGAGGGCAGTAGTAGCAATGAGCAAACAAAAACATAACTGTTTGTAAACCTAAGCGTGTTTGGTCATATGGAGAGTCAAAAAATAAAATAAAACGCAAGGCCAGTGAATGGGTAGAGACGCTTATCTCCAGATGTGGTAACTAACCCAAGCTAGATCCCTGGAAGGCACAGGGTAGAAGGAAAGGACAGACTCCCATGTGCACTATGGCACCTACGTCCACACACAGATAGACATAAAAATAAAGAAACATGTAAGGTGCAAAAGGATGCATGGACGGCTCCGTGATGGTGTGCTTGCCTAGCATCTGTGAAGCCGCATGCCTGTCATCCTTGGAGGTGGAGGCAGGAGGCTACCACCTGGTCTCTATGAGACTTTTGAGTAAGTGGTACTTAACGCCTTATCCAGTATTTGTTTCTGGGCCTGATGGCACAGGCATGTGATGCCAGTCACTTTCAGGGCAGAGGCAGGGTGGTCTTATGTTGGCGGTCAGGCTGGGCAACTTAATGAGACAATGTCTTAAAAAATAAAAAGAAGGCTAGGAACATAATGTAGTGGTTAGTGCTTGCCTGGCATATGCACAAACCATAGGTTCAGCCCTTGTTACCGAACTAAAATAAATATTTGTTGACTGCTAACTTGTTCCTGGATCTCAATCTCCATCCGCTCTGGTAAGACCCACTTATGGTTTTTGCACGTGCCTTGCTGGGGTGGGGCAGTCTTCCACTAGGGAATGAGGCCTGTTAGGGAGGGTGACTGACCTAGCCAGCTGCGCTCGTGTGTGTGTGTGTGTGTGTGTGTGTGTGTGTGTGTGTGTGTGTGTGTGTGTGTTTTACTGGAAGCCCAAACTGTCCTGCCAGTCAGGAGAGCCCTGTACTGTGGATGCTTTCTCTGGCCTTTCCTGGAAGTCAAAGGGTTCCCTTGCCAGCCCATAGAAACACTTGTTTTCTTAGAGAACTAAGTACAAAGCTTGGGGACTAGTTGCAGCCTCAGTGGCCTTCGGGGAGGCTGGCTCTGTTCCCTGTGGATTGATCCCCTGCTCTGCCATCCCTGGTCTGTAGAATATCTCTAGCCTTCGGGTATTCCCTGTGCTATTTCCCCAGCTTTGGGACACTGGCCATGTGACAGACTGGGCAAGTTCTCAGGATAACCAGGTCCCTGGGTTGTTTCCAGGGCAGCAAGCCATGACTATTCCCATCCCCTTTCCCAGAAAGGTGCAAAAAGTACAGTCACCCCACTCCCCCAGGCCCTGGGCAGCTGACCAAAATGCCCCATGGGACAGCCTGTCCAGCCCTGGGAACAAAGTCCCCGTGTTCCCGTTGCTGCACCTCCTTCTCCTGACACCCTCTGACATTCAGCAGACCCATGACAGAGACCTTGACCACTGTGAGCCACCTTCTGTGAGTGTGGCTATGACCTTGTTATCGTCCACTCCCTCTTCCGGGCAGCCACCCTGCCCCCCCCCCCAAAGCCTCATAGTCGGCACATTGAGGGGGTTGTGTGTGTGTGTAAAGGGAGACAAACTAAGAGTTTCCGTGGGCTGCTGAGAAATTCTAGAAACAGCCGGTGGGGCTCCTTAAACTTCCCCTTCCATGAGGGAAAAGTGAAATGTTATTTTTGGTGAGATCATCTGATGGCCGCCACCCTGGGCACTTTGTTCTGAGATGTGGGGAGGGGAGGGACCTACCTGAACCTACCTATCGCCCTCTGCCCCCAATCTCCTGTTTTGTTTTGCTTTGAGACAGGGTCTCACTAAGCAGCTCTGGCTCTCCTGGAACTTGCTATGTAGCCCAGGCTGGCCTTGAACTCAAAGATCCGCCTGCCTCTGCCTCTCTGAGTGCTGGGATTAAAGGCGTGTGACACTATGTCTGGCTGAACACAGTAACTTTTAAAGCCCAGGAAAAGGTTAGAATTTCATTCTGGTTTTGCTGAGAGAACATTAACTGGGTTAAAGCCAGGAACATTATGTGCTCAGTCTGGTGAAGTACCACTTTCATTAAATTAATGTTTGTATGTATTTGTTACATTGTTAAAAAGAGAGGACTCTGACAATAGCTGGGTATATGCCCCATGGAAGGCCAGGTCAGAGATTTTTTTTTTCAAAACCAACATGTCAACATTTCTTCTCCAATTCCTCTTGTTCCTTTGGCGTTCCTGTGAAAACTTAGTCGGGCTCTTGGCACCAGAAGTTTCCAGTGCAGTGTTCCAGATGCAGACAGGCTCTCCAGGTCTTCCTAGAAGGGGTCTCTTATAAATTGCACTCAGTAGACACATGTTGTTAAAAGCTCTCTGTGTGCACTCACTCACATCCAGTTCTGTCCTGAGAAACTCCTGAAGGTTTTCTACCTACCCTCTCAGGGGCCTTTGGGTTGTCTATAGGCTTTTTGATGCATGGTACCTCTATAATTAATTTCTTTTGTATGCCAGTGTATGTGTTTGCATGCACATGTGTGTGGAGGCCAGAGGACAACCTGAAATTGTTATCTAGGTGTCACCCACTCTTTTGTTGTTGTTTGTTTGCTTTTTCAAGACACGGTTTCTCTATTTAGCAGCTCTGGCTGCGCTGGGACTCCTTTTGTAGACCAGGCTGGCCTCAAACTCATGGGTATCCACCTGCCTCCCAAGTGCTGGGATTAAAGATGTGTGCCACTACTGCCTGGCTGATTTTATTTATTTTTAATTATGTGTATATATTTGTGTGTGTCTGTGTGTGTACATGGGTGTGTAAGTACCTATGGAGGCCAGAAGAGGGTCCTAGACACCCTGGAGCTGGAGTGATGAGCAATTTTCAACCACTCAGTGTGGGTCCTGGGAGCAGAATTCTGTTCCTCTGCAAAACAGTATACACTCTTAACCACTGAGCCATTTCCAGCCTTTGACCTTTCCTTTCTTTCTGCCTGTCCCTCCCAAGAGAGGAGGAGGTCTTCAAGTAGTCCACCGTGGTTGGTCAGAGAGCCCCAGGAATCTACCTGTTCCCACCTCTGTAGCACATGCCTCCACACCTGGGCTCTTTTTACACTGGTTCTGGTTTTTGTTTGTTTGTTTGTTTGTTGTTTTAATTTATTTTATGTGCATTGGTGTGAAGGTGTCAGATCTCCTGGAACTGGAGTCTCAAACAGTTGTGAGCTGCCATTCAGGTCCTGGGAACTGAACCCAGGTCCTCTGGAAGAGCAACCAGTGCTCTTAACCGCTGAACCACCTCTCCAGCCCCCTTGTTCTAGGTATTGAATTCAGGTTCTTATGCTTGCAAGGCAAGCATTTAACAAGTGGGCTGTCTCTCCAGCACCTATAACTGTTTTAATGTCTATTTCTTTCATCTCTGTGTTTGAAAATTACCCAAACCAGAGCTAGGGTTAGTGTTGGCTGGAAGAGTAAGCTTTTAAGTCTGGCTAGAATGTTGATCCTTTTTAATAGGCAAGCAGTTGTGGGAGGTCGAGGAGGTAGTAGAAATACATGCATAAACAGCTACCCTGGTAAGGAACTCATTTTTTTACCATATTGCCTGGAAATGGCAGTGTATCGGCAGCTTTGCTCATGGGGCCCCAGCCATAGCATGTGCTGATCTGCAGCTTTGTGTGAGATCAACCAGAACCTTGCTTGCTTTGGTTCTGGAATCCATCTGTGCTTGAACTTGACAGTGTCTCTGCAGAGCTCTGGTCAGGACTGAGATGGGTAAATGTCAGGGGTCGGGGGAGGACCAGAGTCTTCATGGTCTCCTTGGCCCCCTTTAACACAGGGAGCTTCTAGAAGATGCTACTATGCTGATTCTCTTGTCCCTTGTGACCTTACCCAGTGCTTCCACGGTGAAGTCTAAACTTTCTGCCGTGCCTAGGGAGGGTGCGGTTACTCCAGAGAAACATGTTCCTTTATATACTTGATATGCAAGTACTCAGTGAAGGTCCTGCCAACCTCCTGGACTATTATGAAACAGCCAAGGCAGTTAACCTGAAATATAAGCCTGTCTTTCTAAGGCCATGACATTGAGACAAAGAGGAAGGTGAGGATGGGTCTGGCTGGGCTCAGGTAGTGCTGGGGAGGACTGGAATGGAGTAGTGACATGATTTCTGTGGACCCCCTCGTTCCTCCTCATCTTCTGGATAGGGCGAGCATGCACATGTAGCTTTCTGACACCTTCATCAGACTTTTGACTCCAGAGGAGTGGACCTAGAAGGTGCAGGGATGTGGTGGGTAGGGTGTGTGTGTGTATGTGGTGTGTGTGTGTGTGTGTGTGTGTGTGTGTGTGTGTGTGTGTGTGACATTCTGCTTGGAGACTGGAGCCCAGGAAAGAACACTAGCGGATAAAGGTGGAAGGCAGGCTGGATCCTAAAGGGAGAGAATCCTGACTATCAAACAGAGGAGTGCAGGGGTTTAGAAGGCGAAGCCAGGCAGGGAAGTGAGGAAGGAGGGTCCAAGCGGCTAGAGTGAGGGGCAGTAGACTAGGTTGGTTTCTCGTTGGTGCCTGGGATCTTAGGAAACAAGATGCTCTAGTTTGTGGTCACGCAGTGAGAAAGCAGAGGATGTGGGAGAAAGCCGTACATCTTAGTAATCAATGACTCAATGGCTGGTTATGACCTTGGCCAGAGAGTGTGCTATGCTTGAGATTGGATAAGTGGGAGAAGATATAGGATTAGTGAATGTCATTTCTGGCTCTTTCTTCTGCCTTCTTCCCCAATTTGGAAAGAAGTATTTTTCTTTGCTTCCTTCAGTAGCCCTCTCCCCCATGGGTGCAGGGTGTCCAGGTGGTGTGCAGCGAGCAGTCACCAGTCAGGAAGGTTGGGTGCAGGTGGGAAAGGGCCATGTGGTCCTTTTTATTACCCCTTTGGTTTTCATGGAAGTGGAGTGGCAAGCCTCAGGCTTTAGTGTCCTAGAACATTGCCAGAGCTCCGAGGAAAACTCACACAGTTGGGCCAACTGAGTTTCTGGTTTACCTAGAGGTGCTGAGAATTTGCTCTTCCAGCAGGTTTTCAGTTGAAGATTATACACTTAAAAAAAAAAAAAAAAAAAAAAAAAAACCAACACACTTCTCTCAGCTAATGATGGGATGCCAGGGTGTCTCAGCTGTGGAGACTGGCCAGCTAGAGCCTTTGAGGAGGACATGGGCTTGAACTGGCTTGTAAGATTGGAGGGGCTTGGGGATAGGGGTGCTGGGGCAGGCAGTCTTGGCCATTCACCAAGCAGTGCAGCCAAGGCCCTTGGGGTATGTTTTACTGCAGAGCCGAAGTGCACATTTCTTAAATTGCCTACCTGTTGCAGCAGGATGGCTGAGCTGACTTGTCTTAGCCTGAATTTCATGGTGGTCTCTTCTCTAATTCTGCTTACGGAATCCGGAGGTCTGCACAATAGCCTGGGTTGCTGTTAAGTCTGAAGCCAACACAAAGAACTTCTGCCCTGGGTTGTGTTTCCACTGGGACGTCTATGGTAGCCCATTGTTTAATCTCCTGCTCCTCTTCTGCCTGCCTCCTGCCCACTCTCCATGATGCAGCCAGGCAGGCAAACATATTAAAAACATGTGAATGCCAGGCCTAGTAGCTTAGGCTGGTGCCCCCAACTCTTCGATGGTTGAGGCAGGAGGGTTGCCAGAAGTTTGAGGCTAGCTTAGGCTACACAGTGAGTTCCCAGCCAACCTGGACTACAATGTGAGACTGCAAACAAACAAGGAAAATAACTCAATGGCAGAACACTTGCCTAGCATGCTACGGACTGAGTTTGATTCCCACCACAACTGAACCAGATGTTTCCTTGAATCCTTCAAGGCCCATATTTCTAGCCTGTAATCCTCTCCCCTGTGTGACCTGTTGTGTATCTAGTCAGTCTTCACTGGGTCCCCGAGGATGGTTACAGCTTCATAGACTGTCCCATCCCCTCCACCAGCTCACTTTCACATGTTCTGGGGTTCTGAACTTCCCTTTAGGGGAGCCCTCCTGGCCTCTGACATCAGGCTGTTCTTCTGTTATGTTTTCCATTATTTCTCTGGGGTGGGGCACACATGAACTTGTTTCCCAAGGGTAGAGAATCAGAAATACATGTTCCTGGGGCTGGAGAGATGCCGCAGTGCTTAACAGCACCAGCTGTTCATTCAGAGGGCCTGGGCTCCATTCACAGCAGGTCCGGGGTGGCTCGCTGCCAATCTGCACTCCAGTCCCAGAGGATGGGGTGCCCTCATTTGGCCTCAGCAGGTACTGCATGCTGTACACACCGCACACGTGTGGCATACAGACAAACATTTGTGCAAACACATAAAATACATCATCAAAAAATACACATTCCTGGCCTGGGAGCGTAGTTCATTAGTAGAGGCTAACATGCATGGAGTGCTCGCTAGGTTAGAGCCTCAGCATTGCATAAGAAAACAAAAACAGACTCTACCCAGATATCCTGTGCTACTAAAATTCCCGGTGTGACTCAGACTCTGCCAGCTGGATGTGCTCAGCACATGTGTAATAGTTTTGTGGGAAAAGGCTGGGCCTTTTTTTCCCCCTAGGATCGACTCGAGGACATCTGTTTCGCTGAAATGGTTCCCTGGCAGGGATGTCTTAATGCCATAGCTACCAGATGCCCGAGTAGCAGCCCCGTGCAGCATAGTTCAGCAACACGATCTTGGGAGTAGGCCCTGGGAGCTCAGCTTAGAGTCGTTTCTTCATCCCTTCCGATGAGTCTCCAGGCCGTTTAATAGCCTGTGTGGGATCTCTGTGGGTTCAGTATGGCCAGGTAACCCTTGAGCTGCCCATTATCCTTGGCTTTGCCATACTGCTGAGTTTCTTGGCCGGAACTTATCTTCCCTGTTGTGTGAGGGAAGGTACATCCCAGGGACTCACGATATTCTTGGTCATGGGCAGGAAGTGACCATTTCTTGAATGAATGAACTCTTGGGCTAAGATAGGTTTTTGTTGTCCTTGCTTTTTATTTCTTTATTTGTTGAGGCAATCTCATGTAGCCTGGACTTGCTATATAGCTGAAGTCAGGCTTGAACTCTGTATTTTTCTTCTCTTTAAGAGCTGGTGTGTGCTGGGCTGGGACTGTTTTAGGTTTGATAAGTATAAACTAGTTTTTTAGTTATTTAACATAAGAGAAGAACTCAGTGTGATGATGGTGCCTACCCATAATCCCAGCACTTAGTAGGATGAGACAGGAGGATTGCCTTGAGTTCAAGGCTAGCCTGGGCTGCATGAAGTACCAGGCCTGCTAGGGTTACATGGCAAAACCCATTCTGAAAAATAAAAGATAAAACAAGCGTGCTTGTACATTTGTGCTGGTGTGTGTGTGTGTGTGTGTGTGTGTGTGTGTGTGTGTGTGTGTGTTTACGATAAGAGAATGATTTAGAGGAAGGAACAAAAGATGGTCCTGACAGCAGACTTCACATATCTGTGGGGACATCTAGGGACATAGAATATCTGTAGAAAGGGGTGTTGGGCTGTAGAGGCCTTGTAGATATTGGTAAGACCGGGGGTTAAACTTCTCATGCTTGATCAGAAATTCTCTGCGTCTAGCCCTTGTGTGCCCAGCGCCGTGCCAGACTCATGTTGACACAGGGATACTAGAAGACCCTCCTTGCCTTTAACGAACACAAATTTCATTAAACAGGCTTGTTGGAAGACCAAGAAGTATAGTATCCAAAATAGTTGGGGAGCTAAAAGTGGGCTGTAACTCCCTGGAAGAGGGGGTCATTGAGATGCTTGTGAGAAAAAGCGTTTATGATTTAGTTACTTAGCCTTGCTTTTATTTGACCCTGAATAACAAGCGGAAGCCTTTGCTTAAGCAGGTGATGTAAGTGAGAGATGTGAGTGAGCGCCACGTTCATTACTTAGGCCACATGTAGGACACTGTGGTCTGGCAAACAGTCATGAACAACAGGCCACACTTTTGCAATCGGGTGTCTGGGAAGTGGTGATGGACAGGTGATGGAAATAGGAGCAACTTTTGCCCAGGCTTTGGCGGGAAGCGCTGGCTGCTCCCCTGGGCCCTTTCCATGTCTCCCCTGCCTGAAGAAATTTTGGAAGTCATGGTGGCCCCTGAGCTCTGAAGTGTGCTTTCCCCTCCCACCTCCTGGCTCCATCACTGGGCTTGGCCGTCATTAAACTCATTCCGGCTCAGCTTGGGGCTAGAAACGCCTTCCTGTTCTAGTCCGACTGCCCGGGGCCCTGGTCACACTAGTCTCTGGCCTTATAACCTCCTCTCTACTGTGCTGACACACACAGGGGAGACCAGCAGACATTTGTGTGGTGAGTCCCAGGCTACTGCTTCTGATTTCTGTTCCCTGCTTCTGGGTCACCATTGACTCTTTCTTTCTTTCTTTCTTTTTTTTTTTTTATAATGTTCTTCCATCCTTCCCCTTTTAGCAGCCTGAGGTTTCTTGGGGTGAAGGAGTGGGCCTCTGGTGCTGTGTGGAAGTCTCCCATCCTGGGTGGCCTTTGGCATGCCATAGCTTGAGGCTCAGGTCCTGGAACAGGAACTAGGGACTGTAAAGTCGTTTGGTGGGAGGGACTGGAATAGTACGACCTTTGAGTGCCTGGTCTGGGTGAGTAAGGCTGTGGTCAAGCTGTGCTGTGTTCTAGCTGTACTTGGTGGAGGCCCAGGGTAGGTGTCTTGGGTGCGTGTGGGCTCTGGACCACGCTCAGTCGGTGAGTGCACAGGGACAGAGTCAGGGTAGTTTCCTCGTTTTTACTTCTGTTTCACTGGACCTCCCTCTGTTGCCTAGGCTGCCCGTGAATTTGAAGTCATTCCCCTGCTTCGGTTTGCTGAGAGCTGGGATTCCAGGTGTGTACTACCTCAGTCATCCCCCCCCTTTCCCTTTCCTTCTTTGTGGGGGTGGGGGATAGGGGTCAATCCCAGGACATTTTTAGCCCTTTTTCTGGGGGAGGGGAGGTCCGTTTGGGGGAAGTGGAGGTGAGAAAGGATCTCTTGTAGCCCAAGCAAGCTTCCATATATATGATTAAGGCTGGCCCTAAACGCCCGACCTTCCTGCCTCTGCCTCCCAAATGCTTGGAATTACAGGTATGTACCACTTCACCTGGGTCTTACGACAGGGTCCAGCTGAGTTGCTTAGGCTGTTTTTGAACTTACTCTGTAGCCCAAGCAGTGCTTGAACTTAAGATTCTCCGGCTTCAGGTTACTTGAGTAGCTGGGATCACAGATAGTTTTCCTTGAAGCTCTGTAAACTCCAGAGACAGTATTTACCTGAATATAGGGCTATAAGGCTGCTGCTTGGGCTGAGGTTGTAGCCCGTTGGTGGGTAGAGCGTTTGCCTGGTGTAGGTGAGGCCCTTGGCTCCATAAAGGGAAATGGAAAAAAGAGTAATTACCAGTTTTCTAATTTTGGATACTGAGACTTACACAGGTGGCTGTATCATTATTAGTTGGGCCATAAATATGGATGATATTATAGTGAAGTATTTCTGTAGGGTTCTAGATTTTATGCTATACTTAGAAAGTTTGGGCCGGGATGTCGCTTGCTTAGTATGTATGCCCACGGCACTAAGTTTGATCCCCCACACTGCATAAATCCATGTGGCTCTGAGAAGCCCCTCACTCAGGAGGCGGAGGCAGGGGCATCAGGAGTTCAAGGTCAGCCTCAGCTACGTATCATTTGGGGGCTGCTTAGGCTACATGAGACTCCATTTCAAAGGGAGGGAGGGAGGGAGGAGGAAATCAGTCTTTGCTCCCTGGTGATGCTCCTGTCTTTTCTTACATCACTACATTCAGACATCACTTCTTGGGTTAGATCTAAGCTGAACAAAGCAAAACAAAATCGACTCCAGGCCTCAGAAAATCCACCCTCTTGCTGGGCCGTGGTGGTGCATGTTTTTAGTCCCAGCCCTTGGGAGGCACAAATCGGCAGATCTCTGTGAGTTGATGACCAGCCTGTCTATATAGTGAGTTCCAGGACAGCCAGGGCTATGTAGAAGGACCCTGTCTCTAACACACTAACAAAAAAGAATACGTTGCCAGGTGGTGGTGGCGCACGCCTGTAATCCCAGCACTTGGGAGGCAGAGGCAGGCGGATCTTTGTGAGTTCGAGGTCAGCCTGGGCTACAGAGCGAGACCTGGGAAAGGCGCAAAGCTACACAGAGAAACCCTGTCTCTAAAAACCAAAAAAAAAAAAAAAAAGAATATATTGCCTTTATTCCAATATTCCAAGTATTCTTCCAGGCATATTCATATATACAAATGGATATTGAAAAATAGATAGAAATACTCCTGTGGGAAAGCTTCGTGTCTCTTTACAGCAGAAGAAAAAGAAACTGCAGTAAACTAAGGGAATTATTAAGTTTTAAAGAAATATGTTACTTGCAAGAGCTAATTTTCTCTCAGCAGAGTTAATTGTTTGTGAGTCACCTATAATTACTTGTTTTCTTTGTAGACAGTACCTATTGACTCTTGCTCTATTTCAAAAGAGGACATTTGCCTTAGTACACTGCCCCATCTCCTTTCACCCACACCCTGATGATGCTAATTACATTATTGGATTGTCTTTTTTTTTTTTTTTAAAGGATTTCTTCTACCCCTGGTTTCTGCCTTTGTAAGCATTCTCTCTTTTTTAAAAATGTATTTTATTGTTTTTGTGTGTATGTGAATGTGTGCCATTGTGGAAGTCAGAGGACAGTATTTTCTTCTCCCTCAGTTTGGGGCTGGGTCTCCTGGATCTGCATAGTGGGTGCTCCAGGCTAGCTGGCCCATGAGCTACTGAATGGTTCTCCTTTCTCTGCCCTCTCTCCTGATGGGTGAGTGCTGGAATTACAGTTGGGCCCCACCACAATCAACTTCTTTCAAAAAGATTTTTTTTTAAGATTTATTTTTATTTTATGTATACGAGTGTTTTGCCTGTACGTATGTGTACCATGTTGCCTGTACGTATGTGTACCATGTTGCCTGTGGAGGCCCGAGGATGGCACAGATCCCAGGAACTGTAGTTACAGAGGGTTGTGAGCTGCCATGTGGGTACTGGGAATAAAACCCCGGTCCTCTGTAAGAGTAACAAGTGCCCTTAACTAAAGGTATCTCTGCAGCCCCAACAACTAATGTTTTCATACATATGTTCTGGGGATTGAACTCAGGTCATTACACCAGGCTGAGGGGCCAGCACCTCTGTTGTCTTACTTATTCCCTAGACTCTATTGCTCTCTTTGCACCCCCCTCAACTCACTCTCTCTCTTTCTTTCTTTCTCCCACCCTCCCTCCCTCCCTCTCTCTCTGTGCGGGGTGGGGGGTGGGGGAGTGGGGGTGGGATGCACATTTCACTGTGAAGTCATTTTCTTCCCTGGCAAGGGAATTTCTTTCATGCTTACATGAATCTCTACCTGTTAGCTTAATGAGATCTTGGCAAGGGATAATACTTTATAAAAAATTTTTTTTTGTTTTGTTTTTCGAGACAGGGTTTCTCTGTAGCTTTGGAGCCTGTCCTGGACTAGCTCTGTAGACTAGGCTGGCCTCGAACTCACAGAGATCCACCTGCCTCTGCCTCCCGAGTGCTGGGATTACAGGTGTGCACCATCACCGCCCGGCCAAAAAAATTTTTTTTAATTTCTAGGAATTGAACCTAGGACCTCACACTTGCTAGACGAGCAACTTATGGCCAAATTCTATCCCCACTTTTTAAAAAAAAAATTTTTTTTTGAAATTGGTTGAGTAAATCATCCTTGAACGTACTTTGTAGGACTTGGACTCGACTTTGTGGCCCATGGGCTTGCCTTGAATTCATAATCCTCCTGCCTCAGTCTCCTGAGCCTGAGCTTCAAGGCTCAAAAAGGAACAACGTTTTTGTTTTTTCCTCCAGAAAGGTTCTCATGTAACCCACCTGGCCTCACATTCACTATGTAGCTAAGGCTAGCCCTGAACTCCTGATCTTCCTGCTTTACTTCCTGAGTGCTGGGATTAGAGGTGTGCACCACCAAGCTTTTCTGGGAGAACAGTGCGGACATTCCTGTTGATCTTCTAATATTTAATGTTGCTATAGGGAGATGAGAGTAGGCAGAATTAACTCCCATGTGAAAACCGTCTTGCTCAGGCATGGTGGCACTCATCAATACACCTACTCTTGGGAGCCAAGGCCAGAGGACCATGAATTCCAAATCCGCCTGGGCTACCTCCCAAGACCTTTCTGCTATACCCTAATTTAAAGGTTTATTTTATGTGTTCGTATGTTTGCCTGTGTGAATGTATGTGCATTACGTGTGTGCAAGAGCCTGTGGAGGCCAGAAGAGGGTGTTGGATTCTCTGGAACTGGAGTTGCAGATGATTGTAGACTACCGTGTGGGTGCTGGGAATCGAACCCCTGTCCTGCAAAAGCAACAAATACTCTTAGCCCCTGAGCCATTGTTACAGCCCCAAAGCCTTTTTGTTTGTTTGTTTTTTTTTTTTTTTTTAATTTTTGGTTTTTCGAGACAGGGTTTCTCTGTGTAGCTTTGCGCCTTTCCTGGAACTCACTCTATAGCACAGGCTGGGCTCGAACTCAAAGAGATCTGCCTGCCTCTGCCTCCCAAGTGCTGGGATTAAAGGTGTGCGAGGCCACCACCCAGCTTTGGTTTTTGTTTGTTTGTTTGGTTGGTTTTTTTTTGTTTGTTTGTTTTTTTTTTTTTTTAGCTGAGGATCGAACTCAGGGTCTTGTGCTTGCTAGGCAAGCACTCTACCACTGAGCTAAATCCCCAACCCTTTGTTTTTAAAGTCTGTGAATCCTGGGAGAAGCCTGTCTGGTCCTTGAGTTCTCTGTCTGAGTGAGGCAGTGTCTCTGTCTTGAACAGCTTTGGAGGGCAGCGGGTTACTTCAGTCTGCAGGGGTAGTTCCTTTCTCTCAGGGAAGTTTTGTGTTTCCCTTCTTCGCTACAGCCTGCTTTCATGGCTGGTTTTCACCCGTTTACATTGGTTTTCTCAAGCTTCCTTTGTTGGGATTTCTGGTCAGAGTTACTGGAAAAGTTGGTTCTCTGGCAGCTATAATCAATGCCTCAGTGGTACTGTTTGGTTCCTCTTTGCCTGCCCTTTTTTTTGTATGCTGTGATCTCCATTCTGCATGTGTGTGTCATATATATTAGTGCACATGCTTGTGTGTGTGTGTGTGTGTGTGTGTGTGTGTGTGTGTGTGTGTGTGTGTATGCGCATGCATGAGTGAGTGCATGCATGTGAAGGAGTGTCTGGAGCCCAGAGGTCAATGCTGGGCATCTTCCTTAGTTGTTCCCTGCATTATTCTTTGAGGTAAGGTTTTCCCTTGAATCTGGAGTTTACCTGACTGGCTTTTACATGAGTGCTGGGGACTGAGTTATCTCCCTGGGCCTGTTTTATGATTTGTGTCCTTCCTTCCTTCCTTCCTTCCTGCCTTCCTGCCTTCCTGCCTTCCTGCCTTCCTGCCTTCCTGCCTTCCTGCCTTCCTGCCTTCCTTTTTCCCTTCCTTCTTTTCTTCCTTTTTCCCTTCCTTCCTCCCTCCCTCCCTCCCTCCCTCCCTCCCTTCTCTCTCTCTCTCTCTCTCTCTCTCTCTCTCTCTCTCTCTCTCTCTCTCTTTTTTTAGATAGAGTTTAACTGTTGAGACCAGGCTGGCCCGGAACTCATGACTTCCTGCCCCAGTTTTCTCTCTCACAAATGCTGTCATCTGGTGGCCCTCTCTTCTGGCAATGGGCAGGACTTGGATCCTGTGGTGCTGGTATGCTTGGCTCTGCCTGTGTCTGCCTGATGTTCATTGTCCCTAAAATAGGAAACCGCTCTCTTCCCACCAGGTGTGGCTGCTTTGTTTCCCGCTTCCCCCAGGCATACAGGTTGTTCAGGTCTGGGCTCTGGGTCTGGAGAATGGAAGCGAGGCAGGGAGGCGGCTCTGTCCTCTGCTCTGGGATTTTTGTGAATGTTCCCTGTAGTGCAGACGTGGTTCAGTCTACTGGTAGAGTACCTCCTGTTTCTCTTGGAAGGAGGAGGAGTCTCCTGGAACTGGCAGGTACCCCCAGGTCCGTGTGCATGTTGGAGCCCCTCCACCAGAGAGAGGCAGATCTCCTTGTCCCAGTTTCTTCTCCCCCATCCCTCCAGGAGGTTTCCCCATGACCCCCAGTTGGGGAGGACAAAGAATTGGTGGCAGTTTGTCTCTTGCGGGTTTGGGGAGCTTTGTGAGAAATGGCCTATCATGTAGGTTGTCACAGTTGGGGCTGCAGTAGGAAAGCAGTGTGCTTTCTCGTCACGGTTAAGGCAATTGGGAGGCGTGTCATTCAGCTGACACTTGGAATTGTAATGACGTCGGTTGTCCGGTCACTCTGGCAGCTATCTTAGAACCAACCAATTCTGGCTAGCCCACCTGAAATGGAACTTCTGGCCTTTCAGGCATCCTGTCCTCAGAGATAAACAAGATTAGATGAGGTTGAAATTCAGCCTGGTCACCTAGGAAGTGCTCCATGTGACAGGGGAGGGGAAGGGTCATAAGTACACCTCCCCGTGGCCTCAGAAACACTTTTGCCTTGGCCAAGTTTGTATCGGAGCCTGTGTGAGTGTGTTTGTATGTCTGTGTTTATGGGTACAGAGTAGTGGGCCTCCTGGCCAGCTGGTGGGACCAGGGAAGGGAGGCTTGGCCACGGTCCTTCAGGTTTCTACTCTCTCCTCCTCAGTGGTCAGCTTCTTGACTGATCATCGTGGCAAGTTACCACCTAGTTACCTCAAAGTAAAGTAAGTGCTTTCCTTCGGTGTGCCAGCAGGACAGACAGAACTTCCATTTGCAGGTGCTTCCGGACCGCATGAGGGGGTGACAGGCAGCAGGATTCCAGTTTAGGAGACGGAGGATGGCAAGGGGACATCACAGTGGTCCAGGATTCTAGGATGAGTGTCATGTAGACTTCCTTTTATATAATTTGTTCCCCTGAGGCTGTGGTCTAGTGCTTGGAGACGGACCCAAGGCTTGAGGGTAACTTCCTCCGACCCTGAGCCCAGTGGTCAGAGGGGAAAAGCTCCAGAGGCTCTTTAGTGACCAGGGCCTGGACTGAGTGACCGGCACACCAGAGCCTCACCTCTGCCCCGCTCCTCCTAGCACTTCCGGGAGGACCAGTGGCTCCCCACGGCCAGATGTGGGGCTGAGGCCAGAGTGAGGGCCTCTGGGAAGGGCTGTGTGTGCTTCCTGCTCTGTGGTGAGTGTGTGTATGTGTGTGTGTGAGAGAGAGAGAGAGAGAGCGTGTGTGTGAGTGTGCATGTGCGCGCGCACGCGCACATGTGTGCTCTCACACGCTCACATCCCTGTGTAGCCCTGGCTGGCCTGGAACTCTGTAATTGTGTAGATCCAGTAGCGATCCTCCTGCCTCCCAAGTGCTACAGATGAGAGCCACCATGCCTGGCCAATTTCGAAGCGTCTTCTATAAACATTCCCCCCTAAGAATAACTTACAGTTGGGGGGGGCACGCCCAGATCTCGGCTGGAGCAGGGAGCATCCTTCATGCTCACCAAAGGCCAGGGTCACTTGGGTTTGTAGCGCCCTCAGCAATCCCTGGAACTCTGCACGAGGACTCCTGGCGGCCCCCCTTGTGTTTAGACTCAAGGGCTGGGCCAGGTGACAGAACTCTGCTCACTGGGTCTTCTTCCCACCTGCAGGGACTGGCCTGCCCTTCAGAGCCCTGACACTGTCTTGCCTGCAAAGCCCAAAGCAGTGTTTTCTAGAGAAGGGAGCCTCCATGCCAACAGAGGGAGACAGAAGAGGTTTCCTGGAGAAACCCTGGGTAGCCCCGGGCTTGTGTTCCGGCACAGCCAAAAGGTGCCAGTTCCCTAGCATTGCAGGCTGCCCGCAAAGCCATGGGAGGGATCAAGGGGCCACTAGGCCACCAGAAAACCAGTCCATCATAAATGCCAACCTCTACCTGAAATGCCCGTCCAGGTGGAGCTGCCAAAGTAAAAGCACCCCAGGTCGCCCACATTTGAAGGGCTTTTGTTTCTTTTTTGGTAGTGTTTTGAAGTTGCTGAATGAAGGGAAATTTGAGAAAGGTATTTGAAGTAGGGACAGTGCTTCACTCTAGGATTCTACAGCAGGGGCTGTAAGACAGCCTTGCCTCATCAGCACCCCGGCTGTCCCTCCCCACCAGATATTCAGCGCATCCCCAGCCTGAATCTAGGGTCCCCACTGGGAACCTGGCAGGTCTCTGTGCAGCGGCCTGCAGAGTTAGTTCTGTGGTTCTCCACGGCATCCAGGGCACAGACTCTGTCTTCGTACTGAGCCCACACTGGATGCTGGGCCTTGGATGTCATTCAGACCTGTCTTCGTCGGTTTATGAAAAATTCAGTTCCTGACTTTGCTGCCACTGGATCTATCTGCGAGGAGCCTTCTGATCCCAGCTTCCTTGTCAATTAAGTAGGGATACCTTTCCTAGCTTCTTCAAAAGGGAGCAGTGAGTGAAGGTCAAGGCATAGCAAGATCTGCCCTGTGAAAAGGCTGACTGACTGCTGCTCACCACCTCTCCTTTAACTAGATCTGCTTAGACCCCTGCCCCTCACACGCCCAGCCCTCGGCTGACAGCAAAAAGGACAGACAGCTCACGGCTAGCTGGCTGTAGATCCAGTCTCCACTCCCGCCATTTTTCTTTGTTGAGAGAGGGTCTCTTGTAGCTGGGCCTTGACTCCTGTTCCTCCTGCTTTGTTCTCCCAAATCCTGGGAGTGTGGGCATAGGCTACCATACAGTCAAACGACTTCTTTTGAAGTGGGTTTTAGTCTATATTTGCTCCTGGTTCTTGGTGGTGAATCCAGAGTACTGAGTTGGGAAATAACCATTTTGCAGATTGCCTTTTTTTTTTTTTTTTTTGCCCTTGTCTGGTCCTTCCTGTTGTATGGCTGATAATATATTCCACCAAAGAGCAACCCTTAAAGAAATTATTTGTTGGTTTACTTAACTTATTTCAGACAGGGTCTTATGTTGTAGCCCTGGCTACCTGGAACTTGCTGTATAGAGTAGGCTGGCCTCGAGGTCAGAGAAATCTGTCTGTTTCTGCCTCTCGAGTGAAGAATGACGTTCTTTTTGGCCCCTGCTTTTGGATCCCATGTGTGGGGTCTAAAGCCAGGGTACTGTCAGGTGTGTTGTGGCTTATGTGACTGACAGGGTACAGGAGTTGTGAGTCTTAGTTGATGTAAAGGCAATTACAGGGTCTCATAACAGTTTCATTAAAGTTTCATTAACAGCTTCATGTTTGAACTGAAAATCAAATTTGGCAAAGCAATCTTGTCTTTGAGTGAGTATAGCCAGAATTTTGGTTGTCTAGCTGGTTAGCTTTTGTTTTTTTCTTCTTTCATTCTATTTCCTCTCTGTCTCTCTGTCTCTGTCTCTCTCTCTGAGGCAGGGTCTCACTATTTGCTCTGGCTGTCCTGGAACTCACGATGTCGTCCAGGCTGGCCTCGAACTCACAGAGATCCATCTACCTCTACCTGCCTCCCAAGGGATTAAAGGTGTGCACCACCACACCCCGCCTCTCTTCTTTTCCCAGTGTTAGGGATCCCATCCGGGGCCTTGTACATGTGCGGCCCATGCTCTACGGCTGAGCTATAGCTATAGTCCCTTCAGGGGTGGTCATCTCCCTTCCTTTTTTGGCCTCTCTCTTTTTTCCGTTTGTCTCACTACGTAATTCAGGCCGGTCTGAACGGGTAGAGCCAGATTTCGAGTACCTTGGTTCAGGTAATTAGTGGCGAGGGCCTCGCCATCACTTTAGTCCTAAAATCTTGATGGTCGGTCATCCAGTGAGATGGGTACTGCCTTTACGGATGAGAAAATGGAGGTAGTTGAGGCTGAGTGGTTTGCCCAATTGCCTTTTCTCTTGTAAGGAACAGGGTGGGAATTCAGACAGCAGGGGCAGGGTTCAGGCAGGCCTGTTTCTCAGCCATGGAGACGCTGTTCCTCTAGACAGAGGTGGAGCAGTATGTGGTGAGGCGTTTGGTGCTGGATTCTGCCCTCCCTCCCCGAGGGAGGAGACTTCATAGTGATAGACTTCTACTGGCTGGTGTCCCTGAGGTGCTGATGTCACTAATTAAGGTATAACTGTACTAAGGGAAGTAAATGATTGACAGGAAAATCATAACCAGCTCTCATATTTCTTTGTTCCTTCTCAAGTTTTTAACTGTATGAAACAATTCTGCTTTAAAATTTGATATTATAGCTGGGTGGTGGTGGTGCACACCTTTAGTCCCAGCACTTGGGAGGAAGGCAGAGGCAGGTGGATCTCTGTGAGTGTTTTTATTTTAATTTTATGTGTATAAATGTTTGCTTGTATGTATGTTAAGTACACTGAGTGTAAGCCCATGGAAACCAGAAGACAGCCCCAGATCCCCTGAAATTGGAGTGACAAGCTACCCTGTGAGTACTGAGGACTGGTCCTCTGCAAGATCAGCAAGTGCTCTTAACCACTGAGCCATCTAGCCAGCTCCTAGCTTTTTAGTATTCTTTTAAAAATTGCATTGATTAGAGTAAATTCAGGAAGTCTGGATACAGTCTGAAATACATAAATTCTAGGAATAAGATAAATTCTGTGATTTAGTCCCTCAAACATGAAGTCTTTGTGTTGTATTTTACAGTTCTGGGCGTAGAACCAGGGCTTTTTTTTGCACCTTAGGGAAACATTCTGATACAGAGCTGTAAAGTTACCACACTGTCTTAATGAAGTTTCACTTTGTAGCCCAGACTTGTGACTTGCCTGCCTTGGCCAGCTGAGTGCTGGGATTGTAGGTATGTGCTGCCACCCCCAGCTTGAGCTATCAAATATGTGTTCTCAATGTTAGACAGATTATAAGAATTTCTTCTGTTTTCTTTTTTCTGGGTTTTTTTGTTTTTGTTTTTGCTTTTTTTTTTTTTTTGATTGTTGGTGGGGTTTTTGGGTTTTGTTTTGTTTTTTTGAGAAGGGGTTCTCTGTGTAGGCCTGGCTGTCCTGGAACTCGCTTTATAGACCAGGTTGGCCTCAAACTCACAGAGATCTGCCTGCCTCTCCCTCTTGAGTGTTGGGATTAAAGGCATATGCCACTACCGCCTGGCTGTTTTTCTTCTTTTTAAAACTTTTTATTAGACACTAGAGAGTGATTAAGAGCATTGGCTTCTCATGTAGAGGACCCAGCACTCACATGATGGCTCACAGCTGTCCATAGCTCTAGTCCCAGGGGACATGATGCCCTCCTCTGGTCTCTGGAGGCACCAAGGTATGCACATGGTACATAGGCCGAGATGCAGCCAAAATACCCAAACACATAAATAAATTTTTATTAGCACAATATTTTTATTAGCATAATGAAACCCATTACTGTATGCAATTACGCCCAGTAATGGGTCTCATTGTGACATTTTTATATATGTATATAATACATTCTGATCTGACTCACTCTCCAGGACCCCCTCTTGTCTCATTCCCACTGAATCCCTTTCTCTTCCAACTAGTCCCCTTTCTCCATTTGGGGTGTGTGTGTGTGTGTGTGTGTGTGTGTTGACTCAGTTTTATCAGGGTTTCTTACAGAAGTATGGGCACCTGAAGAAAGAAAGCCCTCCATCCCTACATCTCCCTTTTGGGGGAGCAGGTTCCTACATAGTCCAAGCTCACTGTGTAGCTGAAACTGGCCTTGAACTCCTCCTGTTCCTCCTGCCACTTCCTCCTCCATGCTGGGAGGCATGGACCCCAATGCCCAGCATGCCCCTTTTCTTGTCGTTTTACTCCTTCCAAAGGATTTCTCCAAAGCCAGGTGGGGCAGGCGGGGAGGAAGGCTAATTCACGCTTAGATGCTTGTGCTACTCAGAGTCTGAGGGAAGGGGACTTGTCCTTGGCACGGGGGTGGTGAGTTGGCTGTCACTTGGGTATTGGGGGGAGAGATAGAGACCTTGCCCTCACCTGGCTTGGTGTTCTTCTAGGTGTACCTGGTCACCATGAAGCCCCCGCACCCAGCCCTCCCTAGCTGCCTCCTCTTGGTGCTGTTTGGTATATGGACAACTGCCCCCCAGACTCATGCCTCGTCCGTGGCCACGCCAGCCCTCAGCGCCACCTCTTTCCTGGAAAACCTCATGAACCGCTATGGGGAGAATGACAGCCTTACCCTGCCACAGCTGAAGGCCCTGCTCAACCACCTGGATGTGGGAGTAGGCCGGGATAATGCGACGCACCCCAGGGAGGGACACAGGAACCTCTCCACGGTAAGGCTCCTCCTCTCTGTCGGGTAGGCCTCGGTGGCAGTCAGCCCCCACCTTTGTTGGGGTGGACACATTCTGCACCTCCAGTGAGGCCTCCTGACCACCTTACCTGCCTGTTGGTTTGCTGCCGCCCCTGGGTCACTGCTCGCAATCTATGGCTCCCAGGACAGCACGGGCAGTAGAGTTTGCTGTTCACACCCCACGCTAGATGCGCCTCACAGTCCCCTCAGATGCAAGAGGAGTTGTTTTTCTGGGGAGTGGTTTCATGAGGGTTCCTGGGATGGGGGCTGATCTCGTCTCTAGTTTTGGCTAAAACCCGGGGCTTTTAGCTCTTGGTTCTGTGTTCTTCCATATTATCACAGCTACTTGGAATCGGGGCTCTTTGTGGCAGCCTAATAGGAGTCGGCCAGCAAAGTCCTTATATTCTGTTTTGCTCCTCCCAGAGCATTGTGGGAAATGGAGAAACACAAGTCACAGTCAGGGAGCTCAGTGGTTAAGAGCTCTCTGGCTGCTTTTGCAGAGGACCTCTGTCATGGTTGAGTAGTGGAGCTCCAGCTAGCTGGAATGAAAACAAAGTACCACATTTTGTGGGCTGCGCTGTAATTACAGGGTTCGTCTGTGAGAAGTGAGGGTGCCAGCATAGTTGAGGGTTTGTGCATGAGGCACGCTGTAGCCACACCTAGAAGGATGAATAGGCTGGGGCTTGAAAGGAGAAAGTGAGCAGGGCACTGTATAGCGTGCCTGCAGAGCTGCTTAAGTGTGACCAGAGGAGGCTGAGGGTGCCACATGGGCAGTGGGTAAGAGGCAGGCCTGAGATCGGGGACTTCGACATGGGCCTTAGGGTCTGCAGCAGTATCCTGGGGTCAACAGGGTGACTGTATTGGTCTGAAAACCTGGATTGTCAGCATTCCCAGAGAGCTGACTCTCATGGGTAGACCCTGATAAAACCACAGGCAGCGGAGGTTTACGTGAATAAAGAGCAATTAGTAAAACGGCAGTGTGGGCTCAGGAGGTGTTTCAGCAGTAAGAGCCCCTGCTTTGAAAGCTTGAGGACCCGAGTTCGAGTGCCCAGCACCCAGGTGAACTATCTGTAATCCCAGTGCTGTTTTTAGCTGGCTGCCAGCCCAGCTCCAGGTGCAGTGAGAGACACTGTCTCAAGGGGATAAGGTAGAGACTAATAGGACAGGACACCCAGTGTCCTCTCCTGGCTCCATGAAGATGTGTATACATCATGTGCACACACGCACAAATGCACAGAGGGGGGTGGGGTAGGGAGAGCTCTCAAGTTCAATTTCCCATGATATGCAAGACTCCCCAAGGTCACTGCGGGTGCCTGTATCTGCTAACCGGCACATGTCCATACTCCAGCACAAGTTTCTATAATTTGCATGTTAGCAGAATAGTCCCCTGAGCTGTTGTGACGTGCAGCCAAATTTGGTATCAGGTTTGCCGATAGAATCCTGTTTTTCTGCAAGCACACCTTGGTCACGTGATTGGAAGCTTGTCTTCCACTGCCACCCCACTCCCAGCAGGACCGGACCTGGACAGACACGCCGTGCCCGAATTACATTCCCCAGGATGTATTCTCTCTTCACTTGGAGCGAGGGTCCCGCCGAGTTGCACGGGCTGACTTTGAATTTGCGTTGTAGCCCAGACATGCTTTGAAGCTGCAGCTCTCCTGCCTCAGCCACCCCAGTAGCTGAGGTTAAGGCCCCACCTGGGATCTGAATGTTCCCCAGACCTCTTCCTGCAACCATTTTTAGCTATGTGTACTAAGCATGTTGGTGGCTGACCTTTGCAAGTGCAGGGATTCCTTACTCACCTGTCCCGTGGAGATGCGTCTCCAGAGTCTCTGCACTTGGGCGGCGTCTGTTTTCCTCTTTATTTCTCAGAGGGTTGAGTGCCTTGCCACTTGGCGGCGCAGAGCGCGACTTTTAGATTCTAAGAGCCCTCCCACCCCTTCCTTGGTTTCAGTGCTTTAGCTCTGGAGACCTCTTTGCTGCCCACAATTTCAGTGAGCGGTCTCAGATCGGGATGAGTGAGTTTCGGGAGTTCTGCCCCACCATTCTTCAGCAGTTGGATTCCAGGGCTTGCACCTCAGAAAACCAGGAGAATGAGGAAAATGAGCAGACAGAGGAGGGGAAGCCTAGCGCCATTGAAGGTAAGTAAGGAATAGAGGGGGAGTGGAGTGAGGGTAGATTTGGATGATTGACATGTGCACCAGACTGTTCACTACATCACCAGACCCTGGGTGGGCTGGCTGGTGAACACAGGGCTCTGGGCCCTGGCCAGCATGTGAATATGATTTTTTTTTAACTCTTTGTTTTCATTACACTATAAGAGTGCCAACCTTTATGACTTCCCTTGGCTACTTCATTATCCCCACCTCCAAGTACCGCCCCTCTAGCTAGAATGGATTCACCCTGTCTGAGTCCTTGGGTGCCTTTCGGAAGTCCCATATAGCCAGCAAGAGCTACCAGACCTAAGTACATGTGCTGTCTAAGCCATGGCATTCACGCCTCCATGTTGAGTCTCCAGCCTCTTCCTCTAAAAAAAGGTAAGCTGCTCGGACAGCAACCTTGACGTTGTTTTTCTGAGGCTTCCCTAGCGAGAGATGGAGTCACCAAACATTTCCTGAGGGTCTGCTGGACCTCTGTGTGCCTAGATCACGCTCAGCAGCAGAAGCGCCCACCCGCAGTAATAGAGACCCTCGTCTGTTTCTTGTTCCTCCGCAGTGTGGGGCTTTGGGTTCCTCAGTGTCTCACTGATTAACCTGGCCTCTCTCCTGGGAGTCCTGGTCCTGCCATGCACGGAGAAAGCGTTTTTCAGCCGTGTGCTCACTTACTTCATCGCCCTGTCCATTGGAACGCTGCTCTCTAATGCACTCTTCCAGCTCATCCCAGAGGTGCAGTAGACAGACGCGCGTTCACCTTTCCCGGGCTGCCCCAGCCAGGCCCTCCTCTGGCTGACATCCTCCCTCTACACTCTAAGGCTCCCAATAACTCCCACCCCAGAAAATGAATGTACTCTTCATATCAGGGGGTCCCAATACCTTCTCTCCTTCCTCTGTTCACTCAGGTTGGCCTCTGGACTCTTCGGGGTGACATCAGATGCAAGGTTCTTTACATTTGAGCCCCCTCTTGGGGATCTCCTTTGGCTGCATACCAGAACCCCCTTTTATAGGTGTCCAAAGGGAAGTTGCAGTTTGTGGGTGCGGTGTCCAAGGCAGGCCCTGTATTCTAAGGGATATCCTGGGGTTGCTCGCGTGTGGACTCCATTTGATGATCATCCACGAGGAAGGAGGTGGAAGGAAGGGAGGTTACAGCGGCTCTGGGTAGAACTGGCCTCAAAAGCGTGAGCCTGAGTTTTAATTAAGGCAGCCTGTGCCTGCTGTGGCAGCACTTGGAAATCTGAGGCAGGAGGATCGCAGCTTTTGGGCAGCTTAGCAAACATGTTCCCACCAAAACAAAACAAGAGAGAAGCTCAGTCGTCGGTCCCTTGCATCTTGATCTTTCCCTGACAGGTCTGACTTCCTGGTAACTCACCCACTGTTTTCAAATGACCAGTAATTTTGTTTTGTCAATTGTCATCACTGAGGAGCTACAAAAAATAAGACCCAAGTTGACAGTCTGCCCCTTTTCAGCCCAGTCACGTGCTACTGTTGGAGAACTAGCATATAGCTACCTGGTTGCCCCCTTTGGTGGTGTGAAAGTGTTCATAAAAACTCATGTCATTGGCTTCCCAGCTCTCCTCAACCAAGAGGCTGACCCAGGAAAGCTTCCATATGAAGTGTCATGCCCCACCCACCTCCTCCCTTCTACATGAGGGAAGAACTGAATTAAGGTCAGCTCCCTTAACAGTTTCAAAATTTCACGTGGACCCAGAAAGTTCTTCCCATGGGAGACCTCATCTTGGGCTATTTTTTTCAGCTCCAGCCATTGAATTTACTAATTTTCTTTAAGGGTTTGAAATGAGATGATTCAGCCTGTTTGGCAGGCACTACCGCCATTGTCTGTGTTGCGCCCTTCGGGTCGCACGAGGGTTGACATCCTGGTACGGTTTTGTGCTGCCCCCTCCTGAGGGCTGTGCTCACGACCCAGAATGTGTCACCTTGGGAAATGCCTTTGAAATAAATTTTGATGATGGGTTGGCCTTGGAACTCTGCTTTCTACACCTGGTCCCTCCCGAAGCACATAGGAACAGACACAACTGTTCAGAAGCCACATCTGATGGGCAGCGAGTCTTACCCATCCTGCCCTGCACATGACTTTGTTATGTCTTCCACAGACCACCCCATCCGTGGGTAATGTCGCATGTGCCTCCGTGACGTGGCTTCAATATGCAGAAGCAAACCACACATCTTCTTCCCATTTGCTCTCGTGCCCTGCTAAAACGGCCTTGAGTTCACAGTCTGTGCTGGTCCTGGGCACGTGGTATGTGTGATGAGGCCGCACCCTGCCCTGTTCGCCAGCCACACCAGCTGGCGGGTATGACCCGGCCACCTCAGGAGCAGGGACAGTAGTCACAGGGATCCAAGGCCACCTCAAATTCCTCCTCATACCCTCTTGCAATGATTGAAGGAAATTGCATCAGACTTGAATCACTAACAAGTTTCCTGTTTCTCTCTCCCTCCCTACTTGTCTCTGGTTTTTCTTTTCGGGTTCCTTTGTTAATACCCACAACTCTCCTCTCTACCTCCTTCCCCTAATGGTGGTTGCCTCGCTCCCTGTCCTGGGTGGGCTGGCAGTATGGGGGTACGGTCTCCTCTGCGTTACCGTCATCTCCCTCTGCTCCCTCATGGGGGCCAGCGTGGTGCCCTTCATGAAGAAGACTTTTTACAAGAGGCTGCTGCTCTACTTCATAGCCTTGGCGATTGGAACCCTCTACTCCAACGCCCTCTTCCAGCTCATCCCCGAGGTATGGCAAGCTGCAGCACTGGCCCCAAGGCACCCCCTGTCTGCTAGGGGATAGTCAGCACAGGGGGAGGCCCTTCTGTTCTCATGGAAGATGTAGGGATTAGCTCCCTAGATCCTTTCTGTTTGGAAAGCTAGGACCAAGGCAGGAGCTAGCTAGGAGAGGTTTAAGAGCTAGGTTGAAATCCCATCCTGGATTTTACATCCTGGACCAGCCATTCGCCTCTCTGTTCTTTGTATAAAATGGCAAACAGTAAGATTGACCCCAAAGGCACATGAGTGCCTCCACAGTGCTGGGCCTGTTGAGTGAAAAGCCAGTATCTTGGGGCTCAGTGGTTAAGACCTGCTCTGGTTTGAGTCTCAGCACCCACACAGAGCTTACAAACTCTAACTCCAGTTTCAGGGGGTTGGATGCCCACTTCTGGCCTCTGTAGGCACCAGGCATGCTCGTGGTACGTGCAGACAAAACACTCATACTCATAATATATTAATATATATGTATATATACATATATATATACATATACATATATACATACACACACACCCTTTTTTAAAAATAAAAATGAAAAACAAGCTAATGTAGCTCTGACTCTCATTGTGGGGACTTCAATTCAGAGAAACAAAACCACAACAGAATCCACGGGCCTCAGTAAAAACCCAGTTCTCTTTGGTAGGGAGTTTGAGGGTAGAGGAAATCCAAAGGAAACAGTTTGTCTGTGGCACTTTCGTGTAGATGATCTTCCACGGAAGAGAAGGGAGCCGATGTTTTGAGGCCTGAGTAGTCAGCTTCAGAGACATTCCAGCTGATTTAGTGAGATACCTGCAGCAGACCTGCTAATTATAATGAGCACAAGGTATTTCATTGTAGGTGGTCTGACAGGCCTGAGCAAAGGCAAGAGATGGTTTCACATGCTTCTGAGAACACTGTTTTCCACAGTATTGTTTTGTGTTCCTAGTGGAGCAGCTGTGATACCTGTCTCCTTAGTCATCTTTATCCACAGAGTCTGACCTGCGCGTGAGGCCACTGCCCCAAGCCTAAGGCCCATGAGTCTGAGTCCCGTGCTCTTGAATCCCACCTCACCTCCTGGCTCTTTTCCTTCACTTTTCTTTCCCCCAGGGTGCACCTCTTCTCCAGGAGAGCTCACCTGAATGTGGGACTTTAGCATTTACCCTCCAGGTTTCTTAGAAGATGATGCTAGAGGGCTGTGACTAAGTGTGGTGCTTTAAACACCCGAAGGACTTTGGGGTTCCCCTTCTGTAGGATCAGCTTCAGTCTGTGTCATGTCCCAGAGAGAGTTGGAGGTCTTTTTTATTTTATTTAATCTAATTAATTAATTAATTAATTTTTTGAGGCAGGGTTTCTTTGAGTAGCCCTGGCTATCCTGGAACTCACTCTGTAGACCAGGCTGGTCTCGAACTCAGAGATCTGCCTGCCTCTGCCTCCCAAGTGCTGGGACTAAAGGCATGCACCACCACCGTCCAGCTGAAGTTTATTTTTTGAGGGAATCTCACTCCATGATCTCAAATGCTCTGTCTTCCTGCCTCAGCCTCCTGAGTTCTGGGAATGGAGTTTCTGTGAGCCTGTTTTCTGGTGGAGAAGAGACAAACAGGCCATTGAACCCTTGGCACCATAAGCTGGGAGCCAAACTTAGGCCAGGTCTATGTTCTGAAGAGATGGAATCTTTGTTGGGCAGGCTGGTGCCAGATTCCTGGGCTCCGGGATCCTCCCGCCTCATCCTCCGGAGCTGCAGAAACTGCAGGCCGGGCTTTGAACCACCCCAGGATCGATGCCTGCAGGGACGTAGCCTGCTTTTTTGGTTTGTGGTCCTTTCAAGGTTCTGTGGTCAGGAGAATATGGCGGTTCTTACTGTGGAGCGGGAATGGATTTCCCTTCTTAGCAATCACCACTAAAACCACTTCCCATTGTGTTCGCGGGCGGATCAGCCAGGCACACTGGGTGAGGCAAAAGTAACGCAAGTGGCCTCCCTTTAAATGTGGGATTTGATGACTGAGTGCTGGTGTGGCTAAATGCCGACAGAAACCGAGGCAGTGTTCTCATCAAAAGAGAAAAGCAGCCTCTAAGCCCTAGCGCCAGGGAGGTAGAGACAGGCTGATGTCTGAGTCCGGGACAGCATTGTCTCTGTAGGACACCTAGTCAAAAAAAAAGGAAGGAAGGAAGGAAGGAAGGAAGGAAGGAAGGAAGGAAGGAAGGAAGGAAGGAAGGAAGGAAGGAAGGAAAGCCAAGCTAGGCGTGGTAGCTCACGCCTATAATCTAGCACTTAGGAGGCTGAGGGAGGATATTGCTATGGGTTTGAGGCTAGCCTGGGCTGTGGAATGAGATCCTGTCTCAAAAGAGACCAAAAACAAACAAGTAGAAACCCACCTGCTGAGTCTTTTGCCTAGCTCGAGGCTGTAGAGATGGCTGGGCAGTTAAGAATACTTGCTGCACTTTTAGATCCCAGCATCCACTTGGCTCACAGATGCCTGCAGCCCCCAGGCTCAGGTGACCTGATCCACCCACCCCCCCACTTCATGACCACCCACATGCACATTCGCAATCACACAGACACATACATATAAATAAATCGTATATATCATATATGTATGATTCATACTATATATGGGCCAGAGATGTAGCTTAGTGATAGAGTAGTAGACCTTAGCATGCAGAAGGTCTTGGCTCCAAACCCCAGGGTCAGGAAATCCTAAAGCTGGTCTGTCTTTTGTATCAGAAGAGAATACCCAACCCACCCAGCGAGTGCTGGCACATCGGGGAATGTCAAGGTTAGGGTTTTTTTTTTTTTTGCTGGCAAGAGACTGCGCAGAGAGCAGAGCTCCCAGGCTGCCTCTTTCCTAGAGCGGAGAGGTTGGTAAGCAGGCGACCGGGAGAGGTGAAGGCTTGTTTACTTACACTCACTCTCTTTTCCTGGGCCCACAGGCTTTTGGTTTCAACCCTCAGGACAACTATGTCTCCAAGTCTGCAGTGGTGTTTGGGGGTTTCTACCTTTTCTTTTTTACAGAGAAGATCCTGAAGATGCTCCTGAAGCAGAAAAATGAGGTGAGACCCCGGGGTAGTGCTGGAGTAGCTAGGGGAGAACTCTTAAACTTCAAAAAACACTGGCAGCCACCAGGTGGATCTCTGTGAGTTTGAGGGCAGCCTGGTCCCAGGACAGGCACCAAAACTACACAGAGAAACCCTATCCCGAAAAACCAATCATCAATCAATCAATCAAAACTGGCACGGGTCAATGAAATGTCTCAGTGCATGAAGGCACTTGCAGGGCAAGCCTGGCAGTCTCTGTATAGAGGAGAGTAAAGAGGCCTGGTGACATGCACCTTGGAACAGCGCTGACCAGTGTAGCTCCCATAAGAGGCCTCCGGTGCCTGGCATGGGGTCACTGCCTCTCAGAGTTGAGTGAAGTGGCCCTCTTGAAGGAGGGATCTAAGTACTGAGAGTAGTAGTCACCTCTCTGGATCGCGTGACATCGGGAGACTACTTCTTTGTCTGATAGGAAGTCCTTATCTTCATGCCCATGTCTTCAGATACAACAGTTTCCCCCGCATCCCCGTGTGTGGCCTGCTGGTTCCCTTGGATGTGGGAATAAGATCCTCCCTGGCCTTAGCGTGCTTCCTCTGAGTGGGTACTGACTGTGTTGGGCTGGTGGTTTTGGTCAGTAACACCAATCCCTTTCCGTTCTCCAGCACCATCATGGACATAACCATTTTACCTCCGAGACTCTTCCTTCCAAGAAGGACCAGGAGGAGGGTGTGACGGAGAAGCTCCAGAATGGAGACCTGGATCACATGATTCCCCAGCACTGCAACAGTGAGCTGGATGGCAAGGCACCTGGCATGGACGAGAAGGTCATCGTAGGCTCGATGTCTGTGCAGGTCAGCAGCCACCAGCTCCCAGGGGAGCCTCTAGGAAGCCATGGCCTCTTCGAGTCAGGCTTACTGGACTCACCCTGTAATCTCAAGTCCACTGAGATATGCTTTCCCATAGGACCTGCAGGCATCCCAGAGTGCTTGCTACTGGCTCAAAGGGGTCCGATACTCTGACATCGGTACGCTGGCCTGGATGATCACCCTGAGCGATGGTCTCCACAATTTCATCGATGGCCTGGCTATTGGTGCCTCCTTCACTGTGTCTGTTTTCCAAGGCATCAGCACGTCAGTGGCCATTCTCTGTGAGGAATTCCCACACGAGCTGGGTGAGTGCACGGTCCCTATCCCCCTGGGCCTGTTGTCTCCGTTGTTGCCTGAGACAGCCTTCCTGTGTCTCCTCCCTGCTGCCTCTCCCTCCCTCTTCCGCCTCCACCGCATTCCGACTAACTTCCAAATTAAAACAGTTGAATAGAGCATAGCTTAGAATGGGGAAGGTTTTTACAGGAAGATTTTTATTCCGTGAGCCCCATCTATGGTGGCTTGATTTTTTTCACCTGTGTAGTGTGGTGAATAACGTCACCTGCCTTTTAGACTCCTCAAGGGGATTATTAGCAAACAAATGCTGGGCTTATCAGGTGCCATACGCTATCTATTCTGGATCCTCAGTGAAGATGATCGTCTCATACGACCCTTTCATCCTGCAGAAGCTGGGAGTCTGCTAACGTGTGGCAGGTGAATGAAGTATGAAAAACAGAGCTTAAGGTTGTATAGGAGAAGCCTGAGAAGGAAGGAAGCCCGAGAAGCCAGGACTCAGGACTCAGCGATACCTCAGGGTCCTAACTTTGGCATGTACTGGCTTGTGACTAACACCTCCCTCTCTCAGTTATGTACCACCCGTTAGGAGAAAGGGAGCTATTTTTAGTTCACCGCCAGTCGAAAAAGAAACAAGGCCATTGCTAGTCGCTCCTCTCCTTTTAAGAGCCTGTGAATTATTTCCAGCCTCTCTGGGTGGGGAGCAACGAGACCACTGCTGGTTATTTATGGACCTTCAAAACCCTGCGAGTTCTTTCCAGCCCCTGGGCCGGGAGGCCATAACCAGCGATGGAAGACAGGGGAGGTGCCTCCATCCCAGGACCATCCTTGAGTGTGGGATTTTAACCCACGCTTCATCGGTAGTTGAAGCGCCAGTGTTCCATGTCCTGACTCGGCTCCCGTCCTTTTCTCGTCCCTGTTGTAGGAGACTTCGTTATCCTGCTCAATGCTGGGATGAGCATCCAGCAGGCTCTCTTCTTCAACTTCCTCTCTGCTTGCTGCTGCTATGTGGGCCTGGCCTTTGGCATCCTGGCTGGAAGTCATTTCTCCGCCAACTGGATTTTCGCACTGGCTGGAGGAATGTTCCTGTACATTGCTCTAGCCGATATGGTAAGTGTGCCATGGTTTGTGGTTGACTCTTGAACAGGAGGGAAAGGGCACAAGTTAGAACGTTTAATAACAGCTTTATTGAGATCTCCTTCACGTACCACATGACTTGATGATTTAAGATGTAACAATTTGGGCCTAGAGAGATGGCTCCGCTGTTAAGAGCACTGGTTGCTCTTGGAGAGAACCCAGGTTTGATTCTTACTTAGCACCCCTGTAGTGGCGTTGAACCATCTGCAGCTATGATTCCAGGGGATCTAACCTCTTCTGTCCTACAAGGGCCCAAGCAATCCATGTGGTACATAGACATATGTGCAAGCAAAATGCCTGTACACATCAAATAAATTGATAGAATCAACAGTTTCAATGCAGCAAGAAGATTTTGTGTGTGTGTTTGTTTGAGACAAGAGTCTCGCTTTTTAGCCCAGAAGTCATTGTAGCCTTGCCTTAGCCTCTGGGTGCTGGGCATACAGGTGTTAACTACTATCCCAGTGAGTCTTTGGTTTGGGTTTTTGTTGTTACTGTTGCTGTATTTGTTTTGTTTATTTTATGTATATGTGTATTTTATGTATATGCAGCTTTAGCTGCATGTACACCTTCATACCAGAAAAGGGCATCAGATCCCACTTGAGGTGGTTGTGAGCCACCATGTAGTTGTTGGGAATTGAACTCAGGACCTCTGGAAGAGCAGCCAGTGCTCTTAACCACTGAGCCATCTCTCCAGCCCGTCATTGGCTTTAAAAGGGAGAACTTTGGTCCCTCTGTTGCCATGTCATTAAAGAAGATTGATTGTATTCAGTCTAGGGTCCTTACTTAAATTTGATAGAAAAGGTATAATGTGTAGGCAAAAAGAAAAGAATGGGGGAGAAAGAACATTACTTAGAATCTATTACAAATAATGGTAACATTATGTCTCTTTTGAAGTTTTAATATTTTTTGAGAATTTCATGAGTGCTGTATTTACCTCATTTGCCCCCTCTTCCTCCAGATCTCCTGTGTTGTCCTTCCCCCGCCCTGTGCCCTCTCAAATTCAAATTCATAGCCTCTTTCTCTCTAATTATTACTGAGATACATCTATATATAATACATATATGTTACGTACACACAAACACATACAAACTGCTGAGTCCATTTCATGTTGCTTGTATGTATTATGTGTATTGGATATCTGATTAGAGGGCTCATCCCTGGGTGTAGTTGGAGACCTTCTCTCCAGCGCCCGCCCGCCCCCCACCCCACCCTGTTAGTCCAACAACCCACTTATAAAATAAACACACAGACATTTATATTATTTAAACTGCTTGGGCCATTAGATCAGGCCTACCATTGTCTAGCTCTTACTCTTATATTTAGCCCATTTCTATTAATCTATACTTTGCCACGTGGCTCGTGGCTTACCAGTACCTTACATCTTTCTTGTCATGGCGGCGGCTGGCAGTGTCTCTCTGCCCCAGCCTTCCACCTCCCAGAATTCTCTTCTCTCTTGTCCCGCCTATACTTCCTGCCTGGCCACTGGCCAATCAGAACTTTGTTTACACAGAGCGATCTCCACAGCACCTGGGGAAGTCTGACTCTCCCTCTCTGAGCAGTCATTCCCTAGAACTCCTCATCTATGGGTAGGGCTTTGTGAGGTTTCCTCCAATCCATGCTGGTGTGGCAATTGGCGTTGACATTGTTCGAGTCTCATTTCCAGCAGCGGTATTGTTGAGAGCCACAGGGAACGGCCAAAGATAATGCCCCCAATGACTTACTTCCTCCAGAGAAGTCACCAGAACCTCCAAAACACCACCCCTGGAAATTGGGGGTGGTGAGGGTGTGGGGGATTCAAACCCTAACTTGTCCCAGTCACCACATCTGGTAGATAAGATGATAACAGAAACTCTAACTCCCACATTTTTCTTTCCTTTCTCAGTTCCCTGAGATGAACGAGGTCTGTCAAGAGGATGAGAGGAAGGACAGCTTCCTGGTCCCCTTTGTCATCCAGAACCTTGGCCTTCTGACCGGCTTCTCCATCATGCTGGTCCTCACAATGTACTCAGGGCAGATTCAGATTGGGTAGGACCCCGCCAGTGGGGGAGCCAGTGGCATTGCGCATCAGACTCTGGGCCTTACGCCCCCTGCCTGAGGACTCGGCATCCTTGAAGCATCATGGAAGAGGCAGTTCTTTACACACTGGCACAGACTGCCTGCCTGCATTCAGATGTCAGCTGTTTCAAAATATCCTGTCCCAGGAAGAACTTGCCCTGGGATCTCTAGGTAGTGCCTCAAACCGTCTCCCCGACCCTTTCCACAGATGATTCTGGAACTGAAATGCCTCATGTAGGACACACCTCCCTTTTCCTTCTGGTCACCCTCGTCCATCTCTTTCTCTTGGAGGAAGCACCGAGAGATGTTAAGTCTTTTACAATGTAAAGATGAAGCCAATGGTCATGGTTTGGTTTAAACTATCAGGGTGGTTTCCAGCTTTGGGGCCTGTGATTCTGAATGTGTGGACCCCAGACCTCAGGTCAGTCCATCTTGATATGGGTTCTCGCATTTTTACAGAGAAAGGACAGGAGATAAGAATCCTGGTGGGTTTTTTTTCTTCAGTCTGTTCAGTTAACTGTTCTCTGAAAGAGACTGGCATTCCGAGCAGATGAGGCAGGGGATCACCTGGAGTGACAAGGAGGTAGAACTAGTGGTGGATGACCTGTCTCCTTGGTGCTCTCTGGTCCCCACTAGGATGCTGAATGCTGGTCGTGTGCAGCATCTTCATCACACAGGCAGCCAGGTGAGCCACCGTGGACAGTCTTCGGAGTGGCAAGAGGTCTGCACTAAATCAATGCATTTTGCCCTGATATTCACACACACACACCCTCTTGGCTTCCTTTTCTAGATACTTTTTAGATGCCTCACTAGGAGCACATTTGCGGGGAAATTGCACAAATTAATCTCCCCTGGTCTAGCCTTCTGCCAAGGTGAACCTGACTCAGAACTGGGACACAGTTGTTTATGCCTTATTGTGACAAAGGTAATCAGTGCTGGACAGACTTAGGACTTGTTCATTGCAGAAGTAATAGTTGAATACCAAGGAACTCTGGACCCTGAGGTCAGACCTTCAGGTCAGGGCTGCAGACGTCACTGCTGCCAGTGAGTTTTAAAGGGCAACACTGTCTAGCTACCACCTCCTCCCTGGCCCCTGACAACAGGCTTGAAGCCTGAACTGAACTGAGTGTAAATCTCTTTCTTTGGCTCCGGAGAAACGGACGGTTGTGCTTGTCGTTTCTCACCACAGGCCGGCCTCAGACACTGTGGAGCCCTCTCCTCAGAACTCGGGCTTCCAGGGGAGCTAATCTCCAGGTTCACTAAGTGAATTACTTTATAATTATCATATTGATAACGCAGATTCCTTAGCCACTTTGGGGAGCCGTTCTCTCCCGGAGCCTTTCTTAGTGGTGCCCACAGCCACAGCCCAGGGGCCATCGTTTGCATGACTGACAGCACTGCTTCATTGCCAACACCTGAGTCTTTCTGTTCTTACCCGGGAAAACTGTCCATTAAACACACACACACACACACACACACACACACACACACACACACACACATATCCATCCATCCATACACACACACACACACACACACACACACACATATATATATATATATAAACACATATATGTGTGCATTATGAACACATGTGTATATATGTGTTCATTCTTCTCGAGGAAACATGCTTGAAAACAGGAACCCTGACAACACACCCGGAGGAACATAGAGATTTCCTCAGTTTCTCTCCCGCCCTTAACCTCTTGCCTTGGGTGGGTTTGGAAAGAGGCAGGAGGAAGAGGACACTTCAGCAATCACGTTCTAGATTGAATGTCAGGACCAGGTCCTGGTAGGATTGGGGTCCAGTTTTACCAAAGAACCAATTCCCTCGACGTCAGAATCTAATATTTCATGTCGCTGTCATCGTCCTCACCGTTGTCACTGTCCTCACCGTTGTCACTGTTTGAAGAAGAGTCTTTTATCTTTTCTGTTTTGTTTTTCCAACAACCGCATCAGGAGCTCGCAGAGATTGACACTCAGACTCTAAGACTGGGCAGGGTGTGGTGGCTCACATCTCTAATCTCAGCCCTCAGGAGGCAGAGTTGGTCGGAGGCTCAAGTTTTGCACCAACCTGGGCTACATAGTAAATCTGTCACAGGCCAGCCTGGGCTACATAGTGAGATCCTGTGTCCGCAAGACAACATGAAGATTAAAAACATAAAACTTAGTACTCTTTTATGTGTGGGCTGAGGGTGTGGCTCAGTGGTTGGGCATTTGCCTAGTGTGTGTGTGACACCCTGAATTTTATTCCCAGCACCACCACACCCCCCAAAAAAGAGATTGGAAGATTCTGCTTTGCTAAGTTCACATTCTTGTGTATTATAATTTAATTTTAGAATCCCTTCTAGATGCTATTATTCCTTAAATCTCCTTCATGCTGAAGGAGGATGTTGGCTTTAGAAGAGCTGAAGAATAGTTTTAAACATGAGATAGGGGGCTTGCCATGCACACTTCACAGGAATTCAAGAACTTTCTTGTGCAGACAGCTGCCTTTAAAGGGAAATCCTGGAGTCTCATTCTTCAGACTCAGGTCGGGGTGGGGGTAGGGTGCTCCGGTCCAACTGATTATCTGTGGCTGTTGGCAGCAGGTTTGCCCAGCGAGTTGAAATTGTGGCCACTGAATCTTTCTGACTGTCAAATGTTGAACTTGCTGTTTTAAGCATTTGTACATATTAGAAGTCCAAGGGGTGGTGAGTTGTTTAGCAGACTTTTACCCCTCTGGCCTTATTGCCTGTAGCTTTCTGCCCCCTGCTAACACTAGCAAGGGAGATACTTGTCACACAGGGGAGCCCTTAGCCAGGGATAGGGTCCTGTGACTTCACACCCCATCCCTGACCTCACCTTTTGTCACCCACCCCTTATCCCCAATATTTAGTGTCTGGTGTCTGGTGTCAGCAGGGCAGCATTCTTTAGTAACCCCTCACCCTGAGTTTTAAACAAGTTCTCTGTTTGGGTCGCCTAGGATCCAGCTTTAGTGAACCCTCTTCCAAAGAGATGCAGATAAGCTGGGTGATTTTTACAAAAAGAAAGAATTTTATTCATAGTTCCCTTTACAGTTCCATCACAGTATTTTTTTTATTAAAAAATAACTCAGGTGTTATGAGAAGGGTTAGAAAATAAAATAACTTATGTCATGTGGACTGTAAGTGTTTTATTTGTAAGATTCTATAAATAAAGCTATATTCTGTAAGAATTGGTTAAGAGTCCCAAGTGTGGTCTTTGGCCTAAAGATCTGGGGTGTAATGAAGAATCTTTGACACAAGGTGGCGATGGTGTGTTGCTGATTTACAAAGGTTTTTTTTTGTTTTGTTTTGTTTTGTTTTGTTTTTTAAACCAAGTCTGGCTTAACATTTTGCCTGTGGGAATTTAGAAGGGACTTCAAATGTCCTATAATGTACTTCTTTTTAAAATGATTCACTTTGGGCCAAGTGTGTAGCTCAGGAACAAAGGACGTAGCTGTGGATGAGGCCTTGGAAAGAGTAAAGACTGTATAGAGTTCTGTATAGAACTCCACTTATGTTGCCTTTCCTTTATTTTTTGTCACGTTTATTGTGTACATGTGTGTTTGAGTAGGCATGTTCATGCATTCCAGGGTGTGTGCACAGGTATTAGTTCTCTCCTACTATGTGGTTTCTGGGGACCAAACTCATCAGGCTTGATGACAAACAACCTTACCCACTGAGCCATCTTGCCCCCTTTTAAAAACAAGGAGCTGTTTTTATGGATAATTACTCTGTAGGTCGTGAAATGGTGTTTAGATGTCACACCACTCTGGTTTAGCTCTTACTGGATGAGACACTTCCAGGGGACTCATATGCTAATGATTACACAGAGATCTCATCATAGTTTGCTGAGGAATAGATCTTAACAGTGTGAAGGGGCTGGAGAGATGGCTCAGGGGTTAAGAGCACTGGCTGCTCCTCCTTAGGACCCGGTTCAGTTCCCAGCACCCACCCGACAGCTCATAACTGTAACTGCAGTTCCAAAGGATCTTACACCCTCACACAGACATGCCTGCAGGTGAAACACCAGTGCACACAAAATAAAAATTGAAAAAAATGTTTTTTAAAATCTTACAGCGAATTGTCACCAGTTACTAGCAGTATCCTGAGTATCAGTTGGCTCATTAACAAATGGAACCCTCTAATAGTATCCTGACACCTTAAGATTTCAGCAAAAGGGCTGGAGAGATGGCTCAGCAGTTAAGAGCATCTGGCTGCTCTTCCAGAGGTCCTGAGTTCAATTGCCGACATCCACATGGTGGCTCACAACCATCTGTCATGAGATCTGGCGCCCTCTTCTGGTCTGCAGGCATACATGCGGACAGAACACTAAATAAAATCTTTAAAACCTATTAAGGTTTATTCTGGTGGTGCTGGGATGCAATAGTAGGTAGACTCTCTAAGCCCCAGCCTGAGGCAAAACCGCATTTTTTTTCCCCTAAGCTTAGAATAGCTCTGTAAAACCACCTATCCTGGGACAGCATCCACAAATCATATTGGTCTTTATTTTTTTGTGTGTGAATGGGTGTTATGCTTGCATTTACATGTCTGCATTACATGCATTATATGTTGTGTACCACTTGCATGCCCAGTGCCTGAGGATAGATCATCAGATCCCCTGGGACCGAGTAATAAAGGGTTGTGATCCACCAACAGTTGTGCTGGGGATCAAACCTGGGTCTTTCGGAAGAACATCCAGGACTCTCAACCACTGAGCCGTCTCCAACCCCTCTCGTTGGCTGCACTAATTTGCATTAAGTTTCTGTGCATTTTGCTGGTGGTGTCACAAAGGATGTGGGCCACAGCACTAGCATCGATCCCTTCTCTGGGACTCTTCCTCCACAAGCTCTTACTGCTTTCTTAGGCTGGGTTTCGTTTCTGGGTGATGGCTTTGCTGTCTCCTTATCTGTCCCGAGTTCATGTAGGAACTTACTTAAAAGAGGAGAAATTCTGGCACCGGAGACAATAGGGCCCTGGAGTAAACAGGCCTTTAAGATGATTAGAACTGTCACCGCCGACGTCTCTTTGTAATACTCTTAGCCAGCTAAGCCCATCAGGGGAGGGGTGAAGGGCACTAAAACTGGACATGTCTTCTGAAGTAAGTCATTAGGCTTCCCTCCTCATTGCTGCTTTTATAGTCAGTGGTGCTTAGGTCTGATGTGAGGAAAATCCATTCTGAGAAATAGCCAAGATACTCCATGTGGACACAGGTCATAACATTGGAAAAACAACTGCCTGTCTATTTTAAAGAGCATGTACACTTTGTGGTCTAGCATGGGATACACATACTCCTGAAGACGGATGGTTTCGTTGAAAGTCAATGTCTTCATTCTTCTGATACACATCAAATTACAGTCTTTGTCTTCTAGACAGCTTTAAAAGTATGTGTGTATATGTATGTATGTGTGTGTGTGTGTGGGCATATATGTATGGGCCAGTGAGATGACTCAAGGTAAAGGGCACGCCTCCACACCTGATGACCTGAGCCAGGACCCTGGCACCCACATGATGGGAAGAGAGAACCAACCCCTGTGTGTTCTCCTCTGACCTCCACAAAAGTATTTATGGCATATGTGAGTGCCCCCCACTCCAAATAAATAACAATCTGGGGCATCCTGGTGAGGATCCAGGTTTGTTTCCCAGCATCCATGAGGTGGTGGTTCACAGCCACTTGTAGTTCCATTTTCAAGGATCTGACACCCTCTTCTGGATTTTGCAGGCACTAAGCATCAGGCACATATGTGCTGCACGTACATACAGGCAACAAAAACACTCATGCATACAAATAAAATTTTAAGTAATTTTAGAAGACTTATTTTTAATTATGTGTATGTGGGAGGTGGGCATTGTGCATGTGAATGCAGGTGCTCAAAGAGACCACCAGAGGGCATCAGACCCCTTGGAGCTGGAGTTGGTTGTGAGCAGCTGGAAACCGAACTCTTTTTCAAGAGAGTACTCTCTCCACCCCCTAGGAACCCCTAAAGAAAATTAAGCCTAAGGAAATTATAATAAGATTTTACATATATTTGGAAAAGCAGCAGCAGTTGGGAAAGATGCAAAGGCTTATCAGAGCTCCCCCTCCATGTGTTTTCAACAGCCTCTTCTTACCTCTTCAAAACAATTGTTTTTTCATGGTTCTTTCATTTGGGAGGAAGTGAATCAACAGACCAGTCCTCTGGAATAACAGCAGTCTTTGCCCCTGGCAGCAGGTGGGCGGCCAGGACGGTTGTCACATCAATTACAGTTAGGGGTAACTGGAAGTTCTCTGACCCTGGTAATCATAAGCCAAGAAGTATTCTCCTGCTAGGCTCTGGGGTTTGCATCTTTCTGTACCTGTGGTTTGCTCGTAGATACCAAACACTAAGGTTTTGAACAAATACACTGGCCCCACCTGAGCTCTCACAAACGCGTGAGGTCGTCTCCTTTGTGGAGGCTCGACCAACCTCCTGCTGAAGTCATTAAATGAGGTGTATTCTCTTTAATACGTGTTTTTCTGGTGGGACATGGAGTCCAGGTCTGTAATTCCAGCATTGCAGCACTTGTGGGGGGTGGAGGGTGGAGGCACGAGGATCAGCAATTCAATGCTAAGCCTTAGGGACATAGTGAGTTGGATTGGTGTGTGTGTGTGTGTGTGTGTGTGTGTGCGCGCGCGTGTGTGTGTGCGTGTGCGTGTGTGTGTGTGTGTGTGTGTGTGTGTGTGTGTGAGAGAGAGAAAGAGAGAGAGAGAGAGAGAGAGAGAGAGAGAGAGAGAGAGAGAGATTAATTATAGATGCTAATAGGGAAGAAAAAAATCTTTTTCATCATGTCTTCCCCAAATGGGAGATTCTTTCAAGTGCCCTGCAACTGTCTTTTTTTTTTTTTTTTTTTTATTAGTCTCTACTCATTGTACAAAGTAGTGGGTTTCGCTGAGACACTGTGATACATGCATGGAATATGTGGTTTTTTGGGTTTTTTTTTGTTTTGTTTTGTTTTGTTTTTTTCCTGAGACAGGGTTTCTCAGTGTAGTTTTGGTGCCTGTCCTGGATCTTGCTCTGTAGCCCAGGCTGGCCTCAAACTCACAGAGATCCGCCTGGCTCTGCCTCCGGAGTGCTGGGATTAAAGGTGTGTGCCACCACCGCCCAGCAGAGTATGTGCTTTGATCACGCCTGTCCTCTCGGTTGCTCCCTATATCGTACAGTTCACAAAAAGGACTCTTTGAGCTGGGCGATGGTGGTGCACGCCTTTAATCCCAGCACTCGGGAGGCAGAGCCAGGCAGAGCTCTGTGAGTTCGAGGCCAGCCTGCTCTACAAAGTGAGTTCCAGGAAAGGTGCAAAACTACACAGAGAAACCCTGTCTGAAAAAAAAAAAAAAAGGACTCTTTGAAGCTTTGGTCTGTGGTGTCCTAGACACAAGTCCCAGATCACAGTTTATAACATAAGGCCAAGTAGTATATGCTTTGGGGTTGGTTTTGTTTTTGATTGGCTGATTCTTGCCCTTCTTATTATGAAAATGAGTGAACAGTGAAGGACTGACTGGAATTTAGATTTTTCTTTCCTAGGAATGATGATGGTTTATTTATTTGGGATTGTGTGTGTGTGTATGTGGTGTATGCACATGTGTTTGGGGGGTTCATGAATCCCCACATGAGTACAGAGGCCAGAAGAGAACATCACCGTCTACCTCATTTTCTTGAGATGGGGTCCATTATTGAACCTCCAGTCTGGAGCTGGGCTGGCAGCCAGCAATCCCAGTGACCCCCTTTTGCCCCACCCCCACTGCTGAGGTTACAGGCACACTTTACTTGGGTGCTGGGGATTCAAACTCGAGTCCTCACGCTGGCTCTCAGGGAAGAGCCCAGCACAGAGGACATTTGACTTGAGTTGTAGCTTCTGTGAAAGTCTAAGAAAAGACTGTTTCCAGCTAAAGGGCCAGTGAAGCAAGAGGTGGGACAGGTATAGGCTTGGTGGGCTTAAGGCCGGCATGTACAAGAAGCCCGGGCTGCCCTAACTGGAACGGTCCCCAGAGGAAAGGAGCCATGTCAGGCTTGGTGAAGTTGATGGGACTCGGGCATGTCAGGAATCGGGAGTTAGCATCTGAGCCTCCGAAGGCAAAATGGCAGATCTGCTCTGTGCTCTTACGAATACTTTTGATACATAAAAAGGAACTGTTGTCGGAGTGAGTTGACAGGCTACAGTCCATGAAAGGAAGGGGTTTTCTACTGATTAGTTTTGTCAACTTGACACTAAGTCACCTGGGAAGAGGGACCCTCAATTGAGTAGTTGTCTCCATCAGGGTATATGGGCATATGTGTGGGGCATTTTCTTGATTGCTAGCTGACTCTGTCAATGGGTAGTGCCATCTCTGGGCCTGGGGACCTGGCCTGTATAAGAAGGACAGCTGAGCAAGTGTGGGGACAAGCCAGTAAGCAGCATTTCTCCATGGTCTCTGCTTCAGTTTCTGCTTCCAAGTTCTGGCCTTGAGTTCTTGACCTGGCTTCCTTCAATGAGGAACTGTAACCTGTAAGCCAAATGAATTCCTCCATATAGTGGCTGGCCTGGAACTCACTATGTAGAGCAGGCTGGTCTCCACCTCATTGAGATCTGCCTGCCTCTGGAGTGCTGGGATTAAAGAAGTGTGCCACCACACCTGCTTTTCAAGTTACTTTTGGTCACTGCTTTATCTCAGTAACAGAAAGCAAACTAATACATGGGTGTCTCCCAGGAGACCAATGGATAACATGTCGCTAAAGTTTTCACATAACCCCAGAAACAACCGGAATTTTAACCTGTAAATATATGCTTACCAATTGGAAGAACTTTCTTCAGTTTTTCATTTCTTAGAACCATCTAAATAGGTTTGGTTTTCTTTCTCTCGTTCCTCCTTCCTTCCTTCCTTCCTTCCTTCCTTCCTTCCTTCCTTCCTTCTTTCCTTTCTTTTTTTGTAAAGACAAGATTTCAGTATACAGCTCAGGTGGGCCTCAAACTCACTAACATTTGATCTCAGTCTTCCGGTGCTGGAATTACTGGCATGGGTCATGTTCAGTGGGTATTGCTGGCTGCTTGCCTAGCTCCAGGTTCATTAATGGACCCCATTTCTAAAAAATAAGGTAGATTATGATGTCCTCTTCTGGCTTCTATACTCATGCAGGGACTTATGAGACCCTCAACTCCCCCACGTACATACGCGTGTTTTTCTTTTGTGTTCTCAGGTCACATTTTGCTCATTCGTCAACTCCTCAGCTGTTCTTGTTTCCTCAGACTGCAAACTGTAGGTTTCTGAATCCTTTCCCGGATGGATTTCAGCTGAGTAGGGTAGTCTCAGCAACACCTCCAAGTTGTTGGTTTCCCAGGAGCAGCAGCTGGGCCCTGGGTTGGCCTCAGACAGTGTTCAGATCTGTTCTGGTCTCATCCCACAGAAATGGCTCCTTCCCCGGGTGTTGGGGTTAAAGGCATCCAGTTTTAGAGGTTCAGTGACTTTTATCATGGTAGGCAGCATGGCAGTGTGCAGGTAGACATGGTGCGGGAGCTGAGAGTCCTTGACTCAGAGGCACCAGGAAGTTGACTCACGTGTTTTTCTAATTACAATATGTATATATGTAAAATTCTTTTTATTTTTTTATTTAGCTTTTTTTTTTCCCCCCAAGACACAGTTTCTTCTTTGTGTAGCATTGGCTGTCCTGGAACTCAATCTGTAGACTAGGCTGGCCTCAAACTCACAGAGATCTGCCTGTCTCTGCCTCCCGAGTTAAAGAGATTAAAGGCGTGCGCCACCACCGCCAGGTACAGAGAATATATATATTTAACATGGACTGGCAGTGCAGACTTATTATAATCCAAGCTACTTGGGAGGCCAAGGCAATCAGGGTTGGAAGTTCAAGGCCTGCTTGGGCTACAGGGTAAATTCAAAGCCAGCCTAGTAAATTTAGGAAGATCCTGCCTCAAAATAAAAAGTAAAATGGATGAGAGGGATATATTAGAATGAAGTGTAAAGATACATGCTTATAAAGATGCCTTAAAGAAACATTGCTTTGTTTGCCAACGGCAAACAGTAGTATTAGAGCTGGGGAGATGGCTCAGCATTTAGAGAATTTGCTGCTCTTGCAGGGGATGGAATTTGACTCCCAGTTTACAACATTTTATAATTCCAGTTTCAAGGGTCCTGATACCATCCTTGGGCCTTCTTGGGCACCAGGCACACACATGGTACACATCCATGGCTGTGGGAAAAGCACTGATACCCATAAAATTTCTAAATTAAATTGAAAAAAGAATCCATATTGCTACTCGGGATTTTTTTTTTTTTAAAGAAAGTCAAACAACAACAGAAAAGGACTAGGGAGCTGGGTCAGTAAGAGTGTTTGCTGAGTATGCCTGAAGACCCGAATTCAAATCCCAGTGTAGCTCCAGGTTCAGTTAGAGACCTTGTCTCAAAGGAATAAAGTGGTGTCTGAATTAGGGTTTCTGTTGCTGTGAAGAGACACTATGACCACGGCAACTCTTATAAAGGAAAGCATTTCATTGGGGCTGGCTTACAGTTCAGAGGTTTAGTCCATTATCAGCATGGTGGGAAGCATGGCGGCATGCAGGCAGACATGGTGCTGGAGAAGGAGCTGAGAGTTCTACATCTGAATCTGCAGATAGCAGGAAGAGACTGTGACACACTGTGCCTGGCTAGAGCATCTGAGACCTCCAAGTCCACCCCAGTCACACTTCCTCTTACAACACCACACCTACTCCAACAAGGCCACACCTCCTAAGAGTGCCACCCCCTGTGGGCCTATGGGGGCCATTTTTATTCAAACTGCCACAAGTGGAGAGGGATAGGAAAAAGACACAATGCCTTCCTAGTGCTTCTGTATACACACCTGCATACGTGCACCTGCACCCACACACACACACACACACACACACACGTGCGCATACACCGTGCAGTATGTAGTACTTTTCACATAAATCAGAGGCTAGGCACTACAAAACAACTGTGCAGCTCTTTTAGAAATACTTGTCTGGGGGACTGGAGAGATGGCTCAGCTGTTAAGGGCACTGGCTGCTCTTTCATCGGACCCAGGTTCAATTCCCATCATCCACACGGCAGCTCACAACTGTCTGTAACTCTAATTCCAAGGGACCCAACACCCTCACGCAAAACACCAATGCACATTAAAAAAAACCATCATTAGGAATTCTTGTTTTACTAGTTTTCACAGCGTTCTTCATGGGTTCATATCAGGAGAAACTGAAGCCTGGTTAGTTTTTTAGAGCGACAGAAACAGTGACTCCTTGTTCTTTCCTTAAATTGAAGGAGTTCAAAAATCGCTTATTTCTAGAGGTCATTAATTAAGATGGATACAGTGATTAGGGAGTTCCTAGGGGAATACTCCAAGTCTCACAAGTCCTGAGGTGGAAACCTAAATTTAAAGTAATTAATAGCATTCCAGAGAAACAGGAATCCCTTTGGGTTGATGGAAACAAGGTTTCAATATGTAGCTTAGTCTGCTCTCAAGCTCTTTTGTTACTTCTTTTCTTTAAGACAGAATCTAGTGTAAGCCCAGGCCAGACTTCTCCATATCTAACTGAGGGTGATCTTGAACTCCTGATCCTCCTGCCTCCTCCAAAGCTGTAGGCATACCCACTGCACCCAGCTCTGGCTTTGACCTCCTGACCTTCCTGCTTCAGCCTCTAGGGCAGAAGTTCTCAGCCTTCCTAATGCTTCACCCCTTTAATAGAGTTCCGCATGTTGTAGTGAGCACCACCCCCACCCCCAGCATAAAATTATTTGCTACTTCACAACTGTAATTTTGTTACTGTTATGAATCATAATGCAGGATTTCTGATAGGAGACCCTGTGAAGAGGTCATTTTGACCCCTAGGGGTCTCGACCCACAGCTTGAGAACAATTGCTCTAGGGGCTGAGTCTGCAGGCATGCATCATCACAAACAGCTGAATGTTAATCTTGGTCATTTCAAATGTGTTTGTCATTTTTGTCCCATGCAGAAAGTAGTAAGAAAGACACATGGGTGGTGGTTAGCTCAATGAATCTTCTACTTGTTTGTTTGGGACAGGATGTCACTGTGCCGCCCAGGCTGGCCTAGAACTTGCTGTCTTCCTCTGTTTCCCTGTGCTGGAAATACAGCTCTTGGCTTTTTTTTTTTTTTTTTTTTTTTTTTTTTTTTTTTTGTCATGTCTTTTGAGACAGGGGCTCTTATATCCAAGACTGGTCTTGAACTCATTATGTGGCTGACACTGGTCTTGAACTCCTCCCGCTTCCTGTCTCAGCCATCCAAGTGCTAGGATTATAATAGAGGTGCTTACAGCAAGTGCTCACTGCAGAGAAACACCCGCAGCCCTCTCTTTGCTTCTAATTTTGAAACATAGTCTCATTGAGTTGTCCAAACTGTCCTTCAACTTACTTTGTAGCCCAGGCCGACTTTGATCTTTCTAGTTTGCCTCATTTTCCCAAGTAGCTGGGATTACAGGCCTGTACTACCAGGCTGGTGCCTGTAGTTATTTGTTGTTCACTCTTTTGGCTCTTTGGGGGTGGGGGGTGTCACCCAGCTCCCAAATTAATCACACAGAAGTTTATTCTTTCTTAGGATTTCCCGGCCTTAGCTTTGCTTGTTTCTAGCCAGTTTTTCTTAAATTATCCTTTCTACCTTCTATGCCTCTGGGCTAAAACCTTCCTCTATCTCTGTATACTTTTCTTTAGTTCTTACTCTGTGGCTGGCTCTTGCTGTGTAGCTGGGTGACTGGCCCTGGAGTCCTCCTCTCCTTCTTTTCTCGTTCCTTGATCTTTCACTCCCCAGATTTCTCCTTCTGTTTATTCTCTCTGTCTACCAGCCGCACCCAACCTTTCTCCTGCCAAGCTATTGGCTGTTCAGTTCTTTATTAGACCAATCAGGTGTTTTAGACTAAGTAACACAGCTTCACAGAGTTAAACAAATGAAACTTCAAAGAATGCAACACATCTTTGCATCAATAAAGAAATATTCCACAGTGTCAACAAATGTAATTCATCTTAAAATAGTTTTCCACACTAGGCCCCATTCTTTCCTTCCTTCCTTCCTTCCTTCCTTCCTTCCTTCCTTCCTTCCTTCCTTATGGTGATCCTTCTCTCTGCACCTCTCAAGTGCTGGGATTACAGCTGTACACCACCATGTCTAAAAATATTATGAAGTTTCGGCCTTGGCCTTTTTCTACACCTATGTAATTCCTGGTGCGATAGCTGTCATTGTTTTATAAGAATATATCATATTAACAAGAGAAATTCCTTACACTCACAGAACGAGACGGCAAACTATCACTTCGTTTTAATGCCTATTTAATTATGTTTATCTTTTTCAAGTAGACAAATGTAGTAAGCTTTTATTGCTTTAATTACTTTTGTGCTTAGGAAAGCCTTATCTGAAAATCACTGAGTTGGTTTTGTCTAGGCGTGTGGGGTTGTGTGTGTGATGTGTGTGTGTGCTGTGTGTGTGATGTGAGAGAGAGAGAGGAGAGAAGAGAAGAGAGAGAGAGAGAGAGAGAGAGAGAGAATCAAATCTAGGATCTCCTGCAGGGTAGGCAACCATTGAACCACATCCTTAGTTCCATTGTTTGTTTTCATGGTGCTCTAGTTCCAACTTGGGGCTTGTTACACTAGTCAAATACTCTACTACTGACTTGTTTGGTTTTGCTCTTTGAGAATAGACCTCACGCTATATGGTGAGTTTGAGGCCACACTGGGATAAATGGAACCCTGCATCAAAACAAAAACAATAACAAAAAAGGGGGGGGGGAAGAAAACAGGTTTTCTTAAAACAATACTCGATCTCTCTGTGTGACAAGCTCTCTGATTGTGTTAGGTTTTATTGCTGTGAAGAGACACCATGACCACAGCGATTCTTACTTATAAAGAAAGCATTTAATTGGGGTGGTTTACAGTTCAGAGGTTTAGTCCATTATCATCATGACCTGTCATGGTGACATCCATGCAGGCAGATGTGGTACTGGATAGGAAGCCAGCTGAGAGTTCTACATCTGGACTGGCAGACAGGAGGAAGAGAGGGAGAGCCACTAGGCCTTGTGTGAGCATCTGAAACCTCAAAGCCAACCCCAGTGACACTTCTTCCAATAAGGTTACACTTACTCCAGCAAGGCTATGTATACACTTCCTAATAGTGCAGCTCCTTATGAACCTACGGGGGGCCATTTTCATTCAAACCGCCACAGCGATCCCTCCTTCCTTCCTTCCTTCCTTCCTTCCTTCCTTCCTTCCTTCCTTCTTCCTTCCTTCCTTCCTTCCCTCCCTCCCTCCTTCCTTCCTTCTCTCCTTCCCTCCCTCCCTCCTTCCTTCCTTCTCTCCCTCCCTCCCTCCCTCCTTCCTTCCTTCCTTCCTTCCTTCCCTCCCTCCCTCCTTCCTTCCTTCCTTCCTGTCTATCTATCTATCTATCTATCTATCCATCCATCTATCCATTTAGCTAGCTAACCAATATTTTATTGATTTATTTTTTGACAGGGAGGGTCTGTGTAGTCCAGGTTGGCCTTGGATTCTTTCTTGGTCTTCCTGCCTTTGTCTTCTATCTGCTGAGATGATAGTTATGTACCTCCACAGAATGTGCTGCCACATTCAGTCTATTCTTTGTCATTTGTAGTTGATTGACTTGATAAACTATTAACTTATAGATTACAACCTATACATCATCATATTAGTAAAGTTTTTCTAGAATAACAGAACTTATAGAATGAATTTCTTGATATATATTTACACACACATATATGTGTATATATATGTATATACATATATATGATTTATTAGAATGATTTACGGTCTGTGGTCAAGCTAATCCAACAATGGCTAATCCAACCTGTGAACAGAAGGTCCAGTAGCTACTCAGTTCATGAGGCTGGATGTCTTAGCTGGTCTTCAGTATACCCTGGAATCCCAAAGAAGTAGGCACTAAAGGCAGTGAAGGAATGGACTTGCTAGCAAAAGTGGGAGCAAGCAGGCAAAGAGCAAAAGCTTCCTTCTTCCATGTCCTTATATAGGTTACGGCAGAAGGTGTGGCCCAGATTAGATCTGGATTAAAGGTGAGTCTTCCTACCTCAAAGATCCTGATTAGAAGTAGATCTTCCCACTTCAAATTAAGCAGAAATCCTTCACAGATGTGCCCTCTGTTTTTAGGTTTTAGTTAATTCCAGATGTAGTCAAGTTGAAGATCAAGAATAACCATCACCATCATGATACAGTATGTCACTGTTAATATGGGTAAAAACAGGTAAATAAATATATACATTCATGAATATTCATATATATAATGTGCTATTGTTTTTGTTGCTGTGGTCAATTGCTGAGCAAAACAACTCAAAGGAGGAAAGGTCGACTTGGCCTCACTGTTTCAGAGGTTTCAACCCACAGTTGGCTGGCTCTGTTCTTTCTAGACCATGGTGAGGCAAAACACATGGTGGAGAGAGCTGCTGACCACATGACAGCCAGGAAACAGAGGCAGTGGACTAGAAGTATGCCCTGCAAAGCATGTCCGCCATTGACCTCCTTCCTTCAGCTAGGCGTACCCCTAAAGTTTCCACCCACTTTCAAAAGAGCGCCACTGTCTGGGAACTAAGCTTTGAACACATGAGCCTTACAGAGGCAGTCATATTCAAGCCATAAGAAATACATATTAATATACCACAGAATTCTGTACACCTACCTACATATGTATGTAGATGTGTCCATATTTTGGGGTGGGGGCTTGAGACAGGGTTTCTTTGCGTAGCTTTGGTGCCAGTCCTGGCTTACTCTGTAGACCAGGCTGTCCTCAAACTCACAGAGATCTGCCTACCTCTGCCTCTTGAGTGCTGGGATTAAAAATGTGCAGTGTGCCACTGCCACCCAGCTGTATACATATATTTTAATTGATCAAATGTATTATTAAATAAAACTTATTGTGATTTTAAGTACATGTGTGATGTGTATGTGTGGGTGGTGCATGTGACGCTGAGTGCATGTGAAGGTCACAGGCCAGCTTACTCACTGGCTTTTGTTTATTTATTTGTCATTAATTAGTGTGTGGTGCGTGTCTGAGCATGCATGTGAAAGTCAGAGTGCAACCTTGTGAGGTTGGTTCCCTCCTTACATTTTTTTCATGGATTCTGGGGACCCAATTCAGGTTGCCAGGCTCTTGTTTTGAGTATCATTACCAGTTCTCTGAACCATCTTGCCAGCCCTATTTTTTGTTGTTGTTAAATTAGGCTCTCTGTAACCTAGGTTGGCTTTGAACTCTGGATCCCCCTGCTTCTACCTGCCAAGTGCTGGGATAACAGGCACATGCTGCCATGCCTGGCTAAATGAATATGGACACAAACAATCACAATAGACTATATAAGAAAGAAACTGGGCACTGAGCACCAGAAATTGAAGAGATACTTTAATTGTCTTGAACTTTCTTTGGGAGTATTTATTTATTTATTTTTCATGGTGCTGGAAATAGAACCCAGGGTCTTGCACATTCCAGACAAGTGCTGTTCTACTGAGCTACATCACCAGCCCTGTAATATATTTTTTGTTTTGTTTTGTTTTTTCAAGACAGGGTAGTTTTGGTGCCTGTCCTGGATCTCACTCTGTAGACCAGGCTGGCCTTGAACTCACAGAGGTCCATTTGGCTCTGCCTCCCGAGTGCTGGGACTAAAGGTGTGCACCACCACCGCCCAGCTTAATTTTTTAAAGTCATGGCCATATATCATAAAAATATATTATCAATCATCAACACTGTGTACAAATGCTGATAGATAGATGGATAGATAGATAATATTTTTAAAGTTTTTTAAACAAAAATACAAGGGCAGAATTGGATTCAAGTTGTAGTTTTTCATGACAGTATTTATTCAACATCTATATGCTAATTTTCTTCCTCTGTAATATAATATTGTTGGTCCAAGAGGATCCTTAGACTTTAGCCTTTTAGATATTTGTGTTAGCTACTTTTATGTCCACTTGACACAAGTTATAGTCATTTAGGAAAGGGGAACCTTAATTGGCCCACCAAATTGGCCAGAGGGCAGTGCATTTTCTTAATTGGTGATTGACCTGGGCAGGTGGTTCTGGGGTGTATAAAAAAACAGGCTGAGCAAGCCGTGAGGAGCAAGCCAGTAAGTAGCACTCCTTCATGGCTTCTGTTTCAGTTCCTGCTGTGAGTTTCTGAACCTCACTTTCCCTCAAAAGGACTGTGGCCAGGACATGTAAGCTGAAATAAACCCTTTCCTCCCCGAGTTGCCTTTGATCATGGTGTTTTAATACAGCAAAGAAACCTTACCTAAGACAACATTCCAATTATCCAGTTACACTTCACTTAGCCTCTGTTTACAAGAGCATATGAAATTATTTTAAATTGGTTTGCAGATCCCCAAAACTCTGTTTTTAGCAATCCTGTGAATGTTAGCATCTGCTATGCTTTAGAATCTGCTTGACAGAGATATGGCACCCTGATTGCTTCTTTAATGGAGAACTTCCTTAAAATATCTCAGCCATTCTCGATGTGGAAGCCTGAAACCTGGCTCTTTAAAAACAAAGCCATATTGTATTTATTCCTCAAAGTACTCCTGCCTCAAGCGTGCCTTACTGTGAAAGATCTTAGGTCAAAACCTCAAGAGATAATGCAGGGTCTGATTCTAGTCTATATCTCCAGACCTTGACCTTCTTTCCGTAAATGAATCTATACTTAATCTTTACCCTGCAATCATCGCTTAGCCAGAAGCTATCCATAGAACTTTCTGCAATGGTTTGGCATGGTGGTAAATATCAATAATCCCAGCACTTGGGAGGTGGAGGCAGGAAGATCAGTAGTTCAGGATCATTCTTGGCTACATATCACGTTCTAGGCCAACCTGAGTGACTCAGGACCTGTTTCAAAAAACAAAACAAACAAAATCCTCCAAAACAAAACAAACTTTCTGTAATGATGGAAATGTCCTATCACAGACAATAATGTAGCCAGCGCTAGAAGTGTGGCTGGTACACAGAAGAAACTGAACTACTTAAATTTTAAATTACATAGCCACATGTGATTACTCATTGGCCACTGTAGACCACCCAACCTCGACCTCTGGCCTCCACTAGCGCTAGTATGGGCGCGCGCGACGGGGAGGCAGATATGGGTGTCACTGTACCACGGTGGAATAAATGCGTCCCATAGGCTGGTAGCCCATTAAGGAAAGATCGGTTAGAAGTCAATTCCCTTCATCAAGGAGATCTAGGCTAGCGTCCTAGAAGTCAGTGGCTGCTTTCTCTTGGAAGTAGAAACAGTCCCTCCCACCCTCCCAAGTGCGGGACTGTAATTAGGATGGGCGCGAAGGTCTTTAGGATACTCGGTACAAGCTGCATGCAAGAAACACAAAGTTGACTTAGGGACTTTCAAGGTTTGGGGGTTGGAAAATGGGAGAGAGTAATCTGAGGAGCGGGGTAGAATGGATACTTTCTTCTGGAGACAAAGTGGGGGGGGGGGGCGGGACCCAGGGGTAAGGAGAAGACCGGGGCTCTCTCTGATGAGGGCACACAGACTCGGTGCCACCGAGAGTCAGGACGCCGGCCTGGCCCCAAGATCGTTGCTGCCTCTGCGGCCCCAGAGGCTGGTTTGAGCCGCTACAGGTCGGGGTAAGGGTGGCCAGCACCAGCCAAAGAGCATCCGCCCAGCACCACCCGGACTGCGGGGAGCAAGGCTCCAGAGCGGAAAGCGGGGAGGCGCGCGTGCGCAGAGCGCGGCGGCGGCGGCGGCGGCGGCACGCGGGGCCGCCGGGAAGTTGTGAGCGCGGAGGCGCGCACGCGGGGCCCCTGGCCGCGCGCAGCCGCGGTCTCCCTAGTTGTGTCCCCTCAGCCGCGGTCGCCGTCGCTCTCGACGCGGTCGTCCCCGCCGAGCCGCGGGCGCCGCCGCCGCCGCCGCCGCCGCAGGGAGGGAGGGAGCGGCGCAGCGGCCGCCGCCGTCCGAGGACGCCCCGTATTCCGGGGCCCAGGCACCGTGGCTGCCGGCTCGCCGAGCGCAGCCCGCTGGGGAGGAAGGCGGCGGCTCGCGTCCTGTGGGCCGCCGGAGCCGGGAGGAGACCATGTCCGGGAAGCACCCTCCGCTCTCCACGACCGAGCGCGTCATCAAAGGTGCCGAGCGCGCCGTGGGGAACGGCCCTCGCCGGGCGACGGCTCGGGGACTCGAGGAGCGGGGATGGAGGCAGCGGCGGGAGGCGCTGCAGGGCGCGGGGAGGACCGGGCGGCCGGCCGCCGGCGTCCTCGGTGACTGCTGGACGGGTCGCTAGCGGGAGGTGGGTAGAGCGACCGCGCCCGCCCTCCACTCGCTCAGCATCCAGGCGCTCCCTCCTCGTTCCTTTTCCCTCGGCTTCTGTCTAGGGACGCGGTCTGCGGTTGTGTGAGCAGAGAGTTCACTTGACGCACCGCAGTCGTTGCTTTTTCTTCGGCTCAGCTCTTTCTTGACAGCCCCTTGCCTAACCCTTAACATTTTTTTTTTTTTTTTCTTGAGGGGTGTGGTGGGTATACTGTGCGCGTTTGGCCCGCTTTCTCTAGATATCACAAGTCACTGCTTTTACCTAAAAGAAACAAGTGATTGCAACACAAATCTTTTTAAGGGGCTTACCGATTTCTTGACAAGTGGACTTCTGTTTTCGCATTGGCTGTAGGAACTTGGTGAATAATAACCTCTGATGGAGATGTCTTACCGGTATATCTTATTTTCATTGTTATTGGAAGAAGAACATATAAAAATGCTTGTTTCTCAGCCTTGCAGGATTTTGTGGTGTAGTTTCTGCCCGTTACCCAATAGGACCTGTCAAACATAACCACTGATGCATAGGCTTCTATTGTCCGACTGTCAGACCTCCTCCTTCTCCCTCCGAATTCATAGTTGGCTTGAAAGCACTGTTTTCTAAGAAGGTACTATGTTAGACCAGCCGTTTTTTGGGCGAGGTGGTTTTCATCAGAGTGGGAGAAAGCTATTAAAATACCTTCTTCCCCATTTGATTTTGCTATTAGAAGAAAGGAAACCAAGATTAGTAACGATAATCTTTTTAAGGGGGGGGGAGCCTATTGCGTGCTGACAGAGAGAAGGACAGTATTAATGTCATAAATGTTGGCTATCTGCCTTGCTGAACAGTACATAACGGTATTTTTGAGACTCGTGTCCTTAGAATTTGGTATCATTAGGGACTTAAGTAATTGCTCATGTAAGGGATTGTCTTTTAACAGCTAAAGTGTCCTGACCTGTTTAGTGTAAGTCTTCATAGCATCTAACCCGTAAGGAGGATATACACCTCTTCTAATTCACGAATCCCTTCTCACAACCTTTTCTGATGGAAGCATTGTGCACATTGATTTCTGAACCGTACGGTTAATACGACCAGTACAGTCGACTGTGTAAGGGTGTTGGCAGTTTCCGCCTACATTAAAATGACTTCTCACCGCTGTACCACTGTAGGGTTTCATCCGCCCTTTTCTTTCTAGTACTTTGCTCCGTCAAAATACGCCTCTTTCTCAGCTGAAGTAGGCAAGGGAACCAGTTAAACCTGAATCCCGTGTCAAGTCAGGGTAAATGAGGTCTGAGCGAGGCTTAGTGGCACCCTCCGACCTTCCAGAATTTCAGTCTAATCTCTTTTTGTACCAGTTATCCCCACCATACTGTACACAGGACATTTTAAAATGACCATTTCTTACACTTAAACAGAAGTGGAATGGAATGAAAGACAGTTAAAGTATAGGTGCTGTATATTGCTAGGTAAGTTTGCAGCTCAGTGTTCATATGTATGACACAAACTTGTTCTTTCAAGACCGCGTCTCTCTGTGTGAGAGTGATTAAGCAGAGTTCCATTCTGTTGTCCAGCCAGGCAAACTCAAGGTTACCCTTCTATCGAATTCGAAAGTGCTGGGATTACAGGTGTAAAACTACATACCTAAGGTTAAGCTTTTTTTTTTTTTTTTTTTTTTTTTTTTTTTTTAAAGGCGGGATCTTTCTATTAGTCCTGGTTGTCCTGGATCTGTGGTGGTGTGCAACTCTAATCCCAGCCCTCAGGAGGGAGAGGCAGGCAGATCTTTGTGATTTCAAGGCTAGCCTGGTATACAGGGTGAATTCTAGGACAGGCAGGGCTACACAGACCCTGTCTCGAAAAACCAAAAATAAATAAATAAATAAATAAAACAACTTTAGCGTAAGCACTTGACCTCAGTAGTATTGAATTCTGGGTCACTTTCTTCTTGGGTTTTCTACAGTTTGAAATAGTTGAAGTTGCTTTTTAACAAAATTGGGTGTGAGGCCAAGCATGGTGGTACAGGCCAGTCATCCTAGAACTGGGGAGGTGGAGGGAAGAGGATCAGGAGTTCAAGGTCTTTCTCAGCTACAGAGAGCAAGGCTAGTCTGGGCAGCTTGAGATCCCATTTTTAAGAAAAGAAAGGAAGGAAGGAAAGAAAGAAAAGCAAGCCAGGCATGACTGTGTGAGCAGGAAAGGCCTATTGTATTGGCCTCCAGGTCCTGATCTGATAGCCTGGACAGTTGTCTGTGTTTATTCACAGCTCCAAAGCTGTATCAGAGGTGATGGCACACCCGTTATTTTTGGTTGTGTTATTTCCTGTTAACTTTAAAGTCTACTTAATAGTTTTGTGAGAGCAAATCTTGAAGAAGAGTGGGTGGGTGGGCGTGATTGTCTTTTGACTGTCCTTTGAATGCAGCTTTCTGAAACTGAAGTGGGTAGAAACCTGCTTCACTTCTGCTTCTGGGCCTTAGGGAGTTGCCTTTTGTGTGTGTATACTAGTGTTTTTCGGTTAGTATCAGAAATAGTGGGTTTCATTTAAATATTTTCATCCTTTGGTTGTGAGCCTTAGCCTGTGACAGAAGAGCCATTTCTCCAGCCCAGTCTGTCATCATAACTTTATTTATTTATCTATTTATTGAGACAGGGTCTCACTGTGCAGCTAGCCATGGTTGGAGCTCACTACGTGGACAAGGCTGGCCTCTGCCTCCCAGGGCTTCAGTCAAAGACATTTGATGGCACCCCTGGCTTTTTACTTTGCCTTTTTATTGACACTTGTTTCTGATTAATAATCTCATTTGTAGTAATTTTCTTGTCTAGCCTGCATCATATAAATGATTTTGGAAACTTAAAGATAATTAAGAAACATGAAAGCAGTTACATAATCAATCCCCCTGCCCCATGATCTTGCTATGTAGCCCTGGCTGGCCTTCAAGTTGTTGAAGTCCTCCTGTCTCAACCTCCAAAGTGCTGTGATTACAGGTGTGTGCCATCATACCTAACTTCCTGCTAGATCTCTAGCTACATAGTGGTTAGTAGAGAATTCATTAGCAGTTGAAAACCACCAAAGTTAGGAAGCAGATGAAATTATAACAGGATTAAAAAACAAACTGAGCCGGGCGGTGGTGGCACATGCCTTTAATCCTAGCACTCGGGAGGCAGAGGCAGGCGGATCTCTGTGAGTTTGAGGCCAGCCTGGTCTACAGATCGAGTTCCAGGATAGGCTCCAAAAGCTGCACAGAGAAACCCAAACCGAAACAGCGTCCTGTCCACAGATGAAGAGGCAAACTCTATCTAGCATTTGTCTGGTGGTTGATTTCTTCTGCAGCTTATTTTATGTTTAAAATCTCTTAGGATCTAACTCATTAAGTGCTGTCTACAGTGTCCCTTAACTGTTCATTTGTTTCTCTGCTTTGAAAGTCACAATTCGATGAACCTCTAAGGCAGAGGCTCTGAATTGGGGTCTTGCTGTTAGCATCTGGGACAGAGAACTAGGAACTCAAATAACTGAGTTATGAGATATGTCCATTTAACAACCCCTTTCCTCCATTTTCAAGTTTCTTTTCTTGTTTGGAGGTCTTTTTGTTTTTTTCTTTCTTCTTGGTGTCATCCTCTTTTATGTCACAGAGGTTTTATAAGTATTTTTCTCTTTTATATGTAGTCTAAACCCTGCTAATCATGAAACTTGGAAGGCAGAAAGAGAAGAAAACAAAAACTTCATGACCGAAACAGCTGCTATTAATACTCTCCTGCATTTCCATTTCCTGGGAATTTTGAATTAAAAAGAAAACAGATCACACACACTAAAGCTTTCATTAGACAAATCTTTCATATTTTAACATAAACATTGTAGTTTTACAGAAATGCTCCCATGACGTTTGCAGACGGCATGCGCGTGGTTTAAAAGTCTTTTTGCTCCTACATTGGCACTTTAAGTTTTCAGTGGGGGTAGCACAATACCAACCCTGAAAAACATCTTCATGTATGAATTTTCAATGTAAATAAGGCTTGGGGGGTATGCTCGTGCTTGCCAGCAGGGTTTGGTCTGTGCCCCATTCCCAGTTGCGGTCAATAACTGCAAACCTTAAGACACTTGAAGTTGTTGCTATTGAGATTCATTGAGATCATGCATCCGAATAGAGCTCAGACACTGTAAACACCTAGTTCTTTTTTGAGTGGGGATAAGCTGCTCTCTTTAGCCGATGTTATTGGGTGTGACCAAAGCTTTATATTAGACATTTGATGGTACAGCTTTCTACAAGCAACATTATCACTTGTTTGTTGTAGTTCTGGAGATAGAGCCGTGAGTTGTGTGAATGCTGGGCAAGCACTGTGGCGCTGAGCTATGTGCTCAGTCTAATAACTGACAATCACTTTTACTATCAAGTCTCTAAGTTACCAGGTGAGTTCAGAGGGAAATAATAAGGACTCAAAGAGACAAGTAATTAAAGCCCTTCCTTAGGCCATATTTGGTAATAGGAATAGAACACTTTTCCATTAGGCTAACATTTTTGGAAAAAGTTTAATGTTTAGATTTACATATATACGAGAATTATTCAGCTAATTGTGTTGTTTGTAGTCATTTTGGAATATCTTATTTGTCTTAATTGCCAAATGATGAGTGGAAATGGAAGCGTGTCTCACAGTCTCATTACTACCCTCATGGTTCAACCATTTGTAGAATGTATCAGTTTTTAAATTTTAATGCATGGAGAAACATCTGCACTTAATCACAGAGGAAAGAGAAGCAGGTAAATCAGAAGTGCCAGACATAGCGTTGAAGTGCAGATTACGGTTCGAGGCAGCTGACTGCTTCTATTAAGAAGCCGGAGAGGTGGCTTGGCAGTTAAGAGCACTTGTTGATCTTACGAGGATCCAGGCTTGGTTCCCAGCGTCCACACGGTAGCTCACAATCATCTGTGACTCCAGTTTCAGGGCATCTGATTCTGATTTCTGTGGGCATCAGGCATGCATATGGTACACATACATGCACACAGGCCAAACAATCATACACATAAAATAAAAAGAATTAAAAAAGAGGGTAGGAAGTTATTTTCATATATTTAAAAATAGGCTTATCAGCCTAATTTTAAAAATTACATAAATGATGTGCAGTGGTAATTTATTATTTTATTAAGAGACTAGAGTGAAGGAAAAAAAAGACACCTTTAATCCCAGCACCCGGGAGGCAGAGGCAGGCGGATCTCTGTGTGTTCGAGGCCAGCCTGGTCTACAGAGCAAGATCCAGGACAGACACCAGAACCATACAGAGAAACCCTGTCTCGAAAAACCAACCCCCCCCAAAAAAAGCAAACAAAAAGCTGTTCATGAGTAGATGAGAAAGGATGTTCTAAGCTTACTTCCTGTTCTGTTAACCACACCACTTACCAGTTTAGGAATTGGCTCAAGTGACAAGTTAACAGTCCTGTCAGCTCTTCTCCTTTGCTGCAGAGCCAGTCCCACCAGCTGAGAGAAACTGACTTCTGGTTTCTGAATAGCCTGCTTCATGCCTCTCTCGTCTTCCTGGTCCATTGAGGGCCTTTTGCTCCAGCTGTTTATTTATTCTCCATGCTCCTCCAGGATCTGTGACTAATGTAAAGAACTCTTCTTTTTTTAAAAATTATATTTGTGTTTTAATTTTACATATCAGCCATGGGTTCCCCTGTCCTCCCCCCTACCACCCCCAGCCCCACCTTCACCCCATCCATTCACCTCCATTCCCATCTCCTCCAGGACCAAGACTCCCCTGGGGATTCATTTAAACCTGGTGGATTCAGTGCAGGCAGGTCCAGTCCCCTCTTTCCAGGCTGAGCAAAGTGTCCCTGTGTAAGCCCAAGGTTCCAAACAGCCAGCTCATGCACTAAGGACAGGTCCTGGTCCCACAGCATGGGTGCCTCCCAAACAGTTCAAGCTACTCAATTGTTTCACTTATCCAGAGGGCCTGATCCAGCCGGGGGCTCCACAGCGTAAAGAACTCTTCTTAAGCTTGGCCTCTTTCATGAGTTCTTCCTGCCTGAAGGATAGGTTCTGAGTTGGTGAACAGTACCGCCCAGCGTGCTAAACCTCTCTAACCTCCCTCTCCACTTCCTCTTCGATACCTCACATCTCCAGCTTATGAACCACTGCTCGTAGGTCCCTGGGTGTTTTGCATCTGTGACAGGGCATTACTTCTATGCAGAATTTGTCCTACAGCCTGCCTCATCCGTTTAACTTTGAAGATTGAGCTCAGAGGACTTCTGATAATTTTTTCTTCTACTAGATGGCTGTATGTAAAGAATAATGGATTTAGCTGGGTGATGGTGATGCAGGCCTTTAACCCCAGCACTCTGGAGGTAGAGGCAGGAGGATCTCTCTGAGTTCCAGGCCAGCCTGGTCTATAGAACTAGTTCCAGGACAGCCAGGGCTACGCAGGGAAATCCTCTCTCAATAAAATAAAATAAATGGCTTTAGATCATAGCTCCAAAGTCAGATTTACCTGGATTCAAATTCTTCCTTTTAGTAGGTGGCTGCACAGCCATGAACAAACCAGTTGGGCAGTTTGCTTGTCTGGAAAGGGATAATGAAAAACTTACAAGGTAATTGGAAAGATTAATACTCTCCAAAGTGCAGTGGCAGGCACACAGTAAGTTCTATGTGCGTATCAGATGCTGCTTTTACCACCACCACTGCCGCCGCCGCCGCTGCTGCCGCCGTTGTTGGTAGCTGTTATTTCCTATGAACTCCCACTAATGATCTACTGCTCCACAAACTCTTGAAAAAGATTTATTTCTTTTTATTGCATGAGTATGAGCATTTGTGTACATGTATGTATGTGCACCATGTGTGCCCAGAAGAGGGTGTTGGGTCCCTTGGAACTGGAGTCATAGATCATTGTGGGCCACTTTGTGGGTGCTGGGAACTGAACCCAGGTCCTCATCAACAAGTGCTCTTAACCACCAGGCTTTCTCTCCAGCCCCAGTCTTACAAACGTTTGGGAGTGTTTTCATGCTGGATGTAGCACACTGTAGTTCAGTGGTAGAGCACTTGCCTAGTATGCATGTAACCCTGGGTCCCCCTTCCCAAATATTTCACACTAAACTTTTTTCAAGGGCAATCATTGTGACTCCTTAAAGCGGAATACAGTGTCTAGCTCGTGGCTGGGACCTAGGAAATGTTTAAGTGCAACTTAAGGAATCTGAGTTTTTGGATAACAGTATAGGAAAGAGAATGTGCTCTGCTCACTACAGCCCGTGTGACTTTTCTTTTTTCCTGTTGCTTGCTGTAGATTTAAAATAGGAGCTAGCACTGACCTTAGACTTCAAAGAATAGTGTATGTGAAGTGCTTAGCACAGTTCCATTGTAGGTGCTTAGTAAACAAATGCTAGCAGTTATTCATTACGTTACTCTTTGGCTGGGGGTGCAGTTCATTGGTAGAGCTTGCTTAGCATGTTTGAGGCCCCAACACAGAAGTGGGTGTTAACTGTAAATCTTGATGAAATTTGACAGGGAACCTGTTCTGTGTAAACTGCCATATGAAATAAAGAGAGTGATATAGTGTGCTTTCCAGCCTTATTCTCCTTCACTTCGCAAAGATTTAAACTTAAAATACTTAAGGAGAAGAATGGTGAAGTGTCTTTTTCATAGTATACATGGAATTTTAGAAATCTGTCTATTCATAAACAGTATTGATGTATCCTTACTGTGTTGCATACATTTTTGGTTATATTTAGAAGCTTAAACACTGCTTGGAATGTACTCACAGAGTATAGCACTTAATAGCCTCCCCAAAATGTAACAGAACATTAGGACCATGGAGCTGCCCGTGACTAATGCTTGTGAAAAAGCGGATGATTAAACTAGACCACATCTGGTGTGAAAGGTTTGCTCCCACACTCTGTAAATTGATCATCTTTTAAACTTTGGTTATGATCGGTGGCTAAAAAGATGAGACTTAATTTGCATTTTTCTATGGATGGCTAGGCTTTGTTTAAAAGTAAAGTGAGGTAGGTTGGCATAATAAAGGTAGACTTGGTCACTCTAGGCTATTATAAAATTGTTATTGTTATTAATTTTGTTTGTTTGTTTTTTGAAATAGGGTTTCTCTATGTAACTGCTCTGGCTGTCCTGGAACTCGCTCTGTAGACCAGGCTGGCCTGAAGCTCTTGCCTGCCTCTGCCTCCCGAGTGCTGGCATTAAGGTGTAGGCCACGACTGACTGGCATAAAGTTATTATTTTAATATTTATTATTATTATTATTATTGTGTTGTTTTATGTGGAAGTTCATGTGTTTACAAGATGTATGTGGATGTGGTTTGCCTGTATGTGGAGGCCAGAGAAAAATCTCAGGTGTCCTGAGAAAGAAGTATCATCAACCTTTGAGACAAGGTCTCTCCTTAGGCTAGACTGCCTTGGTCAGCGAGCCCTAGAGAGCTTCCCTAGTGCTGGGATTACCAGTTATACACAGACTTTTTACATGAATTCTGGGGATCAAATTGAGATTTTCAAAGCAAAGCACTTTATTGACTGAGCTAGTTGGTTATTTTGACTATCCTACACTGTTATGGAAAACATGATATCACTGTAGAGCTGTTGACCAGAGGGTTTGAGATAGAAAGGAAGGATCTTTTGATGTTGCTGTCTGGGTGACTGAAATAAACTCACAGTGTTCCAGTTATATATTTATTTGCTAGTGGTGGTGGTAGGGGTGCACACAGGAAGGCTGGGCCATGCTTTTGGAGGCCAGAGGACATCTTGCAGGAACTGGTTCTCTCCTACCGTGTGGATTACTAGGGTGGAACTCACATGGTCAGGCTTGGCAGCTAGAGCCTTTACCTGCTGAGCCATCTTGCCAACTTTTGTCTTTGGCTTTTTGAAACAAGATCTTACTATGTATCTCAGGCTGGCCTTGAACTTGATATCCTCTTGCCTTCTGCCTCCTCTGCCTTTCAAGTGCTAGAGGTGTCTACAGGCGTTACAAAGATGGGGGATTACTCCCAGAAATCCCAGTTCTTAGAAAATCAAACACCTTATCCAAATAACTACATCTACTTAATATCCTGTAACACTCAATGGAGCTTTCTTTTTTTAAGATTTGTTTTATTTTTAAGTGTGTGTGTGTGTGTGTGTGTGTGTGTGTGTGTGTGTGAGAGAGAGAGAGAGAGAGAGAGAGAGAGAGAGAGAGAGAGAGAAGAGGAGAGGGAGGGGGGAGGGAGGGAGGGCGAGAGAGTGAGTGTGCCAGTGAAGTCCAAAGAGGGTAATGGATCCCTGGAGTTGGAATTTTTGATGGTTGTAAGCCACTCAGAGTGTAGGTGCTGGGACTGGAACTTGGGTCCTCTGCAAGAGCGATATGCATTCTTAACTACTGAGCCATCTCTCTAGTCCCTCCTTTTATTTTTATTTCTTTTTTGAGATAGCATCTCATTAAGTTACCCAGGCTGGCCTCAAATGCATTATCTTCCTGTCTTAGCCTCCTATGTAAAAATTGTGTAAAATTCTCCTATGCCTTCTAGAAAAAAAGTTACTGTTTCTGTTGACGGTCACTGATTATTAGCTATAGAAGGGCTACTTTTTAAGCTGTGTTTTGACAGTGAATTCTGTGAGCATCAGAACAGAGGGAATGGTCTCCAAGAGCTCCTGTCAGGTCATTGAAGTAAATTTCTTGTCCCAGTAAGTTATGTAAGAATCTGAAAAGAACGTATGATTTTCAGTATTTAATCCAACCTTCTCAGTAGTGAATAGTTTATGATTGGAAAGACAGGTGAGTAGATTAGGAAACGAACATGCAAATGTAGGGCAGGTTTGCTGGTTTAAAATAGAGATGAAGCAGAGTTGTTTGTGGTGAACAGAGATAGCTATTTAGATAAATCCTCCTGTCCCATGAGGGTAAGGACATACAGTAATCTAAAAATAGCCACCTATAGGCCTCCGGCTTTTCAGATCTATCTTTGTACCTTAGGATTAAAGTGGTCATCTCCAGTATGGCCTTTTCTCATTGATGCAGACCTCATTCGATTTTATTTTTATTTGCTTATACTACTTACACTGTTTAGGTGCTAGGTATATATTATAGCAATACAGCTTGAATTTGATGACAAGGTTGCAGAATTTTTTCCGTGTACTTTAGTTTAAAAACTTAGTTTTAAATTTAATTTTCACTTTGATAATTATACACAAATGTTACAAGAAAATGTACAGAAGACCCCCCAGACCCTTCTTCTAAGTCCCCCTTTGCCATAGTGTCAATTTTATACACCACCACAGTCCTATACCCTATACCCTAAACAACAGAATGGCATTGCATAAATCCAGAGATAGTTATTTTTTATGACTCCCTCCTATTTGTGTGTGTGTGTGCATGTGCGTGTGCATGTGTGCATACGTGTTTGTGTGTGTGTCTGTGCATTATATGCCTTGCTTACTTCTGTGATCTTGCTTACAGACCACCACAATCAAGATGTGGATCAGTGGGCTGGGAGCCTAGCTCAGTGGCTGATGACTTGCCTAGCATTTACATATATAAAATAATAAAATGCTATTCAACAGTACCATCAACATAAAACTTCTTATATTTCTCCTTTATAGCAACACCAGTAACTTTTCCCACCAAAAATTCAATTTTATAGTTTGAGTCATTTGTAAGTCTGGTTTGATTAAGATTTTGCTTCTGAATTGGAAGTGCTGTAAAGTAAGATAACAGAAACCAACAGGTGGTTAAAAGCTAGGTTTCCTGTGGAGTTAGTAAAAACCATGATGAGAAGCAAGGGTGCCTTGGCCCCATTCCAGAGAAGTCTTGAAAGCCCTGGTTAGTCTGAAAGTGTAAGTTGCAAAAGGATGCACAGTATAGTACCATTTAGATTAAAAAGATGTTTGTGTAAAAAATCAAAATACACATTAGTAAAGTTATGTACACATGAGAAGAATATACCACTTTAAGGTACTATTTAACCTGTAGGGAGAAAGGGGGAGTAGTTGAAGATGCATTCTGGTTTGTTTGTTTTTTTAATTCATTGAAATGGGGACTGGAGAGGTGGCTCAGTGGTTAAAAGCACTGGCTGCTCCTCCAGAGGACCCAACTCAATTCCCAGCACTTATATTAGGCAGTTTACAACCGCCTATAACTTCACTTCCAGGATGTCTGGTGCACTCATACACACACCCCCACATACATATAATTAAAAATGAAATTATACCAGGACTACATAGAGAAACTGTCTAAAAAAAAATAAAAAAATAAAATTAATACTTAAGTTAAAACTTTGAAATGGGTATGGAAAAGTTGAATATTTTACATTTACACAGTTGGCATGTGGTATTTTTATTATTTGCTGTACCACTATATACAGAGGACCCAAGGTGATTCCCAGCACCCGCATGGTGGTTTATGGCCATTCATAACTTCAGTTTCAGAGGATCCAGCTCCCTCTTCTGACCTTTGTAGGCACCAGGGACACCCATAGTACATATGCATACCTGCAAGCAAAACACTCATCATACATGTAAAAGAATATGTATCTAAAAACGTTCAAAGTCTCCATATGTACAATGTATTACATATGTGTCTGGAATTTTTTCTTTTCTCCCCTTTAGTATATCTTTTTTATTTTTGTGCAAGAGTTGAAGGACAGCTAAACAGATTTTCTTTTGATAGAATAAATGAGTCTGGTGCTCCCCAAAGCTCGTTTCTGCCGCCATCATTAGTTCTTTCCCTCACTATGTAATTTCCCATGCTTACAGTCTGCCCTGTGGTGGCGTTAGCCAGTGTGCTGGGAGGCCCTGGTGTGCAGCCTTCTGCACTTGTGATTGCCACGTTTGTGGTTATATCTTGTTTTGTTGTCAGGTACACTCTTAGGTAGGTAGTTGGCTTTGAACTTGCTACATGGGCCAGGTTGGCTTCAAACTTGAGGTGATCCTCCTGCCTCAGCTTCCCAAGTGCCAAGATTATAGGCATGTGCTATCATACATGGTGTTTCTCTCTCTCTCTCTCTCTCTCTCTCTCTCTCTCTCTCTCTCTCTCTCTCTCTTTTCTTTTGAGACAGGGTTTCTTTGGGTAGCACTGGCTGTCCTAGAACTTGCTCTGTAGACCAGGCTGGCCTGAGACTCACAGAGATCCGCCTGCCTCTGCTTCCCATGGGCTAGGATTAAAGGCGTGCGCCTCCACCACTGGACCATATACTCTTTTCTATCTTGTTTTATGTGAGTTGTTTTATCTTACTTAACTAGAATATAAGGTTCTTCAAGGGAGACTCCTGTGTTAATCTTACATATGCCACGTGCCACTACACAGTGAGATAGTAGTAGATAAATATGTAATTATTTAACAATAATGTAATTATTTCCCTAGTGTTTTTCCCTTGGCATTTTAGATTTTACTTTGAAAATCCTTCTAGCTCATTGTCTACCAAAGATTCCAGAACTTCACTTTTACAAATATCATTATTACCCAGAATTCTAGGCTGGGAATAGAAACAGATTGATTAGGTATTGAATGTTTGTCTTAGTAATGTGTACTCTATCAGCCTTTAAAAGGATGATACTGGATGACTGGACTTGAATTGTAGGAGATGAAAGTGTGATGTCGAAGCTTCATAAAGAAATGGAGTGTGACCCCCACACACATCTTTCCTAGCTCTCATTAGTAAGGAAGATGATGTTAGTCGTGGCCAGTGGGTTTATTTTTCTAAGCTTGCTGTGTTTTTGTTGGTTTGTTTTGAGACAGAGTCTCAGGTAGCCCAGGGCAGCCTGAAAGTGGCTAAGTAGCTGAGGCTCTTAAACTGATCCTTACCACCCCCACTCCCCAGTGCTACGCTTACAAGGGTGTGCTTCCATGCCTGATCAAGTTTGTTGCTGTTAAATAAAATTAAGGAGGTCAGCAATCTTCGTCAGGAAGGAGTGACAGAAGAATAAAATGCCCCATTATTACAGCGAAGAGTTCAGTGAGTCTGTGTCCTGTTTCACATACTGAAATTGACACCAGAAAGGTAAATGCAATCAATGGTTTATTAGTTTTATCTTGGCTCTCTTTTAAACTAGAGATACAAGTTTCTTACAGTTTTTTAGTGTAACTCAGGTGAGAAGTAATGTTGAAAATAATTTAATAATAGTTGAAGTCCCGGACTTTTTTAGTGTCTGTAAGAATTGGATTGGGTTCAGGTTTATAACATATAACCACTTCCCTGTTACTTGGCATCTTGCATCTGAACTGTTTGTCCTTTCCTGCCTATATAGTTGTTGTTTACACTTAGACCTGACTGATCTCTCAGGTTATTTTCATTCCAGCCCGTGGCATAATGCTCTGATTTATGTATTAGGGAGGAGGAAGCTGGGAGAAGGATCGGTGGGTTAGATACCCACTAGCACTCCTGTAGAAGTGGCTAACACTTGTAATCCCTTGGGACATATGCACACACCCAAGGAAGCCAGAAGAGGGCGTGGGATCCCTTGGAGCAATTGTGAACCTCCCTGTATGGATGGGTACTGGGAACCAAACTTGGTCTTCTGAAAAGTATTCTTGACCACTGAGACATCTCTCCAGCCCTATTTATTCATTTGCTTTTCTGAGATAAGGTCTTGCTGTTTAGTCTAGGCTGGCCGAAAACTTTCCCAGTCATTCTGCCTTCTGCCTCGGCCTTTTCAGTGCTAGGATTATGCTAGGGTTACAGGTGTAAACCACCATTCCTTTGGGGGATGATGGGAATGTTTTGTATATTGGTTGTGTATACATGTGTAAAAAATTGTCAGACACAGTAGTCTGTAAACATCAATAAATTTATTTTAAAAAGTAGTTCTGGAGGCTATATTATAAAATTAATGCAGATTTCATGCAGATAACTTACTTTGGTTAAAATGAGGTTGTAGAATTGATAGACTGCTGAGAAATTTAACTGAAAGTCTGAAAGAAAAAGACGAACAGCCCCTCTGAGTGGAGATAAGTAGATTGCTTTAGAAAGATAAAATGTGCTTTGAATATTGTCTAGGTTGAAATTCTTTATTTTAAAAGGTATGTTTTAGGGAAACACCTATAATATGTATGATGGGGTTTCAGCTAGCTTTAATATGTGAGTATATTTTTAGTCATCTATATTTAAAGAGCTGTAAATTAACCAAATGTATGAAAAGTAGGTAAAAGATACCAAAGTCCTTATTGATTATTTATAAGCAAGCAGACTGCACTGGTCAGTAAATATAAGCTTTTAACTTGTTGGCACATTAATTTTTATTCCCAAAGCAAATCAGCAGCAAACTCTTTAGGATTTCACAGCAGCAGACTAGTGAGATGATGCCAGCTCTGAAAATCATAGGATTAGTAATATTTATTTGCTCAAGAAAATTTGAGTAGCTTACTTACAAAACTAAAAATAATATGTCTACAGCATAACTGACTATAAAGTAATATATTTCAGTAACAAAAATAATAATGCATCTATTATATTAACAGTGGTCATTTTAATTGGTAGGATTCGAAGAGATTTGTGGTAAATTTTTGATGCTCCTTAATTAAAAAAAATAGTTTTACATTCCTCTCTCTCTCTCTCTCTCTCTCTCTCTCTCTCTGTGTGTGTGTGTGTGTGTGTGTGTGTGTGTGTGTGTGTGTGTGTGTGTTTTATGCTAGGATCAGACTCAGGGACTTGTACCTGCTAAGCAAGGGTTCTACTACTGAGCTGTATCCCCTGCCCAATATATAATATCTATGATTTTAAAAAAGCCTTGGGAGCTGGAGAGATGGTTCAGCAGTTAAAATCTCTTACTGCTTGTGCATACACACACACACACACACACACACACACACACACACACACACAGACAGAGAGAGAGAGAGAGAGAGAGAGAGAGAGAGAGAGAGAGAAATATATTGTGTACCCTAATAAAATTTGCCTGACGATCAGAGAACAGGACAAGCCACTAGATTAAACATAGAGACCAGGCAGTGGTGGCTCATGCACCTTTAATCCTAGTACTTGGGAGGCAGGATCTGTCTGGATCTCTATGAGTTTCAAGCCACCCCGGAATGAGATTGACTCAGTCTAGGAGAGAAACAGAGCCAGAGAGTGGTGGCACACACCTTTAATCCCAACACTTGAAATCATCCCACTTGAAATCAAGGCACCACCACATGAAGCCTTGGTTTTACTTCTTGAGACAGACTCAGTGGTCTTGAGCTCACCAAGTAGGCTATGCTAGCTGGGTAGTATGCCCCAGGAGTCCACCTGACTCCGCCTCCCCTGTACTGGGATTATGTGTGCCAACCTTTTCTGTGTGGGTTCTAAGTACTGGACTTGAGACTTTGTGCTTGGAAGGTACTGAACTGTCTCACTAGACCTGTGGTTTGCTTTCAATAAGTTCAAAATCTCAAACTCATTACCACCTCGAACTACTTGATAATGTTCTAGTCTTATAGAAACAGTGAATTTCTTATCTTCTAACATCCAGCAATACTCACATTCCAACTAGATTGAGTATTAGGTGAATTCCAACTAGATTGAATATTACTAGTATTGCTGTTGATTGATTCACTTATAATGGAATGAAATACAAATCTAAAGTCATTTATTTTTGATTTATTAATAACTATATTGTCAAATAATTTTAAAAGGTATTTTGTAAAAATTCTTCTTATCCATCTTATCAGTTGCTTCCTTAAAGTGTAAAGCCCACCACTGGAGAACACCAGGCATGAAAAACAACCTTTCCTTATTTAGCTTATTGTAGAAAGTAGTGTCATCCCCTAAAAGAGAAGTCAGAAAGTCTGTAAAAGGTGTAAAGGAGCTGAAGTAAAGTTAGCAGTCTGGGCCGGGGTGATTACCATCTAATTTGAGTGGTTTTGCCTTTAGTCTGCATGAGCCCCCTCCAAGTTGCAGATCAGTGTGTAGAGTAGGGTCTTAGTGTCTAAGACAGTGGTTCTCAACCTGTGAGTCACAGCCCTTTCACAGGTAGCAGATATCTGCACGTCAGATATTTGCATTATATGATTCATAACAGTAGCAAAACTATGGTTGTGAAGTAACAAAAATAGTGTTAGGATTGGGGTCACCACACCTGAGGGACTGTATTAAAAGTCTCAGCATCAGGAAGGTGGAGAGGTCTAAGGGTCTGAGGCTGCAGAAGAGTGCTTGAGCTCGGTGGCCTGCGCTACACAGTGGGGTTTACTTTAGTTCAGTTTCTCTGTTATTCAAGTCTTAGTCTGTCCTGAGCATTTCACGCAGTTTGTGGCTTCTGTTTTCTTTCTCTGTCTCTACTTCTGATCATTCTTTAGTCAAACCAGGCATTTACCATTGAGAGCTGTACGCTTTCTTGATAGGTTGTAAATGCTTATCAAGCCTTTCATGATATAGATTGTGACCTTAAGCGCTGGCCCATTTCCTGTATAACGACTCGTTCTGTCTTCTGGGTGACAGAGACAGCACAGCACCATTTAAGGTTCTGGAGATGACACATGGAGTGTCTCAGATAGAGACTCAGACAAGAACTCGTATTTAGTTTGAAATAATCTTCCATATACCCCATAATCAGTTGGAGCTTCCTTTTCATTTATTCATCTGCTTGTTTTGTTTAGGGACAGCTTCTTTTGATAGCCAAGCAACTTAAAAAACTAGTAAAAAAATAATATTATTTATATGTGTGTGTGCATGACGTGTGTGGAGGTCCAAACTTTGTGCACACAGTGCTCTTCTTCCACCATTAAGTGAGTTCCCGAGATAGCTCTCAGCTCAGCAGGCTTGAGAGTTCCCGAGATAGCTCTCAGCTCAGCAGGCTTGAGAGTTCCCGAGATAGCTCTCAGCTCAGCAGGCTTGAGAGTTCCCGAGATAGCTCTCAGCTCAGCAGGCTTGAGAGTTCCCGAGATAGCTCTCAGCTCACCAGGCTTGAGAGTTCCCGAGATAGCTCTCAGCTCACCAGGCTTGTCCATCAAGCACCTTTACCTGTTGAGCCAGCTATCACCAGTAATCTTTTAAAGTTTGCTTTGCATCGTTTACCTTTACAAGTATCTGAAGAACTGTTCTGTGTTTGGTGACGGGCCCACAATAAAGGAAGGTGTGGGGCCTAGGACAGTCTAGAGGCGTGAACCACAGGGAAGAGAGCAAAAGAGACAAGATTGACAGTTCAGTCGCCCTGTTGTTGTTTTTCTCTCACACTCTTAGAAAAGGGCAGGGGGAGTTAGGTTTATTTCACATGTCAACAGAGAGATCCAGAGGAAACTGATTCTCTGAGGGAGGCAGTCAGGAGCAGGCACTCCTCAAGTGACAGTCCAGCCACTCATCACATACTGCTGCTTGCAGTCTGGCCAGGAACTAGTGAGAGTGTAAACTAGAGAGTTGCTAGAAGTTGCAAAGCTCCAGTGTCAGGTTGAGTCTAGTGGCTGAGCTGCCTTTGATTTATTTTTTTCTTATCTTGGGACATGGATCTGAAGGATCTACTTGGGTCTTGATAACCTGTGATGCACATTTTGGTTTGGTGTTCTTACTTTATCTGTTCTACGAGTCATCATGTTGTACAAGGTGTGGTTTTAATTTAAAGAAGGCAGCCAGTGTTAGTTTCTTGTGTATGTGTGGGGTTGGGGTGTACCTTATGGTAGAACTCATACTTCATGCTTAGCACGCTTCAAGACTGTGTATCAGTCTGGTCCACCACTTGTAGCAGGACAGTGTATTTGTAAGCTGGGAATGCTGGTAATCCCTGCACTGTGCAGGCAGACAAGAGAATCAAAGCAGGGTTGAAGCCAGCCTGGCCTGTGTATTGAGTTTCAGGATGAAACTTAACTAACTTAAAAAACAATAAATACCAACCATCCAAACAAAACCAAACCTAAAAGTAAGTATTCGTAATTACTGAAAGGCTATGAAAAGAAAATTTTTACTTCAAGGATTGGCCAAGAGCCTGTATTAGCCAAGGGCCTGTAGTTTTTTCTCCTTTGGGAGTAGGGGTAGGCAGTGCTGGGGATTGAACCCAGGCCTTCATCTACCACTGAACCACAGCCCTAGTCCTTTTTCTTCTAGGAAACACCCTTAGCACTGGCCCTGACCTCAGGCTTTCACAGAATTGTCCCACTCTCCATCTGTGGGTGGAATCTACTTTTCTTCCCCTGAACGTGGGTGGGTTTGAGAATGCTGGGACAGTTGGGAATGATGTAATGTGGCATATGAGGCTATGGTGTGATGTACACAGCTTCCTTCTGGCTTGCTCTTTCTGGATGCTTGTCCTTGGAACTCAGTCACATGAAAGGCCACATGCAGGTATTCTCATCAAAAACCTGAACTGAGCTTCAGCTGACAAGCATACTGGATGAGGGAGTGAACAGCATTCAGGTGATTCTAGTCTTGGGCCTACTAATGTCCTGTTGAGAGAAACAGGCAGTCCTGCTGTGTCTTCTGAATTCACAGTCTATGAGTGACAATAAGGGGTTATTGTTTTAAGTCACTGTGTTGGGGAACACTTTGTGAGGTTGCATTAGATAATTGATATATTTGGCTTCTAGATATCCATGAAAGAGTAACAAATCAAAGATTTTGGGAAAGAAATATACAAGGAAGTTAGCAGGGTATGGTGGGCCAGGCCTAGATCTCAAGCTCTTGGGATACTCAGACAGGATTGTCTAGACTTCAAGGCTGGTCTGGACTACAGAGAGAGGTGCTGTTTCAAAAGTAACAACAAACCAAGGATGTTCACAGCAATATAAATCTGTAACAATAAGTAAAAAATTTTTAAATAGTCTACCCAACAGAAAGAAAATGTTTAGATAAATTATGATACACACTTTTCATAAAGAAAAATATCTATTTTCAAAAGGAAGGAAACTTTAATTCCTTTGTAGTCAGTTTTGTTAAAACCAATTTCAAAGTGTATACACATGTTAATAAAGATGATTAAGAATGTCGGGCGGTGGTAGCACATGCCTTTAATCCCAGCACTTGGTAAGCAGAGCCAGGCAGATCTCTGTGAGTTCGAGGCCAGCCTGGTCTACAAAGTGAGCTACAGGACAAGCACCAAAACTACACAGAGAAACTCTGTCTCGAAAAACCAAAAAGAAAAGATGATTAAGAACATCAACAACAAATGTAGCTAATCAATAGAAATTTGCTTAGCAGGAGCAAAGCCTTAGATTGATCCTGAACACTGTCCAAATCCACAACAAACAAGTGAAAAAGAGGAGGGCGCAAGGTGACCTGATATATGATAGCTGGAATGCATTTAACTAACAAGTTTATCCATATAGCCATGCTTCAACTCAGAGCAGTCTGCATTTAGTGTGTGTGTTCTTAGTGGAAACTTCTTCAGGAGATTGCTCTAATTATCTAACTTTGAAAACCATGGCTTCAGATTTTGTAAGACCTTCCTCTTTAGACCAGTTTGATTTTGAACAACCAAAAGAACTGTGCAGATTGTCCAGAGCACACAGTGTTAGAAGTGCAAGCCCCTTTCTGCTGCATTCAATTTAAGTACTCCCTGAACCTATTTTCTCCAACCCTGACTCTGGTTCGTTTTTTTTAAGATTTATTTATTATGTATACAGTGTTCTGCCTCCATGTATGCCTGCACACCCAAAGAGGACACCAGATCTCGTTATAGATGGTTCTAAGCCACCATGTGGTGTCCGGGAACTCAGGACCTCTGGAAGAACAACCAGTGCTCTTAACCACTAAGCCAACTCTCCAGCCTGACTCTGGTTCTTTTTAGCTTTTTAAACGTTGAAACTCAAACCCCAGGGCCCCACACATGCTCCCCCAAGTCTCTTGGATCAATGTTGAGCTTCTTGAATCTTAATAGCTTGTATGATCATATTGGGACTTAAAAGAACAGCTTTGCTAAAAAGCACCAACCCTTCACTTGTAGGTACACAGTTGGTAACTAAAAGCCAGAACCAAGTATTGGCATCTCTGGCTTCATTCGGTACATCCCTTGTTTTCTTAGACTTCAGGTCAGATTCCTGCTTGGCTTTGCACATAGACATACTGATCACTTAAGGAGCGCATAGCTAAAAACTACCAATGTAAAATTCATTAGCCTTAAATTTACCCAACCTCTCTATAAAATACAAGACTGAAGACACAGGCGTTCAAGATACTTTTTTTTAATTCCAGACTTTTATAGGCAGATCCCACTGTGACGACATTACCCCACTGAGTGGGAGCAATTACCCCATGAAGGGAACTGAGGCTGTTCTCTTGTGTAAGAATTATCTCACAGCGAGAACTCTATTGCCCTCCTCAAGCAGTCAAGACCTCCTTATAGCCAGTGGAACCTTGCAGGATAGACCAAGATAATGACCAACCAGACCACCCTGATCAAGATTGCCTGTGTTAACAGCTGTGCAAAGACCCTCCTCCTCATTCTATAAGACTCCTTCCTAATGTGGCCACATGGAATGGAGCTCTTTCCTACCTTTTACCACTAATCTGTCTCAAGTTGACATTTTGGGACAGGTAGCCAGACCTACTTTGTTGTAAACCTTCAAGTCAGAGCCTTTGTCCTAAACTCCTATAAAAATTTTACATTTCATTTTCCATTTAAATAGAGCCCCTTTACATTGTTATTGTTATTATTATTATTATTATTATTATTATTATTATTATTTATCTGCATTAGCCCACTGTTAATATAAAACCCATCTCTCACCTCAAAGGAAATAAAAGATAGTTGATTCTGAGCCAAATATGAGTGATCATGGCCCAGGAATAAAGATCCAGATAGCTTCTGTATTACTTTTCTCATCGCTGTGACCAGTTACCTGCCAAGTATCAGCTTAAGAAGGAAGGATTTATTTTGGCTTTCAGTTGAAAGATGTAGTGTGCCACAGCAGGGAAGATGTGGCAGCAGGAGCTGTGGCACAGGTGCTCGGCAGCTGGTCCCTTTGTGCCCAGTCCGGGAGCAGAAAGAGATGCCACGGGTAGACGCTTTCTGGCTTTGGGTGTAAGGCTCTACCATCTGCTCACCCCGTGGACAGTGCTGCTGTGTTCTGCTGGCGCCTCTGGCTGCAGTTGGTCTCCTCCTCCTGCAGCTGTCGTAGACTCTGTGGCCTTTGGTGGCTGAACTGGGAGACGCATCTCTAGGTGGTTGTTTTTAGCAGGGAAACCCTTCAGCTGCTGTCTTAGTTCAGCCTCTTCTTTCAAAAGATTGTCTATTTTTATAAGCTGGGCTATCGAGTATCTTTCCTGTTGTCCCAGTGCAACCTGTAAGTAAGGTTACTCTTTCGTGATGCTCATCTCTTACAGTAATTACGGCTGCTTTGTGTGCACCACCTTGTCTGCAACTATGAACGTGCCCATGTTCCTTCCTCGGCAGACAGTGCATTTTTTTTTTTTTTTTTTTTTTTTTTTTTTTTTTATGTTTCTGTTCCCACTGTAGACCTAAGAACAGTGAGCAGTAACCATGCCCTAGCCTGGATGTTAAACTGCCTTGGAATTTTCCCTAATAGAAAATTCTTAGTATATTGCCTTTAAAAACATCTACTTATTTCCTATTATTTTATGTGTGTAGGCATTTTACCTTCATGTTTATATGTTCACATGCATGCCTAGTGCTCTTGGTGGTCAGATGAAGGCATCAGATCCTTTCCTGGAGTTATAGATGGTTGTAAGCCACCATGTGGATGCTGGGAATTGAACCCAGGTCCTCTGCAAGAAGCAGCAGGTTTTCTTAACTGCTGAGACATCTATCTATCCAGCCCCAGTATATTACCTTTTAATTCATTCCTCACTCAAAGTTTTCAGGACACAGGATGAAATCACCCAGTTGTTTTTCCCCTTCAGAATGTACTATGAATGGCCTCTAGCCCTGTGTCAGTTCTTAGTCAAGTCCTTGTTTCTCTCTGAGAACTCAAGAGCTGAGACATTACTGGTTACATTTCTATCAATATTCTGGTTTTCCATATTCCATATTAATGCTCAGCATATAGCACTCTAGGGTCTCTGTAGCTTATGGCTCCAAACTCTTCTAAATTCCTCTTGCAAACCACTTCTAAGGTCTAAGAACCCTATGGCCAAGTAGTCATGGTAATAGCCTCACTTCTCAGTACCAATTTTCATATAGTCAGGATTCTATAGAAGAACAAAGCCAATAAATAGGTATATATATTATAAAAGGAGATCTGTTAGGTTGACTTATGTAATGGGGGCCAGTGGTGGTCATCTGGGAACTTAGTAGCTGCTCAGTCCATGAAGCTAAATGCCTTGGCAGTTTCCATGGAAGAGACAGTGCTGGGAAGCTGAGGACACTAGAATCTGGTGGCCACAGTAGCAATAGATGCTCCGCTTGGGAAGACATGAAGGTGGGCAAGGCAGGTGCAGACTACCTTTTCTTGGGCCACTTTATCCTGGGTTTCCTGCTGGAGAGTGCCACTGACTTTGAGGATGGGTTGTACCCCTCAGCCTTCTCTGGAAGCACCTTCACAGATACATTGAGAGGTCTGTCTTCTATGTGATTTTAAGTCTTGTCAAATTGACGAGACTAACCTTTACACTGTAAATAGTGTGTTCACGTAGAAGAGGTTATGTGGACGTTTTATAGTTGCAAAAGAAAACAGTCAGAAATCAAGGCATCAAGTTAACAGGTTACAACAAAGTTGTAGGTCTTAGATGTTATCTGAATGAAAGTCTTAGCTTTGGGGTTGGTGGAAGCTAGCAGCCTGCTAAATTAATGCAGCCTAAAGATTTTGCCTGATAGTCCAAAGTTATGATAGGTCAAATATTGAAAGTGGGCACTAAATGGCTATAAGGTCCTATATTGCCCAGTTTGGCTTTGAACTCTCTTTATATCTGAGGATGACCTTGAACTTCTGTCCCAGTTGCCTCTACATTCCAGGTAATGGGCTTACAAATGGGAGCCACCAAGCCTGTTTTATGTGATACTGGGTATTGAACACAGGGCTTTGTCCATTCAAGGGAAGTACTCCACAAACTCAGCTACATCTTCAGTCATCTGCTTTATTAAAACATATATATTTGTTACAGCCATTCATTTATTCATTCTCTCTCTCTCTCTCTCTCTCTCTCTCTCTCTCTCTCTCTCTCTCTGTGTGTGTGTGTGTGTGTGTGTGCGCGTGCGCGCGCGTGTGCTTGTGTATGACATAAATGTATAGACTTGGGATATGACTTGAACTGTGACTGTTTTAAAATTAGAATTACCAATTCTGATACACAGTGTCAGAATTTTTTCACATTGTTTTAATACTATGAAGTACTATGAAGTTATTAGGTTCGTTTATGCATTCATTCATTCATTCATGCATTCATTCATTCATTCAGGTTTTTTGAGACAGGGTTTCTCTGGTGCCTGTCCTGGATCTTGCTCTATAGACCAGGCTGGCCCCAAACTCACATCTGCCTGGCTCTGCCTCCCAAGTGCTAGGATTAAAGGCATGCACCGCCGCCTGGCCTAGTTTATTTTTAAAAGTATGTTTGTGATTGTTATCTGTGCCTTTAAAATTTTTAAATTATTTTTTGTCTTTTTAGCTGTCCCCTTTCCTCCAACACAACGGCTAACTTTGAAGGAAGTATTTGAGAATGGGAAACCTAAATCAGATGTTTTGAAGAACCATTTGGTGAAAGAAGGCCGGGTAGAAGAGGAGGTAGCCTTAAAGATAATCAATGATGGGGCTGCCATCCTGAGGCAAGAGAAGACTATGATAGAAGTGGATGCTCCGGTCACAGGTATGAAGTGCGTTTGCGTGGTGGCCTTAGATTTGCACTGATTTTGAGAAATGATCACAGAAATGAGTGTGGTTAATATTTCTAGGGATTTTGAAGCAATCTCGAGATTGGTTAGAATGACTTTTGTTTCTTAAAAAACAGCATAAGGGGCTCAAGCGTGGTGGTCACATACTACTCTTGCAGAGGACCAGATTTTCCTTCCAAGTGTCTGTGGTATGTGGTTCACAACCATTGTAACTCCAGCTATAGGGAGAATCCCACACCTTTGGCCTCTGTGGACACCTGCACTCATATACATACCCCCCCCCACAGACAGACAGACAGACAGACACACACACACACACACACACACACACACACACCTAAAAATTAAGTACACTATTGGGGTTAGGGATTTAGCTCAATGGTAGAGCGCTTGGGCCCTGGGTTCAGTCCTCAGCTCCGGCAAAAAAAAAAAAAAAAAAAAAGTACTGATTAAGTAACTAATTATACAGAAGTCCAGTCAAAAGCCAAAGTGATTGAATTAAGAGTTAAACTTGTCCCTGTTGCTCTAATGTCCTTTTCCTTCTAATTCATAATGTTCACCTCATGTCTTTCTTCCCTAGTGTGTGGTGATATTCATGGACAATTCTTTGACCTGATGAAGTTGTTTGAAGTTGGGGGATCACCTAGTAATACTCGCTACCTCTTTCTGGGTGACTATGTGGACAGAGGCTATTTCAGTATAGAGGTAAAATTAACCTGGTTCTGCTGCCCCTATCCTATCACCTTCTATTAAGATCTGCTCTCCATCCCTTCATAGATGAGGTTAAGATCTGAACACTGGTAGAATTTATCCACTTTGTTACATTTGACTTTTTTTTTATTATATTTGTGTTTTAATTTTACACATCAGCCATGGGTTCCCCTGTCCTCCCCCCTCCCGCCCCCCCCCCCACCTTCCCCCCTGCCCCTCCCCTCCACTCCCATCTCCTCCAGGGCCAAGACTCCCCTGGGGATTCATTTAAACCTGGTGGATTCAGTACAGGCAGGTCCAGTCCCCTCCTTCCAGGCTGAGCAAAGTGTCCCTGTGTAAGCCAAGGTTCCAAACAGTCAGCTCATACATTTGGCTTTCAACTAATAGAGAAATGTCTTATTTTATTTTAAAAACGATCTTTTTTTAACCTGTAGAAAACCTGTCATATGGAAGGCTATATTAAGCTAATTTTGAAAATAAGTATTTGCTGAGCTATCTTTTTTGAAGATGCTGTCTGGACTATATAGAAGGGACAGACATAGCTTTTCATTCTAAACAGTGTCTGCATTAGCTAATCTTAACTAGAAGATTACAGTTGACTCTTAGGGTTAACTTCCTGTGAGAACTTGGCGTCAGGGAGTCCCTTACAGGAGGGAATTCTGGTCCTGGTGCATGTGACAGACAATAACATTCACCAGAAGGCAAAACATGAAGCAGAGCTAATAAAAATTGACAATTCCTTTATATATTTTAAGAAATAGATGATGGAAACATGAGTAGAATTAAAAACAAATATATACTTTTATGTGTAAACAAACTTATTTTGGGACCTAATTCATGTTTGAATGCCATGCAGTTACAGCACATTCATGTTTCGTTTGTATCGTGGGTTTATATCCACCAGGGAAGGATCCTTTTTGAAGAAGTCATCATAATCAACTTTGTAATATGCCCCAGAAAAAACACAAGATGGCAAATTCTCTAGTGTTTTAGTGACTTTAGGCTGTGTGCTCTTCACAGCACAAGAATTTCACTGTACTAGTTTGCTCCTGGTAGAGGAAGGTTTTTTCTTCTTCTCATAGCATTGTTTTTATTTATTTGTTTATTTTTAAAGATTTCTTTATTTATTATGTATACAGTATTCTGTTTGTATGTATGTCTGCACACCAGAAGAGGGTACCAGGTCTCATTATAGATGGTTGTGAGCCACCATGTGGTTGCTGGGAATTGAACTCAGGACCTCTGGAAGAGCAGTCAGTGCTCTTAACCTCTGAGCCATCTCTCCAGCCCCCATAGCATTGTTTTTAAATGTAACTCATCTGTCTTACCTAGTGTTCAAAGAAGAGACAGTTCTGAAGTCCCAGGAAGAATGAACAATAACATTTTTATTTTACTCTTCAGTTAAATGGCAGTGTAGGGAGCTAGGGATGCAATTTAGTGACATGGTACTTGCCTAGCATGCACAAGGCCCTGAGTTTAATTCTCAGGTCTGCAAAAGAGGGTGGGAGTAGACGTTCTATGTCTGAAAAGTTCAGTTTTATCTGCTACTGCCTCAAATTCCTTTAGTGTCGGATTAATAAGGGACAAAGGTTGATGCTATAGATGAAGACAGTAAGTCCAGTTCACTGCTGTGCCTTGTCCTGCTGCTCAGTGGCACTCATGGATGTCCTATAGGCACTGGGTGAGTGGAGGTCATGCTTCCAGACTTTGTCATTGAAAGCTTTCCCCATGGTCAGCACATCATCTCAGTAGGGAGAGGCCAAAGGCTGGGTGTTTAAAAGGCACACTGGGTTTATTTCTTTATGGGTTTGTTAGCACAAGATGATTTAAGAGGCAGAAGGGAAGAATACAGAATGTTTTCAATAATTTATTCATTGTTTTACTTAATTAAATGTATTGTTGTTTTTATGTAAGCAGTGTTGCATGTGACTTAGATTGGCCTCAGACTTGCTATATAGCTGAGGATGACTTTGAACTTCTGATCCTCCTGTGTCATGCTTCCTTGATATTTATGTAGTGCTGAAGATGGAACCCTGGACTTTATGCATGCTAGGGAAATGCTCCACCAACTGTACTAAATCCCTATCCCCTGGAGCAGCTTATTAAACATAAATATTGGGACTGGGGAGATAGCTCAGATGTTAAGAACACAGACTGCTTTTGCAAAGGACCTGGGTTCAGTTCCCAGTACCCACATCATCTTGTGGCTCATAGCCATCTTTAACTCTTGCTCTGGAAAAGATGAGACATTTCTGGCCTCCATGGGCACCGGATCTCATGTGCACACAGACACAGATAGCTGTATAATTTAAAAAAAAAAAAACAAAAAACAAGAAACAAAAAAAACCCAAAAAAACCTTAAGTGTGACAAAATATCTTCTAATTATTTATTACTATCACTTATATTATTTAAAAATAGACTTTTAAAGTTATAATTTTATTTATATTTTGGTGCTGGGGATTAAACCCAGCCTGAATTCTCCCACTCAGCACTTGAGTTTTGTTTTGTTTTGAAGGCAGGTGTCTTTATGTTCCTTAAGCTGGTCTTTTCTTTCTTTCTTTTGAGACATGGTTTCTCTTTGTAGCCTTAGCTGTCCTGGAACTTGCTGTGTAGGCTGGGTTGGTCTTGAATTTCTGCTTTAGCCTCCCAAATAGCTAGAACAACAGGCATATGCTGTCCTCTGGCTCTAGTTCCTGGTTTTTAAATAGTTTCAATTCATTGATACAATTACTAAATTACATTTTAAAATCCGCAATGAGCTTTGTACCTAAATACCATTTTCAGGAAATTGTGTTACATGTTTTTCCCATCCTTTATCAATAATTTCCTGAGTACCAACTTTCTAGCAGGCTGTAAAGTTGTGCATTGGTGTGAAGGTGTCAGATCCCCAGAACTGGAGTTACAGATACTTGTGAGCTGCCATGTGGGCGCTGGGAATTGAACCTGGGTCCTCTGGAAGAGCAGCCAATGCTCTTAACTGCTGAGCCATCTCTCCAGTCCCACATGTACAGTTCTTGCAGAGGACCTAAGTTTGGTTCTCAATACACACTTCAGGCAGCTCACAACTGCCTGTAAACTCGAGCTCCAGGGGGTCCAAATAACTCTTCTTTGGGCACCTGCCCTCATGTGCATATTCTTACACAAAGGCATACACATACACATGTAATGAAAAATAATAAAAATAAATCTTAAAGAGCTAGCCTAGTCTCCTGATATATAATAGGCACTCATTTGTTAAGTGAATGAATATTAATAAATTGTAGTTTGTATTTGACTTTGATATTGGATGGTTTTTTAACTTAACTTTTTTTAATAACATAAAACATAAATGAATTGAAAGTTTTAGGTACAGTGGTGATTTAATTCTTTTTATTCTTAATATTTTATTTACTTTCATTTTATGTGTGTAAATGTTGCCTGAAGGTATTTAAGTACATGCCTGGGGCCCACGGAGGTCAAAAGACAGCACGAGATGCCTGGAAGTGGAGTTGTAGGAGAATGTGAACCTCCATATGTGGGTCCTGGAAACTGTACTCCGGTCCTCTACAAGAGCAATAAATGCTCTTAACTGCTGAGTCATCTCTCCAGCCACCACCCCCTTCCAGTTTTTTGAGATAGTGTCTCATATAGCCAAAGCCCCAAACTTGTTATGTAGCTAAGGCTAACCTTGAACTCCTGATGTGCCTGTCTCCACCTCCCAAGTGCTGGGAGGGAGTATAAGCATAAACCACTATGTGGTTTTTAGTTTTTGGACATTATCTTTAAAATTTTTATTTTGGGGGCTAGAAAAATGGCTTAGTGGTTAAGAGCTTGTACTGCTCTTGCAGAGGACTAGAGCTCTGTTCCGAGCACCCTTACCCGATGGTTCGCAACAGCCTGTAACTCCATCTCCAAGAATCTTAACACCTTACGTGCACATACCATACCCTGATGCACGTACATATTAAAAGTGTTTTCATTTTTTATTTTATTTTAAACATTTTTCATTTGTGTGTGAGAGAGGGGGTGGGGGTGGGGAGATTATGCCGCTTGTGTACAAGTGCCTGTGGGGCAGAAGAGGGTTTCAGATTCCCTTGGAGCTGGAGTTACAGGCAGTTTTGAGCTGCAAGATGAGGGAGTTGGATAGTCAGCTCAGGTCCTCGAAGAGCAGCTCACACTCTGACCTGCTGAGCATCTCTCCAGCCACTGTCTTTTTATTTTTCAGTTTTCTTCGAGAGCTGGAGGAAATCCAGCCCCTCACACACCACAGTTAGCTACTGTAGTACTGAGCTGTTCCCTTGCCCTCAACTTTTTGTTGATTGTTGCAATCTTTTATGTGTATTTTTAAATACATATTCTAAGTCCTTTTAAAATTTAATGTATTTATTTTATGAGTATGAGTGTTTACCTGCATGTATGTCTGTATATTGTGTGTGCAGATGCCCACAGAAGTCAGAAGAGGAAGTCAGACCCCTGGGACTGGAGTTACAGGTGGCTGTAAGCCACTGTGGGGAGGCTGGGAACTGAATCTGGGTCCTCTGCCAGATAAGGAAGCGCTCTTAACTGCTGAGCCGTCTTTTCCAGCCCCTTGTGTGCATTTTTAAATAGAAAATTAGGACTACCACAGGCATTCCTTTTGTAGTCTTTTCCATTCGTCATCATATTAAAAGCATTTTTGTCATTGATTTTTCTACAAAGGTGTATAATTAGTGGCATAGACGCCAGAACTTATTTTTTGCCATTCCTTTAGTGTTGGCCAAATAGGCTTATAGACAATGTTGCTTAGCACCTTTGCCTCCTCTTTCCTTAGTAACAAAAGCCCTGTTTTGTTCCAGAAAGTAGGACTGGGATTGCAAGGGGAATTTCAGACTCAAGAAGGAAGGTTGGTCTGAATTGTTCAGGCAGCTCCAGTTCCGAGCCTTCGGTCAGCCTAAGGACAAGCATAGCCCTTTGCCCACTCTCACGTAGACAGCTCTCTGGCACTGCTCTTGCTTCTGTTTGCACGTCTGTCTTACGGACACCTTTCTACAGGAAAAGGCTCTAGAAAAGTTAAAACTTGGAGGTTTCTTTTATTTTGTTTGATGCAGAATTTCTGAAAGCCCAGACTGGCCTTGAATTCACTGTGAAGCCAAGGTGACTTGTAAACTCAGTGTTTGCCTTCTCTAGCTGTGGGTGCAGGGTAAAGCTTTTGGACATCCACCCTGTCATTTCAAATGTGGACATGTGTCCTGAGGCAGCCATTTCATGACTGTGAGGACTGTGAGGTGGGACTAAGGGTGAAAAGCAGATCCTTTGTGACTCACAGAATGATGAGTAGCAGGAGGCGGCCTGGTTTCTCTGTGACAGTGCTGAGACCATCACCACACATCTGTCCCCCTACACCTTTTTTGAGAATGCTAAATGGCTTTGTAGCTATGTCCTAGTGTGTGTGCGTGCTTACATGCATGCCTATAGAGGTCAAAGGACAACTTGTAGGAGTCGGTTCTCTCCACTCTGTGAGTTCCAAGAATTGAGCTCAGGTTGTTGGGTTAGGCAGCAGATTCCTTAACTCACTGAGTTATCTCTCAGCCCAGTTAATTAGATTTTGTATCACTGTACTGAAAGTGGTATAAAGCTTATTGTCCACTTTGTTCTGTACATTATTGAACTTAGTGTCTTATTGAATATACTTTCAATTAAAAAAAACCTGTTACTGTATGGGGGTGAGGTGGGTGGGTGTGCAGGCTACAGTATGCATGGAGTGGTCAGAGGGCCATCTTGTGGAGGTAGTTAACGTCCTCTCACCTTTGTGTAAGTTCTTGGGATTGAACTCAGGTCACCAGACTTACACAGCAAGCTCTTTACCCACCGGTCATCTCACTTTGATATATCTTTAATAGCATGTCTGACTTTTCCTTAAATCAAATTCTTAAAAGTTCTTGATTTTCTGTTGGGGGGCAGGAGCTTATTATTTGTTTACTATCCATGAAGCTGAAATCAAAGTAAAAGGGTAAAGGGAGACAGGAAGAACTAATAGATGGGTCAGTCAGGGCAGGACTTTCAGAGACTACACCTTTGGTTAGAAACTGGAATGACCTTCAAGAGCAAGGACAGGTAAGTGGAGGGTCCAGTCTACGCAGAGGGTACTAGGAAAGCTCAGTAGCAGGAACGGCCCGGAGAGCAACAAGGCTGGGGTGGTGAGCACACTCATGAGTAAGGGGTTAGGAGGTGTAGCAGAGGGACAGACAGAGGTTAGGTGTGGGCAGGCCTTGCAAACCTAGCCAGGGAGTTTAGGTTCATTCCAAATGTAATATGAAGCTACCGGGTTACTATTTTAATTGCTATTGCTTTTTTATGGGTTGGGGGACTTTGAGACATGGTTGTGTCTCAGAACAAATTTCTCTGACTGTTTTATAGTAAACTGACTGCAGGAGCCTAGGGCAGGAAGAGAGACCCCAGTTAGGAATCACAGTGCAGTTTGAGTCCTTGTGTCTGAAATGCTTGTTTCTTCTTGCAGAGGTTTCAGGTACTAAAGCATTTGCTTAGAAGCTACCAGCGGAGCATCCCTCATCCAAAAGTAAAATCTGAAATACTCCAAAGCCAAGTCTTTGGGAGTATCATGTTGACACCAAGTTTCAGGTTTTTGGCCTATGTCAGATTTTGGAATTTATAATCGGTCTGTAACATGGATAAGAGATACCAGTAACAGACAAAAGAGTCTTTCTCATTCTTTTTTATAGCGTCATGGTAGTGTGTGTGTGTGTGAGAGAGAGAGAGAGAGAGAGAGAGAGAGAGAGAGAGAGAGAGAGAGAGAGCGCACAAAGGTTCTTGCAGTGTAGGTGATTGCCAATATTTAGCTGTGACAGTGTTGTAGCATGTTTACGTGTTTTCATATTGGTAGAAATGCATGACTTAAAAATGGGTCAAGAGTTAAGTAAATAATGTAGTTTTGTCAGGTTTTGCTGCATTGTCTTTACCATGCAATTTCTTTTTTATATATCTATTTATTTTATGTATATTAGTGTTGACCAGCATGTATATGTGTGTACCATGTATGTGGCTGGTACCCTAGAAGTCAGAAGAGGGCATCAGATACCTTGGTACTGGAGTTCTAGATGGTTGTGAATCAACATGTGGGTGCTGGGACCTGAGCCCAGGTCTTCTTTCTGGAAGACAATGAGTGCTTTTACTGCTGAGCATTCTCTCCAGCCCTGCTGTACCTTCCTTTTCACACAGTGAAACATGTTTGTGTTTTCTTGCCCATGGATCTCATCATTCGATTTCTTCCCTAGGACTTCTTTTCAGTGCGTAGATCACCTGTTCTTTGTCACTTGTCAGGTGCTGTGTGACATTAGAGCTAACTTTATTGTTTAAAATGGCATCTGACCCCAGAGCTGTTTATTTAAAGGCTCATTATTACCTCAATGGTCTTATTTTTTGTTTTTATGAGGCAAGATTTGATACTGTAGCACAGGCTAGCCTCCAGTTCAAGGCAGTCCCCCTGCTTTAGCCAACTCAGTGCTGGCACTCCAGGCATGAGCTGCCATGCACAGCTTTCACTTGGTGATTTGTGATGCCACCTTTATTGTATACAGATATTCGTATGAACGTGGATCTGTTTCTGGACTGTGATAAAATACTGGTATATTGTGGAACATAAGTTTTTGGTATTATTTTTAATGAGCTTAAGTTTTATTATGTAACCAGACTGGTCTAGAACTCCTTATGTAGTCTAACCTAGCCTTGAATTCATGATCCTTTGCCTGAATACAGGGATGACAGGCCTATGCTACCATGTCTGGCTCAGGACATTGTGGGGTTTTTGTTGTTGTTGTTGTTGGAGACAGTGTGTCACATAACCTAAGCTGCTTCAGTTTACTGTGTAGCTGAGGTTGACTTTGAACTATTGGTTCCTTTCAGATTTTTCTGCTTCTGCCTCTGAAGTGCTAGTATTATGGGTTTGGGACATTATGTTTTATTTATGGGTCCTGGGATTCAAACTCAGAACCTTGTGCATGCTAAGCAGACACTCTACCAACTGAGCTATATCCCTAGCTTTTTGTTGCTGTTCTATATGTATTTTTTTTTTTTTTTTTTTTTTTTAGTTTTTCGAGACAGATTTCTCTGTGTATCCCTGGCCATCCTAGAACTTGCTCTGTAGACCAGGTTGACCTTGAACTCACAGAGATCCACCTGCTGGATTAAAGGTGCGCACCAAGGCATGCACCACCACCGCCCGGCTTTAAATATAATTTTTATACCATGGTACCCTAGTTCATATTTTTATATAAAAGCTTGTTCATTTATGTATTCAATTTTATATCCTATTTTGCTGAATTCTTCTATTATTTAAGCTCCTTTTAGTATTGATTTTTCTGTTTTCAATTATACAGTTATATTGTCTGCACGTAATGATACTTTACATTTTTCCTTTACCCATTCTGAAGCCTTTACTTGATTTCATTTGTCTAATTATATTGGCTAACACCTCTATTGTAACATTGAATAGTGATAAATAGTAAATAATCTTTCCTTGTTCTTGGTCCTAGTGTTTTCCATCGTAAAACAGTGATGCAGGTTTTGGGACTATAGTATGTATGTTGGTAGCTTTGCCCGGAGAGTTCTCAGTGTTTAGATACTTAGGAGAGATTTTATGAAGGCTATTCTACCAAATTTAAGGGTAACGTGAAAGCTAGAAGATTACATTCTCAACTTGGGGCTTACAGTGAGATATACCAGATAGCACATCATTTTGATTTAGTCAAATTGTCTTTATGTATTGTCATGGTCATGAAGAACATTTAACCTTTAATTGTGTCTCCTAGTGTGTGCTGTATTTATGGAGTTTAAAGATTAACCATCCTAAAACATTGTTTCTGCTTCGAGGAAATCATGAATGCAGGCACCTTACAGAGTACTTCACCTTCAAACAGGAATGTAAGTATACATCTCTAGAGAATGTTTAGTTACCTCATGTGCTGCCATGCTCAGTTAAGATCATACTTTCAAAATAAAAAAAATAAGCCAGGCTTGGTGGCTCTCGCCTGTAACTCAATACTTGGGAGGCTGAAGCAGAAGGACCACCACAGGCTTGAAGCCAGCTTCGACTATAGAGTGAGACCCTGTTTAAAAGAAACAGAGAAGAAAAAATAGGTACTCCTACGCTGTTATCAGAGAATGAGTTTATCCAACACCCACACCTCACTCTACTGATTGATAGATTGGTCTCCATGTGTTCAGATTGGGTCTTCTTGCCAGTAACATCCTGTGTTGGACATGGGGGTGGTTATAATGGCAGCCTTCTTCCTAGTAGAGCCTGCAAGGAGAGGTCAGAGTTATTAAAAGAAATAGTAAGCCAGGTTTAGTGGTCATGCCTGTAATCCCAACACTTGAGAGGTGGAAACAGGATTAGGAATTCAAGGCCAGCCTTGGCTACATGGGTAAATTCAAGGTCAGTTTGGGCTACATGAGACCTGTTCTCAAAAAACAAGAACACAAAAAAATTTCCTTAGACACTAAAGTCTGTTGCAAATAAAGCATCTTCAGATCATAACAGCCTCAGAAGTTTACTGAAATAAACACACCATCAGATAATGACCAGGAAAGTTTTCAAATTAGATTTACTCTTGGTAGGTATTTGAATTGGTGTCAAGTATTTAGACAGCAATTTTGTAATATTTGTGAAGATTGCAGGTATGCATTCCCTTTGCTCAGTATTTTGACTTGTCAGACTGTATACTGATGCTAAAGCATTGTCAGGAGTTCAGTGAGCTCACACATGAATCTTGTCACATTTAGCAGGGTCAGAGTCTGGATCCTGGTAAGTTTTGCTCAACTGAGATCACAATATTGTAAGGACTGTGAGAGTCTTCCTCTGAGGTCACCAGTTGTTTGGAGTCCTTGAAACTGTGGGTTTAAGTTTTTCTTTTCCAGCTAGCTCCTAACTTGGGGGTCACTCTTGGTTTTTAAATACTACTTTCAGGTTTTTGACATACGAGTCCCATAGGGAGTTCCTAGTGTAGGTGTTGGTTTTCTTCTGGCCCAGTTTGAATGAGTCTCTGACTTCTATAGTCAGCTAGCTGGAGGAAGCCTCTGCTCTTTAAACGTTCATGTGCTTGGGCCATGTCCATCTGGGAGAATCTTCCCTTTGCTGTCTAGGGAAGTGTAACAGTAAGAGGCTTATCATAGGCAGTTTCCATAGACTCAGAAAAAGTGGATGATTATATTATACCAAGTGGAAGCTAGTGGGAGTCATGTTGCAGTTTGCCCAACACAGATAGATGGATGAAAACCAGTAAGATAGTTGCTTTTTAAGGATGTTCATGTCAGTGTAAATTATAATCAGAAAATAATTGTCAATAAAGGGCCGATTAAATATAATATGTTAGTATTAGAGACAGGTGTGGAAGTGTGGCTGTTAGAAGATTATTTTTGTGGATCCAGTCTTTCCTTCTACCTTTATGTGGGTTCCCAGGATTAAACTCGGGTTCTCAGTCTTACACAGCAAGTACTTTACCTGCTGAGTCATCTTTCTGGTCCCTGAAATATTTTTAAAGCAATGATTGGCCACTATTTAAATATTAAGGGATCTGTATGTGCTGTCTGGAGAGATGCTCAGATATGCTGTTAGCTGAGGAAACCATTTACTGGCCATGTACACTGTGTGCAGAAGAAACTGGCATTGTGTTTACTTCTGGGGTGCTGGGTCAGAAGGTCTTACTTTACTATCCTCTCTAGTACTATTTGAATTATTATTTTTTTTTTTGCCATCATTATGTACTACTTTAGTAATTTTTTTTCAAGCTGCAAATTAGCAGTTTAAAATTACTCGGTTGGGGACCAAGTATTGGGAGGGCTTTTTATTTGTTTTATTTTCTTAAAGATGTGATCTTGCTATGTAGACCTTGCTGACCTCAAACTCACTATATATCGGCTGTCCTCAAACTTTCCTAGCTCCTTTAGCCTCTTGAGTAGATGCTACTACTCCTGGATCTTACAGGCTTTTGTTGTTGTTTTTTGTTTTTGTGTTTTAAGGCTGGGGGTATACTTCAGTGCATGTGAAAGGCCCTGAGTTCAACCCTCAGCACTATAAATAAGTATTTTTTAATGTTTATTTTTTTATTTTGTGTATGTGCATGGGAATGAGCATGCCTGGGCTTGTGTGGAGGCCCTTGACTCGACTCTCCCTTCTACCGTGTGAGTTCTGAGGATGGAATTCTGGTGTGGGTCAGCAACAAGTGCTGTGTCCCACCAAGCCATCTCACTGGCTCACAAATAGGTTTTTGAAGTACTCCTAGTAACTCAGATATATGCAACTGATTCAGAATGACTGGAGGGCCCGTGAGATGGCTGAGCACTTGTTCCTGAGCCTGATGGGCTGAGTTCAATCCCCAGGAAGTTGTCCTCTGACCTCCACATTTGTGACATTATGTATGTATGTGCACGTGCACACATGATGTAAAAGAAATCAAAGAATGACTGTGCCAATGTCTGAAAAAACTTTCTACTCTCTGTCACCTTCATCTACTTTTAAGATTTGAAAGTACTTTTCAGTTTCTCTAAAACATCACTGTTTTTGCCTAGAAAATGAAATAATATGTATAAAACAGCTGATAAAGGAAGTCAGCTACTTGTACTTAGGATTAAGTGAGTGGCAAGAAAATTGCCTGTGGATGTCCTGTTCTGAGTGAAGTGGGTGTGTGGTTTGGGTTTTGACACAGGGTCCTGCATTGCCAGGCTATGCACAGCAGTTCATTGAACTTAGGCTCAGGCTTCTTGCTTGGTTTGATTTTTAAGGAGCATTTACTGTACTTCTCTCACTTGTTCTCCCCCTTTAAGCGAAGTTTCCCTTTGTTCTTTTGTGGGTTTTGGTGCTGGAGAGTGAAGTAGATTTCTTTTGTGATCAGCATAATTGGTTCCATAATTGGTTCTGACTATTTTTAGAAGATGGAACAATAGGTTCAGGAAATGCTTTGAGCGTCTTATTTTGCCCAGAGCTTCTTACCTCCTGTCTCTGTTTGCTTTCAGTGTGCTTCTCGATATACTTCAGCCCAGTCACTTAGTCTCCTGTATAGCATCTCCCACTTCATTTCTAACCCTGCATGCAAGATGCAGATAAGTCTTGGAGCAAGCATACACATTAAAGTACAAATATGATGTTATTCCTATATAAGGAAAAGCATAGTGTGTTGCATGGTTGCTCACTGATAAGCTGATTTCGCCTATGGGCCACTGTGGCTTTTAGAATCAGAACCATATAATTAATGCTAAGTGGCATCAGTTGCATTGTGTGCAGCTGCAGGCTTGTTAATGTTTTTTAAGGAGTGTGGGCAGAAGCTTTTCTTGTCTCATATCAATATTTGTGTGTGTGTGTGTGTGTGTGTGTGTTAACAGTCCTATTTTTACTTTTTACTTTGAGATAGAGTCTAAGTTCCCCAGGTTGGCCTTGTATCTCTTAGCTAGATGGGATTACAGTCCTGTGTCTCCAGGCCTTCATCACATTCATTCTTATTTATACTGGGATATTTAAATTGTTTTGTTTTGTTTTTGAAACAGGGTTTCTCTGTGTAGCCCTGGCTGTCCTGGAACTCACTATGTAGACCAGGCTGGCCTCGAACTCACAGAGATCTGCCTGCCTCTGCCTCCCAAGTAATGGAATTAAAGGTGTGTGCCACCACTGCTTGGCTGGGAGAGGTGTTTTTAAGATAAGGGCTTGTTAGGCTGCCCAGGCATGCCTTGAATTTGCTACACAGTCCCTGCTGGCTTCAAACTCTCAGTGAGCCTCCTGCCTCATCCTCCTGAGATTCTAGGCATGTGTTCCCATGCCTGGCTAACGGATAATTTTTTACATACCATCTTTTTATTGTTATGTACTTAGAAAGCAAGAAGTCTGGATGTATTGATCCCATCTCATAGTTCTAGATCCAGATTTCTCAGGGAGGGTAGTCTGTTGTTTCATGAACTATTTTTTGATAGCTTACTGACAAGTTCCAGAAACTCTTGTAATGAGTTTCTTAATGAAAACAGTGCCGTCACAACATGTTTTTAAAGAACCAATGCTGTTGGTGGTTGCTGCATTATGTAGAGTAGCAGACTGGCCTGTTAGACTCTGGTGTGTCCATAAAGTCAAGGGCTGTGTACTTCGTTTTCTTTTCTTTTTCTTCTTTCTTTTTCTTTTTCTTTTTCTTTTTCTTTTTAATTATCAAGCTGCTCTAGAAGGATGACAGAACTTTACCTTACCCTCAGGATTCTTCAGCTAGGCTAGAAAATTCAGTTGTCTCGGTACTGCACACCCCTTTAATCCTGCCACAGGAGGCAGAGGCAAGTGGATCTCTAGTGGGGATCGGAGGGACAGAGAGAGAAAAGACACAGACAGAGGGGCAATTTTTAGTGAATGCAAAGAAAAATTAAGAAAATATATGCTGCGTGGCTAGGCAGGTTGTAGTTTCTTATAAATAATGCTGACTCTCAAAACTCTTCCTAGAATTCTTTTAAAATTATGTTTTTATTGCTGTCCATGGATGATGCATGCCTGTAATCCCAGCACTTAGGAAGTGAATTAAGGTCAGATTGGGCTATGAGACCTTCTTTTCTTTTAATTACATGTAAAAGTTTGTTCCATCCTGTTGTATTATTGGCAATAGTTAAAACTTCTATAAATGTGACCCTGTGGTTGTGATTAGTTCTCCTTTATTTTAGAGAAGTCTTATCCTACAATATAGACAATAATTTTTCATGAAAATAAAATTCTTGAATCAGCTAATTTGACCTTCAGGAATTATAAATTTGGGTATTTAGATTCTGTATAATTTAAACGTAAAAATAATGGTGTAAACAGTGGCACATGTCAGTAATCCCAGAACTCAGGAGGCTGCTGGTTCTAGGCCAGCCTAAGCTTCATGGCAAGATCCCATGTTGAAAATTCACAGGATAGGGAGGTAACCATTTGGTGGAGCACTTGCCTAGCATTTTTAAGGCCATGGGTTCCAATCCCTATACTCTGATTAGGAAGAATTTGTGAGGATGCTTAAGAACATGAATGTGTCTGAGTTCTGCCACTGATAAGTTTGCAGTTCTGGCCATTGAGCCCAGTTCCCTCCCCTTTTATTTAATTGTGTTTGTATTTATACATGTATTTATATGTATGTCTGTGCACTACATACATGCCTGGTGCTCTCAGAGGCCAGAAGAGGGTATCCGATACCCTGGAACTGGAGTTCTAGGTGGTTGTGAATCAGCATGTGGGTGCTGGGAACTGAGCCCAGGTCCTCTGGAAGAGCAAGAGTGCTTTTACTGCTGAGCCGTCTCTCCAGCCCCAGTGCCCCTTCCTTTTCACACGGTGAACCATGTCGTCATTCGATCTCTTCCCTACAGCCATGCCTCCTCCTAGGACTTCTTTTCAGTGCGCAGATCACCTGTTCGTTGTCACTTGTCGGGTGCGGTGTGATGTTAGAGCTAATCGTACTGTTTGAAATGGCATCTGACCCCAGAGCTGTTTCATCAACCTGGAGTTACAGACAGTTGTGAACTGGCATGTGGATGGTGAGGACTGACCCTGGTTTTATGGCAAGTCATCTAGTACTCTTAACAACTGAACCACCTCCAGCTGCCTCCCTCAGCTTTTAAATGAAAGAAAGGGATTCCTTCATAGGGATGCTGTGAAGATGATCGGGGTTAACAACACTCAGTTACAACCACTGTGTGCCAGGCGTGACTACACTTTACACACATCTGAGTGCACTTTAATCCTCACAGCATCATGACTTGAGAGGATTATCATTGTATGGAATGGGAACTTTCCCATGAGTTGGGAAAACCAAAGCACATGGAATGAAGACATTCTCCCAAGATTCTAAGCTTAAAGCTAACAGACCTGAGGTCCAAACTGAGAGAGTTAGGTTACAGATCATTTATCTGACCACCATGCTGGGTCAGGAGATTAGCTCACTGATATATACTGTGGTCACTATACATAGGTATACTCACTATACATCTATAGATAAGTATTCATTAGAGAAAATTAGGAAAATATGGCAAAATAGGATTACAGATTACTGTCTCAGGGGAAAAAAAGGTAACATATGACCACCTATTTTACTCACATACTAATGCACCATGAATTTCTTTTCACCTAATTTGGCTTTTGGCCTCCTGTTTTGATTTACAGAATGGCTCTCCCCAGATCTGGCATCTGTTTGGAAGTAAGCTAAGGGCTTTTTCCAAATCATTGTTAGGGTGAAAAGCAAGGTACTGGATGGTGGTGTGGAGCATGGAGTACTATTCCACTTCAACTCTTAACCTATAGGCAGGGTTAGGACTCTTTTATTTAAAGGAATTTCTATTGGTGTTGGTAACAAAAGGAGTCTGCCTTTGGATTTTCAGGAGAAAATGTCCAACACTGACCATATATTAAAAGATTTTTATTTTGAACAGATGTTATACTTGCATCTGGATCTACTTTTGAAAAGCAAAGTAAGGATGTAACTATAAGAAGGTATAAAATTAGTGCTGGGCTGTGGTGGCACACTCCTTTAATCTCAGCACTTAGGAGGCAGAGGCAGGAGGATTTCTCTGAGTTTGAGGCCAGCCTGGTCTACAGAACGAGTTCCAGGACAGCCAGGGCTACACAGAGAAACCCTGTCTTTAAAAAAGAAAAAAAAGATACAAAACATGGTTCTTACAAACTCCAAGCTCATATTAAAGTAGTGTATGTTATAAAATAAAAGGTTTATCTGCCATTGTGATAAAATGTGAAAAGAACCCACAGATTCCCTTAAGGCCAAACCCCTATCACACAGTATTTGCCACAAAGAGAAAACCTGGATTTTCATTAATGGAAGGCCTTCTCACTTGAAGTAGTCCATGGTTTACACTTTCCTTTAGGGATCTCTTCTCTATCTCTTGTCTAGTCACTGCACTCTGACCCAGATTAAGACTCACACATCTTTAATCCCAGCACTTAGGAGGCAGAGGCAGGTGGACCTCTGAGTTAGAGGACAGCCTGGTCTACAGAGGGAGTTCCAGGACAGCCAAGACTATAGAGAAATCCTGTCTCAAAACAACAACAAAATGATGAAGTAAAAAATACAAAACAGTTCAATAATCCAAACATTTTTTTGTTTTGTTTTGTTTTTTGAGACAGGGTTTCTCTGTGTAGTTTTTTGGTGCCTGTCCTGGAACTCACTCTGTAGACCAGGCTGGCCTCGAACTCACAGAGATCCACATGACTCTAACTCCCGAGTGCTGGGACTAAAGGTGTGCGCTACCACCACCTGGCAATCCAAACATTTTTTTTTTTTTACATAAACTAGAATAATAATAATTTGCTTACACATCTTTAAAGTAATGAGCAAAAAAGAAGGGGCTTGAGAAATGGCTCAGTGGCTGAAGTTGTTCTTGCAGAGGGCTGAGGTTCAGTTCCTAGCGCCTACATAGCAGCCCACAATGCTCCTCCTCTGTGTACACGTCTGTGCACACACATGGGCAGAACATTCACACACATAAAAGTAATACATCTTTTAAAAAGAACAAAATGAACAGAAATAGTTTTCAGTACTGTGGGGACAGTTCCACATGGGGTGGGGCAGGGACCCACTCTATCTTAGAAGCCCCATGGATCACAAATACCAGGCTTCCTTTGTAAAAGCTTTGCTGGCAGAATTTGAGGATCCTAGAAGGACCCTCAGAGAAGCCCAAAGCCATAGCTTCCCTCCTGGTGATATGATGCTGCCTAATAATTGCCAGCTGTGTTTTCAGGTTTCCAGGGCAACAGAGCTAGAAAGTTAATCTAAGGAAATACTTGTCTTTAGGAAGGGAAGGAAGCCTGTTATCCCTTGGCTGCAACTCTTGTAAGACATCTCCTCATGAGTGGGATCTTTAGACTTGCCTGAAACCAGTGGCTTCTGAGCTGGCTTCACCTTCTGACACAGGGTCTTCTAGGCATGACACTGTTCATTCTTTGACTCTGTCCTCTTTTGGTAGGTCGGATTAAGTATTCAGAGCAGGTGTACGAAGCGTGTATGAACACATTCGACTGTCTTCCTCTTGCTGCTCTCTTAAACCAGCAGTTTCTCTGTGTACACGGAGGAATGTCACCTGAAATTACTTCTTTAGATGACATAAGGAAAGTAAGTAACCTTTTGTTGTTTTCACAGAGTCTGCTGTTAAATTTTTGTTCTTTATCCCAGCCAATTATATATTATATATAAAACATATAATAATAGCTAAAATTAAAAGAAAAGACAATCAGAAGTAGAAAAACAGAACTTACCCGTGATCTTGTCATTGTTGGATAGCTGTTAACACTTGAGATACATATATTTCTCACTTCTTTCTCTTTTTAAAATTAAAATTTTTGTCTTGTTTTTTGAGACAAGGTTTCTCTGTGTAGCCCTGCCTGTCCTGTAACTCACTTTGTAGACCAGGCTGGCTTCGAACTCAGAAATCCACCAGCCTCTGTCTCTGTGCTGGGATTAAGGACATGTGCTGCCACCACCACCTGGCCTTGAAATTAAATCTTAATGACTAAAAGTATACTATTCTTAATCTATAATTTTGAAACTTATGTATTTTAAGAACATATGAAATTTATGTATCTTAAACAGGGTCTCTCTGTAAAGCCCAGGCTAGTCTTAAACTCAAATAATTCTCCTGCCTCATCCACTAAAATGCCAGAATTATTCAACATACACCACCATGCCCAGCTTGAAAACTTTAAATTAGGTTCCAGTGCGCAAGAAACATGAAAGTGTCCTTCGCCAGGTCCCTTAACCTTTGAGTTCATTGTCTTTGTGAAATAAGTCCTCGGAGCTCTGCCAGCTCTGAATGCATTGACGTTAACATCCTAAATGGTAGGGGCTGATTCCCCATTTTCCTTACACCGTGATTATTTCCAGGATTCCGTGTCTTCTGCTGAGGAAAGAGGAGCAGCCGTGTCCACTTGCGCTGCTGCTCATGCGCCTCCTCACTCTCACATTCTCTCAGTTCCCACAGGAGGTACAAACCAAGATGGCCCTGAGCCACAGCAGTCTCCCCAGGAAGAGGTCCACTGTGTGCTGGCTCTTAAGCATCAAGCCTTTCTCCGTTAGTAGATTTGTTTTTAACAATATGAGTCAATTGTGATAAAAAGCTCCCCTCTCACACAGCAGAAGCCCTCTTCTTGACTCTGAGATGTTCCAGTCTGTTCAAAACCTAAGTAGTTATATTCTTTGATGTCTTTTTTTTGTTTTTAGTTAAAGCAGCAGTGACTAAAAATGTAAGTTAATAACAAATATTAAAGTGTTGCCACTACATAGGATTGAAAGAATGAAAAGCCTTTAGTAAAGAAAACATCTCTAGGTTAGGGATTTAGCTCAGTGGTAGAGCGCTTGCCTAGCAAGCACAAGGCCCTGAGTTCAATCCTCAGCTCAAAAGAAAAGAAAAAGAAAAAGAAAACATCTCCATTGGAATAAAGTAAGCAGTGGAAGACCGACTGCCAAGCTTTCTGTAACGCTGTTTCCCATAGAAAACCGAATTAACTTCAGATTAGTGTCTAAGAGTCTGTGGTGGCTGATTGCACATTTGAGTTGAAGGAATGCTGCACTAGATTAGCACAGAAGGAAAGGCCCTTTTCTACAGGGTTCTCAGATGACAGGATCGGACACTTACAAACCTTTATTGTAGAACACTCATTTTCTCACAGGACCATCCTTCTGGGCTCACTGCCTCATCTTTCACACATTTCTGTAGGTGGAAGGGGACTTTTGACCTGCCTGCTTCCAAGAACCGGTTTGCTTTCCTGATTTTTTTCCCCTTTTGGCTCTTGTGTGTCTTCTAGTTAGATAGGTTTACTGAACCTCCTGCTTTTGGGCCAGTGTGTGACCTGCTCTGGTCTGATCCCTCAGAGGAGTATGGCAGTGAGAAGACCCTGGAGCATTATACCCATAACACTGTCCGAGGCTGCTCCTACTTCTTCAGGTAAGCTGGTCCTCAAAGGAGAAGCAATGACACAAACGGGTTTTAGTTTGTAAGCTTTATTTTCACTATTTTAATTACATAAATGTGTATGTCTGTGGGTATATGTAGATGAGTGCAGATGCCTGTAGAGGGAGGCTAGAGACATAAGCGCTCTTGGAGCTGGGAATGACAGGCAGCTGTGAACCACCAATTATGGGTGCTGGGAACTAAACTTGGGTCTTCTGCAAGAGGAGTGTACGCTCTTAACCACTGAGCCATTTTCCAGCCCCTGTGATCTGTTCTAGGAAATTATTATTTTTAAATGTTTTAAATGTTTTTGTGTGTAAGTACTGAGCCTGCATGTCTGTCTGTGTACTTCCTGTGTGCCTGGTGCACTCCGAGGTTAGAAGAGGGTATTAGATCCCCTAGAACTGGAGTTATGGAGCTGCCAGCCAGGTGGGTGCTAAGAACTGAACCCGGGTCCTCTGAAAGAGCAGTAAGTGTTCTTAACCACGGAATCATCTCTTCAGCCCTGATTTTATGAAATTAATTTTTTTAAGGCAGGGTTTCTTTGTATAGCCTTGGCTATCCTGGAACTTGCTCTGTAGACCAAGCTGGCTTTGAACTCAGAGATCCACCTGCCTCTGTTTCCTGAGTACTGGGATTAAAGGCATGTGCTACCATGCCCAGTCAATCACTCTGCTCTTTATTTCTCTTTTTTCTCTTCCTTCCTTCCTTCCTTCCTTCCTTCCTTCCTTCCTTCCTTCCTTCCTTCCTTTTTGGTCCTGGAGATCAAACCCAGGACCTCACACATGGCCGGGCAAAGCACTTGTTCAATTCCTTAAAAGCAGAAAACTTGGGTTGGGGGTTTAGCTCAGTGGTAGAGCGCTTGCCTAGCAAGCGAAAGGCCCTGGGTTTGATCCTCAGCTTAAAAAAAAAAAAAAAAGCAGAAAACTTAATGTTGTCTTAGACATTAGTCCATTAGTGTAGTATAGTGAACACAGCTGCCTTCCAGTGTTTTGATGTTATCATCTCTAAATGATCTATTATTTGTTCCTAATTATCATCTAGTTACTACCTAAAGATTTTATTTCTTTTTATGTATGTGGATGTTTTTGTGTGTGTCTGTGTGTGTGTGTGTGTGTCTGCATGTCTGCGTGTCTCTGTGTGTGAACTACATGTGTGCCTGGTGCCTGCAGAGACAAGAAGGTATTGGATCCCCTGGAGCTGGAGTTACAGAGACTGTGAGCAACCTGTGGGGGCTGCAAACCGAACCTGGGTCTTTTGTAAGAGCAGGAAGTGCTCTTTACCACTGAGCATCTCTAGACAGTGAGCAGGCATGGTAGTATACACCTTTAATCCCAGTGCTTGAGAGAGAGACATGCAGATCTCTGTGATTTAGAGGCCAGCCTGCTCTACATAGTGAGTGCCATGCCAGCCAAGGGCTACATAGAGGAATCCTGTCTCAAAAGAGAGAGAGAGGGAGAGAGGCCAGGGGATCATATTATACATTGAAAAGTTCCCCAGCTTTTGGAACTTCTGGTATAGACAAAAATAAAAAATGAACAGGACACTATGATCTAAGCCTAGGACATTTCCTGGAAGTTGGCTATTGCTCACATGTGACATTTTGGTGTGGTTTGCCAAGCAAGAAAAAAAAAAGAAGAAGAAGGAAGAAAGAAGAGAAAATAGGGAAGTTTGAAATGTAAATTTTTTAATTCCAGTGTTTTATTATGACAAATAATGCATTTATTTAGTTCACTAAAATACTCACAGATTGGCTAAGATAATACAGTAACTAAAGTAAACATACAAAAGAAAAGAAGCGTTAATTTATTTGCCTTTAAACATTTTTTTGGGGTTTTTTTTTTTTTTGCCTTTAAACATTTAAAAAATAATCTTTTTTTATTCTCTTCTAGCCTTTCTAGTGACTTATTTAGTGAAACAATTTAACCTTTCCTTCTTTTGACATTGCTTAAGAACTTAACATTGTTGGCTGAATGTCACTTGGTACAGTTTCTGTGTTTACTTGCCAGCACCTCTTATAATACATAGGCCTTCCACTCAGAAATCCTCCTTCTGAAACTTAGCTTGGGGATGGGGATTGCAGCGAACTCCCACACTCACTGGGGTTCACTGTTACCCAGTCAGTCCCCACAGAGCTCTAGCATTCATGGACACACACTATGCAGAACAACCAAACAATGTCTGAGTCCCCCCTGGACGGCATGCAGCTGAAGTTAGAAGTCATGCTCTGACTTTTTTTCCCCAAATCTTCATTTCTTTTGTTTTATGTGTATGAGTGTTTTGCTCACATATGTGTTTGTGCACCATGTCTGTCTGTTGTCCATGGAGGCCAGAAGATGGTATCAGATTACTGGAACTGGACTTATGGATGTGGGAGCCGAGGACCAAATCCAGGTTTTCTGCAAGTGCAGGAGGTGCTCTTAATCACTGAACTCTCTCCTGCCCCATCTTGCATTCTGTCACTGTTTTTGCACTTTGTGTCAGCCATTTCAGTGTTGACAGTGGTACTCAAGCACAGTGCCAAAGTGCTGTCCAGTGTTCGTGAGCACACTTGGACTATGATGTAACTTACAGAGAAAATGGGTCTGTGCTAGATCTGTCAGGTGTGAGTTGTATCACTGACCGTGAGTTCAGTGTTCATGATTCTATAGTGTATTTCCATAAATGGTCCTTATGCAGGAGGAACATCTGACACATGTAAGTGATTGATGAAAATACTGTGGCTGAAGGCTCCTAGGAATCTTTGAGTCCATTTAGCCCCCTAGGAAGTCATGGTATGACTCCTTAGTCTTAGGCTTCACCAAGATTTTACAACCTCCTACCTCATCCCTAGGGCCTCCGTTAACCCACTCCATAGTCTGTGAACGGCTATGTTCATTGTTCCTGTGGCAGTCAAGAGCAGGGACTTCTAGTTTTGCGATGGTGACAGTGTTGGTCTGAAAATTAGACATTTCCATTGAGCATAGTGAAAGCAAACTTGATCCCCTTCTTTTTTAGACAGGATCCCATGTATCCCAAACTGGTCTCAAACTTGATATGTAGGAAAAGATGACCTGAACTTATGATTCTTCTCTCTCCCCCTCCAAGTACTAGGATCACAAGTGTGTGTGTAGCATCCCTAGTATATGGTTCAGGGGGCTGAACCCAGGACTTTGTGCATGCATGCTAGGCAAGCACTGTCCCAATTCAAGAAACAAACATTGAAAAAAAAAAACAAAAACAAAGGTAAGTAGTTAACATTTACATACTCTCAGGATAATTTTATATTCTCTAGTTCTTCCTATTTGTTATCCAGGAAAGTAAAAATAATAAGACTGTTTTGGGAGTATATGCAGATATCATTAGAATATGGTGGTCTAGGGCTGAAGAGATGGCTCAGTGGTTAAGAGCACTGACTGCTCTTCCAGAGGTCCTGAGTTCAATTCCCAGCACCCTCAAGGAGGCTCACAGCCATCTGTAGTGGGATCCTATGCCCTCTTCTGTCATGCAGGGATGCGTGCAAGCAGAGCACTCGTATACATAACATGTGGTCTATTATATTTATATCTACTCCTAAAATAGCCACACATAGTATTATCTTGGCATTGCTATTACATATAAAGCTATAAGTAGATTCTTTTAGTTTTCTAAACGTTTGATGAAGGAAGAAATTCATGTACTCATTTTGTAGCACTTACTGTATTACACATACATGCACCATGCTGTTGTGGTATATTTTCATATCAAAATACCAAGAAAAGTTTTGATTGTATCGTTAGTATTAAAGTTGTATCATTAGTGTTAAGATAAAACAAATGAAAAGATGGAGAAACTGATTCTATTCTAAGGCATCATCTTCAGGTTTGATAGTAATATGTATTATTGAAATAGAAATCACTGGTTTCTGAGCTCTTAATAAAAGTTCAGTGGTGGTGGTAGAGAGATGGCTCTGTGGTTAAAGGCACTAACTGTTCTTCCAGAGGACCTGGGTTCAGTTCTCAGCACCCACATGGTGGGTCATAATTGTAACTCCAGCTCCAGGGGATCTGCCACCTTCCTTTGGCCTCTATAGGCACCAGGCTCTCATGTGGCTTACGTACGTACATACAAGCAGGCAAAACTCTGGTACACATAAAATAAATCTTAAAAAATTCAATAGTCTAGTATCTATAATCTTAAAACTCTGTGGTTGGGGTTTTCCGTTATTCCTATTAAAACATAACTGCTGTAATTCTGGACTTATATGTTCTCATTTTCTTTTTCAGTTACCCTGCAGTTTGTGAATTTTTACAGAACAACAGTTTATTATCAATAATCAGAGCCCATGAAGCCCAGGATGCTGGGTAAGTTGCATTAAAACTTTCACATATCCCTGCAGAGTGTAAAGATGCATGAGCTCTCATCTCTTTTCCAGGTACCGAATGTATAGGAAGAGCCAATCAACGGGCTTTCCATCACTCATTACGATTTTCTCTGCCCCTAATTACCTCGATGTTTATAACAATAAAGGTAAAGAAACTCAATGATATTTGAATGTGAATTTGTCAGTAACTGTGAGCGCTAGTTTAATTTTGCATTTTATTTTTATTATTGTGTTCATTTACTTATTTTATTTTTTGGTTCTGTGGATTGAACCCAATGTAACACGAATTGCTAAATGGTCTTTTAATAAAAATCCCAGAGCCAGATAGATACTGGGGTAAATGAATGCTAAAAGATCAGAGAGACAAAGGAACAAGTCACTGCCACATCTCACCACACCAACTCTACGAATCCTGAATCCTCTGACTGAACGCCTCTGAATCCTCAGCTGAAAGCTCTCCAGCTGAAAAGCCTTTTGTTCCTGTCCCCTCACGCCTTACATACCTTTCTCTGCCCAGCCATATCACTTCTTTCCTAATGCTGGGATTAAAGGTGTGTGCCACCACTCCCTGGCTCTGTTTCTCTCCTAGACTGAGTCAATTTCATGTAGTCCAGGGTGGCTTTGAACTCACAGAGATCCAGACAGATCTCTGCCTCCCAAGTGCTAGGATTAAAGGCATGTGTCACCACTGCCTGGCCTCTATGTTTAATCCAGTGGCTTGTTCTGTTCTCTGATCTTCAGGCAAATTTTATTAGGGTACACAACATATCACCACACTGGACTATATCCTGAACATCTATTTTTAAATAAAAATTTCAGTCAGATAAAAAGGTCTGGGGTAAGGGATGTGGCTCTGTGGTAAAGCATGTGTGCAGCTTGGGAAAGACCTTCGCTTCAGTCTCCTTATCTGACTCTGCTCTGCTCTGCCTCTACAGATCTTGACACTTCTTGTTTTGTTTTGAGACAGGGTTTTGCTATGTAATCCAGGTTGGCTTTGAACTTGGGGTCCTCATGCTTCAGTCTCCCAAGTGATAGGGTTATAGGCATGCACTACCATATCTAGATGAAGAGATCTTATTGGAACAAAAGTCAATAAATTCAGAGTATAAGCTGCTGCCTGGCCTTCATCTCCTAAGAGATTGGATCTTTACCGTATAGTGATCAAAGTAGATGATATGACTGAGTCAAAGTGTAAAACTAATAAACAACCTCAGAGTTATGTTAGAACAGTTAGCATAAGTTAACATTACCTCAAAAAAGTCACCATTTGGCGATACTTTGTTTTGTTTGTTTGGTATTTTAAAATGGGGTCTCACTGTATAGCCCAGGCCAGCCTCAAACTCACCATCCTGCTTTGGCCTCCTTTGTGCTGGGATTTAGACATCTACCATTATACCTGGCTCCCCATTTGGTGTTTTTTGTTTTTGTTTTTTCTTCTTGACAGGATTTCTGTGAGTATCCTTGGCTATCCTGGAACTCACTCTGTGGACCAGGCTGGCCTCAAACTCAGAGATCTGCTTGCCTCTGCCTCCTGAGTGCTGGGACTAAGGGAGTGGGCCACCCCAGCTTGGCCTTCATATACCTTTTCCTTATAATTTCACTGATGGAAAAATACTGTTCTGATTTGCCTTTCTAATTAGAAGTGAGTTTGACACTCTTTTAAAAATATGTCTTACATTTATTTATTACTTTTCATGTGTGTGTGTGTGTGTTCATTTGCATGGGCTTCTGTGTGGAGGAGGCAGGTGGATCTCTGAGTTTGGAGCCAGCCAGAGCTACAGGGAAAGGAGGAGAGAGAATGATAGAGAATGAATGAATGAATGAATGAATGAATGAGAGAGAGAGAGAGAGAGAGAGAGAGAGAGAGAGAGAGAAATGGAGAGAGAAGGAGGGGGAGAGCAAGAGCACATCTAAAAAACAACACCCAAAAAAGCAACCAAACAGAAAAGAATAATTGAAAGAATAGTATAAACTACAACACAGATGATGCAGAATACGCAACTCTTAAAACTATAAAGAAGCCTTTCTCATTCCCCAGCTGTTTTTGGCAGTTGCTCTTGGTTGGGGGTTGTCCCTCACCTGAGGCAGGAAGATGGTGGCCGCAAAGACAAAACAAGTCTCTAGCTAAGTGGTGGTGCTGCACGCCTTTAATCCCAGCACTCCAGAGGCAGAGGCAGGCAGATCTCTGTGAGTTTGAGGCCAGCCTGGTCTATGAAGTGAATTCCAAACAGCCAAGGCTATACAGAGAAATCCTGTCTTGAAAAACCACCCCCCCCAAAAAAAGAAAAAGTATCTGGAGTTGATGGCCTCTAGGCTTCAACTTGTTAGGAAAATTGGAAGGTATGTGATGGGACAGACAGACTCTGAAGATGTTTAGACAGGGCAAAGTGAAATTGGTTATCCTCACCAACAACTGCCCAGCCCGGTTGGCCAAAATTGGTATCCATGACTAAAGTGGCAATGATATTGAATTGGGCAGGATGCAGGAAATACTATAGAATATGCACACTAGCGATCATTGACTCAGATGATTCTGATGTTATTAGAAGTATACCAGAACAGATTGGTGAAAAGTAAACCAGGAAAGTCTTTTAATAAAACTTTGCCAGAGTTCATTAAAAACAAAACAAAAAATAGAAAATCAGATTGGTACAAGTAGGCATTCACCTATATGACATGGTTGCTGTTAAATGTTTATAGACATCTCAGAATACCGAGAATAGAAGAAACTGGTTGTTTCATTTTATTGGGGTTTTTGGTTGTTTTATATTTTGGGTTTTTCAAGACAGGGTTTCTCTGTGTAACAGTTCCAGGCTGTCCTAGAACTCACTTTGTGGACCAGGCTGGCCTCCAATTCACAGAAATCTGCCTCCTAAGTACTAGGATCAAATGTGTGCACTGCCACTACCCTGCAGAAATTGGTCTCCCCACTGCCCCCAGTTGGGGACCAAACTCAGGGCCTTGCGCTTGCTAGGCAAGCACTCTACCACTGACCTAAACCCCCAACCCCGAAATTGGTATTTTTTAAATCCACTGTGAAGAGAGATTATATACTCTGCCCTTAAACATTGATTATAAATTGCTCCAGGTTTCCCATTTTATAGCTCCCCACTGTGAACTGACCAATTAATTTCTAGAGAGTTAATGAGAAACTTTGGCTGTGGCTCATGACTAGCTAAATATCTATGTCCATGCAATGGGTGATATTTGCACTTAGAGGGAAGCTGCAATTACAGCTGTTTGGCCAGTAAATGGAAATTATGGGAAGTTTATTTAATAGCTCATGTTCAGCAGACCTGTGGTGTTTCAGCACAAATTATCTTCCATGCTTTAATCATGTGAACTCCTCAGGTAACTTTGTCCCTTATTGTAATCCCTAAGAGAATGACCCCTGCAGAATTCCTTAAACTTGTCAATCTGTCCCTATCTGTCCTGAATTTACAAATGGAAAATAAGTTGTTGAAAAACCTGTGATCAGTTCACAGCTAGACAGAGCACAAGCTGCTGTGCCATGATTTTCTGTGCTCACATGTCTTACTTTTTATTTTTTAGCTGCAGTGTTGAAATATGAAAACAATGTCATGAATATCAGGCAGTTTAACTGTTCCCCACACCCCTACTGGCTCCCAAATTTCATGGATGTTTTCACATGGTCTTTGCCTTTCGTTGGAGAAAAAGGTAAGAGAAGCCCAGTGTGCATCTGAACACCACCAGCTCTTTCTGACCAGCTATGAGACACCTTTACATTCCCAGAGTTTATCAGAAGTGTGTGCTAATTTTGTTTGTTCTCTACAAAAATTTTGTGTAGAGGGCAGAGGACAACTCGTGGAGTTGGCTCTCCCCTTTCACCTTCACATGCGTCTCAGGGATTGAACTGGGGTCACCAGGTTTGCACAGGAACACTTTGATCCACTGAGCCCTCCACAGAGATTTTTAAATGACATTAAACTGTTCTGAAATAGTAATTTATTATGCTTTTCTTATCTGAAATATCAATTTAAAGCAACTGTCCTGTGTGATCAAGATAATAATATGGCCACTATCCTATTTCTTTATGAATTGCCAGTGCTAAAGAGATTTAGACAGAATTTGTTGTCTTAGAGTTTTATGTGCACAGCTGCACAAGTGCACAGTACAGACATAAAACACAGTGACCCAAGTGTGCAGTACAGACATAAAACACTGCTACACAAGTGCACAGTACCAGCATAAAACAGTGACCCAAGTGAGCAGTGCAAACATAAAACAAGCCTGGTGGATGTCGGCCTGTTGTAACTTCTTTGTAAAATGGGAAGAAATTGCCCGGCGGTGGTGGTGGTGGCACACACCTTTAATCCCAGCACTCGGGAGGCAGAGCCAGGCAGATCTCTGTGAGTTCGAGGCCAGCCTGAGCTACAGAGTGAGTTCCAGGACAGGCTCCAAAGCTACACAGAGAAACCCTGTCTAGGGGGAAAAAAAAGCATAAAAAAAACAATGGGAAGAAATTTTTATGTGCATACCTGAGCCAAAGGTTCTGAACAGCCATCTAGTAAAATCAAGTAATTCTATGATAGAATTCTCAGTTCCCATCTAACCAGGACAAGTATGGACATAAGTTCTTTCGGAAACTGATGGTCTACTTTTAATGCTACTTTTGTAGCTATTCATAATATGATAAGTCATTTCTGTCAGTGTTTTCCTGAATGTATTTTTATTTATGCACCTTTGAAAGTGCCCTATTGACTGTGTCCATTCTGCATTACTTTGTCATACAGTCACAGAGATGCTGGTCAATATTCTCAACATATGCTCTGATGATGAACTGGTTTCAGATGATGACTCAGAAGGTAAACTTCTTATTCAAACTAGAAACTAATGAGTTTTGATTAGGATTTTATTTATTTTGAAATTTTTTTGGTCTTACTGAAAAATAATTATGTTCATTGTAGAAAAAGTATGATAACTGTAGGAAACCATAAATAGGAAGAAAATAGTTACTATTATTCTGCCATCTCAGATATCTGCTAATGTCTTTGTACAAACTTTGTCTTTGCATAGATTTTTTTTTTCTCTTCTCATTTTTGTTACTTACAAAAATGAGGTGACATGATGGTATCACGTCTTCACATCTACTTCTCATTTTCCTTTGTAGTCAATTTTCTCATAGTTACATAGTTGTCCATGTTCATCCTTCATTGTGCTAGCTGATCACATACTGCTGGATATTCGATTTTTTCCCTCAACTTGAGCTTTTAAAACTGCTACAATTTTTTTGCCAGGCAGTGGTGGTACACACCTTTAATCTTAGCAATTGGGAGGCAGTAGCAGGCAGATCTCTCTGAGTTCAAGACCAACCTGGTCTTCAGAGCAAGTTGTATGACAGCCAGGGCTATAGAGACAAACCTTGTCACAGGAAAAAAAAAAATCAAATTCTTATAGATAAGTCATCATGCATTCTATTAACAGTCACTCTTTGTTATATGCTTGATGTGTGTCAAATACTGTTTATGCCTTTGTTCTCAATAAACTTATTGTAATATAAGGAAGACAAATAGGGAATAAACATAGTGCAGATACTGATATATGCTATGGGAGAAGTAATGCAATATTAGAAAATCTGAGAGTAATGTTTTCTTCTTTATAGGTTAAATGTCTGGAAATTGCATATATATATATAATAAATATATCAGTTAGTACTTAAAGCTTAATCTGATACAGATAGCCTTTTAAAAGACTATGTTAATTTGTATCTCTGTGTGATACAGTTCACATGCCTTTTCTAGTACTGTTTTTCTTGTTACAGTTTTCACACACACACACACACACACACACACACACACACACACGCACACACGCTCACACACTCACATGCTCACATGCACACTCAAAATGCCAAGGCTAGAATCCAGATGTTGTGCAAACTAGGCAAGCATTTACCACTGATCCATATCCCCAGCCCTAATTTTTAATTTGTTCTTTTTTGCCCCAATATATTTTATTAAAATTTATATTTAATGATAACTAATAAACACATCCTCTTGTGTTTATTGGCCATGTTTATTCTGTTTTGTGAATATCAGTTCCGATATTGGTGTGTAAGAGATCTTTGTATTGTGCCTTTGTATAGTAACATTGGTTATATGTGTATCTATGTGGTTTTTTTTCCCCTGAGTTCTGTCACTGTGGATCAGTTTGTTGCCTTTAGATGAATTGTTTAATTTGTAGCCAGGTGGGTCTAGTGTGTTTCCAGGGGTTTAATCTGAAAGGCAGGCTCTAACTTTTCTGAGGATATGGAAGATTCTGGAAATACAGTGTCACATGATCACAAACCTCCAGTTCACATTCTTTGCAGAACTGTGCCAAGACAGTTCACTTAACTATTACATAAAATATTGGATGGTATAGAATGTGTAGCTCCCATAGGAAATCTTGAGGAGATTCCCAAAATTATTTTTATTAAATTCTACATGGAAGGTTGTGAGCAGATGGAGTACAGCTTGTATGAGTTCCTTTTCTGGATCAGAGATTGTTGAATGGAGCCAGATCTTTTGAGGAAGTTTAGAAGATTTAAAAAGAACTTAAGTTAGGGAAGGTGAAATATGTTAAAAATAAAAATAGATCCAATTAAGTTTATATGCAAATCTAAATAGAAATGGAAATGATTATAAGCTCTATGATATATGTAGCATGAATCCTAATTGGTCTTAAAAACCTGGAACGAGATATGGGGTAAATGCTGAAAGATCAGAGAGACAAAGGAACAAGCCACTGCCACATCTCACCTCACCAACTCGTCAGCCTGGAAGACTGAGCTCCTGTTCCTCACCACCACTACCCTATATTCCTCTCTCTACCCAGCCATATCATTTCCTGCTTCCACCTCCCTAGTGCTCGGATTAAAGGCGTGAGATCCCAAGTGCTGGGATCAAAGGTGTGTGCCACCACTGTCTGGCCTTTGTGTGGCTAACTAGTGGCTTAGCTCCCCACTCTGATCTTCAGGCAAGCTTTATTTGTTAGATCACAAACAAAATACTATCAAAGCTATATGTTAAGAAGAATTTCTTGGGGTTGGGGATTTAGCTCAGTAGTAGAACGTTCACCTAGCAAGCGCAAGGCCCTGGGTTCGATCCTCAGCTCCAAAAAAAAAAAAAAAAAAAAAAAAAAAAGAATTTCTTGGGCTGGTGAGGTGGCTTGCTGGTAAAGGCCCCTGCTAACAGGCCTGATGACCTGAGCGCCATCCCCAGGACCCACACGGCAGACCAGAACTAGTTCCCACAAGTTGTTCTCTGACTTCTGCAGACTGCACAGTGTGCAGTTGGTGCCCTCTCCTCACCAGGTGGGTTCTGGGGCTCTGACTCAGTCCAACTTTGTGGCAAGAACCCTTACCCACTGAGCCCATCTTACTGTCTCAAAATTTGGGTTTTAAATAAGTAATACAATCTAAGGATTTCTACTTCAGCCTTCCTGTTAAGACAGCTAGAAAAGCTAGTTGTTTTTTGTTTGTTTGTTTGTTTTTTAAATAGTTTCTCTGTGTAGAAACAGAACCCTGGAACTCTATAGACCAGGCTGGCTTCAAATTCAGAGATCTATCTGCCTGTGCCTCTGCCTCACAAGCGCTAGGATTAAAGGCATTCACTGCCACCGCCACCCCACTTGAATAATTTTAAATCTATATGAAAGCAGACAAGATAGAAAATAATTACAAGATGAGAACAGAAAAATACAGAAATACCCTTGAACCAGTGTTTGAGACTCTTTCTTGAGAACACTCATAAATTTCAAAGGAGTTTGATCTTCACAACTGCCTGTAACTCAGCTCCAAGGGGATCTGACACTGTTGGCCTACACAAGCACCTGTACACACTTACACACATATACATAGATTTAAAAATAACAAAAATGTATTTTAAAAAGGCCAGATTGAAAATGTTGGCAGACAACTGGATTATAAGAGGAGTATAGCAGATTTGATAAAGTATCAAATATGAAACTGTAAGACTGAAAAATAACAAATTAGCAAATTTGATAATGCCGAACACAGACTAAGTGACCTGGAGGGTCGGTGAGAATAAAAGTACCTAAAGCATGATGAGAAGGCAGTGCGACACAGCTGAGAGACTTAGAAGCTTGATGAACAGGCGCTAGCAGATGTGTGCCTGGAAGACCAGAGAAAATGGGAATGACGCAGTCTTTGAAAAGGTCCAGAGAAAAACTTCCAAGAACCAAGATGACACTGAATTTGAACTAAAGAAGCCCTTAATAAAGCAGGAGTGATGCTAAGATCAGCTCCTAGCCGCTTGTGGAAGTCCTCAGGATGGAAGATGGATCTGAAAGCAGCTGCCCACATGCAGATTGCCCCTAGAGGAGAAGCTGCACAGGCAGGCTCTTCACGGAAACAGCAAAGGGATGGCTAACACTCCAGCTGGTGAGGGTTCATGCCCAGTAATTTAGAATCTTACATTCAGCAAGAACACTTAACAGTAAAGGTGAAATAAGTATCTGTAGACACCACATTATTCCTTAAAGCTTTTTACTGATAGAATTGGCAGAAGATGTATACTGAAAAATTCTAAAGGATAACATTTAAAGCAGAAGGAAAGTACTGGAAAGATATTTAGAAACCTAGGAAGGAACGAAGAGTAAAAGTAGTAGAGAGCATGTACAGAAACCATGTGAACATAGATTCTCGTCAGACTTGAATAAAACATATGTGAATAAGCGTAGATAATAAAATGTATGGGGAACTCTAAGTTCTGATCAAATCCAGTGCTTCATGCGTGATAAACCACTGCTTTTCTAAGCGATATCCCCAGCCTTTAGCATTATACTTCAGTAATAATTCATAGTGCAATTTCTAGGTTCAGCTGTAAGAAAATAGTTTGTTAGCTGAGCAGTGGTGGCACACACCTTTAATCCCAGCACTTGGGAGGCAGGGGCAGGTGGATCTCTGGGTTCGAGGCCTGCCTGGTCTACAGAGTGACTTCAGGACAGCTAGGGTTACACAGAGAAACCCTGTTTCAAAAAACAAACAGAACGGAAAAAAAATAGTTTGTTATATAACATTTAAGTTACAGAGAAAATGAAATGAAGAAAAAAAACAGAAGGAGAATGTACCTCTAATCCTGTTTTAAGAAAACAGGTTAATTGATGAAGTACAGGAGGCAAAGGGCTGGAGAGTAACAGAAGTACCACTGACTTAGGGTTGCTACTGCTGTGATGAAACACATGACCAAAGGAACCTGGGGAGTGGTACTGGTGGTGTTGCTTCTTTTGAGGGGCCTTGCCACCCAGCTCCAAATATCACACACAGAGGCTTATTCTTACTTATGAATTCCTGGCCTTAGCTTGGCTTGTTCCTTGCCAGATTTTCCTAGCTTTAAATTATCCCAACTAACTTTTGTCTCTGGGCTTTTCCCGTTCTCTTACTTCTGTAAATCTTACTCTTACTCCGTTCGTGGCTTGGATGTGTAGCTGGGTGGCTGGCTCCTGGAGTTCTCCTCCTTCCCAGGCTGCTTCTCCACTCATGCTTCCATCTCTTTTTTTCTCCCTCCTCCCAGATTTCTCTTTTTATATATTCTCTCTGCCTGCCAGCCCCACCTGTCCTTTCTCCTGCCTCGCTATTGGCCATTCAGTTCTTTATTAGACCGTCAGGTGTTTTCGACAGGCACAGTAACACAGCTTCACAGAGTTAAACAAATGCACCATAAACAAAAGTAACACACCTTAAAACAATACTCTACAACAGGGGAGAAAAGGGTATATCAGCTTATGCTTCCACATCACAGTTGGAGGCAGGAGCTGATGCAGAGGCCATGGAGGACTGCTGTTTACTGGCTTACTCCTCATGGTTTGCTCATTCTGCTTTCCTGTAGAACCCAGGACCACCAGCCCAGGGTGGCTCCACCCACAATAGTCTGGGCCCTCCCCCATCAATCACTAAGGAAAATGCCCTCCAAGCTTGCCTACAGCCCAGCCTTACAGATGCATTTTCTCAATCAAGTCTCTCTCCTCTCTGAGGACTCTGACTTGTGTCAAGTTGACATAAAACTAGCCATATGGACCCCTTGTCAATTTGACACACAAACATCACTTTTCAATTAGAACTTTTCCTTTCTCATCCCCAAGATGGCACATTAATATTAATATCACAATATAAAACATAACTTTAAAAGTTTCACAGTATTTACAAATTCAAATACAGTAAAACTAAAGTCTCTTTAAAATATCCAATCTCTAAAGATCCAAAATACCTTTCAAAGTCTTTCAGCTGTGGGCTCCTGTAAAAATTAAAATTAAATTAAATACCTTCTCAAGAGGGAAGAACCTGGGCACAGTCACAATCTGAACCAAGCAAGACCCAAATCCAACAATATAAATAACTCAATATCCAGTGTCTGGAATTCAGGCATGATCTTCTGGGTTCCTCCAAAGGGCATGGGTCACTTCTCCACCTCTGCCCTCTGCAGCACACACAGCTTGTCTTCTAAGTTCGGGCAGGCTCCACTCCACTGCTGCTGCTGTTCCTGGTGGTCTTCCCATGGCACTGGCATCTCCAAAACGCTGGGGGCTTCTGCTGCAGCTGGGCTGCACTTTCACCAATAGCCTCTCCTGGGCCTCAACTTTTCTGCATGACCTCTTCAATCCTGGACCTTCAATTGCTACTGAGGCTGCACATTCACCAATGGCCTCTCCTGGCCTCTCACAGTACCAAGCCTCAGCTGCTGTCTATCACCTCTTCATGCCTTCAAAACCAGCACCACCTGGGTGACTCTCACACTACCAAGTTCAACTGCCAGTGCAAGGTACAATCTTGTCCATGTCTGGAACACAGCTCCTGTGTGCTGACTCTCAGGAAACACTTTCCAAAAGATTTCACCTCAACAATGCTGGTCTCTTCTTAATCACAGCTGATTCTTCTACCCCAGCTGACCAGCATCAGTTGTCCTAGTTTTGACTTTAGTGGTTCTGGTCTTTTCATAATCATAGCTGATTCTTCACTTCCAGCTGACCGGATGTCACATATTCATCACGCAAAGTCTTGGTAGAGTCTTTGGTTCCCTCTGCAATGTCGCAAGCCAGGCCTCTATCGTCCTCACTGCCCTCAATGTTCTTACCTTCCAAGCTCCCACAGAACCGCTCACTGAGCTCTCAACACTCAATGACTCTTCTAGCCCAACGTTCCAAAGTCCTTCCATAGTCCTCCCCAAAACATTGTCAGGTCTGTCACAGCACTACCTCACTGTTCTGGTACCAACTTGTCTCAGTTAGAGTTACTATTCCTGTAAGGAAACACCAGGACCAAAGAAACTTGGGGAGGAAAGGGTTTACTCAGCATATGCTTCCACATCACAGTTCTCCATCAAAGGAAATAAGGACAGGATCTCAAGCAGGACAGGGACCTACCTGCAGAGGCCACGGAGGGGTGCTACTTACTGTCTTGCTCAGCCTGCTTTCTTATACAACCCAGGACCATCAGCCCAGGGATGGCACCACCCACAATGGGCTGGGCTCTTCCCCATCAATCAGTAATTAGGAGGATTCCTACAGCCTGATCTTATGGAGGTGTTTTCTTAATTGAGGCTCCCTCCTCTCTGATGATGCTAGCTTGTGTCAAGTTGACATAAAACTAGTCAGCACAGCCACTTAGCCTTGATTGATTCTAAACTTCATAGGGAAATGGCTAAAGGCTTAAGCTATACCATAGCTTAAGAATACCATAGCCGGACTTGCTTTATAGATGTCAAGATTTACTGTAAAGCTACAGTAATTAAAACGATTAATTCAAGGGTAGATAAGCATTGAAACAGAATAGAGAATCCAAAATTAAACCACATGTATACTTGATTTTTATCAGAGGTGGTGTGGTATTGTAGAATGGCTTTTTTTTTTTTTTTTTTTTTAAAGACTTGGTCTCACTGTGTAGCTCTGGCTGTCCTGGAACTTGCTATGTAGACCAAGCTGACCTTAAAAGTCAGACATCCACCAGCTTTGGGATTAAAGGTGTGTGCCACCACACCTATAATGGCATTTAAAATAAATACTTAGTGAACACCCCCTTTTGAAAAAAAAAGTCTCATGTGGAATTTGTTTTGTAGGCTTTATATTTCATTCCGCTATGAAAGCTAAAGGGGGCTAAGGATGTGGCTTTATAGTGGATTACTCTCCCAGCATCTGTGAGTTCCTGGGCTGCATCTCTAGCTTTGCTACCATCACAGCAACACACAGACAAATAAGAACAAGGTGATGGTGAACATTTGTCATCCCAGCACTCAGCATTGTGGCAAGCAACCAGAGGTTGAGGCCAGCCTGAGCTATGTTGTGAATTCAAGGTTAACCTGAGCTTCACAGAAAGCCCCTGTCTTAACAAACAGCCAAAGTTTTAAAAAGTGAAATGCAAAGCAATGAAATTGTAGTATTGAAATTTGTAGTATTTATAATATAGAATTAACTTGATAACCTTGAAATGGAAAAACAAATTCTTTAAACAGGATGCAAAAAACACTAGCCATTCAGAAAACTATTAATAAATTAGATAAATTTAATTCTGGCCAATCCGGTAAGATCTAGCGAGAGCTAGATCTGGAGAGATGGCCCAGTGATAAGAACACTTGCAGCTCTTGCATCCACGTGGTGGCTGCCACCACCGTATCTGAAGCTCTCTCTGGCCTCTGGGGGCACTGCATGCATGTGGTTATCTTACATATGTGCAGGTAACACTCATACACATAAAACAAAACTATCTTTTAAAAATAAGATAGCCGGGCAGTGGTGGCACACGCCTTTAATCCCAGCACTTGAGTTCAAGACTAGCCTGGTCTATGGATTGAGTTCCAGGACAGACTCCAAAGCTACACAGAGAAATCCTGTCCCCCCAAAAAAACCTAACTAAATACATAAATAAAATGAAAAATAAAAATAAATAAAGATAAGAGCTTTTGTTTATTCAAAGACTCTGTTCAGCATGTGAAAAGGCAAGCTGCCCGGAAGGACAGGAGCCAGCCTGGTCTACAGATTGAGTTACAGGACAGACTCCAAAGCTACACAGAGAAACCCTGCCTCAAAAAAACTAAATAAATAGATAGATAGATAGATAGATAGACAGATAGATTAAAAATATAAATAAAATAAAGATAAGAGCTTTTGTTTATTCAAAGACTCTGTTCAGCATGTGAAAAGGCAAGCTGCCCAGGACAGGTTATTTTCAGTAAACCAAAAAATGGCCCACTGAATTACTACCAATTAAGATGATGGGGTATGAATAGGCACATCACAAAGAGAATTCTCAAATGATTAACAAAAAATATGAAAAGATATTCAGCCACATTAGTAATCATGAAAATGCAAATTAAAATCATAATGGGATATGTCTTAGTTAGGGTTTCTATTGCTGTGAAGAGACCATGACCACAGCAACTGTTATAAAGGAAAACATTTAATGGGGTAGCTTATAGTTTCAGAAGTTCAGTCCATTATCATGGTGGGACACGGTGGTGTGCAGGAAGACATGGAGCTGAGAATTCATTCTGCAGGCAACAGGAAGTAGTCTAAGATACTGGGCATGGCTTGAACATATATGAGACCTCAAAGCCTGCCTCCAACAAAGCCACACCTCCCAATAGTGCCACTCCTTTTGGGGGCCATTTTCTTCCAAACCACATCAAATAGTATTTCATACTTACCGGATTGGCCAGAATTAAAGATGAGCCATGTCCAGTGTTAGCATGTGTAGTGATGGGAATGTTCACACACACAACTATAATTTGATAGATCCCACTTTAATAGACAATGCTAAACTGTTATCCAAGTTAAACATGCACATGCTCTAGAGCTGAGCATTCTAATATCCTAGGAACATACCAGAAACATGTGCATATGTTCAGCGAAGACAGATGTATTGAAATACATACAAGGGCTTCACATGCACTTCCCAGAAGTTAGAAGCAACCCAAATGGTTGTTGCCGTACAGGTGATAAATTGTGGCAAAGTGGATGGGCATGGTTCCACACACTTTTAATCCCAACACTTGAGAGGTAGAGGCAAGAAGATCTCTTTGAGTTGGAGGCCAGCCTGATCTACTTAGTTCTGGGACAGTTAGGACTATGTAAAGAAACTGTCTTAAAAAACAAAACAACAAAATTGTGGCATAGTGCTGCAGGGGAACCATATGTGACCATAAAAATAGGCCACAGTGAAAATGTGAATGAGTCTTAAAACATAATGTTGAATAAAATAACCCCCCCCCCCCAGCCAGTGTTGAAGAGTCCACTTATATGAAATCCTAAACCTGCAAACTGGGCCGCTGAGATGGCTCAGTGCGTTAAGATGCCTGCTGCCGGGCCTGAGGACCCACATAGAGGAAGAAAAGAAACAACCCCTGCAATTTGTCTTCTGACCTCCTCTTGCTGAGCGTGCACACAAAGAGAAAATAAATAAATATAACTTTTAAAAACAATAACAACTATCATGCATATAGATGTATCCATACATAGTAAAACTTTCAAATAACAGGAAGAAAAAAAAATCCCAGTGAAAAGCAAGAGTGGTGTCCTTTAGACAGGAGAGGCTGCAGGTGTCGGAGGTGCTGTGGGCTGTGGGCAGCATGGGGACTGCCCTGGGTGACCAGTTTTATGGGCATGTGCTTCTTAACAAATCATAGTGACTAGTTTGCTTTGCATAAATACAGAAAACTCATTATGCTTAGCAAAAAGGCAAAAACTACATATCTGCAAAAAAGGGGAGATAGAACTTTTTGGAGCTGAGAAATTCACTGGAGGAGGACCGTGGGGAGGGAGGCAAGTGAGAGGACACATGACAACCCATGTATAGAAATGCCGGGGTGAGACTTTAAAAATTAATTAAAAGAAAAAACCAAACCAAAGGTCTTTCCTGCTGTAAGAAAGGTCCATCAAATGTTAAGGCTGGAACAAGGTAACAGATTCTTTTTAGAATGCAGTAGTAATATTCACTTAGTTTATTTGGGAACACTAAAGCCCTGTTTAGTAATTAGGGGGTGCTGAATGTCAGTACCAGTTGCTAGAATTGAGAAGAGAGGAGCAGGCAGGGACACTGAGCTCACCCAAGTAAAACAGGTGAGAGCCTTTGAAAAGGCTGTTAAAACCCTGTTTGCCACGGGATAACTGTCCTTCTCTAAGTCTGGAGGCTGATCTCTGAAACCAAAGGAGCTCTGGGGTGTAAGTGACCAAACCAAGCACTCAGTTCCCCAGCAGAAGCCCAGCTCCGGAAGCTTCTGATCCCCTCCCTGTCTTAACCATGAGTGAGCACCAAGGAGCATCAGGTCCCAAAGCAAAGCCTTTACAGGACAGAAGCCACAGACAGTCCTGAAGGCTCAAACCTATGAAAAGGGAATTGTCTCCTGAAAATGAGATGTGCTAGCAAGTCAGACAACAGTGCAGTGTTCCTAACGAAAGATCTGCAAACCGTTCTTGTCCATTGTTTTCGTTCTTTGTGTTGTCTCAGAAATAGTATCTTTGTGTTATTTTCATGATGGGGGGTAGATAATAGTAGATGGGAATTGATATGAAAGGAGTCTGTGTTTTGCTCTCGTGGAGCAGGCAGTCTGAGCTGCTCAGCTAACAGCCTGCTCCTCTCCAGGCACTTCACTCAGATTTTTTTCTCTTCCATGGAAACTCGCACCCTCCTCCCATGTGTCTGTCTTCATCTCCTTATTTCTTGGTGTCTCTTCCCTGAAGATCACTACATTTCAAGCTGTCCGAAAGGTATCCAACTGAACTGTGCTGTGAGCTAAGTTCTTCCTGTCAGCTCTGCCGCCATTGATTGGCTAGTCGTTTGGAATTGGTAGTGGAGCAGTTCCTCATGACTTCCTCCCTCTCTCTCAGTGGGAATGGCTGTTTTCTGTGGGCCTGTAGTTTGATCAGCAGCCCTGAGAGGTGGGAGAGAGGAAGGGACGCTTATGTATCTTTGTCTGACTTTTGGATGCCATCTCCTGGTGTGCGCCTGGAGCTTTTGGGCTATTTCCTAAATCTTAAGTAAGAAAAGGCCATAAAGTCTTACATAAACTTTTCAGTGTTTCGTTTGAAATGCCGTACCCATCCATGTAATCCATGTGGCACAGTCGTTAGCAGTGTTCCGAAGAAACAATTAACTGCTTTGAGTATGGAGATTAGAGAAGGAAAGTGGCCCTTCCTGAGTTGGGGATAGCTGCTCCCTTGGGCGGACCAGACCCTGCATCCAAAGGTGGCACTGGCACTCTCAGAAGAGATAGATCTTAGCTTGTAGCAGCTTGTCATTGTGAGCTTTGTTTGTGTCTTTGTGTTTCATCCTTCACTGTGGACAGCATTTCAGACCTATGAAACTTTCTGCTCCCATGGATGACTCCCCGTATCATTCATTCTTTACTTCATTTCTTGTCTTTGGTTTTTTCCTCTTGTTCCTTGCAACTTCCTGGGATTTCTTTTTATTTGTTTTGTTTTGTTTTGTTTTGTTTTTTGAGACAGGGTTTCTCTGTGTAGGCCTAGGTGTCCTGGAACTCACTCTGTAGACCAGGCTGGCCTCAAACTCACAGAGATGGCCTGCCTCTGCCTCCTGAGTGCTGGGATTAAAGGTGTGCGCCATCACTGCCAGATGGTTGTTTTTAAAAAATTAGGCTTTGATTCTTTTTTTTTAAGTTTCTCTTTAATTTAAATACAAAAGACATTCCATCCTGCATTTGAAAAAGCTGTCCTGTTAACCACATCCCTTTAACTCGTTTGTTCTTTGTATTTTCTAAGGAGCCACTTCCGTTCGAAAAGAGATCATCAAGAATAAAATCAGAGCCATTGGGAAAATGGCACGGGTCTTTTCGGTTCTTCGGTAAGGTTCTGTCATTACATCATGGGATGCAGGCATTTGCAAAGTAGGTTAGAAGTTAGCTTTAGAGTGGTGTTTTTAAGGTTGCAATCTGGTGCCAGAACTGCAAGTCTTCTGGTTGAGTACAGGTGGAACCAGACTTCCATGGGAAAGTAACAGTGTTTGGAAACATTCATTTGGTATGGCATAGATGTAGAGGTGTAGTGTGGATTTTAGAGCCAGATTCCCCATGTTCCTTAGCTGTGTTGTCTTGGGTTTAATCTCTGGGTCTTAAGTTTCCTTATCTATAAAATAGAAATTCTACTAGGTCCTAGCTCACATATTGCTAGCCGAGTCAGATGGGATAAAGTGTGGGGAACAGTGCCTGGCTACCGGTGCCTCTGGCTGAAAAAGAGGGGCTGGCTAACTGTCTCTGTCTGAAGTGTTTGCAGAATGCCCTGTCCGATGCAGGTAGGGGCCTGTCTCCATCTGTCGCTGCCTTTCTGTTACTCTCCTTCAGATGTCACTGCTTGGTGTGCTGAGGCGCCCTGGCATTAACCAGGGCTCCTGTTCCTTTGCAGGGAGGAGAGTGAGAGTGTGCTAACCCTCAAGGGCCTCACCCCCACAGGGACCCTCCCCTTGGGGGTCCTCTCTGGAGGAAAGCAGACCATTGAGACTGGTGAGTATGCAGACGCCCCGTCACCAGCCCTCAGTGGCTTTGTTTAGAACCTGTTGCTAGGCAATGGACATTTATCTAAGGAAAGATGAATCATGACCCTTACCTTTCCTGCATACAAAAAAATAATAATTCAAAGTAGGTTGTAATGTAAATGCAAAAGTTAAAACAAACTCAGAAGAAAAAGGGTGATGAATAGGCATTGGAGTAGGCAGGGTCTTGAGTAAGACAGAAAGTACTGACCTTCAAAGAAAATAAAGTTAATTAAAATTAAATTACCCTTATGAAAATGCATAATTAAGAGAAGGAAAAAGCAAGCCACAGAGAAGATTTCTACACTATCTGTGTCTGACAAAGGCCTTGTTTCAGGATAGACAACAGATAATAAAAAAATGTTTGAAATATAGCTCAATGATTTTTTCAGCTTATTTCACCAAAGAGGATTTTAAGATGTCCAGCAGACATCTATGAAGATGCCTAACATAGTTACTCATCTGGAAGATGAATATTAAAGTATAGTGAAATACTACTGCGTTCCCATAAGAATGGCTGAAATGAAAAAAATCTGACAAAATCAAGTATTGGCATGTCTGTGAAGGTCTTGACTAAATATAGGCTAATGGGATAATAAATAGACTTAACCACTTTGACCAACTGATGGCCAGTAAAGCTAAACACATTTGTACCCACACCCTGCAACTCCACACCAAGAATATCCAAGAGGAATTAACACACATGTCTATCAGAGGGTATGCATGAAGATGTTTACTGTGGTTTTATCATGGCAACCCCAGATCAGAAGCAGCTCCCCTGCCTGTTAGAAGTGAGTAAGTTGTACCATATTGATAGAGTGGGCTGTTGCATTGACATCAGAGCACAAGCTCCTGTCTGTCAGTAAGCAAGTAATGAGCTCCAAAAGTTGGTGACATTCCTGAAGAAATAACATATGAGTAATCCTAAACACCAATTCAAACCAGGAATGAAGAAATAACATATGAGTAATCCTAAACACCAATTCAAACCAGGAACGAAGAAGCATAAAATATATTGGGACCAAGTCTAAAAAGGTGTGAAGAAACATGTATATCCCATGTTAACACATCTATAAAATTCTCTTGCTGCCCTTGAAAGATTTGTTCTTTCAAGATCTAGCAAAAAAACCTAAAACATTTAGATTAAAGCAACTTTATGGATTAGTAAATTTTCGGAAGTTTTCAAGGAAGCTATATAGACATTTCTCTCTCTCTTTTTCACCCATGTTACGTCCATTTACCCCAGAACACCCTCATCAGAGCTGTTCACAGAAAATTTCCCAAGACTAATTAACAAATAAAATAAAAGTGGATACGTATCTTTAAAACAAACAAACAAAAACCTGCACATTTCTTTAGGAGTCTGGCCTTCGGTGGGTTGACCATGTTTCCTTCAGTGGATGGCTTCACAGCCATGTTTATGAGGGGCAGCACTAAATAGATTCAGTGAGTTGTTAAACAAAGAAAGGAGCGTCCATGAAGGTGAGAGGAGTGGATATATACATCGTGTATGTGAAAATAAAAATCCTGCGACCATTGGGTTGAGAGTGCACTAGAAATAGTTTATGACCTGCAAGATGACTCCACGGGTGAGAAAAGATATCTACTGCCAAACTTGATGACCTGAGTTCAACCCCACATGGTGGAAGGACTCTTTAACCTCCCTCCACGTGAGTGCTGTGGCATGCTCATGAATGCACACTTTCACACACACACACACACACACACACACACACACACACACAATGTAATGGAACATTTAAGGGGCTGGAGAGATTACTCAGCAGTTTAGAGCACTTGCTGTTCTTGCAGAGAACCCAGGTTTGATTCCCAGCACCCACATTGTGGCTCCCAACTATCCATACTCCAGTTACAGGGGATCTGACACTTTTTCCTGATCTTCACAGACACCAGCCATGAAAATAGTACACGTATGCACAAGCAGGAAAAACAATCATACCTATAAAATAAAATAAATCTAAAGCGGGGAGGTGGTGGTGCATGTCTTTAATACCAGTGCTTGGGATACAGAAGCAGGTGGATCTCTGTGATCTGGTCTACAGAGCTAGTTCCAGGACCACCAGGGCTAGACAGATAAACCCTGTCTCAAAAACCAAAAAAAAAATAAACAAAAAAAACAAAACAAAAAAAAGAACAATTAAAATATTGACTTACATACTCTAAACAATTGAATTTTATGGTATAGGAATTATATGTCAGTAAACAGTTTCATGACTTTTTTTCTTACTATGTCCCTTGTTCAGACTGCTATGCTAATAACCAATACAAAGAACAGTTCTATGAAAACCCCCAAAATGTGACACTGGAGGACTGTAGAGATGGCTCAACAGTTAAGAGCACTTGTCATCCTTGCAGGGGACCTGGATTCAGTTCCCAGCACCCACATGATGGCTCACAGTCATCCTTAACTCCAGTTCCAGGGCACATGACACCCTCTTCTGACCTCCATATATGCAAGCCAAACATTCATGCACATGAAGTGAATAAGTCTAAAATACTTTTCTTTGAAATTTTCTTTGAAATGTAGTGCTAGTATATACATTATCACACAAATTCAAACTCTAAGTAGACCAGCACTGTCCATAGAATTTTAGACAAAGGTTTGACTCCCACTTCCTCACAGTGGCATGAGTAATGCCCTGCTCTGTGAGAAGATGTTGTCACTGCCTTGTATGGTTTATCAGGCCCATCTGAGGTTAGGGAGAATGTGGCAGTGCTTTTAACAGGAGCCTTCCTAGGGGCAAACACAAGCACTTGAGTTGCCCATAGATGTCGGCTGTCACATTGCTGTAGGAGGGTAGGTAGCTTTACAGCTCTCCCCTTCTTGTAGTGATGGGGAAAGCCTCACACTGGTCCTACTGCTGAGTGGCCCTCCTCCCTTCCATAGGAAAATTGCCATTGGAGGAGTTGGCAGGATTCTAGTGGACTCTTTCTTGCTGTATCCTAAAGCCTTTTTGTGTATTACAGTCTGATAGAAAATGGCAGGAGGAAGCTTCTCTATTGGTGCTCATTTTTAAATTGCTTCCATTTTTGTCGCTGAGATGGGGAAGATGGCTTTCTTAGTAATTGACTGCTCTCCTGCACAAGGAACAGAAGCCATATGGAGTATCAGTGTGAGCCTCTGCACATCTCCCATCTCAGTTCAAACCAGTGCCTGGCCATTTACCCCTAGACCAGAAGTAACACCTCATTTATAACCTATTTTTCTCCCTTTCCAAATGCCAGAGCCATTCAAGGGACTGCCCTGTGGCTGTTGTTTATTAAATGGTTAAGGACACTTGGATTCTACATCAGTCATTTGAGAACAGTAAGAAGATTTTTAAATAGGACCCAGCAACAGCTCGCCTGATATGATCTGAGCAGTTATAAACCCAAGCACAGTTGTGATGTGAAATTATCTGATTTGACAAGTCATTTTGATGTGTGATCACAAGACATAAACGAGCAGCTGGCTATTTCAAATGAAGAGAGCAGCATTCCCATGGCACCAGAAATCTTAGAAACATTAGCTCTGCAGCACCTCAGGTGCACACCCTCCTTCAGTTCTTGTAGTAATCCCCTCATTTCTTTGAACTCAGAAGTGCCTTTGGTTATGGGTGGGTGTGCTGGCGGGGGGCTCTGGGGTGTCTGTACTGGCAGCGTTGCTGTTGGCTCACACGTCTTTCTCTGTCTTCATTTTTGCACGCCACTGCTCCTGCCTTCTTGCAGCCACAGTCCAAGCGGTAGAGGCACGGGAAGGTACGGCCATATCACCCTGTTGGAATGCCCCTGTGTCTGTGCACCCGTCTCAAAGCTTCATCAGCATTTCTAAACCCACTTGCATCTGCAGAACTGTGATGGAAAAGGAGAAGATGGCCCTCAGTGTAGCCACATGTCATCCTGTTTCTCAGATGACTTTCACACAGTTTATGTCCTAAGTCTCTCTTTTTTTATAATGACTGAAACTTGTGCTGGATGATGACAGAAATCACATGATTTAAGTAGGTTGTTCTTTGTTAAGAGAGTCAGATCGGCATACTTTGTTACCGAATGACTCAAAAGGGTAGGTAGCAGGTGTGGAGGCAAAAGCAGACGAGAATTTAGATGCTCTGGTTCTGAAGTTGCCCCAACGCATTCAAACTAAGGTGACTTTGTTTCTGTGGAGACATATTTTAAGTAATATCATTGGAGTTGATAAGCCAGTATTGTAGATTTAGTAATTTTATTAGATAAGATGATTCAAAGGTAAATTCATTCTTTGATGATGAATCAGGTTGGAATTATAGTTCAGTAGTAGAATGTTTGCCTAAAGTGTGTGAAGCCCAGGGTTCAATCCCCAAAATACCACAAGAAAGAAATTTCACAGTTGGATCAGATAGGCAGTGTCTAGAAGCTGTGCCGTTGGTTTTTATCTGATGTTCTGCTCCGGGCTGTGAAGATAAAAAGCTGTCTTGAGCAGATAGCGCTCCTGTCACTTGTGTGTGGTCAGGGGGATGCTGGTGCTTAAAGTCGCGACCTGTGTGCTGTGTGCTGTGCTCTCCTGCTGTCGCTTTCCTAGAACTGAGCAGGTTTCCAATGTGTGGAGGCTAATTAAGAACTAATCTGTTTTGTCAAGTTTATTTCTGCCAGCATTTTTACTGTTGGGACAATCTCTGTCACACTTTGAGCTGTGTGAACGCAGTGGCTGTGGACAAGGCTGATTAGTCACGTTGCCTGTCACAGTGCTCTGTACCACCTCCCTGTGTGTTCTTAGGAGGTTGCTGTGTGCTCAGAAACGCGGCTAAGCTGTGAGCTCTGCCACCTCCCTGAGCACCTCCTACTTCCCACTTGTTTTTCTGCAGCCATCAGAGGGTACCCAGCCAAGATCCGAAGTTTTGAAGAAGCCCGAGGTCTAGACCGAATTAATGAGCGAATGCCACCCCGAAGAGAGGGTGGGCATCCCGATGGGCCACTGAAGATGGTCCACCCACACGCTGCACGAAGGAGCGACCACGGAAAGAAAGCCCTGAAATGACTCACAGCCCTTGCAGCAAAGATGAGTCCCAACCCCGCGATCAAATCGCGTTTATTTATTATTGGAAATGAAACAGAAACAACTCAAACAACTTAAACTTGCAGGTGCATTTGTAATTCAGTCGAATTTATTCTGTAAGAAAGGTGACCATTTTATAAATTCTTTTAATTTATGTTCAATATATATATAAAGTACTTCTGTTTTGTTCCCTGCCCATCCCCCGTCCTAATTTCAGGAATGGATCTAATTGGTGTGTGTGTGTGTGTGTGTGTGTGTGTGTGTGTGTGTGTGTGTGTGTGTTGTGTGTGTGTGAAGTCTTGTGCTATAAAGGAGACTTTACTCTAATAAAAAAGGGACTTGGAAATCTCAACCCTGGGTTTCTGACTCAGGCGACTAGGTAGCCCTTCTCTTGTTTGAGGAGGTGATTTCTTTCATTTAAGACTTGTAACTTGAGCTGGGCAGTGGTGACGCACACCTTTAATCCCAGCACCTCAGGAGGCAGAGGCAGGTGGATCTCTTTGAGTTCGAGGCCAGCCTGGTCTACAGAGTGAGTTCCAGGAAAGACGCCAAAGCTACACAGAGAAACCCTGTCTCGAAAAACAACAACAACAACAACAAAAAAGACTTGTAACTGTGCGAACTCCAACGTGTCTTTTCATTTTTACCCCTTTCTGCTTGGTACAATTGAAGAAAACCTCAGGTGTCAGTGGCTAAAACTGCTTCTGTTCTGAGGGAAACTTGACTTCCAAGAGAACTTAAACCTAGTGATTTTAAGATCTAGGTGGAACTGGCTTCCATAATAATTTCCTTTTAGACTCTTTAGTTCCATGATTGTGGGGTTTTGTTTGTTGGTTTGTGATACATGGGACTGAACCCATGCCTCACACATGTTGTGAGAGTATCTGCCACTCAGCAATCCCTCCACTCATTGATTCATTTTAATGAGTTCTAATGAAGTTCTTCCTAAAAAGTAATAATGAGGGTGGGCTAGTGAGATGGCCAAGCCTGATGGCTTAAGTTGGATCCCCAGGATCCACACGATGGAAGGAGAGACCCAAGTCACACAAGCACTATGGAACACATGTAAATAAACACGTAGAGCAGAAAAATTGAAAGAATAATCCTGAGAGGTTTTCTTAGAATTGCTTAAAGTCCCCTCAGAAGTTTAAGGGAGATTTTCAAAGTCTCAGTGTTGCCAGATTCTTTTGTTTTCGTTTTCTAATCCCAGATGAACCCATCTGCAAAGGGAGTTACACTGGAGTATTTTCTGAAGCCCTCGGCTCATGCAGCCTTGAGACCTATTCTTGCCCGTTGTGTCATCACATCAGGCACTGATCAGTTTTTCCCAGCATGCTTCTGTTTTCCACTGTCAATATGTTTAAAAGGAACTTCTTAGATAGTGGAATGGGGTCCTTGTAAATTGAACCTTCTTAAAGGGATCAGATGAGTGAAGGCTTCTAGTCTCCTGGAGTTAATTAGAACACTAACTTCTAAGTAACTGGGACTTCATCTCTCAGTGGTCATTAGGCTGAACTCTGTGGAACCTTGATTAGCATAATTTGGAACCCAAAATTAGGGATTCAGATATAATTGCCCCTTAGATTTTTATTTTTCTGACACAGAGTCTCACAGTGTAGGCCTGGCTGGCCTGGAACTCACAGAACTCCACTTGTCCCATCTGTTAAGAGTATGCCTGGGCTGGAGAGATGGCTCAGTGGTTAAGAGCACTGGCTGCTCTTCCAGCAGTCCTGAGTTCAATTCCCAGCAACCACATGGTGGCTCACAGCCATCTGTAATGAGATCTGGTGCCCTCTTCTGGCCTGCAGGTAAACATGCAGGCAGAACACATAATAAATAAATCTTTTTTAAAAAAAGAATTTATGATTTTCATGAGGAAAATGAAAGGTTAGCTTGTTTATCTGTGGGGGGTTTGGGGGTTTATTTTATTTTTGTGTCTGAGTATTTTACCTGAATGTGTGCCAAATGTGTGCCTGGTGCACAGAAAGGTCAGAAGAGGGTGTCTAAGGTATCTGAAGCCTTGGAACTAGAGTTACAGATGGTTGTGAGCCAGCTTATGGGTGCTGGGATTGAACCCAGCACTCTGCAAGAGTACTAAGTGCTCTAAACCACTGAGCCATCTCTCCAGCCCCCATCTGGTTTTGTTTTGTTTGTTTGTTTGTTTTTTAATATCTTTGCTAACATTTTGTAGTTTGTTCATGACAGAGATCAAAGCATTTTTGGTAATGGTAGTCTTCCTGCATGGATTGCTTTGTTCATAAAAGAGAGCTAAGTGTGATGCCATAGTCCCGCATGCCCAGCACTGGGGATGTGGAGGCAGAAAGATCAATAAGTTCAAGGTTGTCCATAGCTGCCTAATGTTTTCCAAGGCCAAGGACCAGTGGGATGGCTCAGCAGGGAAAAGCACCTGCCACATAAGCACCTGATGACCTGCATTTGACGATGGAATCCCTGGTGGGAGAAGAGAACAGATCATGAAAGTTGTCCTCTGGTTTCATGAGCCATGGCGTGAGCAGGCTTGCACTCATGAACAACAACAATAATAATAACAACAACAATAAAGGGCTAGTGAGATGGCTCAGCAGGGGAAAGAAGACACTTGTCTTCAAGCCTGACGATCTGATTCCAGTAACTGAAACACACCAGTGAAAAGAGACGACCAACCTCTACTGGTCCTCGGACGCCATAGGCATACTTTGTGCATACACAAAATGTGTAAATATAAAAAATTTTAATAAAATAATTTTTCAAAATGTTGGCTGGACACCAGGTGATGGTGGCACACGCCTTTAATCCCAGCACTCGGGAGGCAGAGGTAGGCAGATCACTGTGAGTTCCAGGCCAGCCTGGTCTACAGAGTGAGTTGTAGGACAGCCAGGTTACACAGAGAAACCCTGTCTTGAAAAAAACAAAAAAAGACGAAGAAGAAGAAAAGAAAAGAAAAAAAAAGGTGACTAGAGAAATGGCTCAGTAGTTAAGAACATTAGCTGCTCTTCCATAGGACCCAGGGTTAATTCCCAGCACTCTTGCCACTTGGGTCAAAGTCGCCTGTGATTCCAGCTCCAGGAGATCTAATGCCCTCATCTATCCTCTCTGGGCACTGTACACACATGTACAAGCTCACACATGTACACATATTCTTTAAATTTAAAAGAATAAAATCATTAAAAATGTTTATCTCAGCCAGTCCTGGTGTCGAATGCCTTTAATCCCAGCATTTGAGAGGCAGAGGCAGGCGGATCTCTGTGAGTTCAAGGCCAGCCTGGTGTATAGAGCAAGTTCCAGGACAGCCAGGGCTACACAGAGAAACCCTGTCTTGAAAACAAACGAACAAAACAATGAGTTTGAGGCTGGGCTAGATGAGCCCCTGTCTTGATGGGAGGCAGGGAGAGGGCATTGTGGAGGAAGACAGAGGATCTTAACTATACTGAGAAAAGCCTGAAGAGGGAAGACAAGGCCTGAGTAGCTGTCTTCTCCAACTGTCCTATCTCTGTATCTTATGCTTTTCTCTCCCCAAATCGCAGTGGTAGAAAGGATCCTTTCTTTGCAAACCCACCTACAAAAAGTCAGTCGACAGTTGATGGTGTTGTGACACACAGTCCACCGGTGGTGTCCCTCACTCCTAAGGACCCTGTCAGCAGGCAGAGGCAGAGGTTCTGCAAATCCCTAGGAACCAAAAACAGTTCAAAGGCCCATCTGGATGGCCTTCGGAGTCTGTTGTAACAGCTACTGTTTCTCCACTTTAAAGTTCACTCGGAGTTTTTGATGTCTTTTCCAATTTAATCTGAACAAATTTTCCTGCTGGATACCTATCTTAGATTTGCCCCTGGACAGCTATTTCTGCTTAGGGCCACCACTCCATTTTAAGTACTGGCAAACTTCTACAGTGTTGGGATTTTCAAAGCCTTTCTGTTTTATTCCATCTTTCCCTTATATCCTAAAGATGCCAAAAGCACTTCCTTCTTGTTGGGTTTTCACATTAGGCCATAGGGACCTTCTTTTTCAGAAACTTCTCCCATTTGGAAAAATTACAGTAACCCACTTCTTAAAGAAATTTTCTAGGAATGGCAGAGCAAACTTCTGAAGTACCGTTTTAAAATGGACACTCCACAGAGACAGGGCTTCCCAGCCGTGGTTAAATATGTACGTATGGAACTTTACACTTACCAAAGACTAATTCATCTGATGCACAGGGAGCATCCCTTTTTCATCTCTGTGTTCTGATTAAAATCAGAATACATTTGTGTGCATACATGGTATGTGCGTGTATGTGCTGGGGGTTGCTCAGTAGTGTGCTTCTATGGAAACAGCTTCAGTTTTCTTGTTGGTCTCAAGGTGACAGATACCTCTTATCACCAGATATTAACCATCAAGGTAGACATGGTGTAGCACACGACGCGGGGGTTCCTTGCCTAGGAACAGAGGCGTCAGACTGTCAGGGACTGTGAGCGTTTGTTCCCACCCACCACTTCCTTTTTCCATTGCCTTTTCCCATCTTCCAGAGTAGCTTGCTGTCTGATGAAGCAAGTTTCTCTCACTAGCGAACACTTCTTTCCTTACCCTGATAACTTGGGAACGATTTCCTGACACTTCAGAATGGGAAAAGAAAAACCCTGTTGGTTTGCTCAGTAGAAAATCGTGATGGCATTAAGGAGCGAAGGGAGGATTTCTGGAAATGGTGTGGCTTGAGGTCTTTTCAGCCTTGGCATTATCCCTTAGTTACTTTTCTCCGTGTGGCTGTCAAGCACAATAGCTGAGGCAGCTGGTGTATAAGAAAACTATCCCAAGTCATGTGAGACGCAGCTGGACTTCCTGCTCACAGCCACTGCACAAGAGTTCTCCAGCCTTCAAATGAGGAAGCCCAAATCCCTTCCCTCTGCCTCATGTAAATCTTCTAGCTGATCTCCCAAGAGTTGCCTGTCTCATAGCTGTAAACATCTGTGAAGTTCACACTCTAGAGGAGTAAGTCTATGCTGGCCAATCTGAGTGACTACTCACGTTATACTAGTTTAGGAAAGTCCTGCCCCACCCTGACGACTCAGTTTCCTTCCTATTAGTGATCACCAGGTTTTTCTGCCCAGTGTTTGTATTGAAGATCACTTCCTAACCAGTAAAGACGTGAGGAGGTGTTCTAGAACCCCAGTATTTAAACTAGCTGCTGTGGTAACGTTGGAACCCAAGTGTCTTGCTTTCAGTTTTCCCTACCCAGACAGACAGAAATTCCAGAGGAAGAGTGGATGTAGAGCTCAGTGTTGGGTATGAGGCTCTAGTTTGCTAGATTGTTTGTGGTTTAACCATGGGGTTTGACCTCATCTGACATCCATCCCATCTCTCCTGTAGTCTGTTAGACTGGTGTAAAGAACAGCCAGGATGGGCCAGTGAGACACTGAAGAGCAGGGTTTGGGTCACACGGAGGAATCCCTTTCAGTTCTTGCCATGGTCAGAAGCTCATAGGAAAGGCGCAAGAAAGAACAGACGTGTGTAGAGAAGAAAGCTGGTCAGCCAAAGGACAGGGGCAATGCTCTCATCTTGGATGCCAGCAGTGAGCTGTGTTAACAATAGGGCTCTGTGCCATTGAGTTTGAGAGAGGGAAACTACATGACATTGGGACTTGGGAGCTGTCCTGCCTCTATCTAGCCAGCCAAAGTGATTGGGGTCAGCGTTAGCTGCCTTCATCTATGCAGTCACAAAGGTGAAGATGATACTGGGAGCATATTCCCTCCTGGGAGGCTTTGGCCTCACGCCTAGGCAACTGTGGCAAGACGTGCTAAATAACACCTTTGTTTGAGCCAGGGTTATGCATCGTCAACACTTTTATGCCAAGTCTAGGTGGTTTCAGATCAAGCAGCGAGGACGTGGACATGGACCATCCCTCTGTGCAGCTCTGAAGTAGAGCCGAGCACTGTGCCTGCCTGTAAGTCCCTGACACATTCCCTTTGCTCCTCTTTCACAGTTTTCTAAGTGCCACCGCCTCACCCCCACTCCCATGTCCTTTTGGTTTGGGAGGGGCATATCAAAGTAAAGTGCACATGACCAGAAGCAGGCAACCAGAGATTATGATTTATAGTGATAAGATGTGATTTGGGCTGAGCACATGATGAAGGAAGAGGATCACTGCAAATCTGAGGCCAGCCTGTTCTCACAATGAATTCTAGGCTAGCTAGGACCACATCATGAAAACCTGCAGTTAAAACAAGAGAAAAAGAAAATGTGTTTTCATCTGTCCCAGAACTTTTGTAGAGATGCCTTCGGGAGCTCCTCATGTTCCTTCCTCACAGTGCGGTTTGAACCCGTAGCTCTTCTTCCTGATAGTATCACCCGACCTTCTCCAGGGTCGGTTCCTGGTCTTGCTGCCTAGGTGATGAGGCAGTCACACATGTCGATCTAGCTGGTGGCTCTCTTGAACGATGGGCTATTTGCTTGTGCTTACAGGTTACTTGCATTCTCTTGCTTTCTGTTACGTTAAAGACAGTGGTGGAAATGTTACTTATCAACAGGAGACATTAATAAGTCTTTGTGAATAATAAAAGTTTTGTTAAGAACTTCTTACTGTACATTGGAAGTCATCTTTAAGATTAAAAGAAGAAAATGCCCTTAAAATTGAAGGATAACTTCATTGACTCCCTGTGTGTTTATTTCCTTGATTTCTTAGTAGAGGGACTTATCACTTGGCTCTGACCCAGGTAATAATTCCAGAGGCGAGGGAAAGCCTGCTTTCTGATATCTGGTCTGGTTTCTAACAATGCCAATGAAGTCCCTTCTCAAGAGAGGACACCCCCCCCCCAGAGAATACTCCACCCCCAGACATAGTGCTCCAATGGCCTCTTCTGAGTTTCTGCTTTACTCCACATAAACCCCTTTTCTTTGCCTCTTGTCCCCTCCTGGAATTATGCCCACCACTAACTCCTGCTCTAGTCCCTAATCCTTCTGTGGCCTCTCCAGCAGAGACCCCACCTTGAAGTTTGAAAAAGAAAAATAACCCAGAAAACATAGTCTTTATAAAGCACAAAAAAATATGTTTTGCAATAGTCATTTAATAAGTTTACAATATGATCTTAACCATAGACATGGGTGGATTCCATCCTGGGAAAAGTCAGAAGCCACAGGGAGTTGACAAAGAGTTGTAATACCAAGCTTAGAAGGACCAGACCAGCTTTGGAATCCTCTGAAAAGTAGATCAATCCCAAGGGGCTGTGAGTGCATGAGAACAGATAAGCATCACTGTACAGCTTGGGGCTGGAGACAGGGAAATGGTGGGGCCCTGGAGAGGGACTTGGACAGATTATGACAACAGAGGTGGAAAGGCTAAATGTAGGTCTGCTGGACCCAGATTGCAACGTTGACATCAAATACAGCCATAGTGTGCAATTTTCAGAAAAATGAGCCCAGATTTTTAACTGCACAAAAGCCAAATGAGCATTTTATGTTCTGTTACCCCAGTGACATCCTGAGCTAACAGTGGCCTTATCCCTTAGCTAAAGCTCCAGTGAGATGAGGTAATGTTTGCCCTTATTTACAGAGTCGTGGGAAGCTGCTTAAGAGCGTAGGAAAGAAGGACGAAACACTGAGTCACACTGACCCCTACTAGATCAGAATCTAATCCCTACTTTTTTGTCCATTATGGGTAGTTAGATGGCCTTGCTTTCCCCCTTCTCCTCCTCCTCCTCCTCCCTTCTTTCTTCTTCCTTCTTTTACTTTTTCAAAGATGGCAACTCTTAAGATTTTATTAAAAATCTGCTTACTCGACAGTGGGTTGCTCACTTAGGGGTGAATTAAGTCTTAATGCTGATGCAGTGGAGACAGTTCATCATAGAATTCTAGGAGGCAGAAAGACAGGTGAGCCTTTGTTTGGAGACCAGCGTTCTAACTCCTGGTACCCTCCGGCCAGCCAATCGGCCCTCTGTCTCCCTTATCTCAGTTTACCTGAGCTGAAAAGGAAGGCTGAGGCAGACCTAATTTTCCAGCCCCTGGTTCTGTGCCCTTGTCTGTGGCTGAGCTGACTTGGCTTGTGTCCCCTCTGAGGTCATCGCTTATTTATCCTTCTCTGTAAAGTCTGCTTTCTCAAGAGCTGACAACTTGTTCTTTTGGTCCTTTGTAAGAACTGAAGGGAGTCTGTCTAGTTGGTCTTTCTCAGAGGCATCCTGTCTGCCCATGACATCTGTTTGTTCACCCATGAAAATGGAACACATGGTGGATGTGATGTCAGTCAGTGTCCAGGCCTCCAAGAGGACAGGCTGGATAAACTGGGCAAGGACTGATTCTTTCCACAGCCTTGGGTCTAGATGTTGAGAGCCATGAGTTGCCTATTATATTTGTGCTATGAAAATATTTGTGCAAGGCAGGCCTGAAATCCTCAGCCTCCTCTTATTCCCTTGGCTTTTACATACCTGACCTGGCTGCCAGGCCTGACATTGACCATCCTTGACCTGCACTGTATTTTTTGTTGTTCATTTGTTTTGTTCAGTCGCAGTGACTGAATCAAAAGCCCCAGACTTCCAGATAGATAGGCCAGTGTGCAAGAGGGCCCTTGGAGCCCCAAAGTAGGTCACTTCACTTTCCTGCCTTGTTTGCCCCTGTTCCCATGAGTGGTTGGCATATGTGGGGCCATTGATAGAGCTTAGTTGGCAGCACTGTAGGAGCTGGAGTCAGGAGATGGCCCCAGGGATGAAACAGAGTCCAGATCTGTGCTAGTATATCCATGGTGACTTGGCTCCAGTTCTTGCTGTTGGGTTACTTGTGGTCCTTTCTAGAGCAGGCTGCATATCCTTGGCTACTCCCATCTGGCCCATAGAAAGAAATACTCTTCTAGAGCACAAATCAAAAGGAATGTGAAAGTCTACCTGAAGGATGGACTGAAGGTTGTCCCAGGGAAGGAACTAGCAGGTGCCTTTCTGTGGGGGACAGAGGCTTGCAGCGGAGATGTCAGTTCATCCAAACGGTAGACTCTCCTCAGCACTAATTGGTGTTCACTTGACTAATGGTGCTTTGAATTGGTGGCAGAGGACAGAGTACTGGGGGAGGGGGAGGCAGAGAAGAGGGGAGAAAGGAGGAGAATGTGTATCAAGCAGAATTGGCTGTCTGGGGCTGGGTGGGGCTCCTGGTGACTGGAATCAGATAGCTCGGAAAACAGAGCAGTTACGTAACTGTGTTTACGTGAGCTCAGCTGGTTGTGGAGGCCACCGTAGTCCCTGAGACCCAAGGCCACGCTAGAGGTATGCAGGCAGCTGACTAGTAGGGAAGGAGGTCCCTCTTTGACAGGAGGGCATGCAGGAGACAGAGGATGACATACTGAACGGACCCCTGTTACCTGGCTCTTGAACGCTACTGGAAGCTGCCCAGCTGTGAGTCAGGCGGGCAGCAAGGAGCCGGAGCTAGGGGGAGGAGTCAGGAAATCAGACACCTGGCTCTTAGTCCAGTCTCGGAACCTTGCTACATTTTTCTCATTAATCTTAAAACAGGAGGAATTCTCCCTAAATATGGACAGGAAAGGGGGAATTACTCAAGTTTCCTTGAATTTCTCTGACCTGTGGTCCTAGCAGTCTTGCATTCTGTGTTGTGTGAGGCCATCCAGATACCAGAGAACATAGTGGGCTCCAGCCAGAGAGGTGCTGAGCCAGCCCAGCAAGCCTGAGTAGCCAGGCAAAGCCAGGCAAAGCTAAGCAAAACGCTCAACTCTCCAGTGCACACCCCTCTTCCTCCCCACTTGCGTCCTCTAAGACCGTTTACTGGACACCTCATTCCCATAGAGATGGGACTGGTAGCCAGTCCTCAAGCTCCTAGCCCATGGCTGTTCCTTCTCTTGTGAGAAACAGGAAGCTGGGACCTTTGGCAGCTCAGCTGCACCCTCTACATTAAATATTTATCTTGGAGCCCAGGTCAGAGCCCTAGAGCCTAAGAAGTTCGATACTGCTGAGGGGGATGGCCAGGATTCCTGGAGTTGGAAGATCTTCAGCTTCGTCATCTCTGGAGAACAAGGAAGACAATGAAAGTGACGTGGCCCTTCTTAGTCCCAAGGACCCTGACAGGTGGGAGAACTTGAAAGAGGAAAATGGGTAGTTCTTTTCCTCCCACAGGGAGGAAAGAGGCTGCTTCCCAGGGATGGATGGACAATTCCAGCTTCAGAGGAGCAGCATACTGCTGTCTGACCTCAGAGAGGGTCTCAGAGCTCCTCCACTCCTTCTGTGGGTCTTGTAACCCACTCGACCCCTCTGCCTTCAGCTTTCTTAAAAAGGCAGGTCTCTAAAGAGACCTCATAGGACATCTGCTTTAGCCCTCCTGAACTGTGCGATACCTGCCTTTGTTAAAATACCTCACCACTGGGGACTGGAGCCCCGTTAGAAGGTTTACATCGTGGAAGCCTGCCAAACTTCTTCCGTAAGACTCGCACCCATGGGAACCCTGGCACGTGCTTCTCTTAAGCTGTTCCTTGGCCTAAGTTTTCCAGGGGATCTTTTTTGAGGGCAGCACAAACAGCTCTTTCCGCGCCACTGGGGAAATGTGAAGGTAATAAGAGGTGAGGGTGCTTGGGGCTGTGATGTGCTTGAAAACGACTAAAACTCAGGAGGCTCAGGCACCAATCAAACTGCAGTTGGTATCACCGACCATACACAACACCTAGCTGAAGTGGATCAGAAACCATTTGTACTGGTTGGTTTGTTGGGGACTTGGGTATCCCAGAAGTGAGTCACGGGCTCGAAGTACTGCAGGGTTTCCATTGTCAGTAAACATTTGCCGCGGCACTTGCCAGCCAAGAGACTGGAGGAGGGGAGGGCCAGAGAGAAGGGCAGCCAGTGGGCGGTGTCCTTGGGATTCGCGTCAGCACAGCAGGAACAGCGGAAAAGCAGGATCAAAACAAATTCGGTGAATGGGAACACCAAGACCCTCCTAACCTCATCCCCGCCCAAGGGACCCCACCCTTATCCTCCAGTCCTGCGGCACGTCCAGGGTGCCGCCGGCTCTCTTAAGACAGTTTCCTTCCCTAAACTTTGCACGTGTGTGAGCATCTCCACGTTTGCCAGTACACGCGTGTCTGTTCGAAAACGTCTGGCCGCGCGCTTAGACGGGCACAAACTCCCTCCAAGTGGGCACTGCCTTCGCTCCGAGGCCACCCTGCCCGTGGGGCTCCCTTATCTCGGTCCCAGCCTGTCTGCCTCCGGGCCTGTCTCCTGCCTCTCCCGGGCTGAGGGCTGCGTATCTAACGCTGGCTCCACCCGGCCTCTGGCACTATCACTCCTGCCCTCTGTCCTGGCTCTGCACAACAGCTCGATTCCCACACCCTGGAAATGTCGCTGGAAACTCTGAGTGGCCCCCACCAGCCCGCCCGCCCCCTTCCGACGCCAGCTTTGCGGTGGGGGCTCGGGAAGGCATCTGGGAAACCCAGCAGGCTCCCTTGGGACCCTCGGTGGCCCCTCCCGGCGCCGCCTCCTGGCCGGCCCGGCCCCTTGGGCAAGGGGCCACAGCGTCCCCGTGGCGCGCCTGCCGGACAGAGGGCACTCGCGGGAGGGAGGGAGGGAGGGAGGGAGTAGCCGGCCCCACCACTCCACCGCAGCACAGTCCGGGCTCACAGTCCAGATCCGAGCCCCAAACTCCTCCCGCCTCACTACTCTCAGGGTCCTGCCTCCCAGCGCTCCCCCTCGGCCTCCCTCTTCCTCAGTTGGGCGCCCAGCCTGGCCCGGCGTCCTGACGGGTCACGAGGGCCGCGACCGCCCGCACTTGTCCCTGCCCTCTTGCCCCGAGGGCTCTCCGCGGCTGCGCCAGGCAGGAGCCGGCTGGGATGCTCCTGCCCTCCTGGGCGGCCCCAAGCCCCCCCGACCTGCTCACCCGGGGAAGGTAGGTGCGGGAACGCAAAGGGGCAGGAAGGAGGCAAGACACAGCTTGGGATGGACAGGAGAGAAGGCGTAGGGCTCCGCCCCCGGGGTCCCAAGCTCTGAGGTTGTATGAAGTCCCAATACCCGCAATCCAGAAAAGGTGAACTTGAAAATCCTGACCTTGTCTGTGGGGAGCTGTAGTTTGGAAAGACCTGGAAAAGCAGAGGACAAAGTCCCCACCATCCCAGGGCCTCACTCTGAGGTGGGAAGGAGTCTACCAAACCTAGAAGTACTTCATTCTTCCAGCCCTTTGGAGAGGGCTGCTTGGGTGCAGGGGCCGCCGGAATTCTGGGAAGTCACCAGAGGTGTCCGCACACCTGTTCTATGCTAGATAGATACCAGTTCTCCAGGAGGCCTCTGTCTTCCTTAGGGTCTGCCTAATGTCTCCAGGCAGGCCCACTGCGGGGGGGGGGGGGGGGGGGAAACCGGGACCATCTTCCGGCCCCATCCTACCCCTGTGTATTCTCAGGCGTGCTTTTACATGGAGCTGAGTGGGAGAGGAGCAGACCGAGGTGTCCCAGGGTCTACAAAGCCTGAAAACAGGTGGTGATGGGGGTTTGAACCCTCTTCCCTGAGAGGACACTGGGTGGGACGCTAACGTTAGGGAAGGAAGAAGTCCTGTCAGCTGATGGGTGCAACTGCTGATGCTCGGGGCATCTTGGCCTCAAGCCATCAGCCAAGCAGGGCAGTGTAGATAGCTCTTCAATCCTGCCTTGCCTCACTTTCCCTTGGAGGAAGGCTAAACAACCTGAACTGGGGTGTGTTTGCACGTTTGGCTTTTGGTAAGAGCTCTAATTGGATCCAGCTGGTGGGCTGCGCCTCCTCCAGACTCAACCTCCCCTCCCTACAAACTCCGGGGTTGGCTGGGTCCCCAATAGGCTGCTCAGATGCCAGAAGAAACCCCCACAGATGCAGACCAGAGACCCCTAGCCTCCTTTGTATCCTTGCCAATGCCTGAGCAGGAACTGAGTATGGACGACAAGGAAGCACAGTCCACTGTGGTACGGCTTCATCCCCTCGGTCCCCCACAACTCTCATGCCGTTCATATGACTGCTTGCTGCACACACTCCTGCTGACATTCTTTTCATCTTAACTCTCATGCTGCTCACATGATCCACCCTGCTCCCCACCCCACCCCCCAAGTCATAGTCATGGCGCTGAATATATTCTGCCCCGCACAGGACACCTCCTGAGGTATCTGGTGTCCTTGCTTGGAACCGCCACAAACTCCACAGGCACATACAAGCCTGATTTGGCCTAGTCCAAAAGGTGGTGTAAGTTTATCCCACTGGGGCCCCATCCAGCCATGAAGACGAAGAGGCACAGATTCTGTACCCCAGCTCTCTGGGCACCAAAGCTCTTGTGTGCCCTTGAACCATGACCTCTTTGTCCTCTTGTACCCATCTCTGGGTCCTCCCTTTGCTCGCCTCCATCTTCCAGGTGCTCTGTGCTCCCTTTTGCTGACCCTTGAGTGAGGCAGAGCAATCTACTGGCTTGCCAGGCATGGTGCTTTCAGCCGGGGAGGATGGCTACGGGAGTGTGTGTGTGTGTGTGTGTGTGTGTGTGTGTGTGTGTGTGTGTGTGCAAGAGAGCAGCTTCCAGATCTCAGCACCACTCCCAGGGCAGGAGCAGGTCCTCCTGTGTGGTCATCTGTGGCCTGGCTTTCTATCCACCCAACACTGGCCCTGGGAGTTCTGGAGCTGTGATCTGCACAGGAGGCCAGCAGGTAGCCCCGCATTCCCTTGATCCCAGGAGTGGCTGCCCTGCCTGGCAATGCTCCCCAGGCTCTCCTTGGCCCTGCTAGGGATGAGGACATTGCTGGTCAGCAGATAGGTGGCCTTGATATTGGCTGCCCTTGTGCCTGTGGGCAAGCAGATGCTACTCAGGGCGTGAAGGGGGCAGAAGAATAGAAACGAAGTCCTGTGTGCCTGGGTCCTCTCGGCCACCAGCCCCAGTTCCCTGGTGCCTTCCCTCTAGGGGAGCTGGCTATCCTGGCACAGAGAGCTCCAGAGGGGTGGTCAACAGGCTGCAGGCCTGCTCCTTGCCAGCCTCCCTATCCTCCTCCTTGCCTGGCTTCCCCTCCCCCACTCCCACCCAGCGCTCTTGCCCTAGGCCTAACAAGCAGTCCATTGTGTCTCTGGGAGTCCGCACTGGCAGCCTGCAGGCGGGTGCCCAAAGCTGCCTGTTTCCTGGGCCCTTGAGCTCCCACCCAGCTGGCCATAATCCCCTCCCACAACCTACCTTCCTCCCCCACCCGTGGGTTGAGTCAAGAGGGCCCAGGCAGTCCAGCTCAGCAAGGCTTTCTCTTCCTTCCTCCTTCCCTACAGAATACACACGAAGGAGCAGCTGGCACATCCTGCGTCCTCCAAACTTGACCCAAGCATGCAAGGCCTCCCTGCTGGGCCCAGCCTGGACGATTTCATTCCTGGCCACCTCCGAGCCCATATAGGCCCATCCTCCCGGGGGACCAGGGTGAGTGAACAGCAAGGAAAAGGGTACCCTGGTGGGCCAGCAGTTGATGGGGGACACTAGCAGGCCAGGTGAGGGAGCAGGGGACAGAGAGGGGAAGGAAGAAAGAGCCAGAGAGCCTCCAGGGCTTCCCCAGGAGGCCAGACTGTGGCTGTGTCCCAGCTTGCCATCCCTTCCCACTCCAGGGGAACCTCTGGGCCCTAAGCTTGCCGCTCCTGGCCCCTCTCCACAGGTGCCCGTGATCCGGAATGGTGGTTCCAACACCCTTAATTTCCAGTTCCATGACCCTGCACCCAGGACTGTGTGCAATGGCTATGCTCCACCCAGGAGAGATGGTTCCCAGCATCCAGGTGGGTCTGCTCTAGGAACATTGTGCAGGGGATGGGGTAAATACCCCATGCCAGATGGAAAATAGATCTTTCAAGGCCATGAGAAAGTCCCCCAGGGAACTGTGAATTCAGCTTAGGGTGCTCTGGGTGATCATGCTTATCCTGAGAAAGGAACCTTGAAGAGAGAACAGGCTGACACAGCCCTTCCCTCCCTCTTGACAAGGGAAGGACGTGTACAGGGAGCCATGGCCTTAGGGGTCAAGGGAACTGTAACAGGGCCAGTGATTCAAATGGGAGCGTGAGATGTGCTAGCCTAAGAATGAACAGGGACTGCCCACTTCCCCACCCCAGACACTCAGGACTCTCATGCAACCCAAAAGGACACACGGGGGATGCAGCTTTTGAGCCTGCCATCTTGGCACTAAGGTCTCTAAGCTGCTGGGAACTCCTCAGTACAACCAGTCCTGAGAGAGATGGCATCCTTTATTGAGCGTTCATGCCCCTGAGTCACATCTCTGAGACTGGATCCCCACTGGGAAGATGCCCGTAATCGACTGGGACCTTGCTTGGATGCAGATGGATTAGATGAGGTGAGGCTTGTGAAATGTCTGTACAATGTTGCCCTGCTTAAGTGTTCAATAATCACTTGTTAAATGGCCGAAGTCCTTTGCACAGTGTGCACATCTGCATCCAAGCAAGGTCCCAGTCGATTATGGGCATCTTCCCAGTGGGGATCCAGTCTCAGAGATGCTCGCTCGGAGTAGATGAGGTTGCATTGAGACCCACACCCTTGACCATCTGGCCTTGAAGCACTTATGCCATTAGGCGAAAGTACTTAAAAATGAAATGTTCTGGGGAGGCGGGGAGTTGGGGACACAGAATACATGCCTCGGGAATGAGTTTCTGACTCTCTGAGGGTCATTGTCCATATGTGCTGGGTACAGGGACACAGACTAGAAGTCACCCCATCTTTGCTGAAATCACTCTCTCCTTTTCCACAAGTAGAAACTGAGGTACCAGGAGGATGACTGATGGGCCTAAACTTAAGCAGCCGGCAGTTGGCAGAGCCGGAGTCAGACTTTAGGGCTGAGTTCCGTCCAATCCCATCCCCCACCAACCCGCCTGCAGCCCAGAATCATTGTCTTGCCACACCCTAGGTGGGATGTCCCCAGCATTTATTGCAAGTGAAGATTCCCATCCCTCCTTTTGCAAACTCTTAGGACAGTCCTAGGAAAACATAATTGGGTGGGGATAGATACAGATTGCCCCAAACAAAATCCTTTTAAAATTCACTAAAAGTGGAAGCGTGGGGCGCTGCTGGGGATGGGGAGCTTTGTGGAGTCCACATCACACAGCCAGAAAAGGAGGGGTTGAAACTGAACTCACAGGGATCGATGTCCTGAGGAGACAACCAAGGTCAGGTGGGGACCCCTGCCTTTCAGCTAATGGCCCTACACACCTCTCACAGACCCAGCATGGTATCAGACCTGGCCAGGCCCTGGGAGCCGGCCCTCTGCGAGCCCGAAGCCACCTGCCTCCCAGCATGCCCAGAACTGGTCAGCCACATGGAGCAAGGACAGCAAGAGACGGGACAAGCGCTGGGTGAAGTACGAGGGAATCGGGCCCGTGGATGAGAGCGGCATGCCCATTGCCCCCCGATCTGTGAGTCCAGGGCTGGGGGTCACAGAGAGGGGGCCCAGAGACCCTCCTAAGTTCTCCGTCTATGACTATAACAGGGGTGACATGAAGGCGATACCCACACCTTGTGTGTCTGAGTCCAGCGTTACATGGTACAGATCTCAGCACTGGCAAGCTACCACTGTAAGGGCTGAGCCTAGCAGGGATGCCTCTTAGTTTTACATCCCAGTGGCCTGGCGTAGCACCCACAGGACAGCTGCCCACTGACTGGCTGAGTGAGTGGGTCCTGAGCGATTGCCCCTCATGCTGTGGCAGGCAGGGAAGGATCCTGTATTCCACCAGGACTCCTGGGGGCCTGATCTTCCATTACCTTCTTGAGGCCAGCCATATTTTCTCAGTCACATACTCAGGAATGCTTTGTAAGGTCCAGATGTGGTGGCTTAGGTGAAATACCCTCTCTCCCTACAGTTGTTTCCTCATGTAGAAAGGATCGTTGTAGAAGTGTTGGGAATGTAGAAACAAGGCTGAGGAGATAGTTCAGCCAGTACAATGCTTGTCACACAAGCTTGAGGACCTGAACTCTAGTCCCTGGAACAACAACAAAATTAATATTAAATTATTTAAAATTTAAATATTTTATTACTTATAATAATATTTATTATTATTATTAAAATAATTTAAGATTAAATTATTTTAAATTAAATTTTTTATCAAAATTAAAAATTTTTAAATTAAAGTAAATTACAAAAAAAATTTTTAAAGGTGGGCATGGTAATACATGCTTATAATCCCAGCACTGGGAAGGGGAGACAGGAGGATGTCTGGGGCTCACTGGCTAGCTAACCACTTTAGCATACTTGGTGAGTTCCAGGCCATTGAGAGAGACTGTCTCAAAAATCCAAGTGGACAAGCTGGTCATAGTGGTGCACATCTTTAATCCCAGCACATGAGAGGCAGAGGTGGGCAAATCTCTGAGTTCAAGGCCAGCCTGGTCTACAGAGTGAGTTCCAGCCAGGGCTACACAGAGATCTTGTCTCAAAAACAAAATAAACAAGTGTATAGTGCCTGAGAAATAATACCTGAGGTTGACCTCTGGCCTCCACATGCAATTCACACACATACAACCACACCTACACCCACACAAACATGTACTCATGTGCGTGCACTGTGCACGCACACACAGATATGTAAAAGCATAAAGAATAAAAATGTAAATCATGCCGGGTGGTGGTGGTGCACGCCTGTAATCTCAGCACTCGGGAGGCAGAGGCAGGCGGATCTCAGTGAGTTCGAGGCCAGCCTGCTCTACAGAGCTAATCCAGGACAGGCTCCAAAGCTACAGAAACCCTGTCTCGAAAAAAACAAAAACCAAAAACCAAAAACCAAAAAAATAAAAATAAAAAAAAAAAATTAACCATTCTGCCTCACAAAGGAGAGTCATCATCCTATACACTGAGGAGAGTTCTTCCATATACCTCATGCCACATGAAGCTGCCACAGAAGGCGCTGGAGAGAAAGCCCTGTAGGTGAAATGCTTACCACGAAGCTCTATTAAAGCTAGGTGCTAATATATGTCTACAGTCCCAAAGCTGGGGGTGGAGGCGACCAGAAGATCCCAGTGGCTTCCTGGCTAGCCAGGCTAGCAGAAACAATGAACTCCAAGTTCAGTGAGAGACCCTGTCTCAAAAAGTAAGGAGTGGTGCCGCCTTTAATCCCAGCTCTCAGGAGACAGAGGCAGGAGGATCTCTGTGAGCTGAAGGCCAGCCTGGTCTACAGAGTGAGTCTAGGCCAGCCAAAGGCTACCTAATGAAATATTGTCTCAAAAATAAAATAAAATAAAAATAAGGGGAGATGGCTGAAGAGATGGCTCAGGGGTTAAGAACACTTGCTCTTGCAGAGAACATGGGTTTGATTCCCAGTACCCACATGGTATAGTTCACGACTGGCCATAACTCCGGTTACGGGGAATCCAACACTCTCTTCTGACCTCTGAGGAGGCAAGTAAAAGACTCATACATTTAAAAAAAAACAAACAAAACAAACAAACAAACAAAAACCTTTAAAAAAATAAATGAATAAAAATAAATTAGGTAGAGAGCTAGTGAAATGGATAAAGTGGATAAAGGCATTTGCCATCATTCCTGACAACCTATACTTGATTCCTAGACTCGGATAATAGCAGGAGAGAATCTATTCCTATAAATTGTCCTCTGGTCTCCACATGTGGGTGTGGCATGTGCAGATCCCACTCCCAGTAATAAATGAAAGAAATATAAAAAAAAAAATATGAGGGAAAGCAATAGACCTCAGCCTCTTCCACATCCGTATGCACAGGGGTATCTACTCACATGCGTGTGTACACACACACACACACACACACACACACACACACACACATACACACAGGCACATGCACACCACCACCAGAGACATTCTCCAGACCCCAGCCATCTATATGGATTTCGAGGTGCCCAGAGAAAGGTCTTATTGGGAAGTTCTCATGGCTTGTCCTTGGGAAGGATGGGTGACCAGGGAGGCCTGAGAATGGTGGGTGAGCAGGGAGGCCTGATTTTGATTTTCTGATCTTAGAGTGTTGACAGCCCCAGAGACTGGTATCGGAGAATGTTCCAGCAAATTCACCGGAAAATGCCAGGTTAGACACCCTCCCAGAACCTAATGGAGTTCCAACAGTATGGAATTTGTGGGAGGAATAGAAAGAAGGGTTTCTTTGCTTATGAGATTCTTCTGAATTATGAGATGCTTCTCTCTCCAAGCTCTAAGGTGAGTAGTCCTGAAATATCCACACATACACCCCCTAAATAAGTTGCTGCCTGTAACCCCAGCAATCAAGGAGGCAAAGGCAGGGGGATCACAGATTTGAGGCCAGCTTAGGCTACAAAAATCTAAAAAAGAAATGGGGCAGGGGGAGAAGAGGGAGAGGGAGGTAGTTTCTGTTTCACCAATGCCTGAGGCCAACAGTGGCCTCCAGAGCATCCTTGGGTGGACAATAACTAGCTAAAGTCTCCTGATGTCCTCTGGGGGCTTCCTGAGATCCCTCTGAGTGTCTGATTAGGCTGCAGTGACAGTGCGGTGGTCCTTCCTCCACATGAAACACTGGTGTCTTCTGAAAGTCTGAATGCAGCCAGCCCTGAGCTGCATATGAGCTCTCCACAGGCTCTCTGTGCACTGGGTCAATCCTTGCCTGTCTCTCAGGACTTACTGAACACTGTTCTAGGAAGAGGCACAATAAGCAGACAGTGGAAAGGGCTAAAATAAAAAGAAAGAAGGCTGGGGAGCAGCCAGTGCAGCTCGGCTGAGACCTCACCCAGGACAGGCAGGGAAGAGGCCCTTGAGCTAAGCCCAGAAAGGGTAGAGAGGAATGTGGCAGCAGAGGATGCTCCAAAGACCCAGAGGGAAAAGCACATCTGGCCCGTTCCTGGACTGGAGTGACAGGGAACTTGGGTAGGAGACACCATTAGAGGTGACAGGATCAGGTCTTGTAAGGCTTGGAGTATCCCTAGGAGGACTTTGGCTTTTACCAGACAAGAAACCTGGAACCCGTGGGCAGTTCCGAGCAGCAGAGTGACTGTTCTGATGATGGGGGTTGGAAGGATCTCCGTTCCAGGGCCCACTGCCAGACACAGAAGAGAGGGTGGGAACCAGGGGACCGGTTCCCCTGATTGGCAAGACTGGGAGGAGAAAGGCCATCATGGAAACAGCTATGGTCCAGTCTACACCTAGCAGGGACGCAGACCAGGGTAGTGGGCAGTGGGATGGGGTGGGAAATCCAGGGAATTCCAGGCGGAGTCTTGGAATTTGCAGATGACTGGACAGGGCTTGAAAGGACAGCCTCAAGAGTGAATGTAAACCTGAGCACATTGAAGGATGAAGCTGCTGTTTGGCTTCCTTCTTATTTTTTCAGACAGGGTCTTGTGTATTCCAGGCTGGCCTTGGGCTCGCGATGTAGCTGAGGCTTGCCTATGCTTGTGTGTGTGTGTGTGTGTGTGTGTGTGTTAAGAAAAAGGAAAGACTGCAGAGGGAGCAGGTTTAAGAGACATCTGAAGCTTGGTGTGGTGGCACATGGCTTTAGTCCCATCACTCAGGAGACAGAGGCAGGAGGATCTCTGTGAGTTCGAAGATAGCCTGGTCTATACAGTGAGTTCCAGGACAGCCAGAACTACACAATGAGTCCTTGTCTCAGAAAACAAAAAATTGAGGCTTTTTGTTTTCGAGGCATGTCACACTTAAGTGGAGTAGGCAGAGGAATGTCCAAGGGTAGTTCAAGGGCAAGGTCTGAGCTGCACATGGAAATACCCCGGACTCTCAAGAGAGATGGTGAGATCCACTTCTCAGGGCAATTCTAATCTATAGTCTTAGCTTAGCTATAAACTAGAATTGTGGAACTAGATCCCACCATTCTTATTCTTTAGTATCCAAAGGGGATTGGTTCCCCAACCCCTCCAGATGTTGAGACCCCTGCAAGAACAAGCCCTTTGTATAAAGTGCCATATCCAAAGCTATGGATATAGGAGTCTATGGTGGCTCACTCAGCAAGCTGAGGCAGAAAGACTGTCATGAGGTGTAGGTCAACCTAGGCGATGCTATGAGGTCCTATCTCAAAGAAAAACTAAAAATGGGCTGGCAAGATGACGCAGTGCGTAAAGGCTTCCACGCCTGACAGTCCTCGAAACCCACAGAGTAGAAGGAGAGAACCGACCCTGACCCTCTGACCCTCTGACCCTCACACACATGCTGTGGCATGCATGTGTCCACACATACACATGCAAATCTTTCTAAGAAAAACAAACAAACAAAACTCTGAAGGGGCTGGAGAGATAGTTCATTGGTTAAGTGGCTGGTCTCCTAAAAGACCCGGGGTTCAATTCCTAGAACTTACATGGCAGCTCACAACTCTGTAACTCCACTTCGAGGGGGATCTGGTACCCTCTTTTGGTCCCCATGGGGGAACCAGACACACAGGTGGTTCACAGATATACATACAAATATAAAGTAAATAAAAAACAATAAAATGTAGGTGTAAGTATTCATATTTGCATCTATCTGCATATATCCTCTCATTGACCTTGAAATACCTCCAGATTACTTATATGTGATACAAAGTAAATGCTGTTGCATCTGTAGCTATACATACACTATACTGTGTTGTTTAGGGGACAATGACAAGAAATAAGTCCATGTGCACGTGCCACACAGATGTGGTTATATTTTCAAAGTGGGCCTGGTTGAATCCATGGAAACAATGTGTTTGAAAAGCTTTAAGACTAGCCAAGATCACATAGGGAGATGAAGAGATAGCCTTAAGACTGAGCCCCCTAGGCATGTGGGTTCTGAAAGGCCTCAGAGAAGAGAGGAAAGCAACCTAGAGCCTGGAGGTGCTTCCAGAGACGGAGAAGGAGAGACCAACAGTCTCCTGCAGTCACATGAGGAAAGGAGTTCCAGAAGGAAGAGCTGTGATAAATGTTAGATGGCTTTGGAGCGGATCATAAGACTGGGTACCATGGAGGTCCTGAGCCCTTGGTCAGAGTGCTTGAGTCAGGGGTGGTAGCAGCATGCCTGCTGGGAAGGAGGAATGAGGACTGGAGATGTGGTGATGGTCGCTATGAGGAAACTCGGACACCCCAGCAGCAGAGGGAGGTGAAGGCAGGCTCCTGAGAAAGGTATTTGGGTTTTAGAACCGCTTACCCGACACCGCCCTCACCCCAACCCCCTGAAAGTCCTGAACACTGGGAGGTGTGGTTCTGGGCGGAGAAGTAAGTAAGAAGGAGGTGCAGGTGGGGAAGGGAAATAGGAAGCACAGCTTCCACAAGCTGGCATGGCCAGGACAAGCCTCCAGAGGTCAGGAGAGGGTGTGTGTGGGAATAAATCAGGAGGGTGTGGGTACCGCCCATTTGGCTCTCCCAGGCTCAAAGTCTGCCAGAAGCAGGCATTTCAAGCCCTCCCAAAGGCTGCCCTCCTAATTCCTTCCCTCCCTCGGGACATTCTTCAGGCCCTGACTCAGCCCTCACTGTCTGCTCCAGGCAGAAGGGAGTCTGGGAGCAGATAGGCAGGTTCCTGGAGGGCCCTGTCCTTACTCTGTGTCCCATTGGTGACCCAGTCCTTTCCATTCTCCAGACCTGCAGCTGGACTGGACCTTGGAAGACCCACCCAAAGGTGAGAGATATGAGTTCACTGGTCTGGGTCTGGGTCTGGTGACTTGTGGCCTGGGCTTGAGGGCTTCCCAGGTGGTGTGGTTCCACACAAGAAGATTTTAAAGGCCACTTTTGGGAACACTAAATCCCCTGGTAGGAGGTGACTAAGACTTCCTTCACTGCCCAGAAAGTCTTTTATTTATTTATTTATTTATTTATTTATTTATTTATTTATTTATTTATTTTGCCATCTGCTGACCAGACTTCCCTGGGCCTCTCTTTTTGTATCTGTGGAATGGGTATACTACCTGCCCCAAACTGTTTTGAAGAGTTTGTATCATAAAGCTCTTTGTACAAAGCCCATGTACTAACCAGGAGCCCCTCTCTGTCCCTGTGAGCCAGTAACCCAGGTGTTAGGATGGAGGTGGGTACCACAGCCTTAAAGAGTCGCCCAACCCTAGTCCTTGTCTGTCTTCTTTCACCTCTAGGGGTGTCCTCACGTGCCTCTTCTGCAGACCCAAGGCATCTAGGGCCCCAGCAAAGACCTGCCTCCAGGCCTGGCACAGCAGTGACTTCTAACGGGTGAGCTGTGGGCAAGCAACGTAGAGACTAGTGTCCTCTTGTGGCCAAAGCTGGCACAATGTGGAACAGACAAGGAAAGGTCTGTTTCTCCATTGATTCTCCAGGGGCTCAGAGGGTTTCTGCTCCTATTGTGCATCAGGAACCAGACCCTCATAGAACCAGAGACCATGAGTGATGTGTGTGTGTGTGTCCAGGACACTGGGCATGGAAGCAGTTAAGAGCAGCTTGGTCATGTGGCCTCCCACTTTAAAACCTGAAAGAAACTCCGATAACATAGGTGAACCCAGGTTTCCACCAGATTGTGGCTGAGAGGAGCCCTCCAGAGAGGGAAAGGAAGAAATTCCTTCCCCTGGACTGAGTGCTCAGGCGCTGCAGGAACTCTGCTCTCTGGTTAAGTACACTAGGCGTGTGTGCCTTTACAGGGTAGAATTCAGTTCACTGGCATAGCCAGCCCTGACCTGTGGTCTTTGTCATCAGTGAAGTGGTGAGAGGAGGTCCTTATTGGACCCAGAGTTGAGGTCCAAGTCAGCCAACTGCCGCTAGCCATTTGACCTTGAGCCTCATGTCTCCATCTTGAAGTGTGAATGGTGGGGGAGAGTGTGAGGGCTGAGTGAGCCAGGGCATGCACCTTGCATTGTGGTTGGCATAGAGCAGGTCTGCAAACATCCTAACACACAGGTTCCCGTATGATGAGCGCTTCCTTCTCCTGCAAACAGCACATTCCATTCTTGTGATCACCTTTTTATTATCAAAATGAGAACAGAGTCATAATTATAGGCAATGAATCCTCACCCTGTGGTCAGACATGCCATCATTTGATAAGCTCTACTCACTTGTTCCATGGGTAACTTTCAGACTAAAACTAGAGGCTGGGACAGGAAAGCCAGCCAGGAAAGAAACCCCAGAGGAGAGCAGAGGCGGCAAGACATTTCAGTGACTGAGGTGGCCACATAGGTTTTATTGCTAAATCTAGGCTCCATAACTTGAGTCCCAGAGACCCAAAATAATTGCCCAGAGATGCCCACAGGTTTTGTGTATAGTCTTACATCCTGGGCTATGGTTTGTAGGTGGACTTCTCTGGCCTGCCAGTAAATTCCCAAATAACCACACAGAGACTTATTAATTACAAATGCTTGGCCAATACCTCAGGCTTGTTACTAACTAGCTCTTACATTTTAAATTAATCCATATTTCTTATCTACGCTCTGCTATGTGGTGGTACCTTTTTCAACACAGCCAAGTTCATTTTGTTTCTCTCCATGTTTCCTCTCTACTACTGAGATTCCTCCCTTCTTCTTCCCAGCATTCTCTCTGCCCCCCAAATCCTGCCTAGCCATTGGCCAATCAGCTTTTTATTAACAATGAGAGCAACACATCTTCACAGTGTATGATTCCATAGCAATGATTTATAATACCACTTGGCTATGGAAAGCCAGCTGTACTGGTACACAACACACCAAACACAAATACCAGATACTTTTGCCAAGGCTACAAGAGAGGTCCTGGCCACCCACGAAGCGATGTTTGTATAGGCCTTCTGCTGGGCACCTAGCACCCCCTCCTGCATGTCACTCCTGTTTTACTGGTGTTGAGCTCAAGGCTCCATACGGCTTGTAATAGCTCCTAGGTTACATAGATACTAGGTGATGGGGCTGGAGGTAAACCTGAAATTCACACACTGCCTGCTCTATGACACTAATTCCACAGTAAGGGGGCCAGGTTGATTCCTTCTGTGGGAATGGAGACAGTGGTAGAGGAGAGGGCTACAGCCCCTTCTCCTTTGGTTAAATTCTTCACCTATGCCTTAGTTTTCTAGAAGGAAGCTGAAGTGGTATTTTCTCTTTCTTCAGAAGACACTGGAACCACTCTGAAGAGACATCTAGAAACACCTTTAACTATAATTTCAGACCATCCTCTTCGGGGCTCCAACCCCCAAATCAGGTAGACCACCCTGCTCACAAACACCATCCCCGGCTGCATGCTCTCCAGCCATACCCATCTGCTGACATTGAAGCAGATAATTCCCTGATTTGGACTTGCATACTAAGGAAGGGACCAGTGGGCATATCAGGGGAAGACAAGGTCTGCCTTTAGACTGTAGACCCAACCCTAGTTAATGTCCCTTCACTCAAGCCGATGGCCACTCACATCCATGCAGGTGCCCAGACGTCGAGAGAAAGTGGAGAATGTCTGGACAGAAGACTCTTGGAACCAGTTTCTGCAAGAAATAGAAACTGGGCATAAGGTGAGAGTATTGGCAAGATCCTCTAGGGCTGGACACACCCCTCAGCAGGAGCCTGTCCCAAGTGAGTTCATCCTCTTTGATGTACCCTTTGCACCCTGCAGCCCAAGAAACCACTAGTGGATGACCCTGTTGAGAAACCTGCACAGCCCATTGAGGTGAGTGCTGCTGGATGGGATGAGGGAAAGTCACCAGGGTCAGCAGTAAACAAGGATGACTCTTGGTATTGTGGTCTTAGCTGTGGACCCAGGCCATGGCCCCAAGACTCTAACTGGGCCCCGGTCCTGTACATTTTCATCACTATCTCTAGCACCAAGGACAGTGCCTTTATGCAGTAGATGATTAGTAAACACACACAGAATCATATATATATATAATAAGAGCAGAAAGAGACTAGTCAGTGTGAACTGGAGTTATCAAAGGTACTCATGAAATGGAGCTGAGTTTGGCCAGGCAGAGAGACAGCCCCTCCAGGAAAAAGTAAGAAGAGATTGGGGGAATGTGTACCTGAGTGTATACACACACACACACACACACACACACACACGCACGCACGCGCGTGTGTGTGTGTGTGTGTGTGTGTGTGTGTGTGTGTGTGTGTGTAATGAGCAGTGTGATGATGGGTGGGTGCAGTGAAGCCAGGCCATGGAAGGCCATAGAGGCCAATAGAAAGGAATTTGGCAAGCCTTCAGATTCCTAAACAAAACATAACCACCCCCTACACACACACACACACACACACACACACACACACACACACACACACACACCCACTACCACCAACACCACTCCGTTCCCTCAAAATTAAAAAGGCCAGGAAAGACTAAGGCACTCTTGACATCCTGGAGTCCTGAGTTGGGGGCTGGTGACTGAGAGGACGTGACACCTTCCCTACCCTTGAAGCATGCCTGTAGGCATGGAAACCTCTCTTGGTTTCCTCCCTCCAGGCCTGCCCAGACCAGCCTCTCACTTCTGACCTCTGACCAGCCTCCAACACAGTGCCCTTCCCAAAAGAATCTTATCCCCCAGGTCCTGCTAGAGAGAGAACTGGCCAAGCTGAGCGCAGAGCTGGACAAGGACCTGCGGGCCATTGAGACCCGCCTGCCCTCCCCTAAGGTACCAGCCTCCAGAGGGCTTCAAGAGGAAAGGCTTTAGCCATAGCAGCAGGGCACTGAGGGAGCAAGCAGACCTAGAAACTGGCGACCTTGGGCGGACTTCAGCCTCGTCCGATCGTCCAAACACTGGGCGTCGACTTTCTAAGTGACCCCTAAGAACCCTTCCCGGCCAACTCCGGTTCAGTCCATACCCCTCCCCGCCGGGTCCCACCCCTGATTGCAGCCCCAGGGACCCCCAGACCCGACCCGGCCCCGGCTTCCCTGGCCAGCCTCCTTCCTCCGCGCCTCCTCCCTGCACCAAGGCTCGCGGCCGCCTCTAGGACCCCGCGTCCCGCCCCTCCCCGGCCTCCTTCCCTCCGGAGCCGCGAACTTTTCCGGAGGAGGTGGCGGCACTGGCCTCAGCTGCCCTGGCCCCGGGGTCCCAAGCTCTGATCGCGTCCGGTGTCCCCCCGCGCAGAACTCGCAGGCGCCACGACGGTCCCCTGAGCAGCCCGCCCCAGAGCAGCGGCCCTCGGCCCGGTGAGTGGCAGAATCGCCGCCGGAGGGAGCAGAGGGTCTGTTCCCAGCGGAGGGGACGTGGCGCGGGCCGGCGAGGGGGCGATGGCCCTGCCCACGATGGGGGACGGGCGAGCCTCAGAGGAGGAGCCTGAAGATCGGAAAAGTGGCCCAGGGGCGTCCCAACCGCAGCTCTGTAGGGGCTTGTCCACTCCTGCCCCAAGCCGTGGACACCGGTGGCGGTGGCGGTGGCGGTGGTGGCGGCGACGGGGAGTGGGACCTGAGCCCCAACACTTCCCGCGTTCCCTCGGGCGGCCTCCTCCTCTCCTAACCCAAGGCCTCACCCTTCCCGGCCCTCTCCTGCACGGGAAGTAGGGCATCCTGTTGAGAGTCCCGGACCTGGGAAGACGCCTTAGGAGGCAGGGGCCAGGACTGGGGGTAGTGGGAGGTAGGTCCTGGGAGGTCAGTAAGGTATGAGGACTAGCCCTGAGGGATGTGAAGTTCCAGGCAGGTGACTCACTGCCTCTGTCCCTGCAGCCCGGCCTCAGCCTGGAGGCCCAGCTCCCCGCATGCACCTTACTTCGGTTCTTCCCGACCCCTGAGCCCCCACAGAATGGCAGATGGAGGAGGAAGCCCCTTCCTGGGACGTAGAGATTTTGTCTACCCTTCCTCAGCCCGAGGTAAGACAAATCCTGTTGTTGTTGGCACTGAATGGCCATCTACGTGCGCTGCGCTGCGGTAGAGAATGGCCATCTCACAGCTATGTGGTGCCCCAGGAAAGGGAGGGTGGGGGCCAGGAAGGTCACAGAGCCCTTGCTTCCCTGTGCCTGACCTGGGTGGGGGGAGGGGGGAGCATAACCCATCCCAACCCGATCCCCCTAGACGTGACCTCCTCAAGCTGAGGTGGTGCTTCTCCACAGAGCCTAGTGCCTCTGAAAGGGGCAGCAGCCCTGCGCCGAGGAAGGAGGAGAAGAAGGTAAGAGAGTCCCCAGGGTCAGGGGTCAGGGGCTGTCTGTGCAGGACCCTGTCTGGCTGAGGTAGCCCGCTCTGCCCTGACCTCTCCCCTTTCCCAGAGGAAGGCTGCCCGGCTCAAGTTTGACTTCCAGGCCCAGTCCCCCAAGTAAGTGGCCTTCTCTGCCCTTCCCCTCCCAGCCTGGGTAGTCTGCACTGTGAGGGTAGGGAAGGGTAGGGCTTTAGTGGGCCGAAGGCTGGAGGGGGCGGTGGCGTGCAGGGCAGCGTCTGAAGAAGGAAGGCTCAGGTAGCCAGTACACAGCTCTCACCTGCAGGGAGCTGACTCTGCAGAAGGGTGACATTGTCTACATCCACAAAGAAGTGGACAAGAACTGGCTGGAGGGAGAGCATCATGGCCGCCTGGGCATCTTTCCAGCTAATTATGTGGAGGTGAGTGGGAGAGATGAGCAAGCAGGCTGGGAGGCTCCAAGGGTTGGGAGAGACTTAGATGATGGACCCCAGGTTTCTTGGAAAACTCTGAGGGGTCCGGGCTGTCTCTCTGGAGTGTCTTTGGCCTGCCCATCGCCTGGTCCAGGATTCAGTCTGTCTCCCAGCTCTGGGGAAGATGTAGAGTCCCTTACCCAGAAGCCACCATCCTATTAGTGCCCCAGGTTTTAACAATCAGAGCCCATCTTTCTATCCTGATCTCAACTAACCAGAGTGTGTGACAGTTCCCCTGTAAATATGTCACTTCCTTCCGGGGTATGTGACCTGTTTGTTGCTGCCCCCGGGAGTGATAATGATCTCACTTTATAGCCGGAGAATCTGTTAAGTAGAGAATCATAGTCTAAATGCAGGCCAAGACCTATAGGTTGTTTCTATTTAGTACCTGTGTCCGAAGTTGTATCAAACTAAGCCTCGGGCATAAAGTTGTCCATAATATCCCCTTATATTTTAAAAATATTTATTCTTGCACTCAGGAGGCAGAGGCAGGTGGGTCTCTGAGTTTGAGGCCAGTCTGGTCTGCAGAGTGAGTTCCAGCCAGGGCTGCACAGAGAAACCCTGTCTCGAAAAATAAAACAAGAACAAAGAAACAAAAGAAGTTATTCTTGTATGCGTGTGAATGCGCTTGTATGTGAAAGCACAAACCTGCTGTGGCACACATCTGGAGGTCAGGGGTCAAACCTGATGTGTCAGTTCTCACCTCCCACCCTGAAGCTGGGTCTCCTGATTGCTCAGCCTCTGGCTTTTACATGGGTTCTGGGGAATCTACACTCAGGTCGCTAGGCTTCTGCTCACGCTCCCTGAGCCTTCTCCCTGGCCCCGTGCTCTCTTTAGCCTTACTAATGTCCACAATCATTGACCTCTCACCCTGGGATTGTGTCTTTTTTATTCTGGCTGCAGATCGATTTCCTCAGTCTCTCCAAATAGCTTACTTTTGATTTGATCAATTTTTCTCTATTATTTTTGTTTTCAATGTCATCTTTATTCTTTCATTTGTGTGTGTGTGTGTGTGTGTGTGTGTGTGTGTGTGTGTGTCAGAGTGAAAAGTTTCACCTGTCTTCTTTCTTCTCTTTTCCTTTGATGAGAGTTGCACAGCAGCCCAGGCTGGCCTGGAACTCCCTAGGTAGCCCAGGCTGGCCTCCAATTCATGATGAGCCTCCAGATTCATGCTAGTGATTGATAATAATAGTATTTTATACTATGAATTTCCATTGAAACACTGTTTTAGCTGCATTCCACGAATTGTAATTTTTTTTTTTTTTTTTTTTTTGGTTTGGTTTCCTTTGAGCCAGGATCTTATTATGGTATGGAACTCACTGTGTAGACCAGGCTGGTCTTGAACTCACAGAGATCTGCCTGCCTCTGCCTCCCAAGTATTTGGGATCAAAGATGTGTGCCACCAGGCCTGACCAAATAGTGGTGGTTATTATTATTATTATTATTTGTTGTTGTTTAACTTACTGTTTTTTCATTTCCTTTCTGATTTCTCTTTGATACCTGGGTAGACTTGTAATTCAGGCTGTCACTTTCACAGGCTTGACAGAGTCTACCCACCCATCCATTAATCTCTCTGTTTTCACTAAAGTTTTACTAAGTATATATAGACATCTAGTTCATCGGTCATCTACAGCTCAGTGTGAAATGGTCGATTAGCTTATTGACTTTTTGTTTTGTTTTGTTTTGTTTTTCAAGACAGTTTCTCTGTGTAGTTTTGGAGCCTGTCCTGGATCTTGCTCTGTAGAGCAGGCTGGCCTCGAACTCACAGAGATCCGCCTGCCTCTGCCTCCAAGTGCTAGGATTAGAGGCATGCACCACCACCCCTGGGCCTAGCCTATTAATTTTTATGAATAGGTCAACCAAGAAAACATGAGGATTCAGAGCTCTGGTGGGTCCAAAGGGGAGGAGGGACTAAGACACTTGAACCAAGGGCCACTTGGCACTCAGCAGTAGTAAGAGATGCAACAAATTGAGCCAGGCTTAGTAGCACATCCCTTTAATCCTAGCACTTGGGAGGCAGAAGCAAGTGGAACTCTGTGAGTTTGACACCATCCTGGTCTATATAGTTAGCTCAAGAACAGCCAGCGCTATATAGTGAGACCCTGTCTTGAGAAAACAAAACAAATAACAATAATAATAAATAAATATGCCAGGCGGTGGTGGTGTACGCCTTTAATCCCAGCACTCGGGAGGCAGAGCCAGGTGGATCTCTGTGAGTTCGAGGCCAGCCTGGTCTACAGAGCGAGATCCAGGACAGGCACCAAAACTACACAGAGAGACCCTGTTTTGTAAATAAATAAGTAAAAAAATAAATACACGACTAAACAAAGTTTGGGTTTTAGAGCAAGTTACTCTGCAGCTCAGAACTCTTTGAGATCCTAGGGAGTTAGACAGTTTCCCTGGTCAGCAGCAGACAGGGAGAAGGGCCATGACTAGGTAATAATTGTGGTCAATTTCCAAGATGGGCAGCTTCTTCCTCATCCTCCTGACTTGAGGCAAAAGCCTGGCAGCTTCAAACAAAGGCCCCATAAGCTCTTGTGTCCCACCAGCCCCCCCCCCCCCCCACTGATGGACTGGCTCAACAAGTCGGTGCCTGATTAGGAAGTGTGCTATATAACAATTGTGGGGCCAGTCACCCATCCTTTCTTGTAACAGACCAACCCTGAATCGGGAGGAAGAGCCTTCCGAGGCTTTAAAAACCCAACCCTCAGAAGAGACTGGATTTTCCAGCTTCCAGAGTCCCCCTGTGCAGAGGGTCTTTTTCTCTGTGTGCGGCTGCATGTGTGGGTGTCCTCACCCCCAATTCTCACCCCACTGCTGATTCTGTCTGTGTGCTTGAGAGTTCCCTGCTGCCGCCTGTTGCCCTCAAGATGTTTCCTGCCTTTTAATTCTTTAACAGGGCAGAGAAAATGAATCTGACCAAGACCCCTAGACTGCGCGTCTTAGTCACTGTTCCCTTGTTGGGAAGAGACACCACAACCAAGGCAACTTTTATGAAAGAAAGCACTGGGGTCTTGCTTACAATTTTAGAGTCTTAGTTCACTATCGTCATGGCAGGGAGCATGGTGGTGTATAAGGTGCTGGAGCAGCAGTGGAGAACTACATCCTGAACCACGGGCAGAGAGAGGGAGGGAGAGGAGAGAGAGGGAGGGAGAGGAGAGAGAGGGAGGGAGAGAGAGAGGGAGAGAGAGAAAGGAGAGGGAGAGAGAGGAGAGAGAGAGGAGAGAGAGGGAGGGAGAGGAGAGAGAGGGAGGGAGAGGAGAGAGAGGGAGAGGAGAGAGAGGGAGAGAGAGAAAGGAGAGGGAGAGAGAGGAGAGAAAGAGAAAATCACTGGGCCTGGCTTGGGCTTTTGAAACCTCAAAGCCCACCCCTGGTGGCACACTTCCCCCAGCAAGGCCACACCATCTAATCCTTCTAATCTTTTCAAATGGAGCCTCTCCCTGGTGGCTGTGGGGGCCGTTCTTACTCAAGACCACCACACTGTATCACCTCCATTTGCTTCCGTGGCCCCGCTTAAGGCGGCGTTGGACTGGCTTCTGTCTTTGCCCCCGTCATGTATACCCGGTTAATATTTGTTCTCAACTCTTCTCCTGACCTCCCGGCAGGTGCTGCCTGCGGATGAGATCCCCAAGCCCATCAAGCCGCCCACATACCAGGTGCTGGAGTACGGAGACGCTGTGGCCCAGTATACCTTCAAGGGAGAACTGGAGGTGGAGCTGTCCTTCCGAAAGGTGAGGGCAGGGGGACGTGATACAGTGGACACGGGAAAACAGGTGATCCTGCAGAAAGAAATACACTTTTTTTTTTCCAAGACAGGGTTTCTCTGTGTAGTCCTGGCTGTCATGGACTCAGAGAGCTCTGTCTGCCTCTGCCTCCTGAGTAAAAAGATTAAAAGTGTGCACCACCACCGAACATTTTTTAAAATGTCAACTCTACCTAGAATTTTGGGTTTTCTAATCTCTTGAATAGTTTATTTTTGTTTTGTTTTTTTGTTTTTTTGTTTTTCCAGACAGAGTTTTATAATTTTGGAGCCTGTGCTGGAACTCACTCTGTAGACCAGGCCGGCCTTGAACTCACAGAGATCCGCCTGCCTCTGCCTCCCAAGTGCTGGGATTAAAGGTGTGTGCCACCACTGCCTACCCTTCATTTTACTTTTAATTTTGAGACAGGTCTTGCTAAATTGCCCAGGCTGGCCTTGAACTCACTCTATAGCTCAGGTTGGCCTTGAACTTACTCTATAGCCCGGGCTAGTCTTGAACTCACTCTTTAGCCTAGGCAGGCCTTGAACTTTTTTTTTCTCTCTGTATGAGTGGTTTGCCTGCATGTGCGTGTGTATCATGTGTGCAATGCCCATGCAGGCTAGAAGCAAGCACCACATCCCCTGAAACCAGAGTAACAGATGGCTGTGAGCCACTATGTGGGTGCTGGGAATGGAATTCCAGTCCTCTGCAAGAACATCAGATACTCTTAACCACTGAGCAAATCTCTAGCCGCAAGGCCTTGAGCTTTTGATATTCTTGCCTTCCCAGTAGCTGGGATTGTAGGCCTGTGCCATGGCTTAGCCAATTTATTCCTTTTTGTTTGTTTGTTTTTGTTTTTGTTTTTGTTTTTGTTTTGTTTCTCTGTGTAGTTTTGGTGCCTGTCCTGGATCTCTCTCTGTAGCTCAGGCTGGCCTCAAACTCACAGAGATCCGCCTGGCTCTGCCTCCCGAGTGCTGGGATTAAAGGCGTGCGCCACCACTGCCGCCTGGTTTATTCTGTTTTTGAAAAAAAAAAAAAAATGTTACAGGCAGTGTCTCACTCTGTTATCCAGGCTGGCCTACCAGGCTAGCATGGAACTCACTGTAGTCCTCCTGCCTCAGCTGCCCAAATACGAGGATTCCATCGTGTGTTTTTATTAACTGCAGGCTGGCTGGCCATAAGGATCATAATCTACATTTTTAAAGGAATAGAAAGAAATTTTGTGTAAAGGACACTGTGTCAAACACCAGGCCCTTTTGTGGCACGTACATTTGTGTTTGTGGCTCCTGGGATGTCACTGACATGTATGTTTTGTGCTAGGTTCTGGTGAAGAAAGTGAGGTTTCTGTGAGATGAGGAACTGACCTTCCTTTGGTTGAATTTGGGGGCAAAGCCTACAGATGTTCCTCCAAGAAAAGCTGGCCCCAGAGGCAGCTGGGGATGGAGGTGGGCGCGGTGGCTGGGCAGGAGAGGACTGGGCAGTGAGGGTGGGAACATACTCCTGAGAGTCGCCTGCTGAGAGGGTGGCAGATTTACTCCAACCTCCAAGCACACGTGGTCCTGAGAATGCCTTCTGCCCTGGGAGGGGTCACAGGACGTGTGAGTCAGGGGCACGACTGAGTGGTGGTGGCATGCTAAGATCTGTCCAGTGCCGCTTCTAAGGCCACCCTGGATTTTGTGTCTCATAGCAACAACAATGGTAGGTTACCCCACTTAATACATGAGGAACCAAGCTCAGAGGGTCAGAGCAGCCTGCCCAAGGCCACAGAGCTGGGACTTGGCTTTGGGGGTGTGCACCTAGGTAATTAGCCACAGTCCCACTATGACTGGGTGTAGGGATTGATATCGTTATGAGCCTGCCAGGGGTAGGACCTGATCAAAACCCAGCCCTGCCTGCTATGGGCAGAGTTTCATCTCCCATTTGTTCCTGACTCCTCCATCTTTAGCTGTGTGCCCTTGGATAACCTGCTGATCCTTTCTGGGACTAATTCCCTCAAGCATGTAAAGTGTTAGGTCTGAATGAGATGACCCAGGTAAGCCACCCTCAGGTGTGTGATGCCCAAGAAACCCCTGCTGATACAAACTTCCTCTCTAACCCCCAGGGGGAACGCATCTGCCTGATCCGCAAGGTGAATGAACATTGGTACGAGGGACGTATCACCGGCACAGGACGCCAAGGCATCTTCCCGGCCAGCTACGTGCAGATAAACCGGGAGCCCCGGGTCCGAATCTGCGATGATAGCCCCCAGCTCCCTACATCACCTCACCTGACAGCCACTGCTCATGTCGCCTGTCACCCCGGCTCCCCCTCAGTACAAGTGGACCCCACTGACTGGGGAGGCCGGACCTCCCCTCGCCGCTCTGGCTTCCCCTTCCCCATCACCCTCCAGGAGTCCAGACCCCAAACCCAGGTGAGGTGGCCTGCTTCTCACACTGCCTTCCGATCCTCTCACTGGTTCACACTAGTAACCCTTCCTGGACAGCCTCGGGACGAAGAAGCGAGGGGCTGGGCAGAGCCTAGCACGGCCCCATCTTGATTTGGTCCTAATCCTCTTGAGGTGGTTCCTGATCTCTGGTCCTCCATCTCAGAGAGGCATGGGCAGGGCCTAGCTCTGTGTGGACCAACTAGGGCGACGGGCTAGACCTCCTGAGCCTCCAAGATGCCACTTTTCAGTGCACGTCTTTGCTAAGTAGTGCTAGGGATCAGGACTCTGGTGCTTGCTTGCTGTGTGGCCCACAAGCAAGTGGTTTAATCTACTCTCTGGGTTTGAGTCACCCTGTGTAGAAAAGCTAACCGTTCCCACTGGAGGAGACTGATGGGTAGGTCTGAGCAAAGATGTTTACCAGCCCTTCACCGTGCCCTTGGCCCTGGGTTCACACGTTCACACCACGCCTCTCTGAGCAGGTACAGCTGCTCCTGGCTCCTCCTTGGGCCTGTTTGGTCCTGCTGGGGCTCAGGAGTCCAGCCACTCACTCAGCCTGGGGCCTGGGCCCACAGCCAAGTCCCTCTGAAGTGAGCTAGTCAGAGCCCACCCTCCTGGGCCTGAGGGTTTAATGAGGAGCAGGAAAACTGCTTGTCAGGGTCCGTGGGACTCCAAACTATCCCTTCTCCCTCACACCTCCTCTGTGTGACCCTCCTTTCTTCCCATGAACCCCCAGAGTCTCAGCACTCCTGGAGCAGCCCTGTCCCATCCACGAGGCACCAGCCGTCCCGTAGATCTGGGGACCTCCTCCCCAAGCACCACAGCCATACACTGGACTCCGTGAGTACCAGCCGAGGATGCCTGCTCTGGGTGCCAGCTGCCGACAGGCGATAGTAACCCCAGGTCCTACCCCCCCTCCACCTATAGGTTGGGGAAACTCCTAAGTAGAGCTCGACTTTTGGCGCTTAGGTGATGGGGAGAGGGGACCCGGAGTGATCACTCTTGGGAGAACTGTCAGCAGGTCTGGGAAGGAGCCCAAGGCCTCTGGCTGCCATTTCCCACAGGTACCGAGCTATGTACCAGTACAGGCCCCAGAATGAGGATGAGCTGGAACTTCGAGAGGGGGACCGAGTGGATGTCATGCAGCAATGTGATGATGGCTGGTTTGTGGGTATGTGGCCTGTGGAGGGAAGGGCAGGCCATAAAGAGGGATCTCAGGGTCTCCCTGGAGACTTGAGCAGCGGTGCTGAATCGGTTAAGATTCATAGCCAACACCCCTACCTACCTGCTGTCCCAAAGAGAGGCAAGGCCCGGGGAAACTGTCTCAGCATGTGCTCAGTGATAGAGTCACATTTGGGACAGGCTTCCTGACTTCCAGAGCCCTGCTCCTTCACTCTGTACATACCACCGGCTTCCTCAAGCAGGGTCTTCTACCCCGCCCCCACCCGCTCCCACAACCAGGGAGACGATAGACTATCTCAGTCCTTCACTACTGGCCCAAGACATTACACGTCAAGGCCTAAGACCCAAAGCCTCACGTTGCTCTTGTCTGGTGCCGAGTGACCCACCCACTAGACTCCCCAATTCTGATAGGATTCTTGGTGGCTTATCCGACCACAGAGGTTAGCGGTCCTTGCCCCTCCTTCCACTCGTACACATCTGCTTTTGAATTTCTTTTATACCATGCATGAAGTTTTGTGGACTTGTATAAACAAGGGAGGAAAGCACCCTTTCTATAGCAGAAGCCATAATGCTGTAGGGAATGACTTGGACCTGTGCTGTCTGGTATAATAGTATCCAGTAGCCACGCATGGCCACTTATGTATCCATTAGTTAAAAAGAAAGAAAATGAAAGGCCTGTCGTCGTCGTCCTAGCACATTTCAAGTACATTCCCCCCTCACCCCAGGACACATGTGTCTCCAGGGGTCTTAGCAAGCCAAGAAGCCTGGCATACCATCCCAGCTCTACCCCTAGGCAGCCCAGTGCCCATCTCTGAAATAAAGGTGTTCTACTATGGGTTTCGCCCCATAGACGGTCTGTGATTCATCTTCCCAATTCTTGGTTTTCTCAAAGAAGTGTGGACTTAGTGCGGGTGTGCCAAGTTGTCTTCGCCGGTTGCTTCACGGTTGCAGCTTTGCGTATCTAAGCTTGAGCCGCTAGGGGGCAGGAATGAGCAGAGGAGATCAAGTCCTTTCCCTGACAACCTGATTCCACTTGCAGTTCCAGGCACTGTCAGCGGAGGGCGCGCCCTAGCCCGCGGTAACCTGCCTTTCCTTTTTCAGGTGTTTCCCGGAGAACTCAGAAATTTGGGACATTCCCTGGAAATTATGTAGCCCCGGTGTGAGTGGTCTCCATGGCAATTTGGAGCCAACGAGGATGGGGTGGGGAGCAGTAGCACTATGGGAGGGAGAGAGGCCCCCCACATCCTCCTTCCCCCAGGACCTGTGCTCCCAGCATCTGCAGAGACCCCAGCAACCTTCCCTCCAAGCCCCCTGGAAGTCCCCTGGACTGATTCCCACCCGTGAACCACAGGCATTCCTTTGACAGCTCCCCCTCACCACCCCTCAAAATACAGACGTCTGCTCTGATGTGGAGACTGTCTCCAGGCCTTATTGAGACCAGACCCCCAGGCCCCCATCCCCCCAGCGTTTCCCCTAATGGGGACTGGCTCTCATTCACCCCCATGGGGTTCCTCTAATAAGGACCAGCCTCCCACCCTGGTAGAGACCAAAGGACTCCTGCCATTTCTCACCAGCTTGCTTGCCACCATGTCACTTCTGGCCTCCAGATGGGCCTCAGGCAAGGTGGGGAACACCTTGTCAGCCTTCAAGGCCCAGTGAGAGACCTTGCCTCAAGTCTTCCTCTTCCCAGAGGCTACTGATCCCCTGAGGACCTCCACATATACTCTGAGCCCTCCGACTAAGGCCCACAGCTGCCCTAACCTATCGATCAGAAGACAGATTTACAGGGAGACATGCTTGCTGCCCTAATCCCCAGGTCTTCCCAGTATCTAGGTCCCCTCTGGAAGAGAATGTACAATAAAAATGGATACCAGGGACATACACGTCTGCATCATTTTCCTTTGGGTGGGTGTAGCAGGGTGGGGAGAACTGTGTCCATTTAGGATTGTGGGATTTCTTTTTCTTTTTCTTTTCTTTTTGGGTTTTCGAGACAGGGTCTCTCTGTGTAGCTTTGCGCCTTTCCTGGAACTCACTTGGTAGCCCAGGCTGGGCTCGAACTCACAGAGATCCGCCTGCCTGGGATTAAAGGTGTGCGCCACCACCGGCTGGCGGGATTTCTTTCTGTCATGGGCAGTGGCTTGGGTAGGTGGGCCAACTGTATGGAGGAGGGGAGTCAATCACCCTTGACTCCTGTCTCAGGCGTGGCAGGCAGAATGGACCAGCCCCAAGGACCAGATAGTCAGAGGTGCTGAGAACTAGCGTCAGGGGAGACAGGGTGGGGCCTGATGGGAAGGAGAATCCAGAGCTGGGGACGGATGTGTCTTCTTCACTCTGGAACTGTTACCATGCGGAGGCTGAACTTGATGACATTTCTAACTGTTGCCCACTTAACACTCTCCACTAATGCTCCATCTCCACACCAAACTCTAGTGTTTTTCTTCTCTGGGCTCACCATTTTGAGCATTGGGCTTAAGAGAAGCTGGGAGTGGGCGGGGCAGAGGTAACCAAAGCAGCTCTTCTCTCCCCAGGGCTTGGTGGCCTCTGGGGACATTAGCACATCCTGGGCCCCGGCCTTTCCTCCAGAAAAGGAATTCTCTTTGTCGCTGAGTCAGAGTCTGACTCCAAGACCCAGGTTGGCCTGGAATTGGAGGTAAATCTCCTGTTTAGGCCTCCACTACAGCTACCACACCCACAGATCGGCAGCTGCACTCTTGGGCTGTTGCTGGCCCGTGAGCAGGCAGTAAGCCTGTGTGTCACCAACCTAAACAGTACACCTGCCAGACGGGAGAGGAGCTCAGAAATTCAGAGGCCACATCCTTATTGGAGGCTGCAGCCAGCTCAACCTCATCCCATCCCATCTATCAAGTGCCCTGACAGTCCCTGTCCAGAGGCCAGTCACTTAGGGCTGACTTGGTGGTGGCCTAGGGTTGGGCTGCTTCTATGTTCTTCCTGGTACTTCTGTCTCCTGGGCCTGTCACCTAAGGTGTCCTTAACCGGGGCAAGTGGATAGAGTTGGTGACTGACATGCAGAGCGGTGACCTGGCCCTAGCTGGTTCCTTGAGCCTGGGTGTGGCTTGGACCCCAGCCAGGTTCTGCTGCTTGCAGAACGAGACCTGTGTGCCCTTGTGCCCTCCTCCATTCAGTGCTCATCTTGCTCTGGTTCTAGATTGGCCAGGCCCTCCCATTGCCCAGAAAGGATGAGTCGCAAGGGCCCTGCTGGCCTGCTTTTGATCCTTCATCCAAGCTTGTTTTATGTCCCGTGGTGACCTCATGAAACATCTCAGGGTTGAAACTTTTTCCCTTCTCTTTGACAAGCCTCCAGAACCTCTCCCACAGCCGCCAGGCAGGCCTGTGAGATGGCCGCTTTGACACCTTGGCCTGGTGAAGAAAGTCCAAGGCTGCTGGGGTGGCCCACCCCTCAGACAGGTGAAGGATATGACTTGCACCCAGTACCCAGAATCATTTAGAGCAGGACAGGTCCTTTCTGCATGTCAGAGTCATGCCCTTGGTCAGTTGACTTTGTAGTGGGGTTTGTGAATACTCCACCCGGAGCAGGGAGGCCTGCAGACTAACCTGTGTGTGTTTTCAGAGCCTGTCTGAGGTACCCTGGAGGGTCCCCAAAGACAGCACTGCATAGTTCCGGGCAGACAGTGGGTGCTCAGTAAAGACTTGTTCATGGATATTGTTTGAATCACTGATCGGGTGAAATGAATTCTTTTCTGTTGCCTTCTCTCCTTACCACATCCCTTAACTTTTATGTTTTGTAATCCTTGAACTTTGGTGGGAAATCATCTGCATAGCAGGAGGGTAAAATGGGCATTATGACATGGAGAAACTGGGGCTCCAAAGAGCTGTGGAAACTGCCTGTCCTGGTGTCCTTCTCTGCTGCTGTGATGAAACACCATCACCAGGGGTTCTTCCTTCCTTCCTTCCTTCCTTCCTTCCTTCCTTCCTTCCTTCCTTTCTTTCTTTCTTTCTTTATTTTCTTTTTTATGTGCATTGGTGTTTTTGCCTGCATGTATATCTGTGTGAGGGTGTTGGACCCTGGAGTTACAAACAGTCGTGAGCTGCCATGTGGGTGCTGGGAATTGAACCCTCTGGAAGAGCAGTCAGTGCTCTTAACTGCTGAGCCATCTCTCCAGCCCCTCACCAGGCTTTCTACGGCTGAGATAGAACATGATCAAAAGCAACTTAGGGGAGAAAAGGGTTTATTTCAGCTTACAGTTCCACATCACAGTCCAAGGAACACAAGGCGGGAACTGAAGCAGAAGCCGTGAAGAAACACTGCTTGACGGTTTGCTCTTTATGGCTCGCACAGCCCGCTTTACTTACACCACCCGGGACTACCTGCTCAGGTATGGAACCACCCACACTGGGCTGGGCCCTCCTGCATCCATCAGCCATCAAGAAAATGCCCCCACAGACATGCTCACAGGACAGTCTGAGGGAAGCAGTTCCTCAGTTGGGGTTCTCTCTTCCCAGATAACTCCAGTTTAGTCAAATTGACCAAAACTCAGCAGCACACTGCCCAACAGCACACAGTTAAAGGCAGCTGAGACACTTAAGGGTAAGGCACTGTAACCCCAAGGCAGTGCTTGCCCTGCTCAAGAGGTTCCCAGCAGGCTGAGGGTGGAGCTTAAAGAGAGGTACATCCAGGTCTAGGGCCTCAGGTTCAATCCCCAGCACCAAGGCAAACTTTAGAGGCTTCCAGTCTAGCCGGACAGGGAGAGCAGGTGCAGCAGAGGAATGGCCCCCTGCATTAGTCAGTGGTGGGGCCATTTACCTGGCCGAGTGGTAGTTGTGGGAGGTGGGGCCAGGGAGGTGACTAGAAGCAGGCTGGCTGAATGGGAAGTGCCAGGGATTAGGAACCACACCAGCTCTTTATGGGTGAGGAGGATGGTGAGGGTGGCGAGGGCAATCCTCTTGGGGAACTCGGAGGGAATGACTCACACCTGAGGCAGGCAGGTTACAGCTGTATCCACAGGTGTGCTCCTCGGTGTGTGCCAAGTTGTAAGAGCAACTGAAGAGGCAGAAGGCAGCTGCGTGGGCCTTGAACTCCCCAGGGCAAGGGTTGCCAGGTATAGCTCTGGGGGACCCTCCAGTCACATGGCTCCCTCCTTCCTGGGCATGCACCTGCCCACCCCACCCTCCTTTGTCCAGTTGGCCTGAGCCCTGGAGCCTGGGAAGGGATGGGGCAGACTCGGGGTCCTTGGTGATGGATGGTTGGAGCTGGCCCATGCCAGGCAGGCTAGCTGGGAGAGGAGGTGCCTGGTGACCCTGCCAAGCGCTCTCCATCTCCTCTGGGTCTGGGCATGCCTTCCTGCTCAGGGTAGGCTTGGCTTGCGGGTATCCGAGGCTAAGTCACTGCTCTGGCAGCACGGAGCCATCAGTGGGGCGTCTGCCCCGGAACAGATAGGAGGATGGAGGAATGGTTCAGGTTTGGGCTTTGTGGGTATCGAGACCGCAGCTGCGCCCACATCGGAGCCAAGAGTGGCCAGAGGAGTCGGGCAGACCACGGACAAGTCCACTGAGCCATCATCAGTTGCCTGATAGAGGCCTGGATGATGTCGCGGTCCCTTTACCTATTGTGGGGTGGTATGAAGTCTCCGTAGGCTGCGCACGGTTGGGGAGGGTCTGTCATTTGAACCGCTCCCCTGTACTCAGGGGTAGTCCGGAGGATGCGGGCGCCTCGGAAGGGTCTCAAGCCTAGAGGCGGCTCCGGGAGAGTCTGCTTCCCCCGCCCCCACGCCCACTCCCAGCTCCCCCGCAAGGCGCGGGCCAGGTGGCGGCGCCCCGGCTCGGCTCGCAGCGCAGAGGAGGCGGCTTCCCGGGCCAGGGGCGGCGGCAGGGGCGGCCCCGGGATCACATGGGCGGAGGCAGGTCCCGGAGCCCCGGGCGAGCTCTCCCTAGAGTCGGACAGACGGCTGCGGTGGAACGGCGGCGGCGGCGGCGGCGGCTCCTCCTGGTCCTCACTCCCTCGGTCCTTCCCTCCCTCCTTCCCTTTCCCGGCGGGCCTGGCCGTCCAGCGGGACAGGCGGGCGGCAGCCAGGTGAGCGCGCGCCCACCTGCACCCTCCGCGGGCCACCGCCCTCGGGGATCGCCACCTCCCCGGAGCCTAGCCTTGGCCCAAAGCCCCTCTTCCCTGAAGCCTCTCTTCGGCCTGGGTACCGGGTGGTTTGGATTGGCCGTTGGCCCCGGGAAACTGGTCCTCTAGTCTGGGGCCTCCGGGGTACTTTGGCCTTGGTGGGAAAGTGGCTTGAGAGCTGGTGCTGGGGACAGACAGCGCTAGGCAATTCCCGAACTACTCGCTGCACTGAGTCCACTGGCCGGCTCAAAGGTCTGAGAATCTCAGGGCGTTTGCAGACTTTCAGCGATCAGCCAGAGGCACGCACGGTGGCTGGGCCGGGGTGAAAAAGAAAGCCATTTGCCTGGGGACATGACAGTGGAACTGCTGGTCTGGCCAACCCCCTCCCCTAGGCCTCGATGTTCTTGAGATATTGGACAGTACTTGCTGACTCCGTACCTCCCTCAGGGACAGTCTCAGGATGGGTGCTGGGCTGGGTGGTGCTCAGCCTGGCATTGCAGCTTCCTGACTGGGTTGACTCCTGGCTCCAGACCTAGAAGCTCAGGAAATCCTAGGAGGGCCTGGACCACAAAGGCACTCCCTTGTGGGGCAGAGGGGGCTGCAGATGGGAAAGCGTGTGGCCGAACTGGCAGCACATGAACTTGCCCTGCTGGCCAGCACCAGGGTGGGTGTGCCTCCCTTGGCAGATGAGCTTTGGCCTCCTTGCTCAAGCTGTTCAGAGGGCAGCAGGCCCCTAGAGAAGGTAATAAAGCTTCCTCTTGCTCATCTGAACCCACTCGTCAGGGCTGGGCGGGGTAGCCAAGTTGCTCCTCTGAAGTCCTTGGTCTGATACCTACCTGCCAGTCCCCAGGCCTGGCTAACTTCTTGCTGTCTGGTGGGGCCACCCCAAGGCTTGCTGTCCTCCTGTGTGGAAAGCTCCACTCTACACAGAGCGTGCAGGAAGTATCTCGCAGGCGCTCTTAGTTTGGGGGACAGGAAACAAGCCCTTGAGGTACCGAAGGGGGTGGGGTGGGGTGCAGATAACTCCTACCACCTGCTAATTCCTTCTCACTGTTTTTTTCCGCCATGCCACACATTTGTAGGGAAGTCTGGCAGCTTGCCAGTGGGACTACTGCTTCTCTTAGGAGATCTGCTAGGCCCAAGACCCTAGAAGGGGGAACTCAGAGTCAAGGCCTCCCAGGGTGGGGGGAAGTGAAACTCTCCAGAGGGGGAGGGACTTAGTCACTTCCTCTACCATCACCACCCAGGCCCAGGCCCTGCTGGGCAGCTCTGAGACCTGTCACCCATCTTCTCCCTTTTCTTTGGGGTGTGTTGTGGGAGTGGGTCCCACCTCCTGCTCTTCCTTTCCTCAGGCATGGCGCTGACTGTGGATGTGGTGGGGCCAGCCCCTTGGGGCTTCCGCATTAGTGGAGGCAGAGATTTCCACACACCCATCATCGTGACCAAGGTAAGGACTGTTTTTAGGCGATAAGGAGCTAGCTAGCCCCTGAAAATGAGGGGTGTCTTGTTCCCCTCAGGTGCTTCCCCCAATTTGTTCTGGAGCCCGAGGCTTGCTCTGGGCAGTGTTGGCCAGGGGGACAGCTGTGCTCTGTTGCCATGGGTATATGAGGTCTCCTTCAGGAAGGCCATTAGGAAGTGAAGGAAGAAGGACAGACCCAGCCTTTTGCGCCACAATCTTGACACTCACACCTATTGGTGGCCATGGCAGGTGGTTCTATAGGACAAATAGACCCGGGTCCTGGCTGGAGTGCATTCATAGCCATGGCAGTATTTGATCAGCCACCTGCAAGCTGTGATTTGCACGGACAGGGTTCTCTGTCCAGAAAATTCCCAAGCTCAGTTCCTAACATTCTGCCGCCACATTCCTTGGGAGGCCCTTGTTTGAATGCCAGTGTGTGTGTGTGTGTGTGTGTGTGTGTGTGTGTGTGTGTGTGTGTGTGTTGTTGTTGTTGTTGTTGTTGGGAGTAGGGGTGCCACTCAAGCCTGTGAGGGATTAGCTGGCAAGCTGGCAGACAGGGAAAGGAAGAGAAAGAGGTGGTAGAAGTCCAGTCCTGCTTCTGCATTTCTTGGGCAGCAGAAGGGGGTCCCTTCTGCTCCAAGCCTTCTCAAGTATACCCCTATCCAGGGTGGGTATCAGGTACCAAAGACTCACCAGCCAGCATTTGGTTTCTCATCCCTATAGGTAACAGAGCGGAGCAAGGCTGAGGCAGCAGATCTCCGGCCTGGCGACATCATTGTGGCCATCAATGGAGAGAGTGCAGAGAGTATGCTACATGCTGAAGCTCAGAGCAAGATCCGACAGAGCGCCTCACCCCTACGACTGCGGCTGGACAGGTAGGCCTTCCGTCTCCACTGGCTGGTCCTGCTACCTCCCCTCCTCCAGCTCTCCATTGCCAGCCAGGCAGCCGCCCTTAGCCCTGCCTAGGGCCCCAGTGCAGCCCCATCCCAGTCTTCCAAGGCTCTTTGGGCATGTGGGAAGTCCTCAGCTCTGGGCCTGTGGTAGTGAAAAGGAAGGTGTCCCGGTGACTATCTGGGTAAAGGTGGGCGCCAGGCTGGGCGTGCAGCCACAGGCGAGGTGGGGCAAGCTGGCACCAGCTACCTGAAGCCCGGGTTTGACTGGTTCCCAGGAGTGTGAATGGTGCAGGGTGTGGGCATGAAGTGGTTGAAGAGAGGAAACTTCAGGGGCAAGGTGTACCCTAGGCTGAGCCTCCAGTGCCCTTGTCTCTGAGAGATGGCTTTTTTTTTTTTTTTTTTTTTTTTTTTGTAGATCCAGGTGGAGGTGGGAATTGGGGACTCATAACTCACAGAGCTTATTGTCCCTTCCCATCACTGTTTCGGGCTTTGCCATTGAACATGGGTCCTTGCACTCATGAGTGTTGTGTGTGTGTGGGGTGGTGGTGGGAACAGGTGGCTACTCAGGGTAGAACATCACAGTGAGTCATAGTTCAGGAATGCCGGGAGATTCCTTGGTCCAAAGGCTCTCTGGGCAGGCCTGGAAAGGAGCTGGATATCTTCTGCTTCTCTCTCTGCCTCTGTCCCACTACCTGGCTTTCTTTTGGCCTCTTCACTCTCCCTCACCCATGGGCCCCACTGATAGGTAATATCGAAGAGGCAGGCTCCCATGGTATTGGCCCTCTTCATGCCATTGTGTCCCCTAGTGTTTACAGGAGAGAGACCTAGAGGAGGAGGAGGGTGGAGGGGGCCTCATGGCATCTGGGAATGGGACCAAAATCCACAGGAGGCTGCAATCAGGAGAAAATCTGCTGACGCCGCCCGCCGCTTGCAGTTAGGTCCTTCTCAGAGGAACCTGGCCACGGGGGATGTGGGCCTGGCCAGCTCAACACCAGGCAAGCCAAGGCTCAGAGTGTCTTTATTCTTTGTCCAAGACCCCTCCTCAATCCTCCTCCCTCTTCTCCAGGAGGCAATCAGAAGTTCTGAGGCAGGCACTCCCCTCAACCTGACCTTGTACCACTACCCCTGATCCTGGGAGACAAAGGCTCCTGCTAGCCGACCTTGCTAGAAGGGACCAGAGGCCCAGGAATGTAGTAATGATGAACAGCTCCTCTCCTCACCTTTACCTCTGATCTCCAATGAGCTCCCGATCTTCAGGCTCTTGCCAGTTCCATTTGGGTCAGAGGAGCCTCTCTGGCTAGCTGCTGTTGGTTGTAGGTTGGATGCTGAGCTTTCTTATAGCCTCAATCTCCAAGTCCTCCAGATGCCTGTCAGGAAGGGAAGGGAAGGGAAGGGAAGGGAAGGGAAGGGAAGGGAAGGGAAGGGAAGGGAAGGGAAGGGAAGGGAAGGGAAGGGAAGGAAGCCTGTCCCTTTTTTTTGCTGGGGAGGAGTATGAGGCAGGGATTCCAAATGACCTTCCCAGAGACATTCTGGCCATTACTAGAGACAAGCCTATCAATGGGGAAAGGTAGGTGTCTGGTTCGGCCAACAATGGGCTTTAGGACTTGGGACGACTCATTTTCCTTCTGTGACTTTCATTTCTCCACAGTTTAAAAGACAAAGGGTTATTTATATAGAATTAGCCATCTTCCTCAAAATTGATCTCAGGCAGACAGTGTCTGGTGATTGGATGGGATGGAAGAAAATAGGGATGTGGGTCATGGGAGGAACTTCTGATCAGTTGAATTTATTAAGCATTCTGCTGAAACTGTCCTTCCTGTTATGGTGCTGAACTGAGGGGATGATGGCCGTGGTTGATGGGAGTCATTTGTTTTGGACTCAACGAAGTTAAGAGTCCAATGTCCAAGTGTCCTGGATCTTTGGCTGGTCTGGAGAACCCAGCCTGGGAACAGTGTTCAGGATGGGGATGTCTAGGACCTTGTGACAGACATCTTCTCTCTCTCTCTTGTCCCTCAGGTCCCAACCTGCCTCTCCTGGGCAGACCAATGGGGAGGGCTCCTTGGAAGTGCTGGCAGCTAGATTCCAGGTAAGCTGGTCCTTCCAGCCATGAGCTACAGCACCCCCAAGTACCCTGAGGGGTGCAGCCAGCAGGGTCATGCCAATTCTCTCTTGGCCCTTCTCCACAGGGCTCCCTGAGGACACGCCATGACAGCCAGTCCTCCTGGAGACCTGCCTATTTCAGCCCAGCCTCCCTCAGTCCCAGGCCAGGCAGTCCTTTCTCCACTCCGCCCCCAACCAGCCCACTTGCTGTTTCTGGAGAGGATGTAATTGGCTGTAGGTGAGCTCAGTGACTGGGTGCCATGGCCAAGTGGGCCACCAAATCCAGGCCTGACCCCTCAGAGTCTCAGTTGTTATGTGTAGGGAACCCTGGACACCCCTCCTTCCTCCCTGGGGGCAGGCTGTGTGGGCTCTGCACCCACCCCCCGCCCCCCTCCAATTTCAGTTTCCAGAGTCTGACACATTCTCCAGGCCTTGCTGCTACTCACCGCCTGTCCCACCCGGGCCACCCCACCAGCCAACAGGTGAGGCTTCTTGAGGGAAGATGTCTCCCATGCTCCTGGCTGCCATTGGTGCCTCTGATACTAACAGCGGCTGGCAATACCTGAACAGCTGGTGGGACCATTCCCCTGTGACAGGTACATGACACCCCTGAGCCAGAGAGGCTGGCTAGCTCTGGGACCACTATGCATCCCGTACTCCTGTGCTCCGGCCCCCTCCATCCCGCCAGCCATCTCCCTTCTCTGTGTGTTTCTCTTGGGCTGTGGCTGAAATAGTTTTGCTGCTGTTGTTGGGATGAGTCCCTCTCCGTGCTGGCTGCGCCTCCAAAAGACATTCCTCCCTGTCACAAGCCCCCAACTCCCACCCCCAGCTCTTGATCTCCTTCTACTCAGCCCAGAGAGCCTCTGAGGGACTGTGGTTCTGTCTATGCTGCCCTTGGCCAGTTTTCTGTCTGGGCCTTCCTCTGCAGGACCCCTCCCCCACCCCGTCCCCAACATCTCTGTGACCTGGCTGACAGCTTAAGCCCCAGGTGGTATTTCTCCTCCCCAGGGGCAGGGACGTGGTGATGAAACATGGAGAAGGACAATAGTCCTGGCCCTCAGCTGCTGGGGGCAGAGTGGCTGGGGGCACGTCTGGCCTTTGGGGTGAATGGAACAAGACCCAGCTGCTGGAATCTTACTTCTGGGTTGTTCTGCATTCCAAAGAGCAGGGTCCTTTGGGGGTTTTAGGAGGAGAGGACAAGGAAGTGTGTGTGTGTGTGTGTGTGTGTGTGTGTGTGTGTGTGTGTGGCGGGGGGTGGGGGATGTCTGGAGAAGGAAGGGGCAGCATTTGTGGTGATAGGGCCATGTGCCTACCCCAGCCAGGGCCAGCTGGGTGGGTGCTGTGGCGGCCACAGATCCATCTTTAAAGAATTTAAGATGTGGCTGTTGAGATAAGACAAACATGCCAAACAATTTTGAAACAATTAAGTATGAAACAGTGTGGGATTAATTACAAAAGCAGGAGGCATTCTGGAAGGGGAGAGAGCAAAGTAGGTTGGGTGGCCTGGGAAGGCTCCGCTAGGAATTTCTCTGGACAGTGGAGGGAGGTTGGGGGTAGGGTTTCGATTGGAGAGTGATGTAGTGATTTCTCCTGAAATCCTAGGAGAAGGGGAGACCAGCAAGATCTGGCAGGTTTTGAGCCAAGCTGGGAAGGAGCTTGGGCTGGAGCTAGTGGAAGCTTCCTTTCTGGCCACAGAATTTCCTAGGGGCTCTTGTCTCAGCAGCCTGTGGGCGCCCAAGGGCAGATCCTCCTGGAGTGTCCCACTGAGGCAAAACGGGATGTAGGTTGGTGGTCCAGGAGGTAAGTTTCAAGTCAGCAGCAGCCCCTGAGGATTTCTATGGGAAAATGCAGTTCCCCAGTCTGGACCTGCTGCAAAATGGGAATGGGGGTTCAGAACAGGAACTTGTGTTTTGACAAGCTTATATGCTAAAACAAGGAGCTGGGGTCAGGTGGTAGGCAGGCCCTGGCTGGTCCCATTGCTGCTGTGTTACTCAGAGCAAGACCCTCCTCCTCTCTGGTCCTCAGAGTCAGGCGAGATTGACCCTAAGGAACTCTCTCAGCCAGCTGCTTCTTGTGAAGCACCCTCTGGGCCCTTAGGGATGCTTTCATGGAAAAAAGCCAGACCTCCTAACCCCTCAGGTTGTGCTGATAGGTGCAGGAGTCATGGGTCCACACTTCCTTCTTGAGTCACACTACAGTTTAGTTTCTTAGAGGTTCCACAGGGAAGAAGCACATTAGGTCTGATTAGGTCCCTACGGAATTTCTCCTGGTTCTCTGGCCCACCTCTGGTACTCACCATGAACATCTCCATCTGCCTGATAGCAGCACATTTTGGAGGGGTTTACTACCGGCATGCCTATGAAGGTCAGATGATGGGGAAGTAGTTTGCTGGATTTGGGGAGGAAATGTCCCTTCTGTGAAAGTCCTCACATGTCTGGGAGAGATGGGAGGCAAAGGCAGGCCTCTTCAGGTGATGGCATTGGCTGCCCAGAAAGATCTGTGGGCCGGAGGGAGCAGAGATACTCCGATTTTGTCATGGGCTCTTGGCTGGCTGAGGCTAGAGAGCTGGGATGTAGGATACCCTCTCGGGTGTTGTCATTCTGGAAGGTGCAGGTTCATCATGTGAAAACCACACCTCTTCTCTTGCTGGGAATGAAAACTTGGCCCCTGAAGGAGCCTAGGCCGGAAGGATTCAGTCCTCCCTTTCCCCCTAGACTGTTGTCTAATACAGGGCATATGCTGGCCTGCTTGGAGATATGGCATTGCTCTTGAGGTCCTGAGAAAGTTATTGCAGACCTTGTTTAACCCTGAAAAACCATCTAGGAGCCTGGTATGGAATCCTGCCTCAGACCCACAGGAAGCTTGGGCCAGCCACTGTACCCTAGAGCATGGTAGCAAAGGAACCCCAAAAGGCTGGGGATATATTTCAGTTGGAAGAACATTTCAGGATCTCTACCCCCCACCCCCCAGGTTTCTCAGCTTCATTGGCTGCTAATGGTCCCCTCTCTGACTCCTCCAGATCCCATTGGGGGATCACAGTGGAAAGAGTGTACCCAGGTGCACGCTGGCAACAGGCTTCCAGAATCGACAGTGAAGTAGAAGCCTGGGTTTCAGTGTCCAAGAGCAAATGCACAAAATGAGATTATTTGCAGAGTGCAGCTGCTCATAATGCTTGGGAGGTGGTGGTGGGGTAGGGCAGGTCCAGGCCTCAAATGGTAGGAGGAAGGGGCAGCTCAGAGCCTGACCCTGTTAGGAGAGCTGTGTGAAAGGCACTGAGAATCTGCGCAGCCCCATCCTGGCTCCAGGAGGGCTTAACCCTCTCCACATTTATGTTTCCATGGCCTGTTGGTAAAAGAATTGGCTTCCAGGCTTGCTTGCTTCTTTTTCTGTTTCTTCTATGGAATAGGAGGCTGGCCACATCTCTAAGTGTGAGGAACGTATCTAAAGGGTGTCTGTGTGGAGTCCCCCACCTGATGTCCTCGTTCTGTCCTTGTGGGATCTCCAGGATCTCCTTGAAGCATCTCTGCATTCCGGCGCTGGCCTCTCTCCCCTAATGGGATTCCATCCTCTCTGATGTCTTGGCTTCCGAGGGCAAGGGACAGGGTACCTTTCACCAGCAGGTCATTGGAGGCCAGGCGCCCCCTCGCGTTGATTTTGGGGAGCAGCATCTGGTAATGCATAGGGAGCGTGCCGGCCACTGGGGTTGGGCCTGACTCCTCCCCTCTGCTCTCCTCCCACAGGCCGGACACAGCAGCCCCAGCGACTCGGCAGTGAGGGTGCTGCTACATCCCCCAGGACCTCGGTCCTCCAGCCCCAGGTTCAGGTACCAGCAGGTCTTTCAGAGTTGGGTGAGCTCCTGGAGGGTCTGGGAGGGGACTTGTTTCCTTGAGAGGGATGGGAGTCTCCGCCCCTTAATCCGTCCATACTCTTGAGCACTGGGGTGTGTCCCAGTACTTGGGCACAGGGTCCTCCTCATTCCTAGCTGTCTCGTCCACAGCAACTTGGACCTGGAAGAGGACTCAGAGGTATTCAAGATGCTGCAAGAGAACCGCCAGGGACGAGGCGCCCCAAGACAGTCCAGCTCTTTTCTGCTCTTACAGGAAGCCCTGGAGGCTGAGGAGAGAGGTGAGGCCTCTAGGCTCGGGCATGAAGTAAGGCTGCTGGACTCCCTGGAGCCAGCCCAAACGGACGGAGGAAGTAGTTTAAGGTCCCATAGCAGAACCAGGGATTAAGGGAGCAGATGTCAGGCCCCAGTTGCTTTCAAGAAGTTGATTTTCTGGTTGGGGTGTACAACGTACCCCTAGAAGATGGTTATATGGTACCAGCCAGAACCAGGACAACAAGGAAGTGATAAAAACAGGGGGACTCCAGGGCCGGCCTTTTGGAAGAAGAGGCATTTGATTTGGCCTTGAAACAAGATCCAAGACTCCAGCAACCTTAAGACAGTGGCCTGGCTGGGAGCACTATGGAATGTGGAGGCCAGCAACCAGAGAAAGTGGCTTGGCCTGGCAGCATGGGAGGGTGTCGTGGAGAGCAAGTTGCTGAGGCAAGGGCCTTGGGAGCCAGAACAAAGAATGCTCTGCCATAAGCTATCCTACCAAGCATGTGAGCAACACGATGCAGGCTCCCGCCAGCTGCCCATGTACTCATTGGAAATACACTGATGTGTTTATCCGGCGGAGCAGATGTGTTGAGGCATAACCTGACTTCAGCCCCTGAGGAGCTCCAATTATCGGGGGTATGGTCCTGGGAAGTTCCCATGGGAGTGGCTAAGAAGTGGGATGCATGCTGTCCTCCAGCAAATCAGGAACGATGCTCTTTATATTGGCAGACAGGAGCACTGTCTTGTCCACAGGGAGGATGGGGAACATGAGTCTGGCAGAACAGAGCTTAGAGCTACAGAATGGCCAGTTCCTGGTGGCTGGTTCCAACTCCAGTGTGTAGTACTCACACGGCTGTTCGCTGGAACATACGGGGGCTAAGAGAGAAGGTTTTGGAACAGATCCCACCCATCCTGACTCTGAGGTCACTACAGACTAAGGGAGGGGCCATAGGGAGATTGGTAGTCGTGATGGGTGGGTGGGTGGAGAGTACAAACAGAAGGTCACTTCATGGGTGCCTCGGACTCTCAGCTTGGACAACAGCTGCCCAATGCCTCTGTGCTTCATCTGGGTGTTTTGGCTGGCTCAGATGCAATGATGCATAGAAAGGCCTTTGAAAGGGCTGTACAAAGACACTGTGATGTTGTTACGACCTAGGACTGTTTAATCATCATGATTGGCTCACAGAAAGAGAGCACCTACTTGTCTACAACAAACACTAGGCATGGATGTCCCCAGGTTGCTTTAGAAGGACAGGGTTCATACCCCCCCCCCCACTCCCCAGCAGCCTTATGCCAGGGGTCTGCCCCAGTCACCTTCCTCCTTTACCTGTTTGTGTTCCCACTGGTACTTTAGAGGTCCATGTGAAAGTACGCCTTTTGCAACAAGTGTGGGAGTGTCCTGGGGAGGATCTGAAGGGTGTCATAAATGCCATTAAGTACAGCTGGGCACCTCTGCAGGTGGACAAGCAGCTCTCATGCGTCTCTCTGTCTCCTGCCCCTCCCAGGTGGCACACCTGCCTTTGTGCCCAGCTCGCTGAGTCCCCAGGCCGCCTTGCCCACCTCCAAGGCCTCGGCCACCCCACCCAAGCTCCACACCTGTGAGAAGTGCAGTGTCAACATCTCGTGAGTGCTGGAGGGCTGGGTGATGAGCATGCCCTGGGGAGCACGGGGGCTTTCAGACAAAGCTGGGCTGTCAGTCAGGGACCATAGAGGGGGGCATGGCCAAGTGGCTTCATGTTCAGAGTGAATGCTTGGCTGTTTCCTGCCCACCCTCACTTTCTCCTCTCTCCCCAAAGGAATGAAAAATATTTCCACTTTTGGTTTTTCCTACATATTCCCCAAACCTCTGGAGATCTGCCCCCGATGAGACACATCCCTCCTCTTGGAAAAGCTCTCCCTTTCCTGCCCCTGGGTTCATTTCTCAGTGGGTGGCATTATAATGTAGCCCTTCTCTCTGCTTAAAAAAAAAGCTGGTACCCCTCCCCTATAAATGCCAGCACTGAGTCAGGTGACTTACTTTGGGCAATTCCTTGACCTTCCCTGGCTGCAGCTTTCTCATTTGCATGCCAGGATGGTGTCCTGTACTCTGAGAAAGTAGGTGGGAAGCTGGTGTGTAGAGAGGCTCCCCCAGAAGCCTGCATCTCTGTCCCTGGAGGGCTTGTGAAGCAGCACACAAGCAGCCCCAGGGTATCAGTTCTGATTTCACTGCCTTGTAATGCTGACGCCATGAGTTCTGGATCCAGGGTCACTTTCCGAGAGCCACTGCCCAGGGGCCGTGGGGGAATTTGTCAGTCTGTGAACTAGGGGCTGCCTCAAACTGTACACTCCTGCCGACTTAATGCTGTGATCATAGGCATGCGCTCGCATGCCTAGCTCATGTTCTTTTTAATTAAAATTTACTTATTAATGTATGTATGAGTGTGGAAGTAACCATGGCATAGATGTCAAGCTCAGAAGACAGCTTTTGGGAGCTGGTTCTCTCATGCCACCATGGATAACACTCAGGTTGCCAGGCTTCTGTGGCAAGTGTTTTCCACCTGATGAGCCATAAGTCTGGCCCTTTTTTGTTGTTCTTGATTAGGAGATCCTAAGAGGGTGTTTGTGCTTCTGTTGGGGGTTGGTAAAGTGAAATTCCTGAGAGAGGCTTGGGAGTCAAGTGCCTGAGGTGTTTGTGTCTGAGTGTCTGACTGGCTGGGGAACAGGTTTCCTGGGAATGGTGGCCTCATGCCAGGTCCTCCTAACTATCTTGCCTCTCTCCCGAATCTAATGGCTCTCCCTTTTTGCAGGAACCAGGCTGTCCGCATCCAGGAGGGGAGGTACCGACACCCTGGCTGCTACACCTGTGCAGACTGCGGGCTGAACCTGAAGATGCGCGGTCACTTCTGGGTGGGCGATGAGTTGTACTGTGAGAAGCATGCCCGCCAGCGCTACTCAGTGCCTGGCACTCTCAGCTCTCGGGCCTGAGCCTCAAGGCGCTCAGCCTGTCTGTGTTCTCAGGCTCTGCAGACAGGACCATACCGAGAGCAAGCAGGGAGGGGGTGATGGCAGGTGATGGCTCTTCCGTGAACTAAGGTTGGGAGACCCCTTTGTCCTTGCTGGGTGAAGCCAAGGCTTGGGACTAGTCTCAGACTGCAAGTGCTGAGGACAGTCTCCACTCTCTCCGGCCTTTCTTCCTGCACTCTGCAATGGCCACTCCATTCGACAGGTGTGTGTATAGGGTTGCGCACATATGGAAGTATCTAGAAGGGCAAGATGGGCCTGAGGTTAATGATATCTACGGTGTAAAGTTTTTGACGTATGAACTCTATATACATGTGGATAAAACCCAAATAGTGTCCTTTTCTCCTTTTTTTCCCTGTTCCAGGGAAGAAAGTTTTTACTTATGGGTACCCTCTTATTTCCCCTCCTTAAGCCCCGCCCCCACATACCCCATCACAGAGGCCTGCTTCTTTTTTTTTCTTTTTTGTACCTTTGAGACAGTATTCCAGGTACGTCAGACTTACATCTCTCCCAGCAGGACTGGACTGAGACTACAGTATATACTCCACCGCACTCAGTGGACTGCTCCTTGAAATTGGGGGTATACACTTCCTTAACTATTTTTTTTTTTAAAGATGGTTGCTCATGCTTGGAGCGAAGGGGTTTCTTCTCTGAAGCTAGGAGAGACATAACAGCAGAGAACCAGAGAACCAGGGAAGGGCTTCTTGGCTAGACAAACACTCCACACACTCAGCTGTGGGCGGCGCTGGACTGGGATCTTCACTTTGTGTAGCTACCACCAGCCTCACTGACTACCAGTGTACACAGATGAGCAGGACAGGCAGGAAGCGGGACCCGGGGGTGGTGTGTAGGTGGGTGGAGGAGCTTGATGCTTTAGGCTGTTTGTTCCATTTGGACCAGTGAACCATCAGCCAAGGATATCCTCAGACCAGGGCCCTGGGGTGGCCTTGCTCAGGAAGGGCTGTGGCCTGAGACAATCCAATGGAGTACTCACTCCAAGGTACTACCCATCACCCAAGAGCTCCTACCTGCACCCTTTCTGCTGGCTTCACTGATGAAGAAAATACCATGGGTGCAGCTGGAGCACAACATCCTGCCCTGTGTGGGGTGCATGTGAGCAGAGAGGAGGGTAGGGGGCAGTGGTCTGAACTATCAGCCACTCTTAGTTTTAATCTCAGAGGACATTTCAGAACATCTTCAGGTGTTGTTGTGTGTTCCAGCCATGCCCGCTGTCAGCCTGGGGAGGGGAGGCATCTAAATCTTTTTCAAAGGGGATCAAAGCTAGCTGTGGAGGGTGAGGTCTTGATGGCGGTCTTTGCTATCTGGCTCTTTGGGAAAGGAATCTTGGCAGAGACTGTGTTGCCTTCTCAGACACCTGTGGATATAATTTATACCTTGATATAATCATCTCACCTTTTGCCTGGATGGCTGCCTGAAGATGAGCCTGTATTTTTATAGGAAAGATCAAGGCTGGCAAGCTGGCGGAGTCCCCCAAACTCAGCTACTGGTTAGAACGGTGGTAGTCTCTTTGGCGCCATCTAGTGTTCAATGATCCCACAGCAAGAAAGTGCTCACAGAAGAGGAATTCCTTAGAATTTGGGCTTTGGCACAGTGGGCAAGCAGAAGATTAAACACTTTTTTTCACTTTCCTGGAGACAATGTTGAAGCAGCAGCTATGGAGCTGGCATCATAAAGTACAGTAGCTGCTAAGGATGTCTTGGAACACACAGGGGGCTGCTATATATTCAAAGCTATCGCCATCTGAAAAAAGGACTGATCCATGTGTTGAGAGATGGGTGACCGCCAGCAGAATGCTCAGCTTCGAGCAGTGGCTGCTGGGGAACCTGCAGGAAGATCAAGAGAGTCTGAATTCCAGACGTGATAGGAACTTCACCTTGAGACTCTGGGGACACTTGGAAGATGTTAAAATGAGTAAGTGACAGGTTGAGAAGGGTGAGTTGGATTACTGATGCAGTTATATCTCCACCTGCAACAAACCAGTGTGGGCCAAAATGTACCACAAGGAGTGAAGGAGGGCCGGGGGCAGGCTCTGGTGTTTACCCCATCTCTCATCCTCACCCTAAGCCAACTAGTGGCGAGTTCTCATTCTCTCCCATCCACACACCCCTTTGGCACAACTTACTCCATATTTCTTCCTGCATTTTGGAGACTAAGTTCAAAAATGACAGATTTGTTAGGTGTGGCCCAAGCATCTAAAGGCCTCCCTTCAAACAGAGCTGGGAGAGCCATCGAAGTCCAAAGTCACACAGTTGGATAATAATGGCTAAGACTCTAGAGCAGCGGTTCTCAACCTTCCTAATGCTGCAACCCTTTACTACAGTTCCTCATGTTGTGGGGACCCCCCAACCATACAATTACTTCATAGCTATAATTTTGCTACTTTTATGAATCGTCATGAAAACACCTGATACGCAGGATATCTGGAATGCGACCTCTATGAGAAGATCGTTGGAAGGATGGAGAGGGTGTGACCAAAGGCTGAGAACCACTGCTCTAGAGTGGATGTGCTAAGCCTACTCAAAGTGTGTGACCTCATTCTCACAGCGCAGAGACCAGTATCTCTGTCACCTGTTGCTTGAATGTGGGAAGGGGACGGGGTCAGGAAAGGAACCAAACCAGAGCTTGTCCTTGGGGTCCTTGGCTTCACTTGTCCCCTGTGTCTAGCTCAGTGCTGAGTTTTTAGGAAGTCTGCTTCCTGAAATCGGGCCTTCCCCACCGGAGGCCGAAGGACCAAGGCCATTGATGGCCCGTCTCATCTACCACAGGCAGTTGAGCTCTGATGCTTCTTGCGATTCACTCTAAGGGACATGATTTTCCAGGTGGAGCTGGCAGAGAAAAGAGACGCAGACAGAGGCAGGTCATGCAGGGGGATGCACAACCTTTTGGGGTACCAAAGGACTGGCAGGGTTCTGAGTTTGAGGAGCTACGGCCAGGACATTAGATGCAGAAGGAAGTCTAGGCCACCACCTCAGGCCCAGTTCCCATGAAGGCTGTGACTGCTCAGACCTGGCCCAGCCTTGCACAAGGGGGTGGGGCCCTATTTGGGAGGGGAGTATTTGTTGGGGAGTGTACTTAGTGGGGTGTGTGTGGGCTCTTTGTGCTGAGACACTGCATTCCTGCTGGCTTGGCTTCCTGTTTCTAGATGCATTCCTGTCCTAGTCACCACGGAGACTGCTTGGAATCTGGGCCTCACATTTTCCAAATCCAGGGCGAGATCAGGCAAAGCGTCTCCCTCTTTACTTACCCCACGGTTTTTACCTTGGAGGAGGAAGTCACCTGGCTTGGCAAGCTCTTCTTGGACTTGGAGAAAGCAGGACTGCCTGGCTCAGCATCCTGTTTCCCTCGTTATGTTTGAAGGACAGGGGTGGGGGGTGGGGTGGGGTGGGGCAGCCGGCCGCTCTGGGAACTCCTGCCGCAGGAAAAGGGCTTGGCCTAAACATCAAGGTCTGAGGATGGCAGAGAACTGCAATTCGGGCTGTCATCTTGCATGCTGGGTGCCTCAGTTTCCCGACTTTATAGTACTGAACTTCGATTGTTCGTGGCTCTCGGATGAAGGAACCAGTGGAGAGCGTTAGAGGATGGGGTCTAGGAAGACGCCTGGAGAGGGGCCGCAGACTTCCCCTGGCTCCGGCTCTAGCCTCTCCTCCGAGAGCGATTTGAAGCCAGCTGAGATTTTCTAACCCTTTTTGGCTTCTGAAAAAGGCGGTGTTTCCCTAGAAGCCCCCATCTGGTCACCTGGTAGTTGTTGAGCATCAGCTGATGCTTGGGTTCCTTTTAAAATGGGGTTGCGGTGGAATGGGACGGGGCCAAGGGTGATGGCTGCTAGGGTCAGGGAAACATTTAAACTTCTGCTCAGCCTCCAGGCAGCTCCGGGCTGCTGGCTCACCTCTTGCCCACACTCTGCAGACCCAGCCATCACACCCCTGCAACTTTGCAGCAGCACCCGGATAAGACAGAAGCTTGGGCTAAGTAGGCGGGCTCATAAGTAGCTCTGGGCGCAGAGCGCCTTGCAGTGAGTGCTCCGTAGATTTTCCCAGGGCTCAGAACCCTTCCCCCTTTCTGACAGGCTGAGGGACCTGCCCTCAAGTCACACAGCTGGGAGGCCGGATGCAGTCCTAGTCTGCCTTCTTCCCTCCGCCAGCACTGTGGGGTTCCATTTCCTTCCGGGCTGTTGTGCAGTGCAGCTCCCGCATTAGCAGGTTTCAAGCTGCAGCAGAAACGCAGCTGGCCGGCAGGAGCAGCGCGCGGGGGTGGGGGGATGGGTGACCCCGCGCAGCCAGCCCTCTAGCATCCTCGAGTGGGGACGGGCTCCTCTAAGGGCACTGGGTTGGGGTACTTCTTCAGCCAGGGCTGGGGACGTGATGAGTCCCGGGACTGAAGCAGACGGGGTCAGCGCCCTCCACCTGCATGCCGCGCTCCGCCCTGGCCCGCCCCCGAGGGGAGTGTCCCGCGGCCTCGCCCAACTGGGCGGGGAACCGCGGGCTGAGACGCTCCGGCTCTACTGGGGACTTGGGGACGCCCGGGATTGCTTAGATGCTGCAGCAGTTGCCACATCTAGTCGGGAACGCGCCATGCTGAGCCGGCGCCGCGTCTTTGCGGTGGAGCGACTAGGTAGCCGGGGTGAGTCGAGTTGCCTCCCACCTTGGGGTCGCCTCCCGTTCTCCTGCCTCGCGCGGGCGGTGCCCACCGGCCGCGCCCCCTCGCTTCCGTGCTTTGAAGGAGTCCAGCCAGTGAATAGGCTGGGGACGCCTTGCACAGTACAGATCCTCCGGATCTGCAGGTTAATCACCTGAATCCTAGTGGTCCGTGGGCTCCTTTTCCCCTAATTCCCAGTGTGGAGACCTCCTCTGCCCGAGGTTGGATGACACCGATACCCTGGCCGCAGCCAGCAGTCCTGGAAGCCCTCGGCGGCCAGAAACCCATTTCCCGGGGAAGGTTGCAGGGCATAGACTTCCTTGTCCACTTCCTGAGCCAGAGGGGACAGGCTGGCATCCTCTTCCCGCCAAAGCAGCCCCTAGCTTCTGCCCGATTCCAGTAGACCACCCAGAGCACAATAAGGCCTGGCATAGAGATGCAGATAAATGGATGCTAGTCAGAGGAGTGTGGAGGTTCATGCCTATAATCCTAGCACTTGGGAGACTGAGGCAGGAGGGATATTGGGAGTTTCAGGGCAGCTTGGGCTACAGAGTAAAATACTGTTTCAAAAACAAAAGTCAGCTTCCTTGTTTTACTTAATTTATATTTTAAAAGTTTTTTTTTTTTTCTTAAAGAATTTCAACTTTTATTTTGTGTGTTTCACCTGCGTGGACTAGCCAGGAAGATGAGAAGAGGGAGCCAGATCCCTTGGAACTAGAGTTGTGAAGGTCCATGTCGGTGCTGGGAATCCAGCACCTATCTTCTGAAAAAAAGCAGTGCTTTTAAAATACTGAACCATCGATTCAACTCCCACGTGATCAGTCCTTCTTAAAAAGCCCAAAGCCCCAAACGATTATAGTTGCTGCCAGTTTGTTGTTGTTTCTGATTCGCAGTGTAGGGATGGAACCAGTGCCTTGTGCATGCTTTGAAAGCTCTCAGTGTGTCACGTCCCAGCCCTAGCCGCTGTCCTTTTTTATCACTGTCCCCATAAACTCCAGGATACCTCATCCTGCTTCTTGATGTGTCCAGATAGCACTGTTTGGCCCCAAATTTCTTTTTTAATGATTTATTTATTATGTATACAGAAGAGGGCACCAGATCTCATTACAGATGGTTGTGAGCCACCATGTGGTTGCTGGGAATTGAACTCAGGACCTCTGGAAGAACAGTCAGTGCTCTTAACCTCCGAGCCATCTCTCCAGTCCTCTCCACTTAGTCTTGAACATTTCAGGTAGATCCTAGTCTCTTAAGTCATCTGCAATGCTGATTGTCGTGACTCACCAGGGCTTTGCCTACCGCATGCCCCAAGTGTAGGTTCCTGCCTGTTGACAACAACTGTTAGAAGGAGAACCCCATCTAGACATCTTGCAAGCAGGGGTAGAACCTTATCTCCATGGGACTGTGGATGGTCTGTGTTCTTGCTCACCACTGGTACAGGACACATCTCCACAACAGCTAGGAATGCTGGGGGCATTGAGGGCAGCCTGCCCAGCTTGATACCGACTCTCCTTACAGATGGGGCCTTCGAGGACCTGGCACAAGGTTGTGTGGTGCCAGGCGTCACCTGCACCTACAGACGGATACCAGATCAAACTCATGGATGTTCATGGGACTTCGGGGAGGGACAGATGCCACTTCTGAAACTGGCTTCCCAGGACTCAGGCATGGAGATGGTGGTTGGGGACAGCCCTTTGGCTACCTTATCAGGACTTTCTCAAGATTCTTTGAACCTCGAGCCCATGGGGAGCCCTGAGTTGCCTTCTGCCCAGCTAGACCGGCTGCTGGCCCGACAGAAGCTGGAACAGGTGCTGGAGAGGTCTCGAGAGTTTCCCAGCTTGTCTGGACGGCACAGCTCCCTGCAGCTGCTGAGCAAGCCTGTAGGTGGGGTGCCCATCTTTGCAGGGGAACTAGAGTCCACTGAGGCAGACGCTGAGCTAGACGCTGGTCTGGAAGAACCAAAGGTGGTGAGTATTCATCTTGGCTGAAGACTGAGGCAGAGAAAGCTCTGCCGTGGGGCTTGTGGGGACCCTCCCCCATTTCCCCTGGAGCTCTCTCGGGGTGGGGCATTCTTTGCCCCTAATTGATGGTTGGGTCACCGCTTCTTGCTTCATCCTGAACCCAGCGGTATGTAGCCACCCCCACAGAGGAAGTAGACAGGTATGGGTGCCATGCTTAACTGGGCACCAGGGAAGCCAGCCAGGTGTGTTTTCCTCGGCTTGCCTGCTGTGTCCCATTTTGTTGGTTCAGCTTAGCCTGACTATCCGGAATGGGAGTCTTGGCTGAATCGTGAAGTCTTCCTGTCTTAACATGTCCCACAGGTGGGCCATATGGAGTCTGGAGCATTGACCTGCCTTCCAGGGCAGGGTTTACGTTACCTGGAACACCTGTGCCTTGTGCTGGAGCAGATGGCAAGGCTCCAGCAGCTGTACCTGCAGCTGCAGACCCAGAGACCCTGTAGGGTGAGTGATGGACAGGTACAGGTGGCCAGGACAGATAGCGAGGGAGGTGGGGGGAAGGGGAAGGGGGGGACTCCTGGAGGCATGAATACCTTCTGAACAGCCCCAGCTTTCCTCTCTGGTTGTCCCGTCTCTCCTGTCTCAGGATCCCGAGGAGGAAGCATTGGCTCTCTCATCTTCACATACCCTAGACAATAGAGTGGAAGGACACAGAGAGCAGCTAAGGTGGACAAGGGATGCAGGTAAGGGCTATAACTGTGTCTTCCTCTGTATTCTGCCAGCCCGTGTGCCTGCGCAGAGTCCCATCAGCAGACCCCCTGAACTATAGCCTGGCCGGATTGCTTCCTGTCTGTTTCTGGCCCCAGATGATAGGCTTCTCTTTCTAAAGGTGTAGAGGCAGCTTCACTCCCAGAGGTGGGGGTGCTCACTGCCAACCCTCGCAGGCTGCCGGAGGCCTTGCTGGAATCGACCCACATCCTTCCATCCTCCCAGGGACACAAGGTAGTGCTGGAAATATTTGGAGCCCATGGTTGAATGGGTGCAGGGTGGAGGAGCATGGGGATGTGTCAGTGCCCCAGGTCAGAACTTCAGGAAAATGACAGGACTCCTGTTTGGAGCAGGTGACTTGCTCTGGCAGGGAAGTCCCTGGGAGCTTCATTAGGGATATGTAGTATTGAGATGCTTTGTATGATGACCCCTATTCTCGGTTCAGCAGGATCTCTCCCACTGGGACAGAGTCAAGGTCCTGCTCAATCGGATCCGATGGAGGAGCCCTCGACTCCCTGAGCCTCCTGCTCCTCCTGATGGTTCGGGTCCCAGGTTAGTCCTGTGCCTGGTCCCGGTTAAGGAAGTGGGGAGAGACTGACGGGCCAGGATGTTGACACTGTTCTGCCCTGCCCGTTCTCATCCTGGTCCCTATGGAATTTGTGAGACTAAGTGTTAGAGACGATGCTCCAGATAACACAAGTAGTCAGGGCGCCCCATTTGTGGGTGAGAAGACCGAAGACTGGATGAGATTAGGGACAGTAGCTTTCTCAAAGCCAAAGCCAGATTATGGGTGATATCTTTATCTTCACCTGCCAAGCTCTTACTCCTTAACACTGAAATTTAGGGGGTGGTGAGGTAGATACAGAGGGAAGTTATTTTACTGTGGGTGAAGTCTGTCATGTTTGGAAGCTTGTTTTTTTTAAAGATTTATTTATTTATTATGTATACAGTGTTCTGTCTTCATGTTTACATGCACACCAGAAGAGGGCATCAAATTATGAGCCGCTATGTGGTTGCTGGGAATTGAACTTGGGACCTCTGGAAGAGCAGTTAATGCTCTTAACCTCTGAGCCACCTCTCCAGCCCCATGGGGGCTTATTCTTTAGGGAGAAGCAGCAGCACTTGAACAATCCTATCTTCTCAGAAAATAAGCAATGCTTTATAGTCCTGGTTTCTTTCTTTTTGTCTTCGAGACTTCTTTGCTTTTTTTGTAGGATGGCGTTCAGGAACCTCTCTGAAAGGACTGGGTGCCACACACACCGGAAGACCTTTATTCCAACCTTGGTGGTTAAGAAACCACGAGCAAAAAACCTTTCTGTATGATCTCTGGGTGTGCCTGGTGATCTTGGATGGAGGAGATTGCCATGGAGTCCCTTACCTTTTGGCTTACTGCTGTGTCTCTGCACTGCCAGGAAAAGCTTTGTGTTTGCTCCTCTTCAAGGTGGGGGCCGAGTCCTTCCCTAAGAAGCATGGCCAAGGAGCCCTGGTTCCCTGAGAGACTCTCAAGTGTAGTTCTGGCCATCTTCCAGGGTTCTTCCACCTTGTCAGAAATCTCTGGGCTCAGACAATGTGAACTGACTTAGTTATCAGGCACTCACAGAGCGTGGTTAGTATGGTAATGTGCCAGCATGTTGCAGATGTATATTTCTGCGGTCTTTGTTGGACTATCAACAGCCCGGATCCAATCATCTGACAGAATCATGCATCCAAAGGGTTGGTGCTTTGGGTGTAACTGTGGAAGGACGGCACTGACCTTCATTCCACAATGGACAGTACTAACGTGTGGATTCCAAATTTCTTCCTCATACCTGAGACTGCAGCCCCTGGACAGAGAACAATACTGCCTTGGGCAACTTTGTACTGAGTCATGGCCCTGGAGCACAGCCTCTGAGGACTGAATGAGCAACGGGTGCGTGGGTGGGAGCTGGGGGGGAAATCAAGCACAATGTGAAGACTACCAAATAACTCTCAAGGTCAATTCTAAGTTGCTGTGTTCTATCCTGGAGTTTAGACCATGGCAGCATCTCTTAATTTGTGAGCCACAGCTCCCTGCTTGGGATGATTCACAGCCTTACCTACCTCAGAAGCTTGTTAGGAGGATAAAGTAACATTGAACTCTCTCAGTGTGTGCTGTGACTGTTAACCAAATAGGAAAGGGTGTGCGCTGGGGGTAGATGGGAGTGGGATGATGGGAGGGAGGTCAGAGGTTAAGGGAGGGTGACAACTGTTAGTTGATGTGAAAATGGGCAGATTTCTGGCATGTTTGGGTAAGTCATTTTACTGAGATCTAGTACATTTCATATTGAAAATTTGGGCATGGATTTTTGATACGGGGTTACCCCTTGCTGGTGGTGCTGTCAATAGAAGGGCAGGGATAGGGATGGGGGTCATTGGCTTAAGTCAGACAGAAGAATGCCCTCTGAAAATAGCCAGAGTGGTCTTGCTCCAGTCAATAGAGGTGCTGCCTCTTCTGCTGCTGTAGTTTTTTTTGGGGGGGGGTAGAGTACAGCAGCTATATAAGTAGTTTTCTCTTTCTTGTATTTGGTGGAGGGCTCCAGTTCCAGAAGCCCTTGGAACCAGGAACCAATGCTCTGAAGCCTACTTTTCTAGTGGGACACTTGAGCGAGGACACCACCGAGCTCGGCTTCCGAATGCATTATCAGATCTCCAAGGCGCACTTCCGTTCCACAGTTGAGCGGGATGGCTGGCTGGCGTGGGGGAAGGGAGAGGTCGATGGAGAAGAGGGAGGTACCATATCCGGGAAAGTGGCAGCTTCCGACCAGTGGTCGCTCTTCCGGAGAGGCGTTTCCGGTGGTGGTGGCAGCAGCGGCTGCGGTGGTTCCGGGTGTCTTTGTCCCCCTGGTGTCGTGGCCCTGGCCCGCAGGTGGGTTGGGAGCCTCCCGCTGCGCCTCTGCCTCTCCGTCTCTCTCGGGTGGCGAGGCTGCGGGGGTCCAATCGGTGAGGATGTGCCAGTCGCCGAAAGAGCCGAGCCCCCCTCCAGACTGCAAGCTCCGTCTCCCTGGCAACGGCCTCGGCCCTGGGGGCGGGCGGGAGGAGGAGAAACCTCGCGCCGTGGTCCTCCCACGGTGGCCTCTTGGTGGCCCGGCCCGGAAGGCTCCGTGCAGGCGGCTGTGGAGGCCGGAGCCGAGGGTCGGGACCTAGGAGGAGGGAGCGGCTTGCAGGCCGCTTGGCGAGGCCCGGCTGGACAGCTCCCTTCCCACCAGCCGGTCGGAGAGAACGACGGGCGGCCTTCCGGGGAGAGGGCCCGCATCATCTCCCCCGCTACTCGCACCTCCATTTTTTCCGGGCCCTGCGTGGAGTGTTTTGGCGGATGTTTTTGAATGAATGAATGTCATCAGAGCTCTTCCATTCTCTCACTCCGCCAGGGTGCCAGTGGCATAGTGAAAGGAGTGCTGAGTTGTTGGGAGACTTGGGTGTGAGTCCTGCTCTGTCACTACCTGGTTTTGTAGCCTTGGGCAAGTCTCCTGATCGCAAAGCTCCAGTTTCCTTGCCTGTAAACCAGCATGTCAGTAGCACCCACCACTAGGTTACTGTGAGATCAAACTGGAGTAACATAGTTACCTGTTTCATTTCCTCTACATCCTCTCCATTCCTCCATTTTAGGACCCACCTCCTCACCTTAAAAGTTGTGTACTTCATTAAGATTTTCCAGGTAATAGATGGAAGTTTTCCATTTGAGCTGTTAACATCTTTCCTTTTTGATTGAAGGTTTCCCAAGACCTTGAAAGGACAACATTCCCAATGTCCCAGTTTAAGCGCCAGAGGATCAACCCACTTCCAGGAGGACGAAACTTCTCAGGTGCTTACCTTCCTTACCTGGCCGTACTCTGGACCCAGTTTCCAAAAGTATGGTTCTTGGTTGTTTCCCGGAGTGTCTGAGGACCTGGTTGGAGCCACTTTGACCTCTGGGTTTCCAAGATCCTCTGGCTGTCTCTAGTGCTGAGGGTGGAAGGCTGCAGTTTCTGGAGGTTGCTTCTCTGTCCCCGTAGGCGCGGCTTCAACATCTCTTTTGGGCCCTCCTCCTGGTTTGCTTACCCCTCCTGTGGCCACAGACCTGTCCCAAAATGCCAGGCACCTTCAGGTATGTTGGATGCCCTTTCTAGTGAGTTTCTCGTTGGGGCTACTCTAGTGTGTTTGGATGTCTGGTGTGTGTTGTTTCTTGTGTTACACTGATCAACATCTTTTTGTTTGTTTGTTTTGTTTTGGGTCCTGGTAGTGGACCTACCTGTGTTGGGGAACTTAGGCATCTTTTAGACTGGAGAGTTTTTAGTATCTGGCACCGGAGAGATCTTTGGGATTAAAGAACTGAGAATCTAAGCTGCATGAAAGTGAAGAATTAGCTTCTCCCCTCTTCATAGACTATGTTGCTTTCCATGTGGCGTTTCCTGTAACCCATGAACCGGTGCCCTGTGGCTAGAGAAAGGCCCTAGTGGCAGAGCATGGTTTTGTTCATGTGGCTTCCTTTGCTTTTGACCTAGTGTCTTCTCTTGCAGGGCGGGGAGAAGCAGCGGGTCTTCACGGGCATTGTTACCAGCTTGCATGACTACTTTGGGGTGGTAGACGAAGAAGTCTTTTTTCAGCTAAGGTAGGCTTGAGGCTCACCCTTTGGGAATGGTTATTGGATTCATGTCTGTCTCCATGCTGGTGGGTTCGCTCTTTAAAGCCATTGCTTTGCTCTTTTACTGCAAGGTGAGAAATCTTGATGGGAAGGGCTTCTTGGGGGCAGTCAGGACAGTTTGTCCCAGGGCTTCCTGATGGGGTCGCCTGGTTTGTGTCCTGGCAGTGTGGTGAAAGGCCGACTACCCCAGCTGGGTGAGAAGGTGCTGGTGAAAGCTGCATATAACCCAGGCCAGGCAGTGCCCTGGAATGCTGTCAAGGTGCAGACGCTCTCCAACCAGGTATGTATCTCTCTTTAGTGTGTGCACTGAAAACGGGAAGGAGGGGAGGAAGCCCTGTGCCCCAACTTTTGGGCATAATCCTTCCCTTTGTTGAGGGGGTAGGGTGGCTGTCTTCCCACGGTATCAAGGCTGAGATCCCCTGAACTTCATGATTTTTTTTCTTCAGCCCTTACTGAAGTCTCCAGCACCCCCACTTCTGCATGTGGCAGCTCTGGGCCAGAAGCAAGGAATCCTGGGAGCTCAGCCCCAGTTGATCTTTCAGCCTCACCGAATTCCCCCACTTTTCCCTCAGAAGCGTGAGTACTAGTGGCACGCGTGTTGGAGTGTGGCTTTATGGGGTACTTCTGAGGAGAGGACTTGTTACTTTACTATAGATGCTCTCAGAACAGAGGGGCACTTCTGTACACAGGAAGAGGAAGAGGAAGCTGGACGGGGTTTCAGGGCTATTTTGTCACTGGCCATTTCCTTTCTTCAGCTCTGAGTCTCTTCCAGACATCCCACACACTTCACCTGAGCCACCTGAACAGATTTCCTGCTCGGGGTCCCCATGGAAGGCTGGAGCAGAGCCGAAGGTAAGAGGATGAACAGGCGGGGTAGAGGCTCCACTTCATTTCCCTCTGGGAACCATGCCCTACCTTTGACAACTGTTGGCACCAACATCTTTTTCTGTGAATAGACAGAGCCTTATAATCCCTTTTCTCTGGAAGGCAGACACACCGAAACATACATATACATATAGCAACAACTTTATACACTACCTCAGCAAAGCTGAGATTTACTACAGTTCATATTTTAAAACATCACATTGAGAGTTTTTCTCGTTTTGCCTGCCTAGTGCTGGCATTATAGGGCTGTTTGCCCACACCTGCCCAGCAGAGATACTTTATTTTGAAACGGGTCTTATGTAGCTCGCCTGGCCTTGAACTCAGTATATAGCCAAGGATGACCCTGAACTCCTGATGCTCGTCCTTCTACTTCCCGTGTGCTGGGTTTGCAGGTGTGTACCACCTAGCTTGCTTATGCCATCATTCATTTTTTTAGTGTTTCGGTTTTGAGATACTTGGTGTGTGTGTTTTCTATAAATTTGTATGGAGGTGTGTGCAGGCGTCTGTGGAGCCAGGAGGCTGATGGTCAGTGAGCTCTATTGGTTTTTGTTTGTTTGTGTTAGAGACCATCTCCCTGGAGCTTGCCATGCTGGCTAGGTTGACTGGCCAGCGAGGTATGGGGATTCTCCTGTCAGTCCCTTCCAGTGTTGGAATGACAGCTGTGTCACCATACCCAGCTTTGACATGGTTCTGGGGATCCCAGTGTAGCAAGCAACTTGACCCACTGAGCCTTCTCCTCAGCACCAGATACTTAGATAAATCATTTCTGTTCTGTTTTCAGTCTTTAACATAGAGATCCAAGAATTGTCACAAGAAAACAGTAACATCGAAGAAAGGAATGTTGCAGAATGTTGTAGCTCCTAATTTAACATGGCTTCTCTCAAGTATATTTTGCGTAACAGTGTTACAATACACAGGCTGCAGTATATTCCGAAGCACAGGCTTTGGCCTGTGCACATAGCTTTCTTGGCCTTATTGTAGAGCAAGCATGGTTGATTCAGGCACTTGAGACATCCTGTGGTCCTTTATCATCTGCACCTTTTGGGAGTTTCCAGGAGCATGCTCAGTGTGTCTTAAGTTCTCATCTTCTTTGTGTTTTACTGCTCAGCTTCTTGTAATAGAAAATCCAACCTATGCAAAGGAAGCGGAGATAAAATGAATCTTCAAGCCATCACCTGATTTCAACAAGTAGAATTATCTGCCTTTCACTCTTTTATTTCTAGTCTACCTTTATCTCCTTGTTGCCTTGTTTTGATTTTTGATGAAAATCATAAAGTGAAACTGACTTTGATTGAAATGTCAGAATCTTGACAATTTTTTTTTTTGTTTGTTTTTGAGACAAGGTTTCTCTGTCTATAGCCCTTGTTGTCCTGGAACTCACTCTGTAGACCAGGCTGGCCTCGAACTCACAGAGATCTGCCTGCTTCTGCCTCCTGAGTGCTGGTATTAAAGGCACCAACACCGCCCAGAATTTAACTACACATTTTTGACCTCCTTGCACCCTGACCCTAGTAAAATCACTGTGGAAAGTTCCCTCATACTGTGATTTTCTTTGAACTAACTGTACAGGAAGGGTACCACCCTGTCTCCCACATGCTGGTATGAGCTGAAAGCAGTCAAGGGACAAACACTTGGAATGAGCATGGTGTAACTCTGAGGAAAGCTGGGCGGTGAGGGGTGATGTAGCCAGTCCCCATGCAGAAGCTAGCATTTGTTCTCTGGGAAAGGCTGCTGTGAATCCTATGCAGATTTTTCCAGGATCGTCTCCACTACTGAACCCCTTTGTTCCCTTCTCCATTCTTAGATGTGTACGTGGCTTGCACCTATACCGCTTGTCTGTGCATCTTCCTGGTCTTTAGTCTGCAAGGACCTTCTTCACCATTCTATGAGCTTGTGAAAGCCTTGGGCACAGAACCGTAGCAAGTACTTTGAGGGTTTATGTGACCTTGGAAACCAGTGACTGTGGGCTTGCCACTCTGAGTTTAAATTCCAGCCTTGTGCTGGCCATGGCACTTGATGGCCAGGTCCTGTACAACACCTGCAGTGTCTTACTTTGGCCAAGGTGATTCAGGGTTACAGCTTTTGGAGAAGAAGGGGAACCTACCTTAGCCTGTTAGAAGTGAGAATGTGCCAAGTAGGAAGAGGGGCAGCAGGAATTAGTCACTGAGGAAAACTGCCAATTTAGAAAGGCTTTGACCAAATGGGTGGTTTGCCCAGAAGCTCAGCTTTATGCGACACTCCCAGCTCTGGGATGCAGGGGATAATGTTGCCATGGGGTTGCTCTCGTGAGCAACTGAGTGCTTCAGACAGGCCAGGATTCTGCAGCTTCCTCTGCTAACATGTTTCTTGCTGCCTCTGGGGTCACAGATGGTTAGAGGTGCAAGGCCAACTACAGCTGCTTAAGATCTTGTCTCAAAACAGACGAAACATAGACTAGTAACACTGAAAGGTTCAGTTCTGGCCTCCTTTGAAGCCTTCCTACTGTTGCTAGGAAGGTATTCAGGAGTTTGGGAAGTGATTTTTGCATGGGAAAAGGGTTCCTGGTCACTTTCCCTGTGACCTTTCTATTTTTTTTCTGCACATAAGTGCATGGTCTGGGGTTTTCATCTTAGAGTTCAAGGTGTTTGTATGTGTTTAGCTTCCCATATTGTAGCATGGTCTTCTTTAAGAGGTTCTTCTTTCGCACTCTCGTAGCTAAAATGCACTTGGATTACATCCCCATTAGCTTCTCACATCTCCCTCCCCTGAACCTTTTCTTTTCCGTCTACCTCTTTTTTCCCTCCTCTGAATTTTCTAAATTTCCTCTGCCAGTTTCATACATACATATAATGTATCTTCATCATAATACTCCAATTTCCCCCTCTCCATCTCCCTACCAGTACCCCTTCTTGCCTTCATGTTTTTTATTTATTTATTTATTTTTTATTTTTTTAACCGAGAGTTTAAGTAATGCTACCTGCATGCCTACGGGTGTGGGGCCATCCACTGTAGCATGGGCATCCTACTGGGGAGCTTCACCCCCACAGAAAAGAGCTCCCTATCTTGGTTCTACTTTTGTAGCTTTCTTTGGCTTACTACACTACTCAGGGTTGCTTACCTGATGTGGGTGGGGTTGTTCACTTGAGCAAGGCAGCTTCTCAGTGCCTACCCCATTGAGAACGAGAACTCTTGAAGCATCATCTTGGTGACTGCCTTAGTGATTGAATCATTATTGTAGCCACTAAATTCAGTTGTCGGTGGGGACACATTTACTCCATTATATGTTTTGCTATTTTTGCATTATACTGCACCCCTGCCCCCAACTTTCTTGGGATAGTTTTTCAAGGCTTGAATTACTAGAGAAGAAGGTGGGTCTCAGCCACGGCGCCCCCCCCCCCACTTCTTTTTATCCAATTAAAAATACTTACCTTTATTACTTAAAAAAATTAGAGTTGGGTGCAGAGGTGCATTCCTTTAATTCTAGCACTTGGGAGGCAGAGGCAAGTGGATTTTTGAGTTTGAGGCCAGCTTGGTCTACAAAGTAAGTTTCAGGACAGACAGGGCTACACAGAGAAACCTTGTGTTGAAAAACCAAAATAAAATAAAATAAAAATTATTTTAAGCAAGGTGTAGTGGTGTACACCTTTATTCCCAACACCTGGGAGGCAGAGGCTAGAGGATTGATGGCCATGAGTTCAAGGCTAGCCTGGGCTACATAGTAAGTTTGAGACCAGCCTGGGCTACAGAGTAGGGGACTGTCTTAAAAATCCTAAAACTTGGGTTGGAGAGATGGCTATGCAGGGAAACCCACCTGCCACTGAACCTGATGACCTAAGTTTAATCCCTGGGACGCAAATCGTTGAAGGAGAGAACCAATTTTCACATGTATACTGTGGCATGCTTGTGTGTGCACATGCGTAGTAATAAGAATCCTAAAACACAGAGCCTCCAGGATGCTCAGCAGGTAAAGGTTCTGGAGCATGTCTCTAGCCCCAGGATTTAAACTAAAAAAAAATTCCATTCATTCATTCATTCATTCATTCATTCATCTATCTATCTATCTATCTATCTATCATCTATCTATCTAATCTATTATTTATTTTGAGCATATATATGTGGAAATGAGACAACTTGCAGAGATTGGGTCTTCCCTTCCACCACAGGGGTTCTGGGATCAAATTTAGGTCACCAAGCTCTCTGGCAAGTGCCTTTACCTATTGAACCATCTCATTGGCTTGCCTCTCATTATTTTAAAGCTGTTTTTTTTTTTCTTAAAATTGTATCCTTTTCATATCTATTTTAATGTCTCTAATAATCTGTCACATATTTGTTAGCTTGGCTTCTCCTTATATGTATGTGTAGGGCTGGACTTAAACCCAGGGCCTCCACAGGTTACACAAGTGTTCTGTCACTGAGCTTTACACTACTGGTGTTCATTTCTTAACGTTGAGGATTCAGGTATTTTCTAGCTCTTTATGTACTGAATGCATGTGTAACAATATGGTTTCTTATTTCTGGTGATGGATCAACCTCCAGTGATGACTATGACTCAAAGAAACGCAAACAGAGGGCTGGTGGAGAGCCCTGGGGTGCTAAGAAACCTCGACATGACCTGCCTCCTTACCGGGTTCATCTCACTCCTTATACTGTGGACAGGTGAGTGGAGGCTGGGGAAGGGCCTTCGACTTGCACAAACAATGGTTTCTAGTGCAAATGAGAATATGTGTAGTCTGGTGGCCTCTTCTAAAACTAACCGACCCACCCAGGGGAACCTGCTGCCAGTGGCTCGCTGCTCTGCTTTTCACTTTGTGTATCTTTGAGCAGATTCTGCGTTATGCATATTAATCAGTCTTGTTCACGTGTGTATGCACATTTGTTCATGTGTGTGTGGGGTGCATATACGTGTTTGGGTGCATGGTGGAAGCCAGAGGACATCTTCAGATATCACTACTCAGGCGCTATCTAGCTTTTTGCTTTGGACACAGGTGGGCAGGTTCAGCTGTCCAGAGCTGCCTGTCTCCACCTCTTCCCTGGCACTGCAGACATGAGCCACCGTACCAGCAAGTTTTTTTTTTTTTTTTTTTGTTTTGTTTTTTAATTAAAGGCACATGCCACCACACCTGGCCTGGTTTTCAGCTTTGATAGCTATTACCACTTCTGTTTCAGAGGCTGTGTCCGCTTACACTGTCACCAATAGGGGGCAGAATCCTTGCTTCCTGTGCCTTTGCCAACACTGTTTTCATATACCTTTTCTTATTCTTTTGTTGTTGTTTTTGTTTTTGAAGACAGGGTTTCTCTGTGTAGCCCTGCCTGTCCTGGAACTCACTATGTAGACCAGGCTGGCCTTGAACTCAGAGATCTTCTTGCCTCTGCCTCCCAAGAGCTGAGATCAAGGGTGTATGCCACCACAGCCCAGCCTTCATATACCTTGTCCTTATAATTTCGCTGATAAAAAGTACTGTTCTGATTTGCATTTCTTTTTCTTTGTTTTTTTTGTTTTGTTTTGTTTTGAGAAAGGGTTTCTCTGTGCAGCCCTGGCTGTTCTGGAATGCTCTTATAGACCAGGCTGGCCTCAAACTCAGAGATCTATCTGCTTCTACCTCCCAAGTGCTGGGATTAAAGGTGTGCGCCACTACTGCCTGGCTTTGATTTGCATTTCTAATTGGAAGCGAATTTGACACTCTTTAAAAAAATATTTTACATTTATCCCTTTTCCTGTGTGTGTGTTCATTTGTGTGGGCTCCTGTGTAGAGGCCAGAGGGCAACTTTCAGGAGTTGGTTCTTTCTTTCTACCATGTGGGGTCGAGAGACTGAACTCAGGTGGCAGACTTCATGTCTTTCCCTGCCCAGCCATCTGCAGGGCAAGCTTTTATGTTGTGTGTGTTTATTTTTCTGGGAAGGACTTGTCAGGTTTCATAGTTTCTCCTAGGCAGCTGAACTTTTTGTTACTGACTAGTGAGTTGTTTAGTAAGACCATGACCATCTCTGGGCCTGGAGAGATGGCTCAGTGGTTACTCTTCTCCCGGAGGACATGAGTTTAGTTCCCAGCATCCACATGAGGCAGCTCATAGCTGCCTGTCCCTCCAGCTCTAGAGGAATCTGATGCCTCTGGCCTCTGTGGTAGCCTGCACAGATGTGCACGTACCCATGTACAGATACACATAATTAAAATAAATCTTAAAAAAGTAAAAGACCATCTCTGTGTCATGTATTGTGATTTTTTTTTCTTCTTTTCCCAGTTTGACTTTTTTGCTATAGGCAATTTATAAATCAAGTGGTCAAATGGGTCTATCCTTACCCCTGGGAGGTGCTTTATTAGAGCCTTTATTTCTCAAACAGAATGAAATGCTATTATATGCAGTTTTGTTTGTTCATTCATTCATTTAGTGTGTCGTATGATGGGGTGGCACACATGCCAGCCGGTGCACATGAGTCAGAGGATACCACCTTTATCCACTATAAGCATCTTGCTGGCCCTGCAGTTTTGTTAGAAAGTTTTTTTAAAAAATGTTTATTTTATGTATATGAGTGTTTTGCCTACATGTACATTAAGTGTCATGTGTGCTTAGTGCTCATGGAGGTCAGAGGAGGGCGTCAGATCCTGTGGAACTGAAGTCACAGCTGTGAGCTGCCATGTAGGTTCTGGGAGCCAAACCCAGATCCTCTGTTGGAGCAGCATGTGCTGTGCTCCCGACCTCTGAGCTGTCTTTCTTGAACGCTCAAGTGTATGCTCAGTGGAGTCCCTTGCTGTCTTCCTGCAGTCCCGTCTGTGACTTCCTAGAACTCCAGCGGCGTTACCGCAGCCTCCTAGTCCCCTCGGATTTCCTTTCTGTGCACTTGAGTTGGCTGTCAGCCTTCCCTCTGAGCCAGCCCTTTTCCCTCCACCACCCAAGTCGGATTCAGGTCTCTTCAGAGAAGGAGGTAGCTCCAGACGCTGGTGCTGAGCCCAGCCCTGTGGACAGTGACCCCACTTACAGTTCCAAGGTCAGTTGCCCGGGCTCCTGGGACCGTCCCCTTGCTGGGGCAGAATGTGGCTGAGCCCCTTGTCCTCCCTCTGCATAGGTACTGCTGCTCTCCTCCCCGGGCCTGGAGGAGTTCTACCGTTGCTGCACGCTGTTTGTGGATGACATGGCTGAGCCAAGGGAGACGCCGGAGCATCCTCTGAAGCAGCTGAAGGTGAGAGCTGGCTTACAGGAGGCGAGATAGGCTGCCTGGTCAGTCTGCCATGTTTTAAGCAGCTCCTGAGCATTAACACAGAAACTTGGTGTTTCAGAGCTGAAGGGCCCCTCACTTTATACAGGAGGACAGTGGAGTTCAGAGATGCTCCCTCTGAAGGAGTCAGGTGGCTGGTTTGAGTGAATGGCTTTGGAGCCCCAGGTGGTGCCTTAAATACTCTGTGCCATCTCAGTTCCTGATGCACAGTAGCCTTGCCTCATTCTGGGAGATGCAGGCCATGTTTCGTTATCCCCAATCTCTCTGCAGTTTTTGCTGGGCCGGAAAGAAGAAGAGGCGGTGCTGGTTGGGGGTGAGTGGTCTCCTTCCCTGGATGGCCTCGACCCCCAGGCAGACCCGCAGGTGCTGGTGCGCACAGCCATCCGCTGTGCACAAGCCCAGACCGGCATTGACTTGAGCGCCTGCACCAAGTGGTGAGTGGCCTTTCCCATGTGGCCAGCTCGCTGTGGGGGTCAGGAGTCTGGCTTCTGCCCTCTGGGTTCTCTCCTGCCATAGCTCATGTCTGCCCACCCCTAACTGCTCATAGATGACTGAGAGCCCATGGCTGAGAGCGCTGATGGCAGCTGACCCCCAGGCCACGCCCAATACTCCTGAATGCCCTAGTGCTTCTCTGTGCTGTCTGTTTACTGCATCTCCCTGTTGCCTAGGCACTGAGGCTTGGGCGTGTGGCTTTATGTTTGTACTCCTGGCATGCAGCATGTGCGCATGGAGTGCTGATTGGAAGAGAGGTACTTGTCTGTGAGTGGGACACCTGTGAATATGTCTTTTCCTTTTGCTGCGAACAGGTGGCGATTTGCCGAGTTTCAATACTTACAGCCAGGGCCACCCCGGCAGTTACACACGGTAGTGGTATACCTGCCAGACGTGTGGACCATCATGCCCACTTTGGAGGAGTGGGAGGCACTGTGCCAGCAGAAAGCCACAGAGGCAGCTCCCCAACCCCAGGAGGCATTGGGGGTAAGGCTGGGCCTTAGGAAAACACAGGGAAGCCGGACATGGTGGCACAAGCCTCTAACTCTAGCACTGGGGAGGTGGAGGCAGGAAGATCCACAGTTCAAGGTTGTTCTCATCTTCATAGTGAATTTGAGGTTAGCCTAGGCTACATGAGCCCCTATCTCAAAAGTAGGTGCCCTGATCTCAGGGCCCAGAAGGTCACACCTGAGTTATTGTCATAGGAGGCAGAGTCTACTGAACAGGCCCCTGATGCATCAGAGCAAGCAGACGTGCCTAAACAGAACACGGAGACTTCAGAGGCCACCACACAGCAAGATGTGGACACTGATCTCCCAGAGGCCCCTCCGCCTCCTCTAGAACCTGCTGTGATGGCACATCCTGGCTGTGTCAACCTGTCTCTCCATGGGATTGTGGAAGATCGGAGGCCAAAAGAAAGGATCTCTTTTGAGGCAAGTGCAGGAGAGAGCCCATGAGTGTGATGAAGGGGTATGGGCGTCCTTGTCCAACTCCCTGATGCTGTGGTCCCCGCATCTCTTCTAACAGGTAGTGGTGCTGGCCGAGCTGTTTCTAGAGATGCTGCAGAGGGATTTTGGCTATAGGATTTATAAGATGCTGCTGAGCCTTCCAGAAAAAGTTGTATCTCCCCCTGAACCTGAGAAGGAGGAGGCAGCCAAGGAGGATGTGGTCAAAGAGGAGGTGGTGAAGGTGTCCAAGGATGAGGTACAGAATGAGGGCACAGCTGCCGAGTCAGACAACCCACTGGTGAGTACCGTTCTCAGCCCTGGGTGGCCTGAGGTCCACACATTATAACGTTTAATGTGAGTCGTGTTCCTTGTGTGTCAGGCACTGTTCTAGGTGCTCTGCATGTCCAGATGCATCGCTCCTTGTGTTACCTATTCTTTGAAAGTTGGGGATGGCTGAGGCCCCGGGAAGATGAAACCCTGCATGAGGCCACACAGCTAGAAAGTGGCCCAGAAGAGGGAAGGAAGTGTGGCTAAACCATACAGCATAGAAATGCCAGTCAGACTGCTTAGGAGTTGGGATTTCCTGATGGTTAGGTGGACAAACTGGTCTTTAGCCATTTCTAGAATGGACCTTGGCTTCTTGTCTAAATATTGTCATGTACACATATGTGCTTCTAGAACTAAGACTGATTCCTGAGAAATACCCCAGGGGTCTAGAACTGCCCGTGATCTGAGTCCTGGTATGGCTCAATTCCCATTAGCACATGGCGGATCACACAGTACCCGGCACACAGCTGAAACCTGAGTGTTAGCAACTGTTACTATTAGCGTCACAAGAGTCCCGCTCATCCTCACCACCTTGGTCTGCTTCTCCAGAAGGAGGATGGGCTTCTGCCCAAACGGCCCCCTTCAGGGGGAGAAGAGGAGGAGAAGCCTCGGGGTGAGGCAGCTGAGGACCTCTGTGAGATGGCCTTGGACCCAGACCTGCTGCTTCTGAGAGATGATGGAGAGGAGGAGTTTGGTGTGTCTTGGGGTAGTGACTCTCTGGGACTGGCTGTGGTAGTTTCGTCTTAGGCAGTGGTTCTCAACCTTCCTCATACTGTGGTGATCCCAACCATAAAATTATTTTCATTGCTACTTCATAACTAATTTTGCTACTGTTATGAATCATAAATATCTGTTTTCTGCTGGGTGATGGCGGCACACGCTTTTAATCCCAGCACTTGGGAGACGGAGGCAGGCGGATCTCTGAGTTCGAGGCCAGCCTGGGCTACAGAGTGAGTTCCAGGACAGCCACCAAAACTACTCAGAGAAATCCTGTCTTGAAAAACAAAACAAAACAAAACAACAACAAAAAACAAAACAAAACAAAAAAAAAAGAAAAGAAAAAGAAAAATCTGTTTTTCAATGATCTTAGGCGATCTCTGTGAAAGGGTCATATGATCCCCCCCCCCAAGGGGGTTGCGACCCACAGGTTGAGAACCACTGCTCTTAGGCGTATAGACCATCATCCTTGCTACATGTTAAGCTTGGGGTTTCTGTAGCAGGAGCAAAGCTGGAGGAAACGGAGGTTCGTTCTGTCGCCTCAAACCAGTCAGAGATGGAATATTCTTCTCTTCAGGACATGGTGAGACCCTGTCTCTTTCTCTGCCTTGGTGGTGGGAAATGTGGCCTTTCCCAGGTGAGCGATGCCTACCATTGACTTCCTCCCTACAACAGAGACTGACTGTGGTTCTTGACTCGTGGAGACTTCATTCTCCCTGTGAGGGTGGATCGGAGAGGGATCTGACTAGGGAACACACTGCATTCTGGGAATGTGCCCACAGAAGCCCCAGCCTAAGCCTCGTGGGAGGTCTGCCTGTTGCTGTCAGCCCAGGCCCGGCTGTGAGCGGCTGTGCATGTGCTGCTCCCTGCGGCCTTGAGAACCGTCTGTAAAGCCTGTTTCTCTGCTCTCTGCAGCCAAAGGAGCTGGACCCCTCAGCTGTGCTCCCCCTGGACTGCCTTCTGGCTTTTGTGTTTTTTGATGCCAACTGGTGTGGCTACTTGCACCGGCGGGACTTGGAGCGGGTCCTCCTCACACTGGGCATCCAGCTCAGTGCTGAGCAGGTAGTTCTGTCCACCTGTCCTTCTGGAGGGCCTTTCCAGAGCTCTGGCTGGCTTCCGGTCCCCGGGAGGCAAGTGTGTGGCCAGTAGGTGTCCTGCTGTGTTTTCTACAGGCCAAGCAGCTGGTTAGTCGGGTAGTAACTCAGAACATCTGCCAGTACCGGAGTCTTCAGTATAGCCGTGCCGAGGTGCTGGGTGACGGGCTTCCGGAAGAGGTGCTCTTTGGTACGTCTTGAGTTCTGTGGCCTGTAGGGAGTGGGCCCTCCATGGTGGCTTACTCTCTCCTCCTAAGGTCATGCATGTCTCCTCTAGGAAACCTGGATCTACTGCCCCCTTCAGGGAAGACCACCAAGCCAGGTGCTGCCCCCACAGAGCACAAAGGCCTGGTGCCACACAACGGCAGCCTCATCAACGTGGGGAGTCTGTTACAGCGTGCAGAGCAGCAAGACAGTGGCCGCCTGTACCTGGAGAACAAGATTCACACACTGGAACTGAAGCTTGGTGAGTGAGTGCAGATGTCACAGGGACTCAGGGACACCACTCCTTAGGCCTCGGGCTCTTGGCTAGTGCTCCAGTGGACTGAGCAGAGCCTTTCGGCCATGTCCTCCCCTTTCAGAGGAGAGCCATAACCGCTTCTCAGCCACTGAAGTAACAAATAAGACATTGGCAGCAGAGGTGCAGGAGTTGCGGGCCCGGCTGGTAGAGGCGGAGGAGACGGCCCGGACAGCGGAACGACAGAAGAACCAGCTTCAGCGGCAGCTGCAGGACTTCCGCAGACGCCTGACCCCGCTGCACCTTGAGATGCAGCGGATGGTTGAAAAGGTAGGATGGCTGAAGGGTGGCCGCCTCAAGAACTTCAGAGTAGAGCTAGTGTCTGTTTGGAGAGGTCTGGGAGAGCGCTAGCCCTTCCTTGCCATACTGGTCCTCCGTTCCCCGGGATCTTAGGGGACTCAGCTGCTCCCAGTGCTCTGTGCTCTAGTGTAGGACACGGGCAGAAGCCTCATCCTCACCATTGTTACGTGTGCTCACACAGGCTGACAGCTGGGTAGAGAAAGAGGAGCCAGCACCCAGCAACTGAGTGGCTGTCTAGTGAGGTCTGCGATGGAGCCGGATGACATACATTAGAGCCTCTTGGGTACCAGAAAGCAGCTGGAGCAGAGCCTGGGAGCCACAGCAGAGGTGGCTGAGTTTGTGCTCAGCCTCTGCAGGGGTGATCAAGCTATCAGAATGGGGTTTGTGCTATGTGGATGGATGTGTACGGAACCTCAGTTCCAGCTACAACTAAATACAACATCTTTTGCACCCCTAGACTGTCATTTTGCCCTCAACCTCGGAATTTCTCCAGGGCCCTTGTAGTCTTGTGCTGTCTCCTGTCCTCGTCCACTTTAGAGCAAGATGGGAGGAAAAGGCATTTCCAGCCTGGAATAGGTCTGATGCCAATAAATGGAAGGAACGGGTGTAGAGCCTGGCACAGCCCAGAATGTCCTTCCTCTCGACGCCCCGAGTCCTGTAGGCTCCAGCATCCGTAGGTGATGGAGCCCATGCTAGGAAGCACTTGGTGTTGGGTCAAGGTTGCCAACAGAACACTGTGTTCCAGCCACCCCCCCAACTTGCCAGAAGAACCAGCACTTCTTCTCTAGCTCTTGTGTTCAGAATGTGGTATTGGCTCTGGCCCAGCCCTCTTCCGTTTCCCATAATTCTTGCCTCTTTCCATAATCCGTGGTTTCAGTTTGACTTTGTATATAAAGTTGTTTGTTGTTTTTTTTTTTTCTTTTCTTTTTTTTTTTGGCTTTTTGTTTTTTAAATAAACCAAAGTCAAAAACAAACCAAGTGTGTCCTTGTGGCTTTCCTCTCTTTCCAAGCTGCCTGTGCTCTCCCTGCTTGCCAATCCTCAGTTCTCTCCAGAAGGCTCCAGAAGGCTCTAGAAGGCAGGCAGGCAGGCAGTGAGCTGCCACGGGTTGTGACTGAATGAAGGCCCTCTGCCAAGTTGGCAGGGCTCTGGCAAAGCTGTGGCAGCTCCCCCATGGCATCAGTTATAGCACACTAATGTTTTACTGGAAACTTTACTTGAAAATAAAATTCCAACAACACAGGTAAGACAAGCCTTGCTTTGAGGCCTGTGGATTAACGTATGACATTCTGTGTAGTAGACAGCTAGAAACAAAGTCCGTGTACCAGGGAAAGCTAAACACCCAGGGCTTGTCCCTAGCTGGACCTGCAGGGGACCAGCTTGGGTTATGTTGGCATGAGGGGCCTACCGCAGCAGAGGGACCAGAGTTCTGCTCCCCAGGGGAAGCGTCCCGTCACGAGGGGAGGGGATGGTGGGTTCCCTAGAGTAGGTCCTCTGGAGGTAGAGCTAAGGCCCCCAAGTTACACAGGAAGCACAGACCCTTCTAAAGGCTGAAGCTCCTGCTGGCCAGACAGGATAGCACATTCTGGACGGTTCTGGAAGTAAACAGGCCCCTGGGGTTTTTTCTACATAGCTTATCAGCGTTGGGCAGTGGGTAACAGCAGCCTGTGAGGCTCCCAATATCAGGCTCAAAGAAATGGAGACATTTAAGTCGAAGGACTGGCAAGGTAGAATAGTGGCCACCTGTCTCCAACTGGCAGACCATCGGGAGGTCCATGAGTCCATGCCTGCTAACAGCAAAGAGTATAGAGACGTCATCTGTGTTCCAAGGAGTCTGAGGACTCCTGAGGGACGGGCTCAGTCATCAGCCACGATGGAGAGGGCTCGGAGCTCACTTAGTTTGGCCTCATTTTCCCGCTCCCGCTGCTCGTCTGAGTGGCCTGGCTGGTCAAGCTGCTGGGTGAGGTCTCCGAAGATCTTATGCATTTCTGAGTAGTACACCACCTGGGGAAGAAGACAGAGTTGTGGGTAGGCACTGGACTTCGGTTCTCCACAGCACCCACTCTGAAGCAGCCGGAGTACAAGCAGGGCCGGAGTCTGGGGCTATGGGTTGCTTCTTGTTGAAGCGGGTTGGGGGCTCTCCCTTGTTCCATCACCACCTCCCAGATCTCACTCTATCACCCGCCAGCCTGGGGATGGGTGAACCACAGCTGAGGCTTTTGGGAACGTGTACTGCAGAGAAAGGTTTACAGTAGGGGAGTCAGTAGTTCCTTGGGGGGTGGGATTGTGATGGAAGCATGGCCCTTTAAACTCCTGGCTCCCCAAAACAGCTAGTATGGAAAGGGGACTATGCATCTGAAGGTGGCCGAGGGCAGGCCTGGGTTTACTGCCTTTCCTAAGCTAGAAGGAGCCAGGGGTTATTTGTCATGGAAAAAGAACATGGCAGACACAGTTCCCCAAGCCTTGAGAGCTGGTTCTGGAAGTCAAGTCAAGGGAGGTGACAGCTTCCCAGACTCCACCTCTCCCTGCTTTCGCTCCTGATCGCATCCAGGTTAAGCTGCCTAGATGAAAAGCCCCAGTGAGGGGGTGTGAGTGACAGGTCCAAGAGTGGAGGGCTTTCTCCAGATGGTAGATGATGACTTCTACAGAGGTCAGAGGCCATTTCTGCCTCAGTTTCCACTCCCTGACATGACAGCACACACTCATCAAAGTGTCCCACGTTCTATTCTTCAAGCACCTCAACTTTGAGACTGTCTCCAGGGTCGTCCTCCATTTGAGAAACTGGAGGATGGTGACCAGAGGGTGGGAGAGGTGTCCTAGGAAGTCTCCCCAGAAACCGCAGCTGGGGGCCCCCAATTCCTTGCCTGGTGAGTCACTGGGATGCTCACTTCTCCAATGACTAATAGCAGCCGCCGCCGCAGCCGCGCCTGAGGAGGACGCTGGCACAGGGAAAGTGGTAAACAACACTGGCTACCCTGCTGCTTGGCTTCCTCTAAGGGTCTGGGGTGGGGATGGTGGACAAAGGTCACTGGAAGCAGAGGTAGGTGTCATGGCAAAAGAGGGCAGGCCAACATCTCCCCTCTAAATCCACTCTTCATCCAAACAAAGGTGCGGCAGCTGGAGGGTGGCCCTTGTCTGCAGGGACAGCAGCCCCTTTCTGTCTCAGCCTCACTCCCTAGAGAGCACCGGACTGGAAACAGGGGTCACTAGCAAGTCTAGGCTCCAGGAAACCTTGCTTGGACTTCTTGATGTCAAGCATTCTAGCCCATGGCTTTGGGTGTCACCCAAAAGTGAAGGCTGGGAAGTGGGAATCAGGCTTTTCTGACCTTTCAGGCCTTTGTGACCAAGGGAGCAACAAGGAAATGATGGTGTCCACTGGAGGGCACCAGAGGTCCAGGCAAGACAAGCAGGGCAGGCAGAGCTTGGGGACAGGAAACCTTTAGCTTGGGAACCAGTTAGTGTTGGGGTCCTGAGCCAGCACCTGTGACCTGTTGCGGGAGTCCACGTGGAGACCTGCTCCTCACTCTGGTACCACTGGCTCTCCCACCACGCCAGTGGGGAGAACAATCCTAGCTAAAGTTTGCCTGAAGATGAATGGGGAGGGAGCAGGAGCAGCACAGCATCCCGTTTGGGCCCTCCACCCCAGTGGAGGAGACACTGGGCCGTGTCTTCTCTCGGGCGGCCACTCCCATACTAGCCTGCACTCCACTGTCTTTCCACTAGGGGGAGCATTATACCTAGTGGCCAGAATCTCAGAGCTGGTCCAGGACTCCTCCCTGGGAAGCTCAGTTAGGGTTCCTACTAATGGAGTTAGGGTCTCCTGCTAATGGAGGTCTCCCGTTGTGTCCTCAGGCATTCACTCTACTGGCCCCCCAAACACCTCTGCAAAAGACCTGCCCAGTTAAAGGGTGGCTAAAGATGCAGCCTGGGGTCTTGCTGCTTGAATGTAGGAAGAACTCAAGGGGTAAAGGGTTAAACAAGAAGGAACTTTGTCCATCATAGGGCTGGGATTAAGTGGATTTGGCAATGGAGGACGCCCAAGAGAAACTCCAGCACAACATCAGTGCTGGGCACCAGGGCTGACATGAATTCTCATAGTGCCTGGGCCGGGGAGGTGCTGCTGTCTGTGCAGAGCACAGCTACATCTAATGGGTTCCTACAAAGATCATTTCCAAGGGAAGAGCCTTGCCTCACCTGTGCCCGGATCAGGGCCTCGAAGCTGGGCTGGAAGTAGTCAAGTCGGCTGCTGTAGAACCGCGGCATCTCATCCAGGAGCTGCTTGTTCTTGGCTTCAAAGTCTTCCCGTACAGGCCGCAGCTCTTCTCGGGCCTGGGGAACAAGACCCTGGTGTCACTGAAGAGGGCAGGGTGTGGGGACAGCTAGTGTCCAGGGTCTGCTGGTCCCCAAGCGAGGCCCTCGTGGCAATGGTGGTTCTGTTACCCTCCTGCCTTCTCCCTCGGTACCTGGTGGAGCTTGGCCAGCACTGGGCCAGTCTTCTCCTTTTCCTCATACTTCTCCATCTTGGCCTGCAGCCTCCTGTAGTCTTGCAAGGCCTGCTCCCGCCGCTTCACTGCCATGTTGAGGCTCGGGAATACGCTGCCAAACCTGTTGGGCACAGCCTGGTTGGAAACAGGCTTGTCATGTGGAGGTCTATCTGACAGTCACTACTTACTTAGGAATGTGCATGACAGACCTACTATGTGCCAGAGCCACTAGGCCTGGAAGCTCTGGGCCTCGTGCTGGTAGACGCTATGGGGAGCAGCAGACAGTACTGACCCCAGTGGTGGGCTGTGAAGAAGAAGGGTGCTCTTTGTCTTGTGGCTGTCTCCCTACACACCCTGAGCCCCATCACAGAGAACGGCAGGCCTGGGATACTCCTGAATATACTAAAGAACAAACCAAACCAAACAAAAAGGGAAGGCCAAGGCCACAATCAGGTAGTAATGGTCCAGAAGGCCCGAGTGTCCAAGTTTGCCAGCACCTATCCTACCACATCACAGTGCCACTGACAGGTGAGAAAAAAGAATTAGAGTCTGGCTAAGGGTCCCTTCACACTGCAGAAACACAAATGCTTTGGTCTTCCCACTAAAAGAACAAAGGAAAAACCACACTTTAGGAAGACAGCCCTAGCCCCTCTTCCCAACATGCCTAAAAAGGAGCATGACACTCAGAGGCCATTTGGAGAGGGCTGCATTTGAAATGTTTTGGCAATTGAGTGTAACTATCATCACCAGAGCCACCTTTTCCCCATGGAGGGCCACTGTATCTTAGACAGTCAAGGGGAGAGCCACTTTTCGGGGGCCCAGGCAAGAGTAAACATTCTTCTTGACACAGATGAAGGGTGCGGGCGAGGCCACCCTGTAAGCAGCGCTTCTGGCAGTGAGAAAATGGGGTATGCAAAGCCTTGAGGGGCTGTAGCTGACCGTGGTGCTGTACAAGGCTTTCCTACCACACCATGAGGTGCCCACTGTGCCAGCCAGGAGCTCTGACAGCCTGGTACGATATGGATTCAATGCCTCTGGTCACTCAGGAGGAGAGACACTGTTGGTGACCTGGGACTAGAAGAGTCAGCTAATCCAGGAAGAGCCCAGGCAAACAGAAGCCAGGGGGATGGGATCTTGTCACTGGGCCCCCAGTCAGTGCCTGAGGCAAGCCTTCCACACACACCAGCGCTTAGAGAACATCTGAATGTCAGGGTAGGTTCTGACACCACAGGAGGAACTACTCCCAACCTCTCCTCCTTATAGGAAATGATTATGAATTCGGTACTTAAAAGCTTCCAGTAAGTCAGGGACACACAGATGAGAGTAAAGCATACTCCTGCTAGAGAACAGAGTGTAAACTCAGCCAGGCATCAGGGCACCCAAACATGCAACAGACTCAGGGAGCAGATCCGGGTGGAACCAAGGGCTTTGTCTCAAAGGTCACTAAAACCGGTTCCTGTAACTTAACCTTCTAAGCAGGCGCATCATTTTCCTGAAAATGCTAATAGTCCAAGACTATCAGAATTTCTCTGAAGCCTCAGCCACAGGACCTTCTGTATAGTAATCAAGACTTGATGAGGTGCTTTTAACAGGGAGAAGATGTGAACCCGTGTGGCTCTGTGCAAAATGGATGTGGGGAGCAGGCACCACCAGGTGACACTGGGAGGAGCCAGTCACATTGCCCACGTCAAGGCAGCTGTGCCTGGCCATTCAGCTGCTCTGGAGCCCCTGTCCCTTCCTGGGCAGCTGAGCAGTGTGTGGCTCAAGGGAACAGGTGCCTTGGGCCTGAGAACCTACCACCCCGCCCCTCCCTCTATCCCAAGAGAACAAAGGGTCCCAGCAGCTTGATCCTGTTGTCAAGTTGGCATCCTTGATGCCTGCTGCTTGGGTGGCCTCAGGGCCAAGAAAGAGAGACAGGCAAGAGGCAGAGGTGAAGTACTTTCCTGCCCAGGCCACACACTCTTTTTGCTCATTGGAACTCACCTCTGGGGACAAGGGAGACAGGGGTGGGGTGGGCATCACAAGAAACAAAGCAATGTGTGACTGGGATCCTGCAGGTGTGAAATGACCTTGGTGCAATGCTAGCTAGTCTCAGCACAACCTGGACATTGGCCCATGGTCCCAGTCCCTTTCCATGGTTGTCATCTTCAAGACCAAGTCACACCTACCAGGAACAGTAACACTACTAGTTCATGACCTGGCCAGCTCATGAAGGACCCACAATGGCAGCACAGGTCAAAGTGCAGAGCTGGGAGACCACGGCCACCACAGACCAGGGGTGACAGCCTTGGGGCATGTGGTCTTTACACATCATTCACTACCTAAAAGCACGGATTCCTGCTTAGGAGCCTGCAGGAATCAAGACCACCACCGTGTGCAGGTGCAAATGGTCCTGCTGTCCTGCTGGAGAATCCTGGCTCTTTGGGAACTCACATGTCTTCCTCATATCTGTCTCCTCCAGCAGTACTCACCAATCGAACAAAGATCTGCCCGAGATCTGAGCTTGGTTAGTAGCCTAGGCTCCTGTAGATGAATTGCTCACAGAGGGAAATCTGGGTAGCTTTGGGCCTAGGACTGGGAGTCCCTGAGACAAGGGACAGGTGTCATGTTCTTTTCATCTCAGGGGGCTACTAATGTCATAGGAAGAGTGCCTATCCTAAGGTGATGGAGGGCAGAACTCCTGCTCACTGTCCCACCAAGCCTCAATTTTGTATTTTCTACTTTTCAGCCTTGGACCAATGTTGCCAGTTACCTGATAGCAGGATCCACTCCAGATGTGGACTAATTTGGGTGCTGGTGCAGAAGTGAGGACAGCTCCAGGCTGGTCCCCTGTGGTGGGCTTTCCCAGCATGCTAATGGGACCTAATAGGGTTCCTGCTGACCTCCTGGCAACGATGATGCATGGGCTCAGCTCTCCTCAAGGCACAAAGCTTCCATTTCTACTGGCCTGCTCCAAAGACACACAGTAGAGAAGCCAGATCCTCTGCTGCCCCTTGACAAATTAGTGGAAAGAGACAGGCCGTATTCTGTTTCCTGGCCCTGCTCAAATCATACATCCTCAAGCACACTAACACTGCTTCTAGGTACCAACTCTACCACACTAAGGGACCAGACGGACTTAGGCCATGGGAGTGGCTGGGACATTGTCCCTGCTCAATATGGCAGTACACACGCCTGGGCTCAGTTGCCTGAGTCCCCTGTCTGTAAGTGCCTAAGACTGATGCACATTGATCTTCAAAGATGGGGGGGGGGGGCGCTAGGTCTACACCAGGGCTTCGGGGAGCTCAACCTAGGAGGTACCCATTTCTTGCCTGGCACAGGGTTCAACACCAGGCTTGCTCCCCAGGGAGGTAAAGCGTGGGGTGAGGAGAGAGTGGGGAGAAAGAGAGGCCGGCTGGGAGGTGGGTTGGGAGCAGCCGGCCTGGTGGGGAATGCCTGCCATTCCTCATCTGTGCCCACACAGCCGGGATCTTCCACCCACCAGGAAAGGGAAATTGAAAGCATCCCCATCCGACATGTGAACAACCCAGGGACTGGGGGATTAGAGACCAAGCCCCCTTTGCGGGGGATACTGGGGGCGACAGGGTGGCCATGATCTTCATTAGAGGACAGGAAAGCTGCAGTTTCCTGTTTCCGGTGCTGGGGTCCCTGGGAGCGTCTCTTCTGGCACAAGGCAGCAAGTGGGGAGGAGGGAACAGGCAGTGGTGGTTTATGTGGTCATGGGGGATTGTATTCTGGCTGTGGGCTGCACAAGCCAGCCAGGCCTGAGGCTCACACAGAGGTCAGCGGATCCATGGCGGAGATGGTGGCCGCCCCCTCTGCCACGCCCCCACCTTCCTGGCAGGTGGTGGGCTGCTAGCATGGTGGGAAGCAGCCGGGGTTTCTCTTCTCTACTTGGCTGCAGAAGCCAGGGATCCGATTTCAATGCCGCCTCGTTGGTTGTGAAATCGAGAAGGTAGTCAGCCCCCTACTTCTCTGAGCTGGCAGTCCTGCTAGACTCTGCCAACTCTGGGTGCCTGTGGCTGGGCCCCCTGCATCTCTGGCACAGCAGACTTCTCCGTGCCAGAGATCTTCTCTCTGTCTCTGAAATCCTTCCACCCAGCTCTGAACCTGTCTTGGAGAGCAGACCAAGTGAACAGCTCCTTCTGTACTCAGGGCCCCATGCAGGTCCTGTGGTTTGGGGATGAGCTCTGACCATGAGGCAGGGGTCCGAGAGCCCAAGCTGATGAGGCTGGGGTGGTGGGCATGGGCCAGGCGTGGCCTCAGGGCAGCTGCAGGTACTCTGCAGGCCCAGTGTTGGGAAGAAGCACGGACGAGGTTAGGAGGCTCTTCCTAATCCCACCCCTGGCCCGAACAGGGGAGAATAACAGCATTCCCCAACACCCCAAGACTGTACGATCAAAACCTACTCTTCATCTCCCTCCAGCTTGATCCTGGCCTAATGATAATGAAGCAGAGGCTCACTGCTTAGCCCTGGCAAGGCAGCTGCCAGGGACCACCACAGAAGAGGTAATAAAGTGCAGCTGCTGGCGCAGAGCGGGAGCCTTTCTGGGTCAGAGCAGGCTGGGAGAGGCTGGGAGAGGAAGCACTCAGGAGCTTCAAGGCAAGGCTTGGGCCAGCCTCCTCCCCTGGGGACCCACAGGACAAGCCTGTCTGATCCTTGACCAGGGCCTGCAGGACCAAAGGCAGACTCTCACAGAACTCCTTGCTCCCGCAGGTCACGAGTGAGAGGACCTTCCCAAGCAGGATGCGGTGGCTGCTGCTGCTGCTGCTGCTGTGCCCTTCCCCATGTGTGGCCACCCCCATGTTTCCAGAGTGCTGCAGGCAGCTGCATCCCAGGCCGGCTGTGAGATGAAAGGCCTTGATCATGTCTGCTGAGTGCTGGCCAGGCTCTCTGCTAGCTGAAATCAGCCAGCATTGGGCCTCACGGGGCCCAACCAAAGGCAAAGGGGAAGGAGCCTAAAGACCACCGGGGCAGTGTCTGGCACCATGGACATTGGCAGATCCCTTCCCCTACACACCGACTAGGCCGTGCTGGTGCTCTGGAGCAACCAGGAGCTTCAACCATGGGACACGATGTATGGCTGGTGTCCCTGTTGTTTCTTGTCATGGGAAGGTGGGGACATGCTGCTAGACATGCTCCTTGGTTCCCAAGGGGCTAGCTGATCTGCTTTCCCCACAAGTGCCCTGAGGCCCATTTCCTTGGATAACCTTACTTACTTTTTCAGGGGTTCAATCACTGTCTTTTGGATCTGGTTCACCTGTTGAAAGAAGAATCAAATGGTATCCGAACTGAGTTATCGAGACTCTTCTTAAAAGAGGAGGCTCCAGGTTCCTCGGAAGTCCGAATCCTGAGAGCCGGACAAGGGGGATGTGGTGGGATAGGCAATATAGTATCTGTATTCTCCAGCCAGAGGGGGTGGAGAGGCCAACCAGGATACCTGAAGGCCACATCTAGGGCTGGGTCTGGTCTCAGGCCATGCTCTTCCTGTCAGTGCTACTGGCACACGTTTGTAATGGTTTTGCTCAGTGTGGAGGGTTGGGTGGGCAGAGCTGCCCTACAGAGCGTGGCTGCTGTAAGCACCTCCTGGCTTCACTGTGGCTCCTCAGTGACATGCCTCACAGGAGACATGGGCAACTGACCAGCCTGGTTTGGGAAGAGCTGGGCTTGGGGAAACCCCAGCACTGCTTATGACCCATGGGCACTGCATCTAGGTAGAGCCAAGAGGAAGGGCTGAGCACTGGCCACAGGCCACAAGATCTGGTCACCTTCTCCTGGTTGAAGGCGTCCATCCGCTTCATAGCTGTGTCTAGGGCTGACACCATGTTCAGAAAGTCCTGGTCCTGCTCGCACAGCGGGTTGGAGAGGAGGTCCAGGGATATCTTCACAGCAGATTTAGACATGGCTGTTAAAGAGGTGGAAGCAAGCTCTGTGAGTTCCCAGAGGGCCGGGTTTCAAGGTCTCCTTGGCCTTCCTTGACCTCCTATGGCCTAGAGGTCTGACCTGGTCACCTCTTCCTATGCCACGGCTACCAGAACATTGAGGTTCCAGAAAGCCATGTGACATGTTCCTCAGTGTTTCCCACAACTCCTAGCCATGAAACACTATCACTGGATAGCAAAAACTCCTAGGCTGTTCCAGGACCAGGTGGCTGGAAGCTGTATAACACATTTCTGCTCCAAAGACGCTAACTCAATAGTCCCAGACTACAAGAACCTGTATTGTAGGTGGACCCTCTCCTGTCCTCTCCTGTACACCAGGGCCAGTCCACTCATCAGGACTGGGCAGAGGGTGACCACCTGAGATGCTGTGGGCTGTCTGGAAGTCACAGGCAACACTGAGGAGAATGGAGACCCACTGCTAGCCTTGAGGCTCTGGATCTTGGGCTTGCTTTTAGCTTTCCCCTATGTGCACATGAAATTGTAGAGGGGTAGGTCGAGGGCCTAGAGAAGGACCAGGCTGGCTCAACACTGTCCACACCAGTTTCTGAGTACCAGAGCAGAAGACAATTCTGCACGTGATCTCAGTCCAAAGGCCGAGGAGCGGCAGAAGACAGAGTTTTGTTACTGTAGTTTTACACTGTGCTGTGTGCTGTAGCCTAGGCTGGCCTCACTGCAGCCCAGATGGCCTCCAATCTGCAGTGACCTCTGCCTCAGCCTCCTCAGTGGTGGGATTCCAGGCATGCCCTACCACACTTGGCTGGAGTTTATTTTGTTTATTATCACTTGAGTGCCACAGCACTTGAGATGCTATTGATTTTAAGGCACACGGATACTGTATGAACCACTAAGAAAGAAAAAAAAGAAGATGCCAACCTTGAGAACTGTGGTCTCAAGGACATTCAACTGAAGGAGGGTCTTAGAGCACATGAAAGGGGAGCCATCTCCCAGCTGGTTACAAGTGGGGCCTTCTTTGCCATCCCAGCAGTGAACAGGCAGCTCATGCCCAGTGGCAGCTCTCTGGGAGGGCCTTGACACTCTAATGTGGGAGAGAAGCCCAGACCCTGCCAGAGGTGCCTGTCACACCCGGGCCCTCCCATAAGAGGCTGTGCCTACTGGGCTGCCCAGAATGCCATAGAAGCTGGTAGGGGTTAGTCACCAAGCAAAGGGGAAAGGTGAACTTGCCAGAAACGTTGACTCAATGGAGGAAGAAGAAACATTTATGAAGTGATCACAAGCAGCATAGTCAGAAGACAGTAAAGATCTGCACAGAACTGCAAACATTTCTGAAACCACACGAAGCCAATGCGCTGTATGTGCTTAGGCCACTGCCCTGGGCATAGCTAGGTCTGAAATCTAATCCCATACACCCGTTCTTGGTCCCTGTTCCAGGTAACAGCCTTTCTCCCCTGCAGACTGGGTGGTGCTGGGTCCGTGGCCCATATGGCAGCTCCTGAGATCAGCAGTCTTTGAATTTTAGGGAAAAATCTTAAGACCTTCTCTTGTGTTTCTGAGGTCCCAATACAGCTTTCAGATGAAGCCCCCAAAAGTCCTCAGAAACCAATCACTCTGAAAACTCTGGAAGTCATATAATTTTTCTAAATGGAAGATTCTCTTTTCAGAGCCTGTCCTGGGGCTTGGGAGAATCTGAGGTCACAAAAGGCATAGCTCATTTTCCTCAGCTGTTGGGTCGGTGGCTCTAAGTATGTTCCTAGTCTTACTGTACCAGAGTCACAGTTCAGTGGAGACACATTTCCAGGCCTTGTTCTGGGCTTCAGAATGCTAAGGCCAGGCCTGGATATCCTGTGCCATCACCAGCCCATTGGCGACACTGCTGTCATCCATGTGACAGACCCTGAATGCAGACCGCGTCTACTTGGTTGTCATGTCTCACTATGAAACCAAATCCTGCACTCCATTTCTACTCTAATACTCAGCTGTCTGGGGAGCAGGTCCTGTCACTCCCTTGCTGGAAGGCAGTGGGGAGTGACGCAAAGGCCCTCCATGTAAGTCAGACCCAAAATACATCTAACAGACCAGCTCCCAAACCTGACCCCTGGCTCAGGACAGGCCTACTCTGGAGACAGGGGGATCCAGAAAGTGAGGTGGGAGTCATGTTCAGCCCAGCCCATAACCTTGGTGTTGGCAGGGAAGCTTTGGGGAACAGACCAAGAAGGCTGGCCTTCTGAGCATGGGAGGGCAGTTTCTGCAAGGCCTTTGGCAGTAGCAGCTGCTCCCCAGGAAGACATTTATTTCTCTCTCTGATCTGAAGCTGTTCAAAGTGTCTATTGAAGGAATAAAGACGGTGTAAGCAACCAGCTGAGGCCTAGTACCAGTGATCATGCTGCTCCCAGTCAGAGCTTTATACCAAACACACAACTGCACCATCACCACAAGCCACGGGGCCGACACCAGCAATGAGGGTATTTCCCAGACAAGGCACCGTGAGGTTAGGGGCAGTGTTGGCTTAGGGACTGTTGGGCCTGTGCTTGGCGAGGACAGTAAGGGGACACTCAGTGACAGAGCCTCAGTCACTGGGCCCTTGGGCCTAGCTCTTCCTGAACAAGTCTCCTCAGCCAAGAGCCCTCCCTAGTCCTGAGTGTTTGCTGGCCCCTGCTGGCCCCTCACCCAGGCCTTTCTGTGCCCTCTGTCGTGACGGAATGGTCCTGAAGTTTGTCTGGCTTTCCCTGGCGACTCTGCGGCTCAGCCCCTGCTGTTGCCGTGGGAGAGCCACACTGCCCACTTCTGCCAGGAAGGTCATGCTGCCTTTTCTCTCCGTCCCTGCCACCGGGGCAGGGAAGGGACTTGCCATAGCAGCTTCTGCTGGCTGTAATACCATCCTAACAGGACCCTGGAGCATCTGCTCCCATGCCCAACCAAGCAGGGGTGAATTAGAGAGAAAGACCTCTCTCCGGCTTCTTCTTAGGTGTGGTGTTTTCTGAGCACAGTGACTTGTGAGCTGGCCCCGAGGGTCTGAGGAAACAGGGCATCCTCTGCTCCACCGGCCTCGGCAGATGCAAGGCAGGGCCGCTTACCCAGGTCGGCGTCTGTGCTTTTCTTCATGTCCTTCTGCAGGCGCTTGGTTTGCTCCTCCAGCCTGAAAGGCAAGGAGCACGTGGGTACCTAGCCTCCCCGCGCTAGGGCCTCACTCCTCTGCCACAGGTGAGCCTAGCAGGGAGGGAAGCCGCTCTCTGTGCAGTGTCTGCCACAGAGGCCCATCACCCAGAGCCTCTGCACTAACGACCTTCCCAGAGCCAGGCTCCTACAGAGCTGTCTTCGGTTCCTAGCTGCAAATGGACAAAGGGTACAGAGGCTCCCTGGCTGAGCCTGACCTGGCCAGGTGGGGGCAGGGCAGGTAGGCCTGGCAAGAAGCGTGTGCCCCAGCAACCTCCCATCTCACCCTTGTGGGGTTTACTCACTGCTGCACTTTTCCATACTCCCGTTCAAAGTCTCTCTCCACCTGTAAGGAGAGAGATAGCTCAACCAGTGGGGTAATGACAGCATGACGGAAAAAATCTCCCAGCTCACTGAAACTCGCTCCACGCCCTCCCCCGCAGCCTGCAGCAACCGCACTGTCCAGTCCCTACACGCTCCAGCGGATCATTAGCAACAGTGTCCCTGTGTTCCCAAACTAATGAAGTGTTTGACTTAGGGAGAAGGCCTCTCCTCCCAGAGGGGCCAAGCAGGCAAGCTGGCAAGTCTCAGCGGACTGTGCCTTGGCTCTGTCACCCCAGAGTGAAGGTACTGTTAGTGCCCTTTCCTCATCCCAACTCGGATGGCCATCAAGGTGATTGACAAGACGAGACCCCACCTAGGAGTCAGCAGGGCACCAAGGAAGAGGCAAGTCTGGAGTAGCGGGGGTTCTGTCACGTGTTAGCTGTGAGGCCTGAGCAAGTGACTTCCCTTCTTAGCCAGAGCTTTCTCATAGACCCACAGACAATCTCACAGACTGTCCAACAGACAATCTGCTGTTGGACCTCAGGCACATCGAAAAAGATCTTGTGTAGGACATCTGGTGGGAGCCTGTTTCAGAATGAAGGGGCCCTGCACCTGAGCCTTCAAGGTGTGCATTTCTGGGAGTGTCCAACCTGTGGCCCACATGCAAGGCTAGATAAGAATGTAGCCTGGCACAAAATTGTAAGCTTATGAAGTTATGAATATTTTTGTAATTAAAAAAATTTAGCAGTGGTAGCACACGCCTTTCATCTCAGCACCAGAGAGGCAGAGGCAAGCAGATCTCTGTGAGTTCAAGGCCAGCTTGGTCTACAAAGCAAGTTCCAGGACAGCCAGGGCTACACAGACTCAGACAAACAAACAATCCGCCCCCCCCCCAATTCATTATTACTATCATTGTTGTGTTTATGATGTATATGTGAATGTAGGCATAGTGTACCCATGGAGGTCGAGGACAACTTTTAAGAACTGGTTCTCTTTGCCCGGTGGGTTCTGGTGATAAGAGGCTCTTAAGCCTACAGAGCACGTGCTTTTACCTACAGAGCCACCGCGCTGGCCTGCACTTTACGTGGGGAGCAGTGATTTAAGTGTGTGGTTTTTGAAAGTGAACTTTGCAGATGACAATGCCATGTCATGAGATCAAAAGGTTGACCTAGCCTAGTTCTCTCTCCCCAGCATGTGGTACAGGAAGGCAGTAGAGAGGAGGGAACAGAGGCAGCTGGGAGACGGACTTGGAAATGGACAGTCTGGTACCTTTGAGCTGTGTGCTCACTGCTCATTGGTCATCTGAGCACTTGCCACTGCTATAGCCTTGCTGTCTCACTTGCTCGGGGGAAGGTAATACATGGCTAGGTGCCCAGCCCACAGCGGTGATTACAGAACGCACATCCATGTTCTCGTCTCGTTCGCTGGGCATGGGAAGGCCACAGCAGCCTGGAGATGCAGACCGGGATGCACAGAGTAGCAGCCAAAAGGACTTGAGAAATGGCAGCCGATGTGGCTAAGTATGGAACCTCATGCTAGGCAGTACGGCATAGCTGTGGCCTTCATAGCCCAGAGGATGTGGCTGCTGAGTGTCTTATTTTTCTTCATATTAGCATTACTTCCAAAAGGATAAAATGAAAACTAAGTGTTTCTTGGCCAGAACCAAACTCTCCTGGAGACACAGTAGGCCCTTGCTCTTTTGGGGTGGTGGGGGCTGAGCCCCGCAATGCTGCCTTTGGCTCCCAGCCTTCTCTTTTGCAATGCCTGAGCGTGCTGATGTGTGTGGGATGTCAGAGAGCACCTGGTTTGCCTGGCTGGGGACTGCTTGGGCTTGTACAAAGGGGCCTTCAAGCTCCCAGCCAGGTGGGGTTGTTCAGGGGGAGCAGAAGCTCCCAGTCTCTGGGAACAGAAGCTTGTCGGGGTGGCCACATGCTCTTTCTGCTTGATGCCAATCCAGGCCACCTCACAGGAGCTTGGAAACACTACCTCTCCTGATTCCAGGAGCCATGGTGCAGCTCATGGGTCCCTCATCTTTCTCCCCAGAAGACAGAACCACTTGGGGTAGGACCAGAATTCAAGGCCCTCAGATTACGGCTGATAGAATAAAGGACACAATGGAGTTACATTCCGAGCTGCAGGTCTTCTAAGAGCCAAGTGGAAAAGATCTGAACATTTTTGAATGCTTGGTACCTTTGCCAAAAGGCAGCTGGAGGCCAGTCAACAATGCAAGTGTAAAAACATGTGCAGGGATTGTCAGGGGCTGGGGCTGGGTCGGGCTGCTGAAGGGCAGCCGAGGGAGCACCAAGCCCCAGATGATGCTCCCTGCATTCTCCTGGGTCCAGGGTGCAAGGGCAATGCCTAGGCTAGCCTGCCCAGCAAGAGCTCGGCATTTGCTAAGTGAGGGAACAAGCTGAGTTCCTTCCAAACTCGAATTCCTGGTAAAGGGGAAAAGGAGGCCGCGGGCAGGCCTGGGATGCTGGATGCCAAGGCTAAGGTGTGTCAGGTCAAAGTGAGGCAGAGAAAGCAGTCTGAGAGCCACACGAGGATGTTATGGGTGGACAAACGCTCCAGGGCTAACAGGAATTAGAGAGGCTGAAGTCTGGAATCTTCCCCCACTGGACAGGCTCAGTGTGGCTACTTGTCTTTGCCCCGGTTTTGCAATGCATCTGCCTGGCTAGGAACCTTGGCTTGTGTCTTTCTATGTGCACAAGACCCAGGGAACCCTTGTTTGGAGGGCATGGGAAACTGTCTCCAAGAGCTCCCTTGTCCTCCATGAGAGGGTGTGTGTGTGTGTGTGTGTGTGTGTGTGTGTATGTGGCGTGTGGGTGTATGTATGTGTGGTGGTATGTATGTGCATGTGATGTATATGTATGTGGTGTGTGTGTGTGTGTGTGTGTGTGTGTGTGTGTGTGTGTGTGTATGTATGTATAGTGTCTGTGGTGAGTATGTATGCATGCTGTAAGTGTATATGTATGTGTGTGTTTCTGGGTTTGTGTTCTTTCTCCATGCTAAGACACTCTGAGGCTCCAGAGGGGACTAACAGAAGTTGGATCAGGAGGTAGGAGCTATGGTCCTTGTCACAGTGTCAATGGTTAGCAAAGAACACGCCATTCCTGCCCCAGCCTCAACAATCATGGAATGCATGTTGGGAACCTGAACACAGGCAGGGAGTAAGAGCAAAGACAATGTTCTCTTTGTGGCTGGCAGCTGGGTACTCTGAGCCAAAAACCTCCCAAAACTCCCTCAAGATAACATGAACATTTCTTCCCATGACAGGGGTGCCATAACTTCTAATAACCTGGGCAGCTACATCTGTTCCTATCCCATAGTGCGTCACCAGCGTCCAGGGACAGCTGCCAGAGATTTGGAGACATCTGCACAGCCAGGCCTGTGCTAGGGTTAGAGAGGTGAGCAAGAACCAATCCAGAAAAGGCAGGATCTTGCTACCTATGCTGAAGCACCTGGGAGCTGAGGAGAATAGGCTGAGCAGATGAAAACTCCATTCTAAGCCATCCCTCAGCTTTCATTGTTGGTGAAAGATCAAAGGCCTAGCCCACAACTTCACTGCACCTCGGAGTGGAGCTGCTGGGACAGGCTGAGTCCTTGATGGCTTTGGAGAAAGCCAGACCAGCTGTCGGGGGAGCTCCTTACAGCTCCTTACAGTCCAGACCCTGGACTAAGTGTCTTATATGCATTGGCTTGTGTGAGACTCTTCCTATGTGGCCAAGGAACTGGGGTTACCTTTACCTTGTACACGAGAAAGCTAAGGCTCGGAGAGGCCAAGGCATGTGCCAAAAGTCACAGATAACACAGAGGTAGGAATCCAGGAAGTCAGTCTCTAACCTAGCTCCTTAACTGGACACTTGCTCCATTTGGGGGAGGGGACAGCACAGACTAAAGGATGACAAGTCCCCAGCAAGAACACAGACAGCATAGGGAAGGGTCAAGGGAAGCTATGGGGTGGGGGAGGGTCCTGTTCTTTCCTGGGAATCTTTGCTATTCCTCAAAGTAAAGGATCTAGGATCCCCTACCATGATGGATTGACATCCCTGGAACCATAAGCCAAAATAAACAATTCCTCCCTTTTAGCCCCCTTCCCCCAGGAACCAAGACTTTTCCACCAACATTCTCTGGCAAGGAGCTGGGAAGTGCACTGTGGTCCATCCTGCTCTGTGGGGATCAAAGCTCCATCGAGGAAAGATGAAAGTCTTGGTGGAGGGAGGGATTTTTGTTTTCTTGTTTGCGGTGGTGAACAAAGTTGGGGGAAAAAAAAAGACACTTTTCAAAACCACTTCTCTTTTGGGTCTGCTGGGATTACTCTCTGGAGGCTCACAGCCACACCCTCCACTTGGAGCCCAGCATTTGCACACCCAGACTTCCAGGGTTTAGCTGGGAGGCTCCACAGATGGTCAGTCATGGAGGCGACACCGAGTCTGTTACAACTGGCCTTTGCATGAGGCAGAGGGCGACTCTTTTAAGTTGAGCCCAGCTCCTTCCCTGTGACCCAGCTTTGGACTTCCTGAAGATAGAGGCATTGGTCACATGAGCTGGACTTCCTGCCAAACCAACGCGGGCTCTTTTCTCTAGCTCTGCGGAGGAGCTGAGGAGAGGAGGGGAGAGACAAAGAGGGTAGCCATTGGAGCTCAGGGGATGGGCACAGGGGCCTCTACTGCAGAGGCAGTCCTGGACCTTGAGCTATCAGGACAGAGTATGGGGGCTGGAGAGACGGCTCAGGGGTCAAGAGCACCGGCTGCTCTTCCAGAGGACCCAGGTTCAATCCCCAGCACCGACATGGCAGCTCACGACTATAACTCTAGTTCTGGGGGACCTGACACCCTCACATAGACATACATGCAGGTAAAACACCAATGCACATAAAATAAATCTTAAAAAGAAAAGGAAAAAAAAAAACCCAAAAGACCCCAAGGCCTCACTTGTGTGTAAGTGGCTGCAGAGGTCACTCGGGACAGACGGCTGCATTGCAGGAGCAGCCCAGAGCATAGAGGAAGAGTGACCAGAGCCACAGACCCGGATGCTAACTGCAGCTCTCCAGGGGGGATTTTCAGATCTGACACCACCTTCACCACTCTATGGAAAAACCGACAGTGGGGCCAGATGAGGTCCATGGGCTTTTAGCGCTAACGTTCCAGGATCCGTGGCTCTTCCCCTCCCATTTTAGACAGAAAACAGGAATAAACACCATGGGTTCAAAGGTGGGTAGGTGTTACCATTGCACAGAGTGACTGAATCATGGCAGATATACCAATCTGTGCAAACAGAAAGGTGTGGGCCACCTGCAGAAGCTGCCTGGTCTTTTAGGTAGTTGAGGTGGGACAAAGAAAGGCTTTGGGTACTATCATGGTATGAATATTCAGGGAGTAGTGTGTGCTCCAGAGTTCTCCGAGGAACAGAACAGCTCCAAAGTCGGGGAAGCAACCAACAAGGACTCTGGTTCTAGAACCGTATGACTGGGAACAAGACCCAGGGTGCTGACCTTCCAGCTCCCAAAGGTGCATTGTCAGTGCTCGGGGTCTGGCCTGGGAATTAGCTCACTGACAGAGTACTTGCCTAGCATGCCCAAGGCCTAGTTCACAATCTCCAGTCCTGAGAGAGAAAAACCCAGAAGGCGGAGGTTCCATGCAGAGGTGATGTGAGGCACAACTGAATCCCAGGGCATAAGAACTGCGTTACTCACTGTTTTGGGGACAATCTGTTTCTTGGGCTGCCCGATCTTAAATGGGATCCTGTAAGAGGGAGAGACAGAGGGACGCCGTGAGACATGGGGAAGGCTGGATGGCAGGAAGGGTGCATGGAAGGGATTAACACTTGGTGTCTCCCCCCCCCCCCATCCTCATGGGGCATGTGAGCCAACAGTACCCAGTTTGATTCTGGGACAGATCATGCTCCATGCCAGCTTTCTTGGTCATTCCCATTAGCAGTCTGTCACTTGAACACACTGGGAAAGTGGGGGAGGGAGACATCTTGAGGCTCTGCAACCCTTGCTTTGAGGAGCTAGTGAGTGAGAAACATGGCTCCCTGTAACAGCTATCATTCTTGAAAACATGTCCTCAAAAAACGCCACAAACAACATCCCTCATCGTCTGTAAGGCGGATTCAGCGTCCCCACAGGGGCTACAATGTATCTTGTAGGGTTTCTGGGGATGCTAAGGAGAGAGGATAAATCAAGGAGCATTTATAAGTGGCTAAAAACTGGACAGGATGAAATGTGGCAGACTTGGTAAAGAATCTGCCCAAGCCTGCCTTGAACTTGCTAAGAAGCTTGCTTACCAGGTTCCCATGTTAATTTGGAAGAGGCTAGACCTCACATAAAGGAGATCATGGGGCTGGGGCTCAGGAGTGGAGCCTCAGGCCAGCTTCCATCTACTCCAGCAGGCTGCTCTATGCCTCTAGCGGCTGCCCTGGGGCCCTTTCTTGCTCTCAGGAGTGAGCAGATTGACACAGGCAACTGAGAGATCTCGTCCAGGTCCTGAGGACAGGACAGGGACGCTGTTAGTCTGTGCTGGTGGCCAGGTGAGAACACGGACACGGTTCGTCCCAGTGTGAAAGAAACGGTAATGTGTCTCCCCTAACTGGCCTGTCCCTAGGCCGGAAGTGACTTAGGGACCAGCTCTGGTTAGAAGCCCCCCAACAGCCTCCCCTTACTCTCCTCGCTCCTGGGCCGATGGTGCCAGTGCCGTTCTGACCAACCCTAAGGCTCCGTTCCCATCCTTCCTTTCACTCATTCTCCCGCGCCCGCCTCCACCTGGCCCAAGCTGACCAACACTGCCGCTAACCCCAACGGTATAATTAACCACCGATAATAACCCCCAGACAGCGATCTGGTTGAGGGGATGGGCTGGCCTGAGTCACGGTGGTTTAAATTTAATTTCTGGAGGACATCCTGTTTATTGTTAACCCAGCCCCATAATTTGGGAGAGTTAACCCTTTGGGGTCTGGCTGAAAACGAAGTGTCTTGGGCTGTGTCATCATCAGACGGGAAAAGGCTTGCTGTGGAACTGAAAGGGTGGTGGTGGGGGAGCTGTCAGTTTTTCAGACCTAAAGGGGAAAACGCTCAGTGGGGAGCTGGGTTCTCTGTCCCAGTCCCCATCAATTTTCCTAAGATTGGGAACTGGAGTTGCTGGCAGATGAACAAGTCCCCCAGTGCCACTCTGGAGGCCACACACACCTGGGTTCTGTGGGGAAGAAGTTGCAGAGGGACAAGCGAGAACCAGGAAGCAGGTCCAATCTCTGCCCCACTGGTTTTACCACTGAAAGAGTGAGTCTCTCTGAAACTCAGTTTCTTCTACTAGGAAGCCTGCTGGGCTAGCTGGCTCTCTTGCTTATCTACAAGGGAACTACACCCCAGGAATGTGAGGAGTGTGCAGAGGATCCTGAAGAACCCTGAGTGGCCTCAGAGTCTGGAACAATAGACCACAGGCAAGGAAGCTCGAGTTGGTGGCTGTCATCTGCAGGGTCATGGCCTCTGCAAACCTCACCTTAGAGTCACAGGCCTTTTAGAGCAGCATGGTATCAGAGTTTTTCCCACTTTAACCCACCCGTGCTGCAGGAAGGAAAAGTTCCTGAAAGACTCAATGATGGGCCCAGAGTCACTGCGTCACTTCACTGGGGTCCCTGCTTCTCTCTGCCACTCACAGTTCAGTGTCCTTCTCATGAACTGTTCTAGGTACTTGATGCTCAGTCTCAGAGTCTGTGGGATCAGTTGGGGCTGATAGCTAAGAGCCTACAAATGAAGGAGAGCCTTGTGGAACTGGGTGTTTTAGCACAAGGGAAACCATTTATACGCAGACAGAGCCAGGCTCCACTGTAGTTACTGTTGACAGTAATGAACAGACAGGATTTCATCAGACCATTATTTTTCAGCTTGCCAGCTCCAAACACATGTGCACCCGTTACAACACCTTTTAAATAAAATAGACTTTTATTCTAGATTTTCTGAAAAATTGTGAAGTATCATAATTACTGTGTCTCCTGTCCTGTTCTCTCTTATGAACATCTTATATTATTACGGTCCGTGAGTCATGATTAATGTCCCTGGAGTGACATATTAAAGTCTGCTTTATTCAGCCACCTTAGTCTCTGCCTAATGACCTTTGCAGAACCAGGATCCCATGCAGGTTAGCACACTACATTTACTCCTTAACTGCCTCTCGGTGTGACCATGTCAAGACTTCTCTTGGCTTTGAGGCCCCTTTTTTAAGGGGCCCTGGTCAGGCGTTTTATAGCTAGAATGCGTCCCCCATACTCCTTGGGATTTGGGGGCTGGAGAGATGGCTTGGTGGGTTAAGAGTACTGATTGCTCTTTCAGAGGACCAGAGTGCAGTTCCCATCACCCACGTGGGGCGGCTGGCTGCCACCTACAACTCCAGCTCGAGGGGATCTGAGGCCTTCCTCTGGCCCTGGCAGACACCCACACACACATGTGGCATACATTCACACAGACATAACATAAATAAATCTTAAAAAAGGGAGACAGTCATTCTCCTCACAGAGCTACTGCAGACATGATACACCCCTGCTGCGCCCAACTGAGCCACAGGCTGAGGAAGTTTGTGTTTCAAAGGCTCCTCACTGTGCCCCCCCCCTTTCCACTATGGAGCCACCATTTACTTTACTCCTCTGGTCTGACATTCATATCAGCATAGACTCGTGGGTATTTTATACTCAGGGTCACAATCCAATACTGCTTTACTCTGATACTAAGAACTGCTTCAGTCTGGCCACTGACAGCTTAGCAGTTAGTTTCTGTGGCCCTCTGACATATTCCCATCAGTGTGTGAGCACATGCCTGGGCTGTGTGGTACTTCCTTTAGCTATATGACACTCTGACATGTTCCCATCAGTGTGTGAGCACATGCCTGGGCTGTGTGGTACTTCCTTTAGCTATATGACACTCTGACATGTTCCCATCAGTGTGTGAGCACATGCCTGGGCTGTGTGGTACTTCCTTTAGCTATATGACGCTCTGACATATTCCCATCAGTGTGTGAGCACATGCCTGGGCTGTGTGGTACTTCCTTTAGCTATATGATGCTCTGACATGTTCCCATCAGTGTGTGAGCACATGCCTGGGCTGTGTGGTACTTCCTTTAGCTATATGACAGTCTGGCTCACCTTTCCTGCTCTAGGTCCTGTTTTGGAGGAGAAACTTCCATTCCAATGTGCCCCGATAATGTGACCTTGATTTTTCTTTGGTCTTCTTTCCTACATAGCCAACACATGTCTCTCTCTTAGTTATTCTGAGTCTATACTCCTTATTTCCTGTCCCAGACGGGGGGATTATGCTGTTGGATCATACCAAGAAATGGGTCCACAGCCACACCAACCAAATGGAGCTCTCCCACTTCTTAGCTTACTATGAGGAGCTCTTAAATCTACAGCTTTGCTTACTTAGAAAGCTTTCATTGAAAATTCAAGAAAGGGTGAGAGAGAAGGGAAGAAGATTCCCCTGCCAGCCATTATCTCTGTCTTAAAGATGACCAATATTTCAGTGGTGTTAAATAAATATATATATTTACATGGACTGACAGAAAAACAGGTGAGGCAAATAGCAAGTGCTGGCAGCCTCAGCCCTGGGTGTGAGGATGTGGTTACTGTTTTCCTCTTTGTGCCTGCTGTAATTCTTCAAATAAACCAAGGGGGGGAAAAAGAGCAACCAAACAACCAAACAACCAACCAACCAACCAAACAAACCAAAACCAACCCTTCAGTTTTTTCCTAATTACAAAAATAGCTCCTGATTAGTGTTAGAAACTTGGAAGACATGGAAAACACAAACGATGAAGAACACCTGAATGCATACACACCGCAAAGGCAAAAAGAAGCAGTGAGATGCTGAATTACCACATGGGTATGCATCTGCACACATATGTATATGTCTATACATGTTATGCAGTACTTCCTTTAACCGTATATGTATATATGTACATACGCATTGATATAACCTTTTAAAATAAAGGAAATATGTAACATGAATGTCTTCATATGTCAACACAGTCTTTAACCTCGTATTTAAAAACCATTACGTTAGTAGACAGAGTAATGGGCTTCACTGCAGCATCTTCGCGCATTTGTGGCATGACACTTCGGTCTTACTTGCTCACATCTCCCACTGTCCTTCCTCACCTAGCCTTGCTTCAGCTCTCCTGTTCCATGGATTCCAGCACTCACTTCCCTTAAGATCTTTTCTTCTTATGATCCCTTCTCTAATTCTGTGATACATACACAAGCACACACCCTTTCAGATTTAGCTTCTACACGGGGAAAACACACACATGGGATTTGTCTTTTGGAGACTGGCTTATTTTTGCTTAACATAATGACTTCCAGTTGCAACCCCACCCCCACCCCTTTTGCCTGCAAATGTCACGACTTCATTTTTCCTTATGGCTGCAAAAAATTCCTTTGCGTCTATGTCCCGCATTCTCATTATCCATTTGTTTGTTGACAGAATCATAGGCTGGCTACATTTCCTGGTTTTTGTGACTAGTACAGCTATTCACGTGGACTGCAGGTATCGATTTGGCACACTGACCCAAGAGAGGGATAGCGGCTCACATGCTGGTTCTGTTTTCAGTATGTTGAGGAGCCTTCATCCTCATTTCCACCGTGGTGGGACACATTTACACCCCCATCAGCAGAGAACACAGGTTCCCCTCCCCCACATTCTCACCAGCATTTATTATTATTCATTTTCATGCAATATGCCAATACGGTTTTCATCATCAGTTTTTGTTTTTAAAAATGTTATACATTTATTTATTGTGTATGTGTACACATGTGCATGCTCTGGTACCTGTGTGGAGGTCAGAGGACAACTTGCTGAAGTCAGTTCCCTTTCTACTGTGTGGGTCCCAGCGACTGAACTCAGGTTGTCAGGTATAGGAGCTAAGGGCCTTTGTCGCTGAGTCATGTCAGCAGAGCGGATTGTTTTAAGTCACAGTTTCTCTATGTTCCCAAGTATGAGCCTCTTGCCTCACCCTCTGGGGCTTTGATTACAGGCATATGTCACGACCATGGCCATAATTTCCTTCTGAATTTCAAAGGCATTACTTTTTTTTGTCTTCCAATGTCCCAGTATGAAGTCTCCATGAAGTCTGAAGCCACCTTGATTTCTACCCTTTTTTTTTTAAAGGTATTAATTTTCATTGACTTATTTTTACTTATTTATTTTTATTTTATTTGCATTGGTGCTTTTGCCTGCATGTATATATCTATGTGAAGGTGTCAGATCTTGGAGTTACAGATAGTTGTCAGCTGCCATGTGGGTGCTGGGAATTGAACCCCTGTCCTCTGGAAGAGCAGTCAGTGCTCTTAACCGCTGAGCCATCTCTCCAGCCCGATTTCTACCCTTTTCATGTGGTCCATTTTTCATTTTCTTTGTGCAAGTCCAAAGGATGGTAGGCTGTCTGGGTGTTTCATCAGTCTACCTCCTGGATCTGTTTCCATCCACTGTGCTGACTTCTCACTGCGAAGTTTCAGTCTGGGAATCTCCGATTTGATCAGGCTGACTCTGCTCGTGTCCTGTCTTCTGCCGCTGCTGATCCATCCCTCTAGGTCTCCGATTTCTCTGCTTTTCAACATTTTAAAAAATTTTATCTTGTTGTTTGGTTTGGTTTTGGTTTTTTGAGACAGGTTTTCTCTGTGTAACAGCCCTGGAACTCACTCTGTAGACCAGGCTGGCCCCAAACTCAGAGGTCTATCTACCTCTGCTTCCTGAGTGCTGGGATTAAAGGCGTGAGCCACTACATCTGGCTTAATTTTATCTTCTAATACTTGTAGAGAGGTTTTTTTTTTTTTTTTTTTTTTTTTTTTGCATTTCTGCTATCAGGTTTTTCTTAAATTTCATGACTTTAATCCCAATGAGATGGTTTTAATTTAGTACATTTTGCAAAGGAAGTTCAATAGTTAATAATGACTTTAAAAGCACCTGGTCACTCCACCTCAAAGCACTACAGGCTGAGGCTGAAGCCGGATTTTCCTTCTGTTCTATTTGCTTTGGATTTCAGGGCATGCCTTTCTGGGCTGCCCTCTGTGGTGCTGTTTTGATCCCCACTGTCTCCTCTCTGGGGAGCTGGGGAGCGTAAGGACAGCCTAACTTCCCTTCTCCCTTGGCAGTCTCTCTCTCTAGTCTTCACGTCTCTCTCTCTAGTCTTCACGTCTCTCTCTCTAGTCTTCACGTCTCTCTCTCTAGTCTTCACGTCTCTCTCTCTAGTCTTCACGTCTCTCTCTAGTCTTCACGTCTCTCTCTCTAGTCTTCACGTCTCTCTCTCTAGTCTTCACGTCTCTCTCTAGTCTTCACGTCTCTCTCTAGTCTTCACGTCTCTCTCTAGTCTTCACGTCTCTCTCTAGTCTTCACGTCTCTCTCTAGTCTTCACGTCTCTCTCTCTAGTCTTCACGTCTCTCTCTAGTCTTCACGTCTCTCTCTCTAGTCTTCACGTCTCTCTCTAGTCTTCACGTCTCTCTCTCTAGTCTTCACGTCTCTCTCTCTAGTCTTCACGTCTCTCTCTCTCTAGTCTTCACGTCTCTCTAGTCTTCACGTCTCTCTCTCTCTAGTCTTCACGTCTCTCTAGTCTTCACGTCTCTCTAGTCTTCACGTCTCTCTAGTCTTCACGTCTCTCTCTCTCTAGTCTTCACGTCTCTCTCTCTCTAGTCTTCACGTCTCTCTAGTCTTCACGTCTCTCTCTAGTCTTCACGTCTCTCTCTAGTCTTCACGTCTCTCTCTCTCTAGTCTTCACGTCTCTCTAGTCTTCACGTCTCTCTAGTCTTCACGTCTCTCTCTAGTCTTCACGTCTCTCTCTCTAGTCTTCACGTCTCTCTCTAGTCTTCACGTCTCTCTCTCTAGTCTTCATGTCTCTCTCTAGTCTTCACGTCTCTCTAGTCTTCACGTCTCTCTCTCTAGTCTTCACGTCTCTCTCTCTAGTCTTCACGTCTCTCTCTGTAGTCTTCACGTCTCTCTCTCTAGTCTTCACGTCTCTCTCTCTAGTCTTCACGTCTCTCTCTCTAGTCTTCACGTCTCTCTAGTCTTCACGTCTCTCTCTAGTCTTCACGTCTCTCTCTAGTCTTCACGTCTCTCTCTCTAGTCTTCACGTCTCTCTCTCTAGTCTTCACGTCTCTCTCTCTAGTCTTCACGTCTCTCTCTCTAGTCTTCACGTCTCTCTCTCTAGTCTTCACGTCTCTCTCTGTAGTCTTCACGTCTCTCTCTGTAGTCTTCACGTCTCTCTCTCTAGTCTTCACGTCTCTCTCTCTAGTCTTCACGTCTCTCTCTCTAGTCTTCACGTCTCTCTCTCTCTAGTCTTCACGTCTCTCTCTCTAGTCTTCACGTCTCTCTCTAGTCTTCACGTCTCTCTCTAGTCTTCACGTCTCTCTCTCTAGTCTTCACGTCTCTCTCTAGTCTTCACGTCTCTCTAGTCTTCACGTCTCTCTCTAGTCTTCACGTCTCTCTCTAGTCTTCACGTCTCTCTCTAGTCTTCATGTCTCTCTCTAGTCTTCACGTCTCTCTCTGTAGTCTTCACGTCTCTCTGTAGTCTTCACGTCTCTCTCTAGTCTTCACGTCTCTCTCTGTAGTCTTCACGTCTCTCTAGTCTTCACGTCTCTCTCTAGTCTTCACGTCTCTCTTTCTAGTCTTCACGTCTCTCTCTAGTCTTCACGTCTCTCTCTAGTCTTCACGTCTCTCTCTGTAGTCTTCACGTCTCTCTAGTCTTCACGTCTCTCTAGTCTTCACGTCTCTCTCTAGTCTTCACGTCTCTCTCTCTCTAGTCTTCACGTCTCTCTCTCTAGTCTTCACGTCTCTCTCTGTAGTCTTCACGTCTCTCTAGTCTTCACGTCTCTCTCTCTAGTCTTCACGTCTCTCTCTAGTCTTCACGTCTCTCTCTAGTCTTCACGTCTCTCTAGTCTTCACATCTCTCTCTAGTCTTCACGTCTCTCTAGTCTTCACGTCTCTCTCTAGTCTTCACGTCTCTCTCTAGTCTTCACATCTCTCTCTAGTCTTCACGTCTCTCTCTAGTCTTCACGTCTCTCTTTCTAGTCTTCACGTCTCTCTTTCTAGTCTTCACGTCTCTCTCTAGTCTTCACGTCTCTCTCTAGTCTTCACGTCTCTCTAGTCTTCACGTCTCTCTCTCTAGTCTTCACGTCTCTCTCTAGTCTTCACGTCTCTCTAGTCTTCACGTCTCTCTCTCTAGTCTTCACATCTCTCTCTAGTCTTCACGTCTCTCTCTCTAGTCTTCACGTCTCTCTTTCTAGTCTTCACGCATTGGCTTCAGTGCCCTCCCTGCATATGTGACTTGGGAACGAAGGAAAACTGAGGCACACAGGACGTTGGTTGATCATGTAACCAGTGGTTCTCAGCCTTCCTAATGCTGGGACCCTTTAATACATACAGTTCCTCATGGTGTGGTGACCCCAACCATACAATTATTTCATTGCAACTTCCTAACTGTAATTTCACTACTGCTATGAATCATAATGTAAACATCTGCTATGTAGGATATGTGATATCAAGAATAATCATGCAGCTTGATAGACCTCTGTATTTTTATTCCTACTGTTCTGACTGCATGGTCTTTGTCTTTTCACATGACAGTCCGTATCATTTTCTCAAAGGAAAATGAGAACTCAGTCTTTTCTCTAGTAGAGATCACTGAAATTTGTTTTCTACCTACTCACAATTTGGGAAGAAATCACATTTCCCTGCTAACTGGTAAAGCATAAGTATAAATTTTAAGATTGATGTAAGATTTAGGAAAATCTCATATTTCTTTTATAAGTAAACTAAGACTTCAGGGCACAGTTCAAGATTTCTTGTACAATGATTAATCTCAACTCTGAGTTAGTGACAGCAACATTTTGTCATTGATGTCCTTGTAGGTGACACATCATGAGTTCTGTTACCTTTGTTGTGTCTTTCACATTAAATCCACCAGAAATTCCTATGTGTTCATTTGAATTGCTCCTGTTCATTAAATGCATTCTCAAACAATTACCATTAATATTTAAAATCGATATTGTTCCCTTACTGATGACTAGTTTTGGGTACAAACTGAAAATACTTTGTTGTATTGTTTGACTTCCATTGATGTAATTGCTCACCTTAACCTTTATCATTTTAAAATCCAATTTCCTCTCATTTTTTGTAATGCTGGGAATCGAACCCAAGCCTACCAGGCAAGCATTCTACCAGTGAGCTATGATCCTCAGTTTCTCCTTTAATTTAAAAATAAATTTAAAGGTGATTTCAAAGATATTTATTGTATACTTCTAAGCCAGAGCTAGTCATTTCTCATTTGTTTTATTAAAAATATCGCCGGGGCAGTGGTGGTGCACATCTCCCAGCACTCGGGAGGCAGAGCCAGGTGGATCTCTGTGAGTTCAAGGCCAGCCTGGTCTACAGAGCGAGATCCAGGACAGGCACCAAAGCTACACAGAGAAACCCTGTCTCAAAAGTGTCCCAAACTGCCTTTATAAATGGTGGGAAAAACACTATAATCTCAACTCACCCCTCAGTCCCACCCTGAGAAAGGCACAGACATGCCAAAGCTGAGTGGCATGAAGGGTAATCGTAAAAAAAAGAGAAGTCAGAAGTTTAAAAAAACAATAAAAATTAATTATGGTAGAAATGCTTTCAGTTTAGAAAAACAGGACCACATGACCACAAGTGCAGAGCTCCTCCTAGAGGGGCTGGACAAAGTTCATGCAAGTGAGGTTTCCTGAAGTGAGGTTTTGTTAGTTACAGAGTAAAGCCACCTCTATGTCCCCTAGTGTAGCGCTCTCTGTGGGAGGCGGAGCTTTCATCCTTCTGTCAGGACAGAGTAGTGGAAAGGAGGAAGATGGCTGGACTCTACATTTCATCCAATCCTGGCCTTGAGCCCAGCTTCACCCCACTCTGGAGGTGTTTAGAGCGACCAGGTCCCGAGCTGCTGGGGTTCTGGAATGGAGAGTGGCATGGTTCTTGGTATTGCCCAATGCCAGTTTCAGGTTCTTCCTCCCACACAGGTGGGTGTGAGGTAGTATTTCCTTGTGGCTTTGCTTTACATCTCCCTCAAGATGCCAGACATCTTTGTGTGTTCACTGACTAATATGTACCACTGGAGAAACACGGGGCTTTCTTTCGTTCTGTTGAGTTGTGAGAAGCCTATTTACACTCTGGGTCTAAGTTCCTAATCAGATACATGACTTTTCCTCTCATCTATGGATTTCTTTTTTTCAAAAAAGTAACTGAGTAAATGTTTTCAAGTATTAAAGTTTAAACTTTTGACAAGTTCAATTTACCTGACTTTTTTCTTCTTCTGATGTTGATGCTTCTTTGGCGTCCTGTCTAAGAATCTATGCCAAAGTCAGTACTGTATGGATTAATCCCTATGTTTTCTTCTGAGAGTTTTATAGTTGGGTTCTCACATTATAGGTCTTTGATCAATTTTGAATTAATTTTTGTATATGCTGTGGTGCAGCTCATTGCTCTGCAAACGCTGTCTTTTATCTCAGCAGTTTGTTGAGAAGCCTGATCTTTGGGTTGTCTTGACACGTTTGAGAAATGCCAACTGGTCACAAACGCAAAGGTATATTCTGGACCCTCCGTTTCACTCCATTAGCCTGCATGCCGGGCGCGCCCATCTTCCAGCAGCTCTGGAGTAAGCTCTGGAGCTGGGAGCCTTCCACCTTTACTCTCCTCAGGGGTAGTTTGATTATTCTGTGTCCCCTTTCTTTCCACATGCATTTTAGTGGTTTATTTTTCACTCTTAAATCTTGTATCCATTTAGAATTTATTTTAAGTGTGTGACTGGACAGTTGCTGTAACAGGGATTAAAATTTATCTTTTTTACAAAGCTGGGTATGCTGGCACACACTTAACAATTTATAACCCCAGAGATGGAGGCAGGCAGAGCCCTGGGGCTTGCTGGCCAATCCGCTCAGCTTACTTGGAGTTCCAGGCCGGAGAGAAGACAAGACGCACAGCACCTGGAGACAACAGCTGGGGTTGTTTCTGGCCCTGACACACTTTCAAACATGTACTATATAATCTTTTTTTGGCATGTGTTGCTATGATTTTTTTCAGATAGGTTCTTACTCTGTAGCCCACAACAGCTTGGAACTCATTCCATAGCACAAGCTGACATTACATTCACAGCAATCCTCCTGCTTCAGCCTCCTAAGTGCTGGGATTACAGGCATGCACCAGCATGCATGACTTAAAAATGTCTTTGAAAAAAATCAGACATTGGTGTTAAATCTTTCTGCTGTTCCATATCACAGACAAATAACATGGACTTAACTATTTAGGATTACAAAAACCTCAACATCAAGTAAAAGTGATTCCTTCTCATTGCACATCTTTCCCAGGTAATATTTAGAGCATTTTTGTTTTATTATTCAAGATGAATCATCTGCTATGTCCTCCCTCCACACTAAAACCCTATAAATACATTGAGTATCATCAGAAATGCATCGCACTCCTAGGACTGAAGTGGTGAAGGACCCACACCCACAGACACAGGAGTTTACACTCAGGGAGCAACAGTTCCATCTGCTCATTCAAATCTTTTTTTTTTTTTTTTTAATTTCTCAAGACAGGGTTTCTCTGTGTAACAGTCATGGCTGTCCTAGAACTCACTCTATAGACCAGACTGGCCTGGAACTCACAGAGATCCACATGTCTCTGCCTCCTAAGCACTGGGATTAAAGGTCTGCCAAGGGCCGGCTTCATTCAAGTCTTTTTATTATGCCCCTCAGCCTTAAGACTTCATTCTTTGCTTCTTTTCCTTTCTTCTCTTTCTCTGTCTCCCCTCCCCTCCCTTTCTTTCTTGAATAGGGCTTTTACATTTATTTCATTGGCCATTAAGAGCCCAAAGTAGTATTTAAATGTGAAACTTCTAGCTCTATATGTCTTAGATAGGTTTCATGGTGGTTAATGTTCCCTGCCCCCAGGGAAATGGGAGTCTTTTTCATTTTATCTTGCTCGATAATTTATCTTGCAATCACTCACCATACCCACATACTTAACATATAGCCTAAGAAATTCAACTTTGGGGCTAGAGAGATGGCTCAGAGGTTAAGAGCACTGACTGCTCTTCCAGAGGTCCTGAGTTCAATTCCCAGCAACCACATGGTGCCTCACAACCATTTGTAATGAGATCTGGTGCCCTCTTCTGGCCTGCAGTCATACATGCTGCATACATAATAAATAAATCTTAAAAAAAAAAAAAAAAGAAATGCATTTATTTAAAAAAAAAATAAAGAAATTCAACTGTGGAAGGGGAAACTACGTTTTCCAAATAGATACAGGAAAATAATGATAAATGTTCCCTTTCTTTACCAATACTTATACCTACTTCTTGTCTAGTGATTGTGTTAGCTAGAAGTGGCTTTTTTTTTTTTTTGTAAGAATAAGATGGTTTTACATTTGATCTTTCACTATGAAATATGAAGGGAGCCACTGACTTCAGCCAGAAAGCCTGCAGAGGAAAGAAATCGTTTTCTGTTGCTAGATTACTAGAAGGCACAAAGATTGCATTTTTGGCAAGCCAATGTCTTGGCAGCATGCATCTGAGTGAGCAGTTTACTCTCCTAAGATGTACCACTGTAATAAAATGATCAATCTGGTTCCGAATACTGAACCATCCTGTCATTACTGAAGTGTTATGCTTGGTAAAGGGCACAGGCTAATTAACCTCCATGTGTCTATAACTTGCTTTCCAATCATGACACATAGCTTATCAAAGACAGGGACTGAATGCTTTTTTCATTGCAGCCCTGGCAGGGGCTATTTTAGGCATAGTGCAATGGTCTCAGCCTTTTGGTGAATGTTTAATGCATCATTATTAAGGGTCACCTTTTGTGCCAAGTGCTATGCTAGGTTCTGGGGACATCAGGATGAATAAGGAAAACCCATGCCATGACCTCACGGAGCTTTTATTTCATCCCACAGTGATGAATGATTAAATGAGTGAGCAAAAGGAATGCACGGTCCCAAGCTTGGGTCCTGCGAAATACTACATTGTGATTTAGGGTTCCTGAAAAACACACAAACCACCCCTCGGCTGACACAAGCACTCTTAGACAAGGATCTATAAACAACCAAACAGGGAACAGCCTTTGGGCTTCCAATCTGATGTGGGATCAAACTAAATGGAAAAGGTATGACACTAGCCAGTGACAGACCAGAGTTGGCCTTTGGCCTCAGAAGCAAGGCCTGGAGAAGTTTCCAGAGCCTGAGTCAAGTGTATATATGTATATATTATTATTATTTTATGTGTATGAGTGTTATGCCTGCATGTATGCATGTATACCATGTGCCTGCAGAAGCCAGAAGAAGGTATCAGATCCCTGGAAGTGGAGTCACAGATTGTGGTCAGGCACCATTTAAGTGCTGGGAATTGAACTCAGGTCCTCTGCAAGAGCAGCAACTGCTCTTAACCACTGAGCCATCTCTCCAGTCCCCCAGGCAAGGTATTCTAAAGAGCTTTTGAGGATACTACAAAGGGAGAGGAGTCTCCTAGGTTATTGGATATATAACCCCATTGTGCCCAGGAAAAGGCTAGAAACGGGGGGGGGGGGCAGATGGGCTGCCCCTGGCACTGACACGGGGCACACTCCCAATGCACAGTGGGAGATGACAAGGAGGGACAGAAGAGACTCTAGCCCAGCCACTGCCTCTACCAGCCACTGTGCCAGGCTCTCTGCCTCTCCATCCCCATGGCACAGTCGGGCTAGGAGAAGCAGCTGCTCTCGGGGGTGGTGGCATGCATGGGTGACAGCCAGGGTGCAGCTGGGCCACAGGAGGCTTGTGCTCTCAAGGACAAGATGGCCAATGGGGTTTCTTCCTCTTGGCCCAGTTTTCTTGCTGGACCAGTGGGGCAAGCAGTAGCCCAGAGAGAAAGTAAGGCTTGCTCCCTAGAGAATCTATCTCTGTGTTCTGGGAGAAATCAAGAGGTTTGTGGTTCTCTCTGGAATGGGAGTCACTCCTCAGCTCTGCTGGCACCCTATAAACACAAGCACCAGAGGCCAGGGGAAGGGATATTTTGGTCTCACTAACAAAATGGAGAAAATAGTCCTCAACCTCTCACATGCCTCACCTCAGAAAGAAAACAAAAAACAAACAAACAACAACAACAAAAAAAAAAAACCAGGTTCTGTGTGTGTACAGAGGGAAAGGACTCCTCTTCTTCTTCTTCTTCTTTTTTTTTTTTCACAATAAAGAAAAGTCAACAGGATGTTCTCCAAAGCTACAAATATACTTCTTCCAAACAGTAAATATCTCTATTAGCAGCATGATGCCAGTTGGCTAATTCTGTCTGTCTCGGTGAAACCTTCCAAAAAAGTTCCTGCTCTTGTGTAACAACATCTATTTACAAAACGGCTCTTTTGCATTCTCCATTTGGTAGGTTACTCAATCTTTGGTTTCCTCACCCGCCTCTACTGCAGGGGCAGGCAGAGACAACAGGCTGACCCAGATGGTGGCTGGGTGGGGATCCCCTGGGTCACCCCAGCACATCACTCAATTCCTGCCTTCTTGGGAGCATCCCCTGTGCTCATCATATGCAAGCTGGGAGTTCAAACCTTCATGCACTCTCTTGGCTTCCCCTGGCTTTCCAAAATTTGTTTCTAGTAAATGGGAATCTAGGCTTGTGGGTGGAGAGAACGATTCAGGCTTACCCATGCTGTACCTTTTGATATGACCAGCTGGGCAAGAGACACACGGACACACAGAGCTGGGGGTGGGGGTGAGAAGAGAGGAGCAGTGAGCAGGAGTGGGCGGTGGTTGATAGTGGCTGAAACCCTGGCTCCCCAGGGAGTGGTCTGGGCCTGAGTCACTGTCTCAGTGAGAGAGGAAGGTGGGCGTGAGGCAGCAGCTTCTCCAGGCCCTGTCCCTGTTCCCAGCCTTTAGAGAGTCCTGGAGTCCTGCCTGCTCTGGTTTGAGGCCCACAAGGCCACCATCACCACCTTAACAATCAGAAAAGTAGAGGCTCAGGGCCTGGGTCAAGGCCAGGCAGGGCTTATCAAGTCATGCGGCACTGTTAGAACAGGTGCTCAGTGGATCTGTCTTTTCTAGTTGCTCTGCTGAAGGCCAGAGAAAGGTCAGCCTGAGAAAGGGCAGGGCAGTCTCCCTCAGAGGGTAACAACCTGGGCTAAAATCCTCCACCTCAGTGCCTATATGACCTTGATATGCTTGACACGAATTAGCTGCATCCCAAACTAGAGGACGTGGGACAGGACCCCTGGCCTGCTAGTCATTTGAAGAGGGTGTGTGCACAATTCAAAATAAAAGCCATGACTGTGACTTGGCTGACTTGTAAGTGGGACCAGGACAATCCAGTAGCTCAGCTGTGATCCCCGCTTCCCGGTGCTCCCCAAGCTGCCCACTGAAGAGGAGACAGAATGAGTCACATGGTGTTAGATCATGTAAGCAAGGACGCCACCTCATTAAAGTGAGCATTTATTAAGCATCTACTGTAGCCAGATTCTAGGTGCTTCTGATACAGCAACTTACAGGAAGCGCTCTGTTCCTGTGCTTCACAGGGGCAGTACTGGAGGAGGCCTGGCATCAGAATACTGGGGTTCAAATCCTGGCGGTGCCCAGCAGCTATGACATTCACACAAGTCACTTCAACTTCCTCAGTTCCCCTAACTATAAAATAGGGCAAGCATCTACTTATCCCACAAGGCTGCTGAGGGAGCTAAGTGAGTTTAATGCCTGAAACAGCTCCTGACATGTAGCCAGTGGTGTGGAGACATTTGCTGGGGTGGTGGTGGCTGAGCTACTGTGGTGAAGATCCAACTGAGGCCTAGAGGGAGGGCTGCACAAAGTGACAGAAACAAAAACACCCAGGGAGGGGTCAGAAAGCTGGAAATTGTGTGTTGTTCTTGAGGCAAGCAGCTGTCCTGTAGCAGACTGTACCACAACCAGGGCCAAGGTATCCCTCGGCCTAGCCCAGTGTGGGGGGACTTCTCCTTAAACAGTGTGGGAGGATTTGTGCTAGCGGTCTAAGAAGCTGACACATGCTTGAAGGCCAAGAAAAGAGAAGACAGAAAATTCAAGGTGTTTGGTGACGGTGCTCTAAGGAACTTGGAGTGTTTGACAGACAGGCCATTATCTCCTCTCATTCTAATTGGTAAGACACGAGGGTAGGAAAGGGAGGGTGCCCAACTGTCCAGACACGCTGGAGCTCCCCCAGGATCCTGCCTCACTGCTGTCTTTTTTGTTACCCTGGAGTAATCACTATTCTGAATCCAGGATTTCTTACCTCCTTTCTCACATTTTAACTACATGTGTCCATAAGCAAAACCTAGTATCATTTTCTTGGTCTAAACTTTATGGAAATAGCAAATGCCATTTAGATGCCAGCTTTTACACTCAGTGGTATACACTTCTGAGACTCATCCATGCTCTTTTTTTTTTTTTTTTTCCGGAGCTGAGGACTGAACCCAGGGCCTTGTGCTTGCTAGGCAAGCACTCTACCACTGAGCTAAATCCCCAACCCCATTCATCCATGTTCTTATATAGACTTATACCTTGCTCTCAATCTGTATCCCAGACTGGCTTCAAACTCATGATGCTCCTGCCTCAGCATTCCAAGTGCTGGGATTACACACGTGTGCCACTGTGCCTGGCTACCTGGCTCATGTAACATACCACTTCACTATGTACATGTATTACAGTTGCTGGACCTCTATCTACAGTGACAAAGCTGGCTTCTGGCATATGTGTCATCTGGGGTTCAGGCTGCTGTGGCTCCTCCCATTGTAGTGGGAACCAGAGTCCAATTTACCCCTCCAGCCCCCAACTCCCAAGTGAGTTCCCTCTACTCCTCTCCCTCAGATCCTTTTTGCCCCCCTGAAGGCTGTGAGATGGCACGGGTGGTCGAATCTGTTTGCCTGGAATCTGGCAAGGCCGAGCATTTCCATAGGCTCCCTTTTCTTTCTCGGGATTTCTCCTCTCTTCTCTTTCCCCTTCCCTTCCTCTCTCCCCCTCCTTCCTCTGTCTCTGTCTCTTTTTTGGTTTTGGGGATTGAACTGAGAGCCTTTGGCATGCTGAGCAAGTGCTCTACCACTAATTTACATCCCCAGCCTACTCCCTTCAAGAATGTTATTTTTAGTCAAGGTCTTATAAGCAAGCAAAACCAGCCAAATAAACACCTATATTTAGGTTGCTGAAGTCACCAGTGCTAGTTTGTAGTCTGAATATTTGTGACCATATTCCTGCACAGTTTATTTTTCAAACTGGAATCCATGGAAAAACCTATCAAATTTCTTTCTGGGGTGCTTGGTTCCAGGGCACACAGATCAATTTATGTTTATGTTTCTAATCCAGGGCATGCAGATCAAACTATGTATGTTTCACAACATATACACATACACACTATATATATGTATATGTGTGTATATATATACATATACATACACACACATATATATAAAGTAGCCACAAAAATCAATGGAGATGACTCATTCTTTAAAACATGAAAGAGAAAATAACAGAAGATGTTGGAATATATATATGTATATATATATATACACATATATACACACACACATATATATATCACATATATATATATATTATGTGAAACTTTTATTGCTCACGAACGTGTGTGCACACATGTGTGCATGTGTGAGAATGTGTGTGTTTATGTGTGTATGTGTGTGTGTGTGTGTGTGTGTGTGTGTGTGTGTGTATGAGAGAGAGGGGGGGGGTCAAAGATATTTCTAGGGCGCAGGCGATGGCTCAGTTGGTTAAGTATTTGCTCTGCAAGCATGTGGACCTGAGCTTAAATCCCAGCACACATGTAAAAGGTCAGGTAAGGTGGCCAGTGCCTGGGATGCAGTGCAATGCAGACAGGTGGAGGTGCTGGCCAGTCAGCCTTGCCCTAGCAGGGACTGCCAGGCCAGTGAGAGTTTTTGTCTCAAAGAACAAGGTGAGGGGCACCTGAGGAACAACATACAAGAGTGACCTCTGGCCAACACACACACACACACACACACACTCTATACACATATGGAGTGTGTGTGTGTGTGTGTGTGTTTCTAGCTATAAATATAAAATTGTTGGGAAGATATCACACAAGAAGCCTTTCAAGACTTCATTCTTTCTCATTTCTGAGCTATCCTGCAGGCCATAGCCACAATAATAGGAATCACTGCTTTCACTCTCCTACCTCCCTGCTTAAAAGCCTTCCATTTTCCAAAGGCCAGGCTCAATTTCAATTCCTCAGCAGGGCACAAGAGGAGTACAAGAAGTGACTCCAAACTAGAGTGCCAATTCCCACCAGGGAAGCCTCTGACCAGCCACTCTTTACTGTATTGGCCTCCCTCCTGACAGTCGCTACCAAATACTCCCCCATGCACCCTCGCCAACCACCTTTCCCACACTCTTCACCTGGATCTGTTTTTCAGGTCCCCATGGAAACAGTAGGCACTTGCTAGGTCAAAGTTCAATTAAAATCTGCTTGGAATCGCTCTTGACATCATCCTGACGTGTGCTCGCTAGTACTTTCCAGGCACTCATTAAAGGGAAGTATTGACTCTTACAGCCTTCCAAATGTCCCTCAACATTTAGCACCCTTGTATACTGTCAATGTTTACCAGCATTTAATCAACACATATCGGTTGAGTACCATCTGCATGTATCACACTACATAGCTCCATAAACCCATCAGAACTTACACAGGTCTTAGGAGGGCAAGGCATTTACTGACACCTAACCTCCCAGACACAGCCTGTGGAACGTCAGTTGTTCCCCTTCCAAACACTGCAGACTGAGTCTGAGGACTAGCAGTATCTGAGAGGAAGGTGGATGATAGAAGCCTGAATGTCCTTCTGCACACACTCTTCATGCTTACCAGAAGATTCCTGTGGGAGAGTATCTTCTGGGATTATCTATTCCACGTTACAGAGGGAGAAAACAAACCTGGAAAGGCTGACCAGCCACCCTGTGAGCAGCAAAACCTGGACTTGAACACAGTACTCAACTCCCTAGTCCAACTTACCTCTACACTTTGAATTTCCTTCCTTCTCAAATGACTAGACACCTTCAGCATCCCTCCGCTCTCAGCTCTCATCAGCTAAACCTCAGATTATCGAGATACGTAGATCTAGGGAAAGCTACAGTTCCTGGAGACAATTGATTAAAGTCACTATATTTGTTTGTTTTGGATACCGGGTCTCACTATGTATTCCTAATTGGCTTGGAACTTACAATGCTGACCAGACTGGCCTCAAACTCACAAAGATCCACCTGCCTCTGCTTCCCTTGTGCTTGGATTAAAGGTGTATGCCACCACACCTGGTAACTACTCTTAATTGTACTTAATTTTCTCTCTGTGCCATACTGAACACACTTATGCAGAAACTGGTGGAGCAGGGATAGGGAAGAAGTGGGGGCTGGCATTTGATTTGGAGCCAAGAAGGGAGTTAGTGCTCTGAGAGGCAAATATCCAATGCTTTCTTCCTAATAGGCAGATCACTGGTCATAAAAGCCTTGATGGGAAGCTAATGGGTGGGTGGGTGGTAGTGCAGGTACTCACTAAATAAACAGGGGGTAGGCAGGCTGCCTGCACAGAGGAAGCAGAAAACAAAGACCTCTTACTCTTCACGCAAAGTCCACAGTATGCAAAGGGCATCAATATTAGACATTTCTCACTGTGACATTTTGAAAGTACAGCCTAGCCCAGAACAATGGATACCCTTTGGGCACCACGGACCATGGTAGCCTTAGGCCTTATTTAACGATGCTTGGCATAGTCCATGTACTTGGTGAACTTGACCTTGGGCATCAGCCTCCCATGATGGCTCTACGTCACTCTGGTCTCTTCCCCTAGCGAAAATTCCAGTCCCAGATGAATGGAAGGATTCATTGTGGGAGCAGGAAAACCACGCTAGAAGTGAATCAGAAGGACCCAACCCTCGCTCCTTTGCCAGCCATTGAGCTGGGAACTGAGTGTGATTGTGTACCCAGGCGCTGGTGTGGGTCTCCTCTCTGGGAGAGAGGGTCAGGGTCCACGCAAGAGATGACGTAGAAGCCCTCTAAACAGGAAGAGAAAAGAATCTCAGCGTTCAGGGACAAAGCCACCCTTTTGGTCGTGACCCTCAATCTGAGGAGGTACTAAGATATGCCCGTACTGGTAAAAACCTCAGCTCCTGTTAGTTGCTGCCAATTTTAATTCTCTCCAACCTGATGGGCTTCAGGAAATGGGTCGCTAGTTTTTCAGAAAAAGAAACATTCTGAAAGACAGATGAAAACAACTTGTGCCAGCTCATCCAGAGAATCCATACCTCTGTTGTACTCTCTTCCCAATTAGTAAAGAGGAAGAAAAAAAAAAAAAACATTCCATTTTTTAAAAGTATAAATGCTAGTCTAAACAAAAAAAGCACATGTATTTTCTGCTTTCTACTTCAAAAAAAAAAAAAAAGCAAGAGAGATTTAAAGATTCAAGGTGTACAACACAAGACGAGTTCATAAGGCTGGGAGACCCAGACTGAGGTTTCCAAGAAGCAGTTCCTTTAGGAGAGGGAATTGCGAAAGCACCACCTGCCCTGTCAGGAGCTAAGCTATAAAAAGATGGGGAAGTTAGCTTTTGGGGGTTCCGGCCCTTTGTTGAGTTCTTGGAAGGAAAGGTTGAGGGGAACTGAACAGGGAAACTGGGGCTTATCAGAGCATCGTGGGGGTGTCCCTTCACTGCTTCTCCAGCTGCCTGACATCTGGCCACAAGTTAATCTCAGTCCGAGAAGCTGGTGGAGGGGCAGAAATGGTTTAGACCATACATGAGAGAGCTACCCCTGACATTGACTGACATGAGCTGCTTGTGGCCAAAGCTTGGTCTCCACTGGTGGTCAAGCGTGAAAGCCTTCCCAGAGGGTGACAAGCTAATTTCATTCCTTCATAGCTGACCACCATGTACTTATTTTGCGTAACAGGCTAGGAACTCTGAGCAAGGATGGCCCCTATATTAATAGACCTTGGGCTCTAAAGAGGGCTGGTTCATCTGGTACCTCTCTGGGAGCCAATATATTCACACAAATGCATTATAAACAGCTGGAGTTTGTGAGGCGGGGTACTGTGGGCATACAGGCTCTTGGGCCTAACAGTAAAGTCCTTGACATGGACAGCCTTTAAAGAAGCCCTGGGAAGGCAGAAAATTCATAGCTTTTTTCTTGTGAACATAAAAAAAAAAAAAAATTCAGAGCAATGAATAAATAAGGCTTTGGGGAAAAGCGAACCTTCCACAACAAGCTAAACACAAACATTAGGAAGTGTCCACCGTGAGCTCCTCACCACTTGCAACTGCGACACTCCAGCTCTAGGGCTTCTTGGTTTGACGAATCCCCTAAAATTTGAGCAAACTATGTCTATTTTAGAGGGCGGGCATTGGTTCATAGCCCTGGAAAGAGTCAAACGGTCCAGTCACACATTAAAAGGGTGTGTGCGGTGTGACTCTGGCCCCTTCCATGTGAGAATCAACTTTTAAATTTTTAAAAACAATTTTGTCTTTTGAGGACTGTCTGGGTGGTACTATTTCAGTTGTCTGAAAGCAGATGGATTTTTTGAACAGAGAACTGTGCCTAGACTGCCTCAGTGAGGGACACAGCTCCGGAGCGGACGGGCGCGGCGGAGAGATGCCCACGACAGCGAAGGAAGACACTGACTCCACCTCAATGGATACTTGAGAGAAGAGGGAAGAGAGAGTCCTCACACCAAGGAGCTGGAAAGACACGAGTTGGGAGAGAGAGCAGGCAACAGGAGCAGGAGGAGCAGGGTCCCAGGCTAGGGGATCCTCCAGCCAGCCTGCCTTCCCGGGAGTCCGGCCGAGAGATGGAGCCTCCGGGAGGCACCGAGGAGGTTCCCGGAACCACTAAGGAGCGGGGCTGTCGGGCTGCCCTTGGCTCCAGCCGACGCCACCCGGCCTCACTCACCAGCTCATGGTCCCAAACCCACGCCTGCTACCGGGGTCCTCTGCAGAAAGTTGGTTCTCGAGGATCACTTCCGGATTCGGTCAGTCTCCAGGAAGTGATGCAGGACCCGCCCCCTCTACCCGGAAGGGGCGGGAAGGAGGCGGGTCTACGCGTTAACTCTTTGTTCGCTTGCTGTTTGAGGAGGAGTTTCCTTTGCAAGATCGGGCAGTGAGGCTGTCTACACAGAGCCCTTCACGGGCTAGTCACCGCAGTTTCTCTGTCTGATATGGGGACAGAAGTAGCAACTGTCGTGGGGAAGGAGCTAGAGGAGACGCAGTGGAAGAGAAGCTTGGGTTTACTCTATACTATAAATATCTATAAAATACTGCATGTCTCACATGCATCACCTGTAACAACAGGAGGGTGTCCCGTGTCGTTCCCCCCCCCCCACACTCCGCCTTTCAAAGTGGTTTAGGGCTCAAATGGAAGCAGAGTAGGTGCTTTTCAGGGTAGAATATTCTGTGCAGCTATTCAAGAGGGAAGAGAGCATCGGTGTGATGACATGTACCTGGAATCACAACACTCTGGAGGTTGTGGCAGAGGGGAGTCATAAGTTCGAGGCTAGTCTTGGCTATGTAGCAAATGCAAGGCCTATCTGGACTTCATAATCAGTCCCTGTCTCAAGACAAAACAATACACCAAAACCCACCAAACAAAACAACAACAACAAAAGAGGAGGGTGTATGGAGAACTGCAACAATGTTAGAAAAGACCCCAAATTCTATTTCTTCATTTAACAAAAATGTGCCAGTTACGGTGCTAACCTGGGGGATACAACCTTGCAAAAGGAGTATAGATCTTGTCCCTATGCCCTTGCAGAGCTACTGTCTTTTGGAAAGAGAAGAGGAGGAGGAGGAGGAGGAGGAGGAGGAGGAGGAGGAGGAGGAGGGGGAGGAACAAGATAGCTAGAACAAGGTGCTGGGCAGCCTGTTAGGGGGCTCTGGGCCTTGTTCTTTTAGAAGAATAAGAGCTAGGCAAACAGCTGATTTGTCTTTGGCCTCAGAATTCAGAGCCTCACTGTATCACAAACTGCCTGGAGTTCTGCACTGAACTGAGTTTCTCTGCCCAAGTTCCTGTTTTAGAAGAGAGAAAAGAAAGCAGTGAGAACCATTGCCTAATCCTACCCCCTGACCTTCTCTCTAGGGAATTCTCTTTCTTCAAATGGACCTTAATGGTTGTAGGCACAGCCTGGGGAGTAGCTAAGCCCCTGTGACCTACAGCAAAAGGTATATGCAATATGTCTCAAATTCCTAGGGCACAGAGCCTCAGGGTTGGAGGAACAAGGGATGGTTCATAGTTTAGTTTAAAAATCTTTCCAGTGGGAGGTGGGTCCCCAAAGACAACACACAGATCAGCTCCATCACCATACTATTTTTCAGGAAACAAGCAAACATGAGTACAGGAGCAGTCTTGAAGAGAAGACCCAGAATCCTTGAAGAGCAGCTCAGGCAGAGAGCTTAGGCAGGGAGTCTTGGTACTTATTGCTTTTTGTACAGGGGAGATGAATGGAAGGGGTTAGTAAGTTTATGAGTCTCTTGATGTTCCAGAACCTATGGATGGTTCAACCCCATTTTTTCCCTTCCCCATACTTGACCTCCCTCAGACATTGTCCATCGTGATAAATATTTTCAAAAATTTTAGCCTAGGCCACTGCTGTATACCAAGGAAAGTTTGTTTAGGGGCTGTGGGTTGGAGTAGCAGACACATTTTGCAGGATAAGAATGGATGAGATGTGGACTAAGAGTCAGAAGAATTTAGGGCTCTATTTCCCTCTTTGGCAATATGACCCATTTCACAAAAGTCACATCAGTTCCCTGGCCGTTGGGAGGGGTAGATGGGTAACACTGCTGACATCTCCCTCAGTTGATTCCCAAGTTCACTATTACATTGATTCTAGAGCAGTGTGGTTCTCAACCTTCCTAATGCTGTGGCCCTTTAATACAGTTCCTCATATAACAATAATTTTGCTACTGTTATGAATCATAACATAAATATCTGATAGACAGGATATACAACCCCTATGAAAGGATCATTTGAACCCTCCCAACAGGGTTGTGACCCACAGGTTGAGAACCACTGTTTCTAGAGGTTCTTGGGAAATAGGACAGAGGAGACAGGATCTGAATAGAGAGGCAAGCCCAGAGAAATGAGCAGGTCTGAGCAATCATTGATGTCTGAGAATGAAGCTAAATATGAATCTTCTAGGAGAAACAGATTCAGCTCATGGCCTAACTGGGGCTGTTTTTTTGCCATCCACCTCAGACTTTTAACATAATCAGCAAGACCTTCTAGGTTACTGGGGATAATGCTGGCTTCCTAGGGTCTATCTAGAAAGTGTCTGGAAGTCTCTGAACTTAACACATGGCCTTCCTTCCTCTCAGGAGGCAGGGCTGAGGGTGGACAGTCATCCTGTCCTCTTCCTGCTCTGCACATCTTGAAGCTTCCCTCTGTGAACTTGCCTGTGAATGGCACTCGCCTCTGGGTAGCTGTGCACACGAATGCATGCATACATCTCACTGTTGAGGAAAAGTTGGCCTGCAGGATTAGAACCTATGACTTGCCTTTCTATAACTGGAGGACATTGCAATACAGGTTGATCCTGCCTCTCCAGAGGAGGGTTGGGAAGGAGCAGAGTGGGTTTATAAGTAGACACTGAAGTGGAGGCACTTCAGATAGAGGTGATGCTCCTGATTGCAAGCCTTGTAAATATTGCTTCTTCCCCAGATGTCAGGTGGCAGAGGTCTATTTCATCAATAAAGCTAGAGAAGAACTGATTTATTATTTCCTCGACCTCTCCCTGGAGTCTTTAACTCAGAATATACAAATGCTGTCTATGGGGCCTTGTCTCAGGACATGTTACATCCTGCTCTCTCCCAGCCTTTCCCATATGAAGTTTGTGGCTGGCCAGACTCTTTTACTATGCCAGGCTCAAGGAGGTTCCAGAAGCAGAACAAGACCCAGGCCTGCAGCGCTCTTCCTGCTTGGCACCTGCCTAGAAGGTTACCGCTGAACACAGAGTTCCCTGAGAAGCTAGGAGTCAATGACAAGCCGGAGTGGATGAAGATGAGGATGCCAGAGTAAGAGTTTGTGGAGGATGGGAAGCCCATGTTGACTATGTAAAGGTCAGAGTGAAGTGTCCTATCTGAAGCTAGGCTAGCAAGTGGTAATCAGGATGAGGAACACCTTCTGGGCCTTGGTTCTGTCTCCAAGTGGGTGGAGAGTTCCTTGCTTCTCCCCATGGGCTTCATCTCCCTTGACAGCACTTCACTGTCTATTTGTAGAAAGCAACCTTTTATCCTGGCAGCAGCCAAGGGTGTTGGGTCCAAAGTGCAGGGTCCAGACTAAATCAAGGTTGGCAGGTGGGTATCATTCCCTATGTCAATTTAGGCTGCCTATTTTTCAGCTGTCTAGAATTATATATTGAGGAATCACTCTTCCACTTGTGAAGACATTCTGTGATTGATTAGTAATGCCTGCTATGGATGAGCAAAGGGGAAAAGATGGTATGTGTGCCATCTTTTTTTGTTATTTTTGACAGACAGTTAATAATCAACATAGCCATGCCATGTACTATTCTAGGCAACTAACTAGGCATCTAGCATTTAATCCTTACAACAACCCTATAAGGGAGGAGGCACTATCACTGTTGCCGTTTTTATATGTCATTCATACAGGTGTGAAGCACAGCCATGGAGTGATGAAGGACAGAGTCCAACCTGGGCAGCCTAGCTCTGCTTCTGCTTTTTTTTACCACTTGAGTCCATCACCTCTCCTCAATGACTCCCAAAGTTCGAGCCCCCTCTGACTGTCTTTAGCTCTGTCGAGGTGCAGGGGGGTCTCAAGCCAGCATGTGGGCCAGAAGGAGCCCCAGCTCTGAAGGGCCAGCACGTGATCAGGCCCTAAGAAAGAACACTTTAATATGGATGCTTCCTGCCCTTTGGGAAGCTGGCACCAGCAGATGGCAGCACCTGGCAGGGTGAGAGCAAAGGGCATCTCCTGACTCAGCCTGAAAGACCTTCAGAGGGCCCATAACCCAGATGCCAAGGAGAGTCAGGGCAAACAAGGGTGTGGAGGAAGATTAGCTAAGGGCCCCAAGGAGGAGGGTCCCAGACCTTAGTTCTGCAGGGAGCCACCAGAGCACATGCTTTGGTTCCACCCAACACTAGGAGCCTCTCAGCTTGCATTTCATGGCGCTTGCTGTGCGCTCCCCCCACCCTTTCCTCCACTCTGGAAGAATGACTAACTTTAAGGACTAAAAAAAAAAATGTTTTGATTACACTGCCTTTTCACCAACTGGGAGCATTAGTCACCCAGGACTGCTGCAGATAACGGGGAAGGCAAGCAGCATCCCCCTCCTCCCCCTCCTTCTCTCCAATTAGCTCACAGGCCCAGGGAAAAGATGAGTGAGTGAGAGAGAGAGAGAGAGAGAGAGAGAGAGAGAGAGAGAGAGAGAGTAAGTATATCAGGATGCAAAACAATCCCCTCTGGATGATGCACTGCCCAGGCATTGGGGTGTGAGGTGCTAGATGAGGGCTGGGGAGACCCCAGACGTAGGACCCAACCCAGGGTAGCAGGCGCTCACTGGAGACAACTATCAGACAGCATTAAGCCATGGCCAGCAGGCCCTGGGTGGCCTATTTCCCCAGGTAGGTCCTGAGTGCACTGGGAAGGGGAAATGGAGGTAAACCACTAAAGACACAACTCATGAGTGGGGACCTTAGTGGGAATGCTGTTAAGGTCATACATAGTGAGACTAACAACTGTCCCTGAATGGGGACCCTGAGGAGTTTGGAATTTGGGATTCACTGTTGGGTAGTACCAGCACCCACATCCTATTCTCTGTATCAGTGTCCCCCCTTCTCTTTCCTAAGAACAGAGAAGAGAGGACACTGTAGACTCTGTGTTGGGTTGGTCTTACCTGAATTTTTTTTTCTGTCCCGACCTTGTTGCTGTGAAGCTAGAGGGCTAGGGCATTCTCTTGCTCTGGCCTATTGGTCCAGGAGAGCATCTTAGGCTTTGCTGGGAGGGCCTTTCGTCAGGGATGGGCTGACTCTGAGGATCCTGGCCTCTTGGCATAGATTTATAGCCCATTCCTCCTATTCTGAAAAGAAGCTGTTCTGAGTGGCCTTTTGCACAGTCGAGCTGTGGATACTCGTGTGAAGAATTTCAAGTACTGGCACTGCACATCATTTTAAATGCTAAACATACTGAGAAAGGTTGAAACAGGACCTCGGTTCAATTCCTCCTAGGAGCAGGGCATCAGCTCTGCCTCATTGCTAATACGGATTGGGGTTTGCACATTTCACATCCACAGGTGTTAGGTGCTCACTTTTTTTGAGTGAATGGGGTTGAGAGAGGTAGAAGCAGGCTTTTCTGGAGCAGTGCTTCTCAACCTTTCTAATGCTGCCACCTTTTAATACAGCTCCTCATGCGTAGTGACTCCAACCATAGCATTATTTCATTGCTACTTTGTAACTTTAATTTTACTACTGTGATGAAACCCAATGTAAACATCTGCTATGCAGGATATCTGCTATGCGACCCCCATGAGAGGGTCGTTGGACCCACAAAGGGGTCCTGACCCACAGGTTGGGATCTTCTGTCCTGGAGGGAAGAGGCCTGTAGACTGTCACTCAACTCCAGGGCCACAGTTGCCAGACAGTGTCTAGGAGTCTCTCTTGGTTTTGCTTTTCTGAGAATCTCTTTCAACTGGTTTAAGAGGAGCTTCTGCTGTGCCTTCTGCAGTCCCCAATAACCAGCAAGTTCCATTGGGGAGTCTTGGTAGCACCAGGTAAAGAATGCACTTGGCATGTATTAGATAATGTACCCTGCATAGCAGTTCAGCAATGCACTTCCTCTACGTTCTACTTTGAAGATGGAGAAACTGGGGTTGAACTAGTTACCCCAAGGTTATAGACTTGACCATGAGAAGGACATGCATTTAAACCTAAGCTGTCTAAATTACCTTTTGATTACAAAAAATAAAAAAATAAAAATAAAAAAAATAGCAAGTAGTGTGTTTATGGAAGATTCACTCACAGACACCATCTCACTAAGCCTCACTGGCATCCTGAGAAGGTAGGCTGACAGGGTAGAGTTCTTCTTACTTGGTGGCTGTACCTCCTATTGGTCAGATTGTGGATGAGGGTCCTCCTCTTCCCCCATTATCAGAGGAGAGCTCATGGTTTGGGCTGATCATGGTCAAATGAATTAATTCTGAGACTTGTACCAGACTGGGGCACCATTCCCCCTTAGACGAAAGCCATTGGATGTCCCAGGTAAGCACAGCTCCCAGAAGCATGTGAGTTTCCTAGGGAATCCTTGCAGGTCCCCTGAGTGGCAAGCTGCCCAGAGTGAGAGGACTGCCCTAACCTGACCTTGCCCCAGGCCTGGCTGTTCCATGTCTGCCTGCTGTTGCTGTGGACGAGACAGCCCCCAGACACTGGCAGGGCAGGTAGCAATTATCCCTGGGCACTGATTACAGCACAAGGCCAGCAGTGCCTCAAATAGCCCAGCAACCCAGCCTGGAGCTGGGAGTGGGGGAGGAGAGGGGTCCTACAGGAAAGGAAGGGGCAGGACTAGAGAGCATGGGGTGTAGATGTGTCGGGAAGGGCTGTGGAGGTGGGGGAGTATTTCGTCTCCAGGCCTCTATCTTTTGGTGGTCTAGAACTATCAAAGAAAGGGATGAGCTATCAACAAAACATGCTGGTCCTGTGCAACTGGACCAGGTACATGCCAGCCAGTCTGGTCAAGATGATAAGTGATGCCTTGGTTGAGCGACACATGGAAAAGGGCTCATTCCTGGAGATCAGTAGCCAGTGGTATCACTGAGTCAGACCAGCTGTTACCTGTCTTGCTGGCCCACAGCACTGATCAGGAAGGGGTTGCCATGGAAGATATGTAGCATGCAAGAGGAGAATCAAAGCCAGGGTGAGGAGGGTGCTGATGACTCCCAGCCCCTCCGCCTTGGGAGGGTCAGGCCAAGACACTCCAGTCCCCAACAAATCTTCTTCCAGCCCCGGCCACCCTCGGTCTTGTGTGGAACTGCAACTGTCATGGTCCAGGGCACCTTTCTCAGGGTTCCTTTCAGTCAGAGGCAAAGCTGCATGCATCAGGGGTGCTGGGGGGATGGGGTGGTGGCTGGAACATCTTGTAGGACTATGCTTAGCGGGGGTGGGGGGAGGAGCCTGGCATGCCACCTCTCCATTTTTATTTGTCCTGCCATCTGAAAAACGTGCTTGCTCCCTGTCCTAATACCTCAGTTTCTCTACTCTGTCAGAGAGGGCTGGGATTCTGCCAGGTTGACACCTCCTCGTGGAGGACAGGGGAGGTGGGGGAGCCCTGTGAGGTTCAGTAGAATGGCCCTGAAGGTAGTCGGGTGAGGCTAGAGGGATTCCTTTGGGGACCTGGCCTGCAGCTGCCTTCTTTTCAGACCTGCTTCTTGGGGAGCAGCATGGATGTCTAGAATGGCAGTGGAAGGGGTCACTGGGGGAGACAAAAATGCCCCCCATTTCTCCCTGTGTGTAAGCACAAATTCCCATGCATTAACGCCTCCCATTTGAGGAGTCTGCATCAGTGGCGGTTTCCCTGTCCGTATTCCACAGGAGGGCCTCAACTGTTGGACCCTACAGCCTCAAACTAACTGCAGGCAAGCCCGCCAAGGGGCTGTCCCTATACTTGACAAGTTGGAGACCAAGCAGGACTGACTCTGGTTCCCCAAACATCATTGAGAGGGTAGCAGAGACCCACGGTGGGTGATTGGCATCTGTATTCTTTCTCTGCCACTCCAGGGACTCTGCCCGACAGGTATACCTCCTCAAGTGCCACCTGTAAGCTTTGGAGACCGAGGCCAAAGCAGGAGTCTGTCAGTGGCTCCCCACCACCTCCCCTAGCAGCCCTGCTAATCCAAATAAGATAGGAAAAAGGCAGTGGGAGGAAATGATAGTTTCATGGTTATTTTCAGAAAGGAAAGAAAAAAAATGCAAACAGAAGCACACCCTGCATTTTGGTACAAAATCTAGGAGTCGCATGGAAAAGAACCTACAGTTCTTCCTTCTTCTTGCCCTCTCACCAGATGCTGGGGAGAGGTGGCTGGGTTGTGGGGGCTTTAGACTGCTCCCCTCCCCCCATTCAAGGAAAGGGAGGTGAGGGGCTGAGGCAGACAGGTGTGGGAAAAGCCAGAGAAGAACTTATCTATAAGGGGTGTCAGAGAAAGAGGCATTTTTGTTTTCTGGGCCTCCAGCCCCCCCCCACACACACTTTGGGGGGTGGAGGAAGCCAATGCAGGTTCTGGAGCTGAAGCCTGTAAGAGCACAGTGGCAGGGGTGGGATTGGTGGGTTGGGAGGGTGTGTCTTAGAGGCACAGTGCAGAGAGAGAGAGAGAGAGAGAAAGAGAGAGAGAGAGAGAGAGAGAGAGAGAGAGAGAGAGGGGGAGGAAGAGCAGGAGCTGCTGAGTGCATGTGTGTGCAGGGCGTGAGCAAAGACTGGGGCTGCATAGCCTGAGATGAACACAGAAGGGATCGTGGAAGGCCTCACCATCTCCAGGGCGCTGTGTGAACAGGCAGCAAAGCCCAGGGTCTTGTCCCCAGAGGAGCCCTGGGCTTCACTGTCTAATCTGTGTGCTTCCCTAGGCAGGACAGGGGCGGGTCCAGAAGGAAGCAGGGCCCTGGATTTGTGGGAACTTTGCTTGAAGGCCTGTTTGGTTGGGTGTCACACTTGCAGGGATTCCCACAGGGACCCGGAGAATAGGATGTGAATGGGAAGGGATGATTTGCAGCACGGATAATAAAAAGACATTGAAGCCGGGCTGTGATGGCGCACGCCTTTAATCCAGCACTGGGAAGGCAGAAGCAGGCAGATCTTTGAGTTCGAGGCCAGCCTGGTCTACAGAGTGAGTTCCAGGGCAGCTTGGGCTACATAGAGAAACTGTGTCTCAAACAAAACAAAACAGCAAGACAACAACAACAACAATAAAAAACAAAACACAAACAAAAAGATGCATTCTTTTTGTTCACGGATAAAGTGTTCATGGAAGTATTTTAAGAGCAAGAGGGAAGGGTGCACAGCTGAGATTAGCATGCATGTAAGAGTGGCAAGAAGATCCTGGGAACTCAGCTGACCCAGTGTCCTGCCCTGAGGCAGAAGTACAATCATCCCCATTTTATAGATGTGTCATCGGAGGCTGAGGTTTATGCATAGGTCCAAGTTTCCATGACTTATCTCAGAGAGGGGTGGATGAGGAGATAGTGAACAAATTCATGTGTGTGGCTCAATGGTCTGAATGGTAAAGGGGCTGTTCCAGGGAAAAACCAAAGGAGGCTGACTGTCAGGAAGACTGGTCCTGGGAGGCTCCCAGGCTTGGAAGCTGGAGACATAGAAGGTTGAAGCCTGCTGAACCAGCCCAACCCTAGAACCTGGGAGGGCTGACAGAGATAATGACTCAACCTGTCCGACACTGGCTTGACCTAGGGAGGTTGGGTAACCCAGCAGACGCCACAGCAGAGTAAGGATGGAATAAATGGCTGATGTTGGAGATAAGGGCATGAGGGTGTGCCAGCAGGGAGGGATCACTAGCTCCTGGCAGCTGCCTTTGGAAGGAGCACAGCTGGACTTGGGGGATGAGAAGCATTGAGGTTCCCAGACCTTCGTAGGAGGCCGAGTCTCTGATGGTTGCTTTGGGGTTAACAAGTAAATCAGAGCCCTCTCAACAGTGGGAGTGAAAGATGGCCCTGAGATAGAGGTTCTGAGCCTGCCAGAACCCTCTGCTCCCTCATCAGGTTAGAAGTTCCCACTCGGGACCTCTGGTCCAGAGATATGAGGCTGGTCTAAACAGGGCACACTATTGAACGTTTCTAGCCTGGGTTTGAATGGGACCTTCCATTAGAGACTATATTCCATGTCAATTTCTATATATTTTCAAGAAGATAGAAGAGAAAATGGGGTTATAAACTTTCTAAGAGGCAAGCACAGACCAGAACACTGCCTTAGGCCAAAAGGATCCAAAGTCAGGTAGCCAGGCCCCAGGAAGCCAGGGGAGTCTCTGAACCATCCACAGAGGACAGAGAGTGATGCTTCTGAGCAGCAGAAAGAGGGATGCTTGAGTTGGGGCCTTGTCTGAGATTTCTGAGCCTGAGCTTAGCTCTAGATGAGAGATAGGAAGGTGGGTCTTGTGTATGGTCGACGGTCCTACCTAGGGCTTCTGCAGATGGTACTCAACGGGTAAATTGCTATGGTAGCTTTCTGATGGGGACTTCTAGGCCCAGAAAAGGACTGTGACTCTGCAAATGTCATACATCTTTGTCCCAGTGTCTGAGCCAGGAGGAGAAACCAGGTTTCCCAACTCCCCAGGCAGTGGAACACAGAGGCACAGACCTGTTACATGAGATACCTTCTCATTGGCTGGAAATTTCAGTGCCCTAAAACCCAGAAGATGCATTTCCACAGAGAAGCAGGATTGTTCCCAGCTTTGTCACCTCTGAGCCATCTGGAGCCTATGTGGCTTGTTTACCTGACCTGCTTAAAGTTAGACCTGACTTCTAGAACATTCACTCAACAGCAAGAGGAGTGTCCCTACTTGACTCTTGCAATGGTCTTCGGGCTGCTGGACCAGGATAACTCTTTCCATAATCTTACATGACAGCAGATCCTCTCTATCAACAACTAGGGTTATAGACGGGGATCCGGCTAAGCCACTGGAGAGAATAGGTACCAAAGGGACAGCTTTGTCTTTTGGTAGGGAGACCTGACCTCAACACCACCAGCAGCAGAGGAAGAGCAAGTGGCTGGGCTGGGAAAGGGGAAGGTAGCAGTTTGTCCTTTCCTTGAATGGTAGAAGAGTACCCTTCCTTGGGTCCCACATGGAGGAGGCGTCCACATCCCAGAGAGATGTCCCAAGCAAATTTGAAGGTGGTGTCTCCTTCCTCAGCCCTCTCCTAGCTCCAGAAAAGTCTTTCTTGTAGCCAGAAGAAGCAACCAGGATGTAACATGGGGACATGTCATCTGGGTTAGACAACTTCCATAAAGCCAGTTGTTTACACTCCAGAGAAGCCAAGCTGTGTGTTGTCCTGGGGCCCAGATCCCCTGGTTTTGTTTTTTTTTTTCCTTTCTCTTTCTCCTTTGGGAAAAGGACAAAAAGAGTGAGTAACCCACTGTCCACCAAGGGAGGATCCTGGTAGGTCCTCACTACCTGGAGTGCAGTGGGAATATTTCAAGTGGTATCCTCAGCTCAGCACATGGCATGTAGGATGTGCTCAGTATGATGTGCTTTAGTACTATGGGAGACCTAGATGAGGACTTTCTGAGATCCTCTACAAACGCCGTTCCCCTTCCCAACTTCCCAACTGCTTGCCTTCCTACCTCCCATCAGACTCTGATTTTGGTGTCTCCCTAGAGGGGAACTACCAGTCCCAACTGTGTTGAAATCATCTGCTTCTCTCTGTCTGCCTCCTCTCTGTCCCCAGAAGATCCTGGAAGGCCAAGAAAATGTCTTGCTTATCTTTGTAGTGGGGGTGCCCTCTTCTCCCAGTGCTGTGAACTCTATACAGTTTAATAAATTTTTATAAATGAAGAGATGAATGAATGAAATGTGAAGCACTTCTGGATGGCACCACACGGCCTGGGAAAGATGGGTACTTGGGAAGAGATGTGAAATAGAAGGCCCCAACTGTTATAAAGGCTGGAGAAATGAATCCACAAGACTGAGATTCACAAGAATCCAGGAACATGGCAAGCAGTACAACATGGTAGATAAAGTTCTTTTAGGAATCTCCATTTTGAATGTTCAGGGCTGAGGGTAGATACAGGAATGTGCTCATCTTGGCAAAACCTGGTCATCTGCCAGTTTGGGGCCAAGGCAGGAAACATGGCTACTCTGGGCAAAGCAGGGAGCTGGCTTTGCAGGAACCATTTATGACTGGGGAGGCCAAAGTACATTCCTTCTCCTAGGCCGGGCAGTGGGAAGAAGGGTTATCCATCCCGCCAGGAACGTGTATGTTGACAGGATGGGACGCTCTAGGATTGTGGTTCTCAGGGGAGGCAGTTCTGGTTCTCCTTGGCTAAGCTGGAGTGGCTGAACCACCAGGGACCTCTCAGACATGAAATGAAAACTAAGGCTAGTGTCAGCAAATCCAAATACAGACTAGACAGACGGACGGGGCTCTCTCTGGAGGTGGAAAGGGGGAGAGCCCGGGGAAAAGAGTAAGGCCACTCACTGCCTTTTGGCCCAGCAGTCCAGGTGCATGTTGGGATTGTACAGACCTCTTGAGACTTTTTTTTCTCTTTTTTCCTTTCCTTTTCTTCATTTTCTTCCTTTCTTTCTTCCTTCCTTTCTTCCTTTCTTTCTTCCTTCCTTTCTTCCTTTCTTTCCTTCCTTCCTTCCTTCCTTCCTTTCTTTCTTTCTCTCTCTCTCTGTCTCTCTTTCTATCTTTCTTTCTTTCTTTCTTTCTCTCTCTCTCTCTTTCTTTCTTTCTTTCTTTCTTTCTTTCTTTCTTTCTTTCTTTCTTTCTTTGGCTTCTCTTGGATGTATGGATTTCTTTTGGGGAGCTGCCATGATTTAGCTCCACACTGCACTCTGAATCCACTTCTTATAGCTGGCTAACTTCCTTTCTCTAGCCGCTCTGGCTCCCCAAATTCCTTTGAACATTCTAAGACATTCTCAGGACCTTTGCACTTGGGTATCCTGTGAGTCTGCCTGTTCACTCCATCACTTCTCTGGGCCTGTGCTTACAGGCCCCCTCCCTGTGAGGCGCCCTAGACCACCCATTGAGCAGTAAATCCCTCCCTCCAGCACACTCCATTCTTTCTATAAGCTCTGTTTTCACTCTATATTTCATATCACAGTCAGCCACAACACGTATTTGTTTGTTTGTGTTTTACCTGTCTCTGCCTCGGAGAAGATGAGCTTTGAGAACTCAGGGCCTTTTGCTTCATGGTTAGAGCCTCAATGCCTAGATGAATGTGTTGCAAATATTTACTAGACTAGAAAAGCAATGGGTAGTTTCCCTGGAACCCTCCACTGACCAGAAGAGGATCTGAAATGGGCTCCGCCCTTACAAGCTGCATAGGGAAAAATCCCAAACCTTTGTGACTTCTGTTCCCTTACCTAAAAAAAGAGGATGTTGGACTAAATGACAAATTTAAGAGAATCTACCCAAAGAGGTAGGATGAGAGAAGGGCTTTGATGTCTGTACTTCTCTCAGAGAACACCATGCCGTCAAGTCTCAGGAACTTAATCTACTCCAAAACTGGGGCTGGGTGCCACAAGGCCAGCAACTGGAAGCTAAGAGCTGAGTTCAAGGGCGATGACTAAGAACCATGCTGGTATCAAGGGTGAGGGATGGACAGAATGAAGAACTGGGCCAGCTTCGTTTTATTTAAATCCTTGATAAGAATCAGGAAGCAGCACACAGCCCAATGACACATTAATTGACTTTGCAGATGATACTGGATCAGGAAGGCATTACATCCACCCATCTTGGTAAGAGAGAGAGGTCAGAAGAATCCAGGAAGGGTCAGGAACCAGGCCAGGAAATGACAACTGTGAACTTCAGCCATGGCCAAGAGGGAAAGGAATCTGTGCTCTCTCTGGGTGGATGAAGGATTTGCGGGGAGTCGGGAGGACCTATGTTGGGAACTTCATCTTCAGTGGATGGCTGAACTGGCGGGGCTACACTGTCTTCTGCATGTGTTTCAAATAATGCACCCATCTCAGGTTGGACAGAGCCACTTTACTCCCAGTGATGTTTAGAAGGTAGGGGCATGGGACAGGACTAGGAGACAAGACTAACACTGGGTGTGTGTGTGTGTGTGTGTGTGTGTGTGTGTGTCTTCAACGAGCCAGCACTGTGCAGATGACCTTGTTTGAACTCTGCAACAGAATATGAAAGGACTGGCAGAAACCAGCTTCAGTAAGACAAGCAACTGGTCTGGGTACGTCACCCAGTGGTAGAAGGCTTGTGTGGAATGCAAAACCTGGACTTGGTTCCCAGCACTGCAAAGTAAACAATAACCGTGTCCCTTGATTGTCACACTGTAATCAAGTGGCCAGGTTGAGATTTGGAGCTTGGATGGAGGTCACACATCCCAAAGCAGATTAAGAGTCAGAAGGGAACACAGGAGAGCCGCTGGGCTGCCAAATGACTTCCTCCTAAATTTTAGAATTGAGATCTGAATAAGAATGCCTGGAGGAAATTTTCTTCCCGGACCCCGAGATCCCATGGGCCAACTGTGGTTTAGATTCTCTTGTTGGGATGAACTGGTTTTCCAAAGGCGTTGGGAGAGCAGGCAGGCAGCAATAGACGACCACCACCGTGGGAACCTATACAGCTTGCAGCACGGTGCTAATTACTGAGTGACCCAGAGCTCTTTTGGTCTGCTATTGAGAAGATGCCAAAGGGTTTAAAGTCCCAGGACTGTTCTGGTCACTAGTCTGACACTTTGGTAGGGACAAGGAACTGATGGATCTGGGCTGATGGACCAGTAGAGCGTGCCACTCTAAGGATACAGGCCCTCGGATAAAGGCAATGCTCTCTGAGAAGGATGAGGCAACCCCACCCTCAAGAGCAAACGGCCTCTGTTTTCCTTTAGGGGGTGAGAGGTGGCGGACTTTCTGAGACTCCAGTGAAGAAGATGATGCCAAGGGCAGGCCCCTTTGCAGCTGAACAGTATTCCTCTGCATGGGCCGTGATGGCAACAAAGAGAAGTTCAAGCCATGGATGGCTGCCAGGCCTGGGCAAAGCAGGGTGAGGAAAGCCAGCCTGAAGGACTGACTGGTGACCATACTTCACGTGAAACTGTCAAGGCCCTGCGAACAATACTGGGTCAGAATGGCAGGATACTAGGGGTTCGAGTCACAGAGTGAAGAAAGAGACTGCAGAGGTAGAAGGCGAGGCCTAAGGGGAAGGCATTTTTGAGGCCTACAGAAAGGGCCTTTTCCATTTAAGGACATTTGGGACCAGACCATGTGTCCTGACCCCGAGAGAATATTCTGAGGAACTCCTGAAGGGGTGGCCAGGAAGCAGGTTAGGCAGCGTTAAAGAAGCCACTTGGTGGGTCTGATTCCCACCCAACCTGGCAGTTGAACTTTTTGTTGACACTCTCATTATTTACAGCTCCGTGGCCGTGTTCTGTTTGTTATCAGGACCGGATTGAGGTTGACAAAAAATTTCAGTCATATCTGTGTTTGCTAGTTGGAAAGAAATGGTGTGTCTACCCTAGAGTCAGGGGCTCCTGGTGGCAGGGACTGCTTCAGGTCCAGACCAGAGAGAAGCCCTGGCCATGTCTAGGGCCGTAACAGTCAGAGGCACATCAAAGACCTTATAGCTAATGGGGAGAAGCCTTATCACACGGCCTCTACCCTGTCCCACCTCTGTTCTGGCACTGAACTGTAAAGGTGACCAAACTTGAAAACAGTAGAATGAGGGGAACCTTTAAACAAAGGAAAGGTAAAGTTTTAGGAGTTGGAACACTGAGAGAAGCTAGTGAGCCCAGATGTCCTCTAGTCTCTGGGCCTGATAGATGTTGTTCTAGGGTCTGTCTGAGGGTCTCTGAACTCTTCCTTTGCTTTCTGAGATCTCTCTCAGCTCTCTATTAAGACTGAGCTTTCTGAGATTCCCCTTTTGGGAGCATATATAGAATGAGATCTTCATTTTAAAACTCCATGGCACCTTTTAGAAAGTCACGTTTCCCTGCTAGTCACGAGGGGAATGATTTCTAGTCTTTGGGACACACAGAGGTCTCTTCCTTTCCTTAGATTTACCAAGAGCACTAGGGAGTTCATCGGGGTTGGCAGAGGCAAATCACAATCCCCTCATCTATGCAGGCAAATTCCAGACTATCAAAAAGGGAACACGTAAACAAATACTAACAACTATCCAGAAGATAATGCTGCTTGCATTCACCAAAATCCACCGTGATTCCTTTTTACACACTTGTGAATATGAACACACACACACACACACACACACGTTCACCACTACTGTACAAAAACCCACTTCTAACCTCAAATTCTTAAAAAGTATCTCATTTCAGCCCAATCCCGGTTCAATCCCTGTTCACCAAGTACAATTTTTACAGGCATCAGTTTCAGTGTGCCACACACATATATGCAATATCCTCTCCTTCTCCTCTGGACACTTCAAGCCACGGCACTATTTGTCTATAGCTTTATACCCTATTACGTCCATTTTGTCCTTAAGTTTCAGGCTCAAATCTCTTCTCCACTTACAAAACCCAGTCAGGTTGGCTAGCAAGTGTGATGATATCTAGGGCAGCCTTATCTAGCTAGCTACAAAGTTTGAATCAGCGATTACACCACACTGGGTTGGTGCCAGCCAGGCAGTCTGCCATATTGCCAAGTAACCCAGTGGTTGAACCAGGTTGGGTTGAGTAATATCCACCAATGGGAAGTGAGTTTATTAATCATGCAGCGTGGTATACTGTTGAAAGCACAACTCTGAAGACCTGGTTTGGTTGGAGAAGGGACAGGTGGGGCAGGATGCTAACTATGAAGACATCCAGTGATAATATCTTCAACTCTGATAAAACTCACCTGAAAAACCACACAGACATCTGGAAGGAAACATCTAGTTCAGGAAAGAGCTGGGCTATAGGTTCAACCACTGGGACTTTTCAGCCATCTTGGACTCCTTTGGTTGAAAGGGAGGATAGCTATGTGGCTGTGTATAATGCCAGAGTTTGGAATTCTTAAGTTTCATAATGTGAAAGGAATCCAAGATGGCAGACAGTGAGCGAGAATTGTGTGGGTGCAAGAATTTAAGGTTACATAGTGCGTTCTCTTTATTCATCTCTCACTTCAAAAACATTCTTTTCTGGGGCCACAGCCCACCACCCTCTCCACCCAGCTCTGGCCTTAGCTTAGTGGTTGCTATGGCCAACCTGAAATGACATCTCAGGTTCTTGCTGAGATAGGCCTGCTATTAGTATCAAGAGCAGTTTCTGTGACTGTGGGCTGGCTCAGTGTGTATGTGTAGAATGGAGACACCGAGTCCCCACCACAATCTGGTACTGTGTTTCCATACCCCGGTGTCAGGCATCAGGCACCAACTTTTGGTGAAGCACCGCAGAGGGGCTCAGGTTGAGTTTTGTACAGGGAGGGAGGCAGGACTGAGTTTTCTAAAAACTGCTCTAGAACAAGAAAGGATTCTGAGGAGTAGAGCATAAAGGAAAAGGTAGGTACAGACAAGAAACAAAGGGCCAATATTCCCTGAAGAGCAAGGGCAGAAACGCTAGGCTAGCCAGACAAGTCAGTTAAGGGTGAGGGAGATACCTTGAAGGGCATGGGAGGCACCGTTTTCACAGGAGAGAGAAATCATGAGATGCAATGCATGGACACTACACAAACTTTCCCCGTCCTTGTGTTCTCCAATTCTCAGAAGTCCTTTCTTCCTTTATAAGTATCAAATCTTTGAGTCACTCACAAGAACCACTTTCTAAGGAGAGCCCCCTTTCTTAGACACTGACAAGCAGGAAGGACTTTGAGAAGCCTGTCCGAGTAGGATTAAAGCTGTAGAACTTGAAAACTAGACTCCCCTCTCCCCATTATCTGACCACAGAAGAGCTGCCAATCTCCCTGGTTATCTTGCCAACCCTGAAGAATCCCTGTCAAGTCTCCACCTGTCTCTTCAGGCTTCAAAAGCTTAAGCAAGAGAATTTCTCAGTGCTGTTCCAGAGGCCCTTGAGGGTCTTGTCCTAAGACCAACAGAGAGTTTGCCAACCAGGAGACTCACCTATGGAAACCATAAAGAAGGTTTTAGAAGATTCAAGTCACTGCCCTGACTCCCATGAGTTGAGTTTATCCAACCTGTTCAGCTAATTGCTCTGTTAGTCTGAGAATCCCAGAAGGGCAGACTAGAATCCTCTCAGAACCAGCAGCATTCAACACTGGATTAGAAACACCAGAACCCACACAGAATTCTGACCCAGGCCCAGGGATATCAGTTCTACTCTGAGAGTTCTCAGAGCAAGAGCATAAATCCAGGCACCACAACCTATCAAACAGACCACCATGCCCCAAACAAAACAAGACCAAAACCAAAAACACACAACAACAACAACAATAACAACAATCCCAGGCCAAACCAAAACTTTATACCATGAAAACAAGAAATACGAGATGTAAAGGCAGGCTGATTGTCAGCAAACACAATATATTTACTGTATTGGCATTTGCTCACAGGGCAAATGGTACAACATTACACCGTTTCAATATTTGTTTTTAAAAATGCTGTTTTCATTAACTATATTATATTGGCATAACAATGTGACAAGGAGTAAATGAAATGTTGGTGAAGAATCTCACCTTTTCACAATATCAAGCATTTTTTTAACCTTAGTATAAGGTACTATAAATCCAAGAAATAAAAACATCCACAAAATATATTACATCTGGTTTGTCTTTTTCTAAGTACTCAACTGTATACAAAAGTCTTTCAAAAAATATCATTCCCCATAGGTTTTCCTGTTTAAAACCTGATTTTTTTTCTCTCAGTTCACATAAGTTAGAGTGCATTTTCTTTTGTTGTTTTTAACATGCAGACATATAAAAAAATCGGGATAGCACAACCTTTTGGCAACAAAGTTAATTTTCTCTTAGTTTAGCTTAAATGTCTGAGAACAGTTTTATTAAAACAAAGGAAAAGTCAGAGTTATCATGCAGTGACATGCATATTTCAGGAGGAGGAAGAAAAAAATATTAAAGGATATCTGACTCCTCCTTCCAGCTTTGAACTGACCAAAATTTTTGTGTTTTTTTTTTAAATAATCATCACATTATAAAAAGTATTCAGCAAAATACTGTCTCTGCAAAGAAAGATTTTACCCTTCAGCTGAAAAAATATGGGCCCTCCTGGCAAACTTCTCCTTCTACAAAAAGCCCGAGTACCTGGAAATTCACAACCCCTACTCTTCCAGTTTTTCCTCTCTGGTCGCTACAGTCCTTTTAGTATTATTTATCCACCACCAAAAGACGGTGCTTTTTTTTTTTAATTAAAAAAAAAAAGTGGGAAACGCATAAAGTGACTTTAAAAACAGACATTCTGTAAACTCCAGACCTCTGTCGCTTCTCTCTGGGCAGCTCATTGGCCACAGGAGAAATGACGCGAATAGGAAACAGTATACATTCAGTCAAGACTGTGGAGGAAGCTGTGTCAGAGAGAGCACCCTTCTCTAGGTCTCCACTTCCAAAGGGCCACCCTGTGTGAGGAAGGGCTGGGCCAGACAGCTGGGGTAGAGGTGCTCCTGAGAAGAGGTGAGGTAGGGCAGGGAAAAGGTGTGATGGGGCATGAAACAGATGTGCCTCATTCAGCAACACAGATTAATGCAAAAATCCCCATCTATTTTTGAGGACAATTTGAACAGAATGTGTATGCATATATACACGTGTGCACGTAGAGTCACACACATACACAGGTAGATATAATCTCCTCAGTTAACATTTTCATAAAAATAAATTGTTTAAAGCTGTATATGCCTACAAATTAATTCTCTTTATTCCAGCGCACTGCGCTGGATAACCAAATGCCTTAGATTTGATTTTGCCAGGAATACAGAGCATGTGTTATGTAAACATATGTGTATAAAGAAACACACACATCTACATACACACACCCCAACATCCTCATATACATACATTTCACTTCTATCTGTTGTGTTGGCGATCACAGAGGGCAAATGAACAGAGCCAGCTTTCCCAGGAATGGGAGAATGAGAAATAGGTATATGACAGAGACAAACAGCTGGGTGGTTGATTGAGGCCTGCCTTTCTGGGTAAAGATCTTGAGAGACCTAGTGAGAACCTGAGAGGAAAAAGGAGATGATAGGAGGGAAAGGCAAAGGGCAAGCTCAAGAACACAGATTTTGAAAAGTGGGGGGGCTGAGCAAATGGTATTTTTAAAAGGCAGGCTCAGGAGATGGTGGCTCTTTCTCCCCAAAGATCAAACTGCCCTGAGGCCTAAGAGGGAAGCGCTCGGAAAGGGAGGGGGCTCTGAGGGGGCCAAACCCGAGGCGGCGGCAGCAGTACCGCAGCAGCTGCGTCCGAGGCATTTCTGTAAGAAACATTATTACGGAGCAGATGGAAGACCATCTCCTCCGGCCACATGCAGGTCCCCAGCCTGGGACATCTCCCAACGCCTTGGGGACCCTATGTGAAGAAGAGTTTGGGGGTAGACACAGCCCAGTTCAGCTCAAGAGTCTCACACACGCGTGCGCGCGCACACACACATACACACACGCACACTCACACATACAGGCGAGCACGCACACACTCGCGCGCATCACCGCACGCAAACGCGCGTGCGTGCGGCGGGCAGCAAGCTCTGCGCTTTGGTGCGCTCCTTACCCCCTCCCCCTCTCGGGTGTTCGAGGGGGAACACAAGGAAACACTGGAGGGGGAAACAGTGAGGTGCTTGGGTCTGGCGAGGGTTGGATGGGCCCCGCCTTCAGTCCCCCGCAGGTCCTTGGCGCGGCCCAGCGGCCCCTGGATCAAGGCGATCCTAACTGAACAAAGCGGGCTAGACGCCACCTTTCCGCCCCCACGCCTTGGCAAGAGGTGGGGGGCAGCAAGGAGAAAGTGCCTCCAGCCCTATCCCCCAACCATCGGCCGGTGTGAAAGGGTGGGAGTGGGGGGGCATCCAAGGGGAGGCAAGGGGGCCGCACGTCCAGGGCGAGACCAGGGCGCGGCCCCTGCGCCTCAGTGGTTGGCTTTCCCCGCTGCTTTCAGGCGACCAGCCAGGAGGCACTGGAAGGGAAAAGAGGGGATCTGGGTGCCCGAGCCTCAGGCGCAAGTGGTGACCACAGGGGCCAAGGACACGGTGGGCGCCGAGGATGCAGAGGGCGCACCCCCTTTCTCCGACTTCTTCTCCTTTTGCTTGAGGTGGATCTTGGCGTGGCGCTTGCGCTCGTCGCTGCGCGCAAACTTGCGCCCACAGAACTCGCACGCGAAGGGCTTCTCCCCGGTGTGCGTGCGGATGTGAGTGGTGAGGTGGTCGCTGCGGCTGAAGCTCCGCATGCAGATCCGACACTGAAAGGGCTTGTGGCCCGTGTGGATGCGCAGGTGCCGGGTCAGCTCGTCCGAGCGGCTGAAGCGGCGGTCACAGCCCTCTGCGGGGCACGCGTGGGGCCGCTCGTGGAGCGGGGTCTTGCTAGGCCGATTGGGGTACTTGCGGGGCCGGATGGGCTTGAGAGTGAGTGGCGGCTGGGGCAGGCTGCCGAAGCCCGGATGGATCTGCTTGTCTTTGAAGGCCTTGATGGTCTCCAGAGGAGTAATAGGGGGTGGGTTGACCCGGATGGGGTCCATGCCCTGGAAGGGCTTGTGTTCCGGAATAGAGCCCATGTCGTTGGGGTGGTGGTACAGGTTGTAGTCAGGAATCATAGGGAAAAGATTGCTGTCCAAGGCCGGCTTGGCCGATTGGTAATCCTGGGGAGAATAGGCGAGCCCAGGGTTACCCTGGGGGTCGTGGAAAGACACGGGCTCCGAATAGAGATCACCGCAGTTGGAATAGGGGGGCAGTGCCGGATACATGGCCTCCACGTCGCCCTGCGGAGGTTGCACCATGCTAGCCGTGGACGTCTGCGTACTGAGCGCCCCTGAGGCCGGGGGCACCCCCAAGATGCCGGCGCTCATGAGGCTAATGATGTTGTCCTGGCACCAGTTGGAAGGAGAGTCGAAAGCGAACTTTCCCAAGTAGGTCACGGTCTTGTTGCCGGGGGCTGGCTGGAAAGAGCCCGAATAAGAGAGTTCCGGATTGGGCTTCTCGTTGGTCAGACCGATGTCCATCACATTCTCTGCGGAGAGCGGGGGAGAGAGGGGAGGGGTGAGTGAAGCCGAGCCGGCTCCGGGCTACGGCGCCCCGGTCCTTGCCTAGGAGTAGAGGGTGCGGCCGGCTGGAGTGCGCAGCGCGTGGGGTAAGAGGAACGCTGAGCCCGGCGCAAAGCGGGCGGTGCCGCGCTCCTCGGCGCAACCTGGATACAGCAAAATACTACGGATCGGGGTGTGGAGTGGCTCCGGCACACACACCGCACACGCCGCGCATACACTCACGTACCACACACACACACGCACGCGCGCGCGAGAGCATTGTTGTTCTTCCCGAGGTGGGGCGGACAGGTAGCTGCAGCTACAGGTAGTTTCAGACCCGAAGCGCGCCCGGCTCTCGCTCTCCAGCACACACAACTCGGCCTCTTGCCCCGGCCCTGTCTACTCCAAGACGCCGCGCCTTCATGCCCCAAGCGATGTCCCCCTACGGGCGCTGAGCCCGGGTGGCCGACCCAGAGCGCTTCGGTGCTTTTGTCCTCGGAGCGCAGAAGGGTGCCGCCCGTAAAGGGAGCCTCTCCCGGCCCCCGTCTCCTCCCGGCCTGAAGGAGCTTTCCGGCTCGTGCTGGAGGGGAAAAGCCTAGACCCCGCTAAGAGTGGAGAGCGGCAGAAAACCGGCCGGTGTCTCCACGGCGGGAGCAGCTGCCTTTCCCAAGCTCCCGGGTCCCAGGATCGCCCCCGGTGGCAAACCCCTTCCCCCGCCCCGTGGGTGAGCCCCCTCCCTCTCCCCACCGTCCCCACACCCCCAATGGCTTTGCTGAACGCCCGGAAAGGCAGCGTCGCAGTACCTCTCCCACCGCGGGGACTCCACGCCGCACATGGCTCCATCCCGGGTGGGAGGCTGAGGGAGTAAGGGGGGGAGAGCGCGGGTGAAAAAGACGCTGGGCTCCTCCCGAGAAAGGGGGCTACAGCACCACGCCTTGTGCACAGCCCAGCGATCGGGCCCCCTGCATGGAGAGGGAGAACCCCAGAGCTGCTCGCACCTACCTACCTCCCTCCGGTCGGCGGCTGCCCCCACCCGGGAGAACCAAAGCCTCAACCGTGGCGTCGCCAACCAAGCCTTCCCGATCTCGGAGGGCGGGAGGAGTGGGTGGGAAAAGCAACTCGCCCCCCGGAAAATTCCCAGCGCGCCCCCCATCTTTCCATCCGTCTCTCCAGTCATCCATTTCTGCATCCATCGATCTATGTATCCATCGCTAGCTCGCTCCCTCCTCCTCTTCCTCCCCCTTTTCCTTCCTTGCTGCCTCGCCGCCTCACCGCCACCCTTACCTGTAGCCATCTGATTGTAATGGGCTACCGAGTCGCTGCTGCCGGAGAAGAGGTTGAGCGCGCTGGGGATCTCCTCGGGGTACAGATTGTCAGGCAATTGGTTTAGCAAACTGCTCATGGTCACCGGCAGCTTCTCGGCGAGTTTGCCGGTCATAGCAGTCCCGAGCTACCGCCGCCACCGCCGCCGCCGCCACCGCCGCCGCCTGTTCCTAACGCAGCTTCCAGGCTAGCGGCATCCGAGAGGCGATCCGTGGTGCAGGGGAAAAGCATGCGAGAGGGAAAGTTCGGGGGGGAGGGGGTAGGGAAGAGGGGAAGGGGTGGGCCAGGGGAGGGGATCTATTCTTTTTTGGGGGGAGTGGGAGAGGGGCAAAGTGGGTAATCCTCTTGGGTGCTTCAGCTGGTGCGGTGCGACGCTGGGTCGTGGGGGTGGGGTGGGGCGTGTGCGGGGAGTGGGCTGGGGGCTGGGCTGGGGGGGGAAATCTAGGCTCCAGGGGGTCAGACGCGGCTTCAGTATTGATCTCACAAACAGACACGCGCCCGCCGACCCCCCCCCCCCCCCCGATCTGCCACAGCCGCCGCCGCCGCCGCCGCTGCTGCCGCCGCCACCTCCTCAGCCGCTGCTGTTGCCGCTGCTACCACCACCACCAGCCCCGCCGCTTCCTAGCTAGCTCACTGCTGCCCAAAAGCTCCCAGCCAGGGAACTCCACCAGTCTATTTATCTGAGCCCCGGGAAAGCTCCGTGACGTAGCTGCCCATATATGGACAGACAAAGCCCAGCCGAAGGGGCGCGACGTCACAATGGAAGCTCCTCACAATGGAACATTAGAAAGCAGGAAGCGGGCCGCAGCCAACGTGCAGCGCCCGCACCGCTCGCCGTTCTTAAAAAAAAAAAAAAAAAAGAAAAAAGAAAAAAAAAAAGAAAAAAAAAGAAAAAGAGAAAAGAAAAAGAAAAAAAGAAAAGAAAAAGAAAAAAGTCAATTAGAAGACTAGAAAGAAGGAAAGCGAGAGGAGAAAGGAAGGAGGGACGAAGCCCAATGCAAAGCGCGCGGTGCGCAGTGCACAGTCGAAAATCCAGTAATCAAACACGTAGGTTTTTATTTGAGGTCTGCATTAGAGACAACATTTAGGGGGTGGAGGGGGTGGAGTTGTTTGCAACTGGCCTCCAGCACTCCCAGCTGGAAGAAAGAGTTCAATACACTAGGCGACAGGCCCCTTAGCAGTCTGGGAATTGTTGGGGAGGGGGGAGGTGACTGCTTTAACCCAGGTTCGTCCACTCCAACCCTACCCTTCCTTCAGCATCCTACCCTGGACTGGACTCAGGTGGAGAGAGGGTATATTTCCTTGTGGGGAAGGGGTCCCAATGTCTCAGGGCCATAGTACCTAGAACTCTCTTGCCTACATCATTCTGATTCACCGCCCACAGCCCTGGCCCCTCCCTTGGCTCCTGACCCCGCGCTGACTCCCAGCTTTGCGCAAAAGTGGCCCAGGAATGAGTAGCCGGCGAGCTGGTGGCGCAGGGAGCAGAAGCCCCACACTTTTGGGGGCGAGGTCAAGAGATTTTGGTGGAGAAGAGGAAAGAGTGAAGTTTAGGGCATAGAATACACGTGCACCAAATAATTCCCAGATAAACTCCCTAACGGTTCTCAAGCAAACCCCTTTGGCCACAGGATGGCAGGAGGGCCCAGCAGGCCCGGGCACAGTCGCTGTTGACTGCAGCCCGCTAAGGGCTTGCGGCTGAATTACAGCAGGAGGATGCGAAACCCACGGTTTCTAAGCCGCCACGGCGGTCTCCCATAGTCTCTCCCCTCCTCGTCTCCCAAAGGGCTATCCTCTTTGCTGCCTGAGGGTGCCTGCAGTCAAGGGCGGCCCCTGTGCCGACCCGGGGTGCTGTCATCTCCTCGAGCGACAGCGGATCCCGGGGGTGGGTGATGTGTTCCCCGAGGCCTGCTCCTGAAGCGCGCAGCCGGGCTGAGAGCTAGGGGGAGGAGAGGGAGGGAGCATGGAGGCGCGACCCCAAATCACACCGGCTTGGCGGGGGAGGATTCCCTCCTCAGTGGCCGCGTGGGCGCGGTGAATCCCGCGTCCCCCCGCTGGAGAGTCGGGGTTGAGGGAACTTGCATCTCTCAGGGGGAGGGGGAGTGTTGACAAGGAGGAAGAGAGGATCCCCGGGCCTCACGCCGTGGGAGGTCCATGCGGGGCCAGGGACGTGTGGGAGGAACTCCCGAGCTGCGCATTGTGATGGGGGTGGATGACAACCTCACTCCCTCTCTCCTCCCCTCAGTTTGGTAGAGAACAGAGGGTTGGGAAGGGCCCAGACTCCCCCGGATCTTCTCTACCTCTTAGGGAAGGAGGGATTCCCGCCGCCCGTGAGCCCCCACTCTGCCACCCCCGCCGCCTCTCCCTCCAGGCTACCCATTCCTGTGCTCCAGAGGCACTGCGCCCCCGGGTTCTCCTCCGCCCGCGCGGCGCGGGGAGACTGCGCGCTGCAGCGGTCCCGGGCTTCGGCCGGAATCAGGGCATGCAGCGCTTCCCGCCCCCGGCTCCATCCCTGGAGGGGGGAGCGGCCGGTCAGGGGCGTGGGCGGCGGTGTGAGCCTGGCTGGGTGCGGGAGGGGCCTCCGCGGCTGCAGGGAGGGTCGTGGGGCAGCGGGCCAAGCCGGGAAGAGCCATACAAGGAGCGGATCCGGTGACGCGCCGGCCGCGCCCCTTCTCCTGCTCTATTTGGCTGCAGATTCCGGTCCCCGGATTTGCATATTTTGGCATCCAGTGGAAAAGGGAAGAAGAACGGAACCCGCAGCCTTTAAAGGAACCGCACAGACTGTAGCGTCACCTAGGGAGGCGGTCTGGGGGGGGGGGGCGTGAAAAATTAGCCTGGAGCTCTGGCCTCTGGCTGGACAGCCAGGCAATTGGGGCGAGACAGGACGCCCAGGGTACCCGCAAAGCTTTAGGCGCGCCTCTGTAGCGCTTCCTGCTGCGCGTGAGAAGGGAGGCTGCCAGGCTGCGGTGGGAGGGCCGGGGTGGCTTGGTGGGTTCCCTGGCCTCTGCCTGGACCTACGGAGAGATTCTCAACCCTGGAACAAGCGGCAGGTCTAAGATTGACTGCAGTGCCCATGTCTCCCCGCGGGAGGCAGAGATCAGCCCAAGGGGGTGCTGGGAAGGAAGTGGAAGGCCTTCTGTGGCCCAGCTGCACTAGCAAGGACTCCAGATTTCACCCACTTCCCACCTGTTGGGCTCTCTCCATAGGAAGAGCTGGGAGCCCTCCCTGTACCTTTTCCGTAGAGGCCTGTGGTGGAAGCATTTGGGATTCTCAAAGGCTTTCTGGTTTTCCAGCGTCAGCTAATGCTCCTCCAAGGATGACCCAGAACACATTCAAAGCTAGTTTGTTGCATCTAAGAGGGAAAGCATGTAGCTGGCCCGCTGGCTTGCACCAGGACCTTGTTGCCTACTAGGCAACATTGGAAAGGCTGTCAGTTGCCTTACTACTAGTTCTTCGAATGGAAAGGAAGCTTTCAGTTCACTTAAAGTATTTACCCGTTCTTCTTTGTGACAGGGCATACTACTGAGCTTCTTATCTGTTGAGTGAGGTAACAGTACTGACCTCATAGGAAGAATGAAGTCAGAGAATTTTCACGGAGTACTTATACCAGACCTCTAGCAAGCACTCAGTAAACAGCAATTACTATTAAACTCTGTTCTCCCCAATCCTGCTGCATGATGGACACACTCCTTGTGTGTCTCAGAGATGCATTGAGACAGCGCAGTTAGTATAAAGTGCCCAATGGGGGAAGCCATCCCTTCCACTTTGTCGTGGACAAGAAATACTATTCACTTACAGGGGATAGGAAGTTACTGTGTGGGTGCCTGGTAGCTGTGCCAATCTAGGAATGCTTAAGGAACAGTCCTCTTTCTGCAGGAGTGAAGACCCGGATGCAGCCGTCTACCGCTAGTGGTGGTGCTAGGCCTGGATCATTCTGTAACACCCTGGAATGCTTTAAAAACACCAACAAAAAAGTATGGCTCCTAGGAGAGGGTGGAAGGTTTGGGGGCCCTTTCTTTGCCATGAAAGGAGCTTGCATGCATAGGCCCTTAATGACTTCTTTCTATTCAGCTTGTAGTGCTAACAGATGCCCTCCGTCACCCTGGATGATGATGGTAGGTGGAAGCTATGGTTCTGTGCCCAGGAATTTGGAGCAGCGCGGGGTGTTTGCAGTGGTGGTTTGGTAGATTGCTATAGTTCCCTGGTTGTCAGGGGTGGAATTCAGCATAGAAAAGTTTTTCCCCCTTCCTCACTGGCCCTCCCTCCCTGTGTATTTCCTTTCTCCCTCCTGGAGAGGGGCTGAGGGTGTTTCAGGTTTATTGGCGGGCTCCAGAGAGATTGCCAAGAACCTAATTACCTGAACCCTAAGCCCTAAAGTTGTTGGGGAGCGAGTAGGCACTGGTTCAGGGCATCCTCCCCTGGAGCTGGTGAAAGGCAGACAGGCCATCTCTGTGTAAAAGAGCAGAGGCTGCTGTCTCCCATGGAGGGGGAATGGGTGTCTTCGTTTTGGCGAGGATAAAGAAGATGTGGTCCCGGAATTCCACTGCAGAAACAGACACAATTCTGTCTTGGTCCTTTGTTCCAGGCATCTCTGGACTTTAGCTCTCCTTTTTATTAACCAGTCTTCTATCTTCCAAGAGTTCCTCCTTTCCCTCATTAAAATTAATTCAACCTGGGATGTTAGCCATCTTAATGCTTTACTGGTCTTAGAAGGCATTTGCATTTACATTTATTTGTTTTTATGTGTATGGGTGTTTTGCCTCTGTGTGTGTGTGTGTGTGTGTGTGTGTGTGTGTGTGTGTGTGTGTGTATACAGAGGCCATAAAAGAGTCCATCAGGTCCCCTAGGACTGGAGTTAACAGTTTTGAGTTTCCCTGTGGGAACTGGAAATCAAACTCTGGTCCTCTGGAAGAGCAGCCAGTTCCCTTAACTGCTTAGCCATTGTTGTTCCAGGCACAAGGGAATTTGCATTTTAAATAAAAATGCTTAGGACTGGTGCTATAGAGTGGGGATGTGCTCAGTGGTTAGAGTACTTGTGTCAGCTGAGCAAAGCTCTGGGTTCCAAGCCTTCCAGACCTCTTTTTTGGTGTGTATATTGTATGTATGTGTCCGTGTTCATGTGCATACTCATGTATGTGTGTGTGTGTGTGTGTGTGTCCCTCAATTGCTCTCCACCTTATTCTTTTTGAGAAAGAGTCTCATTAAAGCTGGATTTTACTGATAGGACAAGATTAGCTGAACAGTGAGCCCCAGGGATCCTTCTGTCTCTCCGTGTCCACATTACAACTGTGTGCACTATTTATATGGCTGCTGGAGATCTGAACTCAGGTCTCTATACTTGAGTATCACACAGTTTTCTGTCTGAGCCATTTCCCTACTTCTCTCTCCCCTCTCAGACAGGGGTCTTGATTACCCCTTGAAGTTAGCTGAGAGTGCCTTACATGCCTCTATCTCCCAAGTGCTGGGATTATTGTGAGCCTTCACAAGTGGTTCTACCTAGCAATTTGGAGAAAAAAAAACCTTAACAATAGAACCTGAAGATACTAAGTACAGTACTCAGAATGTCACCTGGAATATGGAGGTACTCACTAATGCTGCTAGAATGGAAATCCAGGCCCAGTGATGAGAAATGGGAGTTTGCTGTTGCTCAAGTCACACCAAGGATGTGTGTAGAGCTAGCTGCCCTGGTGGCATCGTTCTTGAGTGCCAGTTATCTTGAGGGACTTCAGGTGCTTTCCACTTTTGGGTGCCACTCAGGAGGGTCACTGGAGTCCTACTGCTCGTTAGTGAAATCTCTAGAAGTCATTGCCTTTGGTAATGACATCCAGTTTAGAGGAGAGGCTAGGTAAAAATTTCCTGGAAGCTTGAAGAAGGAAAGTATTGGCTTCCTATAGGGTTTGTGAGCTTCATGGGGATCTTGATGCTGGTTCTTCTGGTTGATTATAGTCCCAGAAGGTTGGGCCGCTGATATATGATGCCTGCTTTGGCTGGCCAGGCCTTGTATATATACTCTGTTTTCCTTACTTTTTTTTTTTAGATTTGTATTTTTTATGTGTATATTGTTTTGCGTGTGTGTGTGTGTGTGTGTGTGTGTGTGTGTGTGTGTATGTTTGTGCACGTGCACGCATGTGCAGACACACACACACTTGGTGTCCATGGAAGTCAGAAAAGGGCATCAGATTCCCTGGAACTAGAATTACAGATAGTTGTTAGTCCCTATGTGAGTGCTGGGAAGGAAACCAGTCCTCTGTGAGAGTTATAAGTGTTCTTATCCACTAAGCCATTTCTCCAGCTCTCATTCTCTTTACAACAGCCAAGTGAGGAAGATCTTTGGACTGTCTTCCTCAGTTCTTACTATCAAGATCTATATGGCTGGGAAAATCTTATTAGCTTCCTGGAAGTTAATTGGTTTCAACATGGCTGATCTATTTGAACTTACCCCCCATGTGACTCCAAAAAGAATGCTTTTGACTCTAGCTGGTGTCTCTTTTGTGATTGTAACGAAGGGAAGAAATGAGGTGGTTGGTGTGGGTAGGATGGATGGCGATACAGGCAGTTGTGAGCCACCACATGGGTGCTGATAACAGAATAGGCCCTCCAAAAGAGCAGTCAGCACTATTTATTAACCAAGGAGGTGTCTCTCCATCTCTTCCATCTTTATTTTCTGAAGACAAGGTCTCTCACTGAACCTGAAAACTTGGGGGAGAAAGCAGTGTGGAATAGAAAGGAGGCTTGACTGTGGTATCCCAGCATCCTTTGGACCAAACATGAAAGAGCCTGGGGTGGGGGGTTAGGGGGGGGGGGGGGCACTTTTCAGGAGTTCTGCCAGGACCTATTAGTAGGCATGAGAGACTGTGTTACTCTGAGCTCAAGTCCTACTTTCTAAAGCTGTTTCAATGGCCATGGGATCCTCTCCAAGGATAATCACATAATTCACTTTTATGTATTTTTAAATTTTGTATTTGGTGTGTGCATGTGTCTGTGTGTGTACATTGGGTGTGTGTGTGGGAGGTTGACTTGAAGTGTCTTTCCTCAATTGCTCCCTACCTTTATTTTTTTAAAAAGATCTCTCTCTCTCTCTCTTTGTGTGTGTGTGTGTGTGTGTGTGTGTGCGCGCGCGCGCGCACGTGCATCTGTGTGAGTTTGTATGCACTTTGCTCCTGCAGCTATCCTTGGAAATCAGATTCCTTGGAATGGGAACTCCAGGTGACTCTACCATGTGGATACTGGGAAACAATTCCAGGCCCTCTGCTGAGCCCCATCCAGTCCATTCACTTCTGGAGTTTCTCTGCAGCTCATTGCTTCGGCTGGGCTGGCCAATGGGTTCCAGGAACCTGCCTGTCTCTACACCCTTTCTCTACAGCTGTAGTTACAGGTGCATGCTTGGCTAGGCCCAGCTTTTTTATGTAGCTCTAGGGATCTGAACTCAGATGCTCTCGATTGCCTGGCAGGTACTTTATCAACTGAACCACTTCCCCAGCCAGACATAGTTTTCTTTTAAAATCTATTGGTCTTAAATCAAATGTACTTCTAATCATGTAGAAACGGGATATTTGGGATTACACTTTAGGTAATTTCAGGGTGTCTGATAACCAAAGAGAAAATGTTTTGCTCCAGAGGACCACTTGCTGGGAGCGTGGGAGTAGCCACTAAATCCCCAAGGTGGTTTATCCTAGAGATGCTCCCCGGGCCAAAGTGAGTGAGTCCCTAGAACTCATTTGTTGTCATGGGTAACCCAGAGGCTGAGCATTCAGGACAGAGCTGGGGCAGGGAGGGAAGAGAAGTATTAACTGGCAGAACTGAGAAAAGTGTACCTTGTAGGTAAATGTCAAACACTAGCCCTGGCCTGGCAATCATGAGCTCTGATTTTCTGGATAAACTACCTGTCTATGACTTTGATCAGACGTATTAATGGGCTTCAAGAGAGTTGGACAAACCTCCTTTTCTGCTAATTTCAGCTCCAAGTTTTGTCGATTCATGGGTTTCTGAATGAATTTCTAATGTTGGGGGCTAGGAAGGGGAGAGGGAAAGAGAATTAATGAACCGGGTCCCCTTTCTCAGCTCTCTGGGTTTCTGACTATCTTAGGCAAGTGTGGGAGGAATGTATTGAAGTTCCTAGTCACAGTTAAAGTTTCTAGAAGGAGGGGCCCAGTTCCTGGGGCAAGGGTGGGGTGTGTGTATGGGGTGTGTGTGTGGTGGGGGGAGTGAGTGGGTCAGGGGATGAGGGCTTGTAATAGGAACTTTGCTGTCTTAGTTTAGGGGCTCATAGAAGGTAAATGGAGTCATGTGCTCTAAGGGCCTGTCTCTCCCCTGGGACCCACTGTGGGATAACCCCTTTCTCAGTTAGGAGGGATGGTGTCTCTGCAGAAAGGACTCTCAGGGGATGGTGCTTTTTGGAAAGAGGAACTTCATGATTCGAAATGAAGCAGAAAAGGTGTGAGTGTGTGTGTGTGGGGGGGAGGGGCAGGGGCCGTAGAGAAGGCAGTTGGGGAGAAAAGTGAGGAGGAGACAGAAAATGGGAGGGACCATGGGTAAATTCTTATCTCCGTGGTTGGCAGTACACCTGCTTTTACGCAACAGGCTTTATTCATAAGGCAGGCGCTGATTTTTTCCCTTCACCCTCAGAAGAAAAACTCTAGGTTTTAGAGAGGGTTGCAGGCTTTTAGCTCTGGTCTCAGCCTCAGGCCCAAACTGTTGTTAACCCTTTCGTCTCTTCTGTCCCAAAGAGGATTGGAAAGCACATCTTTGGCTTATGCACCCAGTCAAGCAGGATTCAGAGAAGCAGTTAATGACTCTCTCAGAACTGTAGCTCTTGGTGGCATTAGTGCCTTATTGGTGAGCAGCTCAGTGAGTTTAATGCCTTTGTAGGGGCTGGTGATCACCAAGGAAATACGTCTTTGGGAGCAGAGGGCTTGAGGCAGGGTCTCACTGTGTAGCTCAAGTTAGACTTGAACTTTTAATCCTCCTGCCTCAGCCTACTGAGCTGATGATTAGAAGTGGGAGCTCACAATTGCCTGTAACTCCAACCCCCCTCCTGCCCACACCAACTACCTCTTCAGAGACTCCATAAATCCTCGTTCAAGATGGAATATGCTAAATACTCCAACAGTCCTAATTTTGAAAGGGGGGGGGTAATTACCAGTGTGAAACCAGGGAAGGAGGAGTATGGGGGGGTCACCCAGAAACAGTACAACAGGGAACCACTATGGGTCCCAGGTTGGGGGCAGGGGTGGGGTGGGGTGGGGTAGGAGTCATTGGACACAATCTCAAGAGGTAATAACCCCGTTAATTGAGAGGTAATGATCCTTGGCATTTTCATCTTCAAAGCTAGGAACAAACTGTAATTAATGCTCCCACCACCCGGGGGCAGGGTGGGGTGTAGGGAACCTTGAGCTAGTGCTACTCAGGGAAACTGAGGCATTGGTGGAAAGTCCTTAGGAAAGAGGAATGGAGCCCAGCATATGCTAGGATCTTCGGGGAGCTTGGAACACATCAGAGCATTGCCCTCTCCAAAACCTTGGCAGCCTGGAGAGAGTTGGGGAGAAGCCAAGGTCGTGTGTAGGGTGGGAGAAGCGGAAGACCTACTCAGGCCTCGCCACAGGTGGTAGCAGGGTAACTGGGTTTGCGGGTGGCTGAGCTTCAGGAGCTTTGGCTCAGGCTGTGCCTAGTTTCCCAAAGCGCGGCCTGGGATGCTCCAGGAGTGGACCTTTCAGTCCCCAGAGCGTGCTGCCGCCTCTGCAGAGCGCAGAGGGAGAGGACGTGGAAGTCCTTCGCTCCCAGATGCAGGCGGGCTCCCCGCACATTCAGGGTGACTCATCCGGCGACTCCGAAATGCCTCCCGGTTTCTTCATCTCAGTCTGGCTACCCCAAGCCCGGAGGGAGTTTTTCATTAGCATGATTATCCTGCTGTTGTTAAAAGCTGGTAAATCTCACCCAGAGACCGAGGCCGGGAGCAGCCTCTGAACTGCAGTCCGAGCTCATAGGTCCCCAGCTGAGGGCCAGCGGCGCCACTCAACGTCTCCTGTCACCAGTTCAAACCCAGATGTCCGGGTACCTGGGGCAAGGCTTTGTGCGGTCTCAGGGACGCCATCTCCCCACTCCCCCACCCTCCCAAGTGCTCATCCCCAGGGCGTACAGCCAAGGTACTGTTCTACCGGATAGCACCCTCCGCAGGACAAGGAGGGTGGGTTTTCATAGCTTTATGCCTCAGTCTTCTTGGCGGGAATGTTGTGGGGATGCCTTCCTTGTCCACACTCTTCCCTACTCCCGCTCCCCTCATTTGTAATCCCTTGATAAATGTGCCCCTTCAACACGTGCTCCACAAGGGCAGACGGGTAACTTCTGATTTTGTGTAGATTCCCATTGCATCCCTATTTCTTCCTGGCCCCAACACCATCCCCATCCACTTGACAGGAGAATCTGGTGTCTAGTAGGACTTTGCCTTTTTCTCTTCCTTCCTTCCTTCCTTCCTTCCTTCCTTCCTTCCTTCCTTTCTTTTTTTTTTTTTAACAAGTCTTCAGGGGGTTGTGTACCCATGGCACCATCACACACTGGGCTAAGGCACTGGGGAAAGGAGATCAGGTCTCTGCAGTGGGGAAAGTCAGGTCCCGAGGCTTCAGGATGGGCAGAGAGAGTAAACAAATACAGGTGATCTGGTGGTAAGGAGTATGGGTAAAAATAAATTAGGAAGAGAGGGTGATGAGTAATGAGGCCTATCTTGGTTAGTTACTCTTTGGTCCTTGCATTCGGAGGTATGGGTTGGTCTGCTGGCTTACCTATCAAAGTACTGATCTCCAATATATGGGTCAGAGTCTTAGTCCAGTTGTGTCTTGGCTTACTAGATGCTCTGAAAATTTCCATGTTATTATTTATTTACTTATTTACTTAATCTCACCAGGGGCTGTGGGATGGCTCATCAGGTGGGATGCCAGCTGCTCAGCCCGACAACCTGAGTTTGGTCCTGAAGGAACCGACACTGAAAGTTGCCTATGGTTGTCGTACCGTGTGCATCCCTATGGGAATGCACACACAATTAAAAAAAAAAAATCACATGGAAGTACATTAGGGACAGTCAGATCCTGAAAGCAATCGCGACTTGGCCCCTCTTCCTCTGGAGTAGCTTGCTTTACAGTAGCTTTCTTGCTTTACCCCAGTGTTGTGAGGACAGGGTCACTTTCATAGTCTTTCTTAGGCTGGATGGGGAGGGTATAATGGGGTAGCAGGTCACTGGTGATAGTGGCTTTGGGTGCCTGAGTCCCCAAATCTCAGGATCACACTTCCCTCTTGCACAAACTGTGTTTTTTTGGGGGGGGGAGGGAGAGGAAGGTGGAGAAGTTTCTTCTAGACCCCAAATGAAAGAAAAAGTGGTCATGATGGAAACTCAAAGACATTCTTCCCCATTGCCTTACTTCCCTCCCGTGGTCACACTTCCGGTTGCCACCACAGGGTATTTTAGGCTCAAAAACAAAGCATCAGATCTATTTGAGCAACTTTTGTTCCATCGGAGTAGAAGCCGAGGGGGCCTGTGGCCGCCCTGGGCTAGGCCACTTCCCCGGGGAACTGACGCGTTTCCCCTCCTCTGCCAAGGTTCAATTTAGCAACTTTGTCTGGCCAATTTTGGCTTCTCCTTTCCCTGGCTGGGCAGTACATAGGCAAGAGGCCAGAGGTAGGGCTGCTAGAAGGATGGGCATGTGTCTGGATGCCTTCCTCGTGAACTTTAAGGGAAGGCTTGCTTCCTTTCTGCCAGCACCTCCCTGCCCCTTCCTTCCCCCGTCACACACAAGAAACCTCCATTGCAGTCATCAAAACTTTGCTTGCAGCAGCAGGCGATTGCAAAGGGAGATTTGTGGTTAGGTCACGTCTGGTCCTTGGTCTCCTACAAATGGTTTTTTTTTTTCCCCCTGTGTTAGTAGTGGGCTGGTGTGCGATCAGGCTGTGAGTGAGAGTATGTTAAGGTTCAACAATGTAATCACAAATGCAACTAACTTGTCTAAGGATGTCTAGAAAGAGGTTGGCACAGTCAATACCCTATAGTGTCTGTTGGGTGTGTACACCATGTGATTTTGTGTGGCTTGTTGTGTTGAAAGTATGTATGTGCAGGTTGCATCCAGAAGAGGTGTGTTGTAAATGTGGATATTCATGCTTGTGGATGTGTGGATGGGCAGGACAAGACTGAGAAGAAGCCAGAAGACTCTTGAATTCCTGACAACTGTGACCAGTGTCTATGTGGGCAAAGGTTAGGCTGTAGATCAGTGGTTTTCAACCTGTGGGTCGCAAATCAGATATCCTACATATCAGATGTGTATATTATGATTCATGAAAGTGGCAAAATTACAGTTATGAAGTGGCAATGAAAATAATTTTATGGTTAGGGGTTAACACAGCATGAGGAACTGTATTAAAGGGTACCAGCATTAGGAAGGTTGTAGATGCTGCTGTAGATGTTATGTGTGGATCAAGGCTTTGAGGGTAGGCTGACAAATTGCAGCTGTGCCTAGGTAAGCCTGCTGTATTACCAGCCACGGATGAGCCACTATTGGTACTCAGAGATGCCTTGATCTCCACCCTGTCTTCTCAAGTTTCCTTTCCCATCCCTATGGACTACAGCATCCCCTCCCAGCATGCATGCCCCTCTCCTCTTAGGGGCCTATCTCCTGACTGTTCTCTTCTGATGTTCAACTCTTTTTTCTAAAACAATAATTTATTTTTATTTTATTTGCATTGGTGTTTTTTGCTGCACGTACATAGACTGTGTGAGGGTGTCAGATCTTGGAGTTACAGTTGTGAGCTGCCATGTGGGTGCTGGGACTTGAACCCAGGTCATCTGGAAGGACAGTCAGTGCTCTTAACCACTGAGCCATCTCTCCAGTCCCCTGATGTTCAACTCTTGATAGGCTTCACCATCACACAACTGGACTAGGGCAGGGACTTTGCCATCTGTAAGTCTCAGGTTTCCTTAGGGTACACGCAAGACTGTCTCTGTTTTTTGTGGGTGGGAGGGGGTCTTGGGAAGCAGAGAGCATGTAGGCTGGCAGGCTGCTACTCAGGCCCTCCAGGAAGAACACTTACCTGCTTTTCAGACTGGACGTGAAAGTGGGAACCCAGGGCAGCTGGGTCTCTTTCTGACGGCCTCTGCCTCGTTCTGTTTAACCCGTTGCTCCTGACTTAGGATTCTAGTTCATGATTCTGTGTGTTGTCTTGGGTCCCTGAAGTAATATGAGGGTCCCACCCACCTGTGCTTGGGTCTTGTCTAGCTTGCATCTGAAATAGATGTTGCCTGTGGGAGATGGCCAGGGTCACCAGCTCCCTCCATCTGTAAACCCATCTTTAACCTTTAACTTGGCTCCTTTTCATTCTTATCCATGGGGATGCTCATTCTACTCTGCAGTAATGCTTTCTCTGCCACTTTCCAAAATAACCTCACAGAGTTGTGGGATACGGAGGTGGAGGGGACCTTACAGAGCAAAGTATCTGAAAAGAAACTGAGGCCAAGAGAGGCTGGCTGACTTGCCCAGGCAAACAGGGCAATGAATGGCTGCTCTTTTACAACAGAACATAGAAGACTGTATCCTTTTCTATTTCTTTTTTATTCTTGACTCTTTGCTGGTCTCAGAAGGGGCGATACTGGCCCAGGGCACACACACGCGTGTGCGTGTGTGCGTGTGTACAGGTACACATCTCATGTGTCTCTTAGCAGCTACTGGGGGGGGGGGGCAGAGGTAAAAGTTAATTACCAGAAGGAGGAAATGTGTTCTGGAATTATCTCAGGTACTATTAAGCTGGCTAAGGTAAGGTCCTAGAGGCCGGTGGCTCTGCACTCTATTCCTTCAAAGTAGATTAAACACCTGGAGAGGCTGGTGTCTGTGGGGGGAAGCAGGGAGGGTATTCTGAGTAAAGGGTCTTTATCTTTACAGGGAAATGCTTGCTAGTTGCTAAGAAACTGGGTGTCTTTCCTGAGCCGAGCCTCCCAATGTTTTCTTAGTTTTGGGAGTGGGATGCTGGGCTGGGGCTCAAGCTCCCTAGCTAGTTAGTCCTCTCCCTGGGCTGCCAAGGCCCTTTCTGACAGGAAGGACTCTTGTTTGGAGGAGGTGGCTCCTTGGCCTGGGCCTCAGGGCTTGTTTCAGCTGAGCTGGGGAACACTGGTGAAGTGGAGGCAGGAAAGAGGAAAACATGTATTTGTTGAACAGCCTGCCAGACACTGCATTCTAGTATCCGGATCTCATTTAACATTGTAACCCATCCTAGAAAGAAATCCTCCCCCCTCCCTGCTTTTCATTATACTCCTTATTGCATTTGAAACAGAGGTCTGAAACAGTTAAGCTGCTCAGGGTCACTAGATTGTCATGTGGCAGATATCCACGTGAATTTAGGGCTTTGGCAGGAGTTGGTTGGGTGGGTGGGTGGGAGGACTGGGCTTTCTTTCTGTTCCATGGCCACTTAGTCCTAACACCGCCACCATCACCACCACCATCATCACCACCTTCACCACCATCACTACCGTCTCCATCCTCACTGCCATTCTTGAGTGCTCCTAGGTGGGCAGTCCCTTCTTTCCTACCTCTCTACCGTTGTTTTTTTTAGAAGTATCCATCACACAGATGTGTGAGAGGGAATACAGAAGGGGGTCCAGTGAATGGGTGGTGAAGCGGTCAAATTGTGTCCTTTGAAAGGTAGGGAGAGCTGCCGTGGTCTTTGGCTGGGTCAGCCTGTTTGCCTTGAGTACTCTGAGCGAGGCCCTAGCCTTTTCCCACAAAGTTCCAGGAGGGCTAGCAGCCTTTTTCCTTGCCCCCCTCCCCGCCCCCGAGTGAATAAAAAACCCAGAGAGTAAAATTAGAGTTCTGCTTCTCCCTGGATACTATGGTGAGAGGCTTTAAGTTAATACAGCCTCCTGCCATTGCTTTGTATGAGTCAGAGAGCAGGGCTCTGCTTTTCCATCTATACGATGATGATGCGTTTGCTACTACCTGCCGTGTCAGGTTGTTTGTTGTGTCAACTAAATGAGAGAACAAGCACAGAGACCTGAGTAGGTTGTGAATCAGGGTGGGAAGACAGCAGATGAAACGTTAGGTGGAGAGCGTTTGGTGTAGCACTTGGTATTCGAGAAGTGTTCGGTAACAACTGATTTGTTGTTGTTGCTGTTTAAAGATGTCAGTTCTCCTTAGTGTGTAAAGGATCACACTACGCTCCCTTATATATTCCTTGGCAATTTACACGCCGTTGTTTTCTTTCGGAGGAGCTAGTGGAAAGGGGTGTGAGGCCCACAGAGATCTGCAGGTAAAAAGCTGAGTCAGAATTGGGCACCCCCACTGGTTGCTCTCCAGGACTTCACTTTCCCCCTCCATCTCTAGGCCTTCCACTGTGGTTCTGGCAGGGCTGGCTTTAGCCTAGGACCTGGGCCAGCTATGTTTGTCACTTCTTAGGACCTGGAGAGTGAGGGTCCCTCATGGGGCTGAACTCAAAGCCTGAAACTCTTGGGCAAAAGAAAAGGAGGGGCGAAAACTAGGGAAAGCAAGCAAGCTGATAATTTCCTCGAAGGATAAACATCCGATTTTCCCCCTTACCCCAAAATAAACATGCTGGCCGCAAGGAATTAAAAGCAGAGAGGGGAGGATGTCTCAATTTGGGGTTGTTCTAGCAAGCCAACCTTCTATTTATCTTAGTCCTGGGCACCAACTGGAGCTGCCAATTACACTCTGCACCCGGCATGGTAAGGGTTCTGGAGAGAAGGTTCCAGGGAACATGGAACCCAAAGAGTCCCTTTTGTGGCTGTCTTCCATGACACTACAAATGGAAACTTCCTTTTGTTTCTTATTTTAGCTCTGCTTACAGGCTTGCCTGGTTGGGGAGAGGGAGCCGGAGGTTCCTTTTGCCCCGGGCTGGCACCAGATGTGCTGCTAGAACGTAAGACTTTGCTCCTATTCTCTTGGGCAGGGATCTGAACCTAGTCATGGCAAGGGCAGCATTCTCCCGAGGCACAGACTCGGTTCCCCTCCCCATCACGTTCCTCAGGTCCCATCAATTGAAAATTAACTAAGGAGTTAAGAGTGTGTTCCACAGGGTGAAGGGTCAGCTGAGGCCCTTGTAGCCATCGTGGGGCAGGCCTCTAAGAAGGCAATAACCACATGCCTAGCTTCACCCTGGCCCTTTCATCTGGGGATCTCAAAGCACGGTGTACGTGAGTCACCAGTGCTGCCGTGTCCCGGCCAAGGTCTCCACATCTTGTTTCATCTTGGAGGGAAATTGATTGAGGGGATCTTGAGGGGAATGGAGAGGACTGGGAGTGGGGGTGGGTAAAGCAGCTGAGAAGCTATGGTTCCTGCTGCACACGAGAGGAGCAGAGATGCATTTTCAGGGGTCCTTGGGCAGCAAAGCCAAGAAATGCACAAGGAAATCCAAGGACCTTAGATGATAAAAATTCTTTCCCCATGCCCACCAAGAGCCTCCTGACAGATTCTTCAAAGCACACATCTGATTCTTGTCCCCCATCTTTCTCCAATCTACTTATCATTCCATAATTTCTTATTGTTTGTAAGGGTTCCATTCAAAACTGTAACATGGCTATAAGGGTGGGCCTGGCCTTTGTCTACCCAGCCAGCCAATGTCTTTCTTGCATGCTTCTCTTTCCAGCTACTTTATTGGCCTTTCATTTTCTGGAAGATGCCACATAAGTTCCTGCCAGCAGTTTGGGGAAGCTCTAAGGAACTCTCTGCCTCCATCTCTAGTCATTGACTTAATCGCTATCCCACATACCAGTTCCAGCTCCAAACACCACTTCTTCCAAGAGGCCTGGCCTCTCCTTGCTCCTGCCAGAAACCAGACGCCCTTTACCGTTTCATAACACTATCGTAGTTTGCTATAACTTGATTGTGACTATCTGATGATTACACCCCAACCCCAGGTTGCTAAGCTCCACAAGAGTAGCACCCACCCCCCCCTTCTGTCTCTCTATTTCTCTATCTGCCCAGGGTCTAGCATGGAACAGGTCCCAGCCTGATTCCCTAAATAAAGGTTGTTAGCTGTTGGAGCTGGAAAGGTCCATGGTCAAAACCCCAATTTCCGCTACCACTTCTTCCTTCCACACTGCCATAGCTGGGGAGGTGGGGCTTCAGAGAGGATGAATGATCTGGCAGCTCAGGCCCTGGGATCTGGTCTTCTGTCTGTCAGCCTGACACACTTGCATTTGTAAGGAATCCTCAAAGCCAGGGCTGGACTCTGGTCCCTTCCTCCTTGTTGGTTTCTTTTCTTCTTTCCTTCTTTACCTCCCATTCTTCTTTCTTTTTTTCTTCTTCTTCCTCCTCCTCCTTCTCCTCCTCCTCCTGAGTGTGCATATACCCATGTGTTTGTGCATGAATGTGAGGTCAGAGGAAAGTCTCAAGCATTGTAGTTCCTTAGCCACAGCCAACATTTTGTTTAAGACCAAGTCTCTCTGTCTCACCCTCCCTTTCTATCTCTCTCTCCTACCTGGTTTTTCAAGATGGGCTTTTCTGTGTAGCCCTGACTGGCTGTCCTGGAACTCACTCTGTAGACCAGGCTGTCCTAGAGTGTGGTGATTTTGTGTTCCTCAAAATATTGTGCACCCTAATAAACTTATCTGGGGTCAGAGAACAGAACATCCACTAGATACAGAGGCCAGAAAATGGTGGCACACACGCCTTTAATCCTAGCATTCTGAAGGCAGAGATCCATTCAGATCTCTGTGAGTTCAAAGCCACACTGGAAACAGCCAGGCATGGTGACTCACGCCTTTAATCTCAGGAAGTGATGGCAGGAAGCAGAAAGGTATATAAGGTGTGAGGACCAGGAACCAGCCTGGTTAAGCTTTTAGGCTTTTAGCAGCAGTTTAGCTGAGATCCATTTGGATGAGGACTCAGAGGCTTCCAGGCTGAGGAAACAGGGCTTCAGCTGAGGAATTGGCAAGGTGAGGTGGCTGTGGCTTGTTCTGTTTCTCTGATCATTCAGCGTTCACCCCAATACTTGGCTCTGGGTTGTTTTTATTAATAAGACCTTTTAAGATTCCTGCTACACTAGAGATCTGCCTGCCTCTGCCTCCTGAGTGCTGGGATTAAAGGTGTGGGCCGCCACTGATCAACTAAGACAGTCTTTTATTGGCCTAGATGTTGGCTAAGTAGCTTAGGCTATTGGCTAGTGAGCTTTGGGGAATCTGTTTGCATCTGATTCTCATTTTCCCTTTACTGGGCTTTTTTACATGGCTTCTGGATATCCCAATGCAGTTCCTAATGCTTGCAAGGCAAGCTCTTGATTGACCAAGCCATGTCCCCAGCCCTTCCCTTGTTAATCTTCAAAGGAATACAGGTTAGAAAGTGTAGTCGAAAGTTTTCTGGAAGATGTCTTTCTGTACATTGTGAATATATGTTGTTCCTACTGGTTAATAAATAAGCTGCTTTGGCCTATGGCAAGGCAGCTTAAAGGCAGTTGGGAAATCCAAGGAGAGAGAGGCAGGAGAGAGAAAGGCGGAGTCTAGGGAGAGGCCAGCCTGCCATCAAAGGAACAACATGCCAGCAGACCGGTAAAGCCATGGAGCACATGGTAATACATAGATTAATAGTTATGGGTTGAGTTAAACTACAAGAGCTAGATAGCAAGAGGCCCTTCATAGGCCATACAGTTTAAAATAATATAATCCTCTGTGTGTTTACTTGGGTTTGAGCAGCTGCGGGATTGCAGGTGGGAGAGATTTGTCTGACCACTGGACTGGGCAGGACTGGAGAAAACTTTCGACCATAAGAAGTGAACTATTAAGCTTTGGGTGACTTTTTTCATTTTTTTTTTTTTTTTTTTTTTAAATTTGGAAGACACCAAGAGAAGATTCTGTCCTCAGACCATCTGTAGTGGATTAAATGACATGGGCACCTGGAAGGTACAGTTTGCAGCTCAGTGAACAGTTATCTGTCACTAAATTGGCCTTTGGCCTCGTTCATTCTATTAAAAGCCCCATCAAACTCAGTCATGAACTGGGTGCTTGTTTGGGGCTGTTGCATCTGGTAGTTCTGCAGAAAATCTTCCATTTGCCAGGCACCTAGAAAGAAAGACAGACCCCAGAGAGAGAGAGTAAGGGATAACCACAGACTTGAGATGGCCTGACAGGAAGAGGTCAGTTCTGAGGGGACACAGTTACCCTTGGTCACTGAGCTAGGGAGTACATACTGCATGGGGAATCTTCTGGGCCCTAGCTTTAGGAGGGTCTGGATGTTTGTAGAGCCCCTCACACATGACAGAAATAGAGGCCTGTTTGCTAGAGGGTGATAATAACATGGCTCAGTGAGTTAAAGCCACCTTGGGTTTCCTTCCCCTGGGCCTTTTATTTAATATTTCTGCCTTCTCACCCCAAGTAGAGAGTATCATCAGATGGATGTTGATCTTCCCACCCCCTCTTCTTGAGTGTCTTCTGACTTCTGACATGACAGAGGTGTGGATACTTCTCATCAAACCTGCTCAACCCGGCTGTTGGGGCCAAGATTGCTGTTCTTATAGTATTTTTCCCCCCCAGAGCTCCAAGCACCCCACAAAACACGGCTCCTCCTTGAGGTGCAGGGAGAAGGGTTACACTTAGATCCTTGGCAGGGTTCAAATGTGGGAGACAAGTCCCTTGCCTGGGGACATGTCAGTGCCTGGGCCAGAGGGGTGACTTCTCTGAGGGAGTCAGCCCAACAAGATGTACCTTCTGTGGGTAAAGGGGCCTTGTGGCAGGGAACTACAGCTCCAGGCTCTGGAGAAAGTCAAGAGAAATGGTTGGAGGTATGTTCCCATGTTTCTTTCCCAAATCCTGAGCTTCAAGCACCCTGGCTAGGGGGGTTGCCAGGAGAGTTCAGGAAGCACTGGGAGGTTTGGATTTCAGATAACAGGTAATTTGCCATATATCTTCCCCACCTACTTCATGGAGTATACTTACGCTAATTTTTAATCTTTTCCTCTTTATTTGGATAACTGTAATTCACATGTGTCCTATAGTGTTTTATTCTTTTAGGGGGGAGGCTAACTCTAGAAATCTTTCTTGGGTAGGAGAACACCCGAAGAAGGCCTCACCCAGAGCACAGGTAGGCGGTGGCCAATATGCTAGGATTTGTGGACACCAGCTGTCACTGGGATCCAAAGGGAAGAGCATCCACATGAGGTTGGCAGTCTGGAAGTCCCTGGAGAGCACAGACCACTGGTACTCTCCAGTTATACCCACAGCCACTTTTACAACAAGAGTGAGATCAAGTCCACCCATGTTTTTTTCTCAACTTACCTTCCCCTCCCAACCCCCCCCCCCCCACACACACACACCAGGTAAGGTTTATGTTTCAGAGATCTTCCAAAGGACCGGACCATTTTGGTAATGCCAACTCCCAAAAGCTAGAATGGTGCTCATGCAGACAGTAATGATGTGGTATTTGCTAGGAGCCAGGTGTTATCACAGGAGCATTCTGTACATTATTTCACGTCACTTCTAATATGGAGGACTGTGATTGTTCCGGCTCACAGATGGGATTCGGTGGGGGAGCGGGCAGGGTAGGATGGCATGCCAGGACAGGGATACAAAGCCTTTCGAGGTTCCTTCAACCCTACTCAGTAACTGCACATTTGACTCAGCCTCAAGAGCTACAGGGTTAGAGCTTATGAAACTGTCTTGGGAAGGCGGCTGAGACGCCCTGTAGATAGGTTCTGACCACACTGGGCAAATCCATGGTGTGGCTTTGTGTCATTGTTCTTTTGTGTACATTGTGCCTGGTGAGAACCCCTGGATTCCCAGGGGGCCAGGCTGGCTGGAAAGAAATTTTGGTTATCTGACCCTTGGAAAGCACATGCAGATGTGTCTCTGTATATATGTGCATGCATGCCTCCCCCACTACCTCTCTCTCTCTCTGTGTGTGTGTGTGTGTGTGTATGTGTGTGTGTGTGTGTGTGCCAGAGAAGAGATCTTGGGTGAAGTAGTGTGTGACAGGTATGAGGGGACAAGGTAGCTTTCTCCTTTCCTCACTGAGTATGACAGGAAGGAGCCTGGGTGGCAATGAGGGAATTGAAACCCATCACGAGATCAGAGTAAGCTGGTGGAAAGAAATCCCCTATGTCCCGAGAGAGGCCTGGCTCCCCTCACATAGAGCTGGCCAAACCCTATCTTTTATGTGAGCTCAGAGTGTCCTGAGGCACTTAGGCTCTTTCTAGCCATATTTCCAACAACCTTTTAGTTCTCAGCAATTCGGGCAGCAGCTCCACAAAGCCAGGACCTGGGCTAGTCTCCTGCTGGCTCTTCCTTTGTCTCAGCAGGGGCTCCTTACACACACACCCCCACTTGTTTCCTGCCACAGAGGGCAGGAGGAACTGACCCAGAGCAAGTTCTAGAAGGAAGAGGGGTGAGTCAGGCCCTCGGGGGGCATGTGGGGAGAAATGGAGAGCTGTGGCTTCCGTGGTCACTGCTCAGAGGAAAGCCCCTTCCTGTATGGCTCTGCTCTGTCTCCAAGCTGCAGGAAGAGGGCGGGACCACTACCCTGGTAGCCGTCAGGGTTCTTCTTGGCACAAGGCAGGGTGGTGAGCACACCGTCAGAGGCTTCGAGGGGGAGGCAGCCTCTGGTGTTTATATCCTGAGCTGCCTGGAGGGAGCCACACAGGGGCTGGCACTCCTGCGGCAGAGCCACACAGATTGTATGCAGTTTGGTCCCTGTGCCACCCCGGGGGCACTCCTTTCATCTTACAGAAGCAGTTGGAGTAGCTTTGCTAAGAGGCCACTGCTTCTGCCAAGAGCTGGTGGAGAAGAGGTTGGCCAAGGTGCTGATAATGTTGACTTGGCTGTGGAAGGGGGCGAGGGGAGCATGAGGAACAGATCTGAAGCCTGGAGGAATTTGAACCACACTATATGCCAAGCCTTACACTAGGCACCAAGGTTATGAGAGATGAAGGATCCCCTCTTCAGCATCCAGGAGAGGAGGGGCCACTCCTCTGAGTTTTGCTCCCAGGGAATGCCACGGCTAGTGGGTTTGGAACGGCCTTGGGGGTAGATGTTGATGGTTATTTTCTCCCTTTTAGGTCCTGAGTCCCTGGGGCTGGCTTTTGTGATTTGCAAGGGGCAGCTGTGTGTGCCTATCATTTGCAGGCGGGGGGGGGGGGGGGGGGGGGGGGGGGGGGAGAGGTGAGACTGTTCATCTCCCAGAGTTGGTCCACTCTGAGTTGAACGAATCTCTGTGCTCGTCCCATTTATGGGACCCTGGCAGAGCCTCCCTGGGCCTCTCTCAGGCATCGGTGGTGGGAGCTGCTTTATCGAGTTACCTAGTTTCACTTTCTGACCTCAGTGAATTTCTAATATTACCTAATTAACACTGGATGAAAAACTACCCAGTCTTGGTCAGGGAGGCCTTTGACTAGTAGCACAGCTTTGTAGCTGGCTCCTGACTGATGCTCACAGTCCCTTCAGCAAGCCCACTTTCAGATTCCCAAACATCATATAGGTCAGGGATGCCCAGCCCTGCTTTGCTGAAAGACAGTTTTTAGCCGACTTTCCATTTGGTCCTTTCAGCGTAGGGAATGTAGGGTCAGGAGGCTGAGGGAGGCAGCTCCCACTCAGGTAAGGTAAGGAACCAAAGACCAGGTTCTCAGCTATCGACTTTCACCTCCTACCCCAGGCAGTCCATCCAGGGACCTAGGTACCCAGCTCTTAGCTGCCTGAGCCCCGAGGCAAGTGACTTGTATCTAACCAAGGTGTCTAGCCTCTTCCCTGGCCTTGGCCTTGCTCTGCTCTCCCTTTTGGGAGAGCAGGGGATGGCGGCACTGAGGAACACAGCACACATTCAAGTCCAACCTAATAACTACCCCACGGAGAGCCCGGCTCAGGTCTGTAATTTGTTCGGCTCGCCAGGGCTGGATGCAGCGATGGAAGCACTGATGCCTTCCGCCGAGATTAATGATGTCCTGGCAGTGGTAGGCGGGAGGCCCGAGCCTTCTATTTTTTTGTGCCATTAAATGACATCCAGAGACTTTCACTCAGGAGCTGAAAAGCCCTCGTTCCATCACATCCAATTACTTCTGGAGAAGTATTTGCTGAGTGGCTGATCCCGCTGGCTCGAGAGGCTTTGGGATAGAGGGACCACTGGGGCTTGGGACTTTGGTCCATATGGGCAGGAGGGAGGCTCTACCCTCTGTAGAAGAGAACCCAGGAGAGCTGGAGAATGAGGGGATTCCTCATTGTTCAGTCAGAGGGCACTGGGGCCTCCTTCCACCTTGTAGCCAAGGGCCATGATGGGGAAGGAGGAAAGATGAAGGAACACAGTGGGCCAGGTTAGTTCCCACCAGTTCCTGTATTTGGTGGTAGCAATGGCTGGCTGCAGGAATTTGGGAGTTATCTGTGGGTTCTCCATGATCTGTGTGTCCTCTTTTGCTTTGAATGGTCGATGTTTTGCCTTGCTGGTGTACATATCTCCAAAAGATCTACCTTTTAGCCTACAGAAATTTCAGGGAGTTCCTGGACAGGGGGGCTGACTGTGTGCTGCCTCGATGTTCCCAGCTGGGTGCCTGCCAGGGACCCAGAGGTACCAAGCTTTTGCCAGGTGGGTGGGGCCCTATGAAGGCAAAAGAGAGCTGTCTGCCACACAGGCCACAGTGGGATGCGATCAGGGGCTAGGCCCTGGGGGATTCTGGGGCTAGGCCAGGTGAACCACTGTGGGAGGTCACGGTGGTGGTGGTGGGGTGGGTTGGGTTGAGCTGTTTTGCGGTGGGTCCTGTATGTGTGTGTTTGTGTCTGTCTGTGTGTATGTGCTGGAGGGCAGTCGGATGAGGGTGGGGCTCTTCTCCAACTATGACCTCCTTTTTTTTCTTGGGCCTCTTCCCTTCACACTCCCCAGCTTCCTCCGAGCTTTAGCTTTTGCCTACAGGCTTATGGGGTCCCTCCTAGCCTTGATCCGGAATGTCACCACTGCCTTTGCTTTGGGACTCTGTTGCCTTCATGCCTGTGGCCCCACAATGGTCCTGTCTCACTCACCCAGATTGCTCTGCAGGTGTTCAGATCCAGAAGCAAGACTTCGAAGCCATTGTATGGCAGGCCCATGCCTGCTCCTCCTTGTTGACCCTGGAATCCAGATGTCTGTGTGCTGGGGAGCACTTTATAGCTGTCTACCTTCAAACCTTAACCATTCCTATTTGCCATTTTCACCCCATTTTGCAACAAGCGAGCTTTCCCTCTGAAGGTCCCTGGGGTGGTGACTCTCACAGTGGCCCCATCCTGGACTTGTGGCCTTTGAGTGGTTTCTGGAGCACGTAGTGGCATGGTGTCTGTCCTAGCATAGAGCGTAGATCACAAAACCCACAGATACTCCACAGATCCCAGCCAGGTGTTGCTACTAGCAAATGACCGCCAAGTCCTTCCTCTACTCTCTTTGATGTCCCCCCACACAAGAGGAGCATGAGGCTGGCTTGTGACAACAGAGGGCCGGTGGCTTAGATGCAGCATAGTGCAGATTGTAGCTCTTTAGGAGTCTGAGGCTTAGTCAAAGGCAGGAAGGTGCCATTGCGTAAGATGACCACCTTCAGGCTCAGGACAAGACGCAGTTGCTTCCTGCCTGTCCCTGCACCAGAGAGCCCTGCAATCTGGTGGTGTGGGGAGAAAGCAGCGTTGAGTGTGTTGGTGCCAGTTCAAGAGCCATCTGCCAGGAGAAGGTTGGCCTGCTGCTACCTATGGATCCTTTGTTTATCAGGGACTTCAATTTTCCTCGGTCATTCAGGGAATGACAGTCACCGCCCTGCCTCCTGACATGACGGGGCGAAGGCAAATGTCACGGAGTACTGGGCAGCTGGCAGAGAGGCAGCCCTGCTGGCCTGGGGTTGGACAGGGAGGGCGTGGATGTAGAGGCTGTGATCTGAAGGCATGGGTACTCATAGAGGCGGCTGCCTCTTCAGGTGTTGAAGGATGTTGACATGGTGTGTATGTGAACGTGGGGGTGTGAGAACGTGCAGATCTGTGTGTGAATGGCTTGCAAATGTGTGTCTGTGGGTGTAACATCACACACACACACACACACACACACACACACACACACACACACGGTGACTGAGAGGCCACAGTAGGCTTGGCGGAAGTGACAGATGATTGATTGAAGGAAGGACCTCTTCTCGCAAGGAATCTCTAGTGTCGTGATGGAAGCAGGGTGGACATGAGAAGAGCAGTATTTACTAACATGAGGAGACCCCGGTAGATGCCTGAGCACAACAGAACACCAGGAGAGCTGACACAGTGAAGGGGACACTACCAGGAGAGTGGGAGCAAGGCTGAGCTGAGAGGGGACAGCACACTGAAGAACAGTCCAGACTGGGGGAAGGGAACTGTCGGCAGACAGGGATGGGTGAACCAGTTGTTCTGGCCACATGTGAGGCTCCTAGAATCTGTGTATTGTTGTCAGGGGTGGGGGGGTGGGGTGGGGTGGCGCTGCTATGGGATCATAGAACATAGAAATGGAAATACCAAGGCCAAGGCTGCTGCTAGGAAAGACGTGTAGGGAAACCGTGGGGAATCAAAGATGAGCTGGGGCCATGTTTAGAGTACACGTGCACATGTGTGTATGTAGGTAGGACAGGAGCAGGACACCGGGAAGCAGAGAGTGAAAGTCCAGGTCATCCTAGGCCAGAGTTGCCTCTAGCACCACATCTGGGCAAAGCATGGCCTTTAGGATGATGTCAGTAAAATATGACCCGCCCTTGTCAGAGGTAGTGGCTTCAGGGTCCCCAATGGTACTTGGTAAGTTTGGATACTTTCTCCAAAGTGTTCTGTGTGCTCCAGTTCTCAGGCTACACCAGGGTGACACACACACCCAAGGGAACAGAGACTAGCAGTTCTATTTTGTCCCGTGCACTGGGCACGATGTTGTGCGCAACTTATCATGAGGCATTGTCCTGGGAGTGCCGAGGGCATTGGGCAGTCATGACAAGACAGGATGGGCTGTGGCGTAGGAGTGGCATCATGGCACCATAGGACTTCCTCACTAGATCAGGGCAGCAGCTTAAACCCCTCTCGGTCATCCCTGTGGGAAACCCCACTTAGAAATGTCTCGAGTTGGCCCCTTCAGTCAAGTCTTGTCAACTCTCTCATTTGTGTGGCAGAACACAGGAAAGACGAACACAAGACATCAGTTCCAGGCCCTTCCACTGTAGACTAATCCGCTCCATTTTGATGAGATAGGAATCGAGGGGTAGGGGTGTGAGGTACAAGGTCACATGATGATTGAGAGAGCTTGAATGCCAAGATGTCCTTATTCTCTGAGTACATGTATCTGTCCTTAGTCACCGGACAGAGCAGACTCCTCAGGAGGGTTTCACCCTCTTCGCTTTGAACAATGCCACCTGCCACTTGTTACCAGTCATGGTAGGTTCAGTGGCAATTCATTGCCACAGTCAGCCTGTCACCTACAAATGAGTCCCAAAGAGGACAAGGCCCTGAATAGGAACAGAACACAACTGGCTATACAGTTGTTTATTTATTCATTCTTTTTTAAGTGAACTGTACCCTGCGTCACACTGGGAACCTTTAGGTTACTTTAGTTTCAAAACTGCTTTGCAAACATTTACAATTGTCTAGCGAATTGGCTCAGCCAGCTTTCTTCTTTGATGTCCCTTTGCCTGACTCCTATAGCTTCTTCACCTCTCCCCTTCGGCCTCCAGACGCTGTCCCTGCCTATTCACCCTGGGGGCCACAGCATCTGGTTCTAGCATGGCTACATCTCTCATAGCGCTAGTCCTATGGGCCGAAAACGAGAACCGGGCAAGCCCCGGGGCCTGCGTCACTTGGCAGGGCCCTGTGCCCTGACCTGAGTGTTGGTCTCGCCTAGGGCTCTGTGAGTTCCGAAGCACTGTCGGATAGGGCAGCGTGCACCAGGCTCTCAACACTCTTGAGTTATGCCAGGACCGCTACAGCCGCTGCTGTGGCAATCGCCCTGGGTCCATCTCTCCTGACCTCTCACTGTCTCACATCGGCACTCCTCTGGTGGCCTCCTTCACAGTTCTGATAATTCAGATTGCTTGTTTCCTGAGAGCCACTTTCGTGTGCTGCCTCTCCCACAAACCATCGCCACTGGCTTCTTGTGGTTTACCCACTGATGCCACATTTCAGGTGGCCCGTTCCTCTGTTTGCTCCGATTTTCTCTTTATTTTTATTCTTCCTTTCTATCTATCTATCTATCTATCTATCTATCTATCTATCTATCTATCTATTTTGGTTTTTTAAGATAAGGTTTCTCTGTGTAACAACCCTGGCTGTCCTGGAACTGCTTTGTAGACCAGTCTGGCCTCAAACTCAGAGATCCACCTGCTTCTGCCTCTCAAGTGTTGGTATTAAAGGTATGTGCCACCACCGCCCGGCTTGCTCCCTATTTTCTTACTTGAAAACAACAACAACATCAACAACAGCAACAACAGCAACAACAACAACATCCAACCAACTTAGTATCCACAATCAAGAGCTCCCTCTTCCTCCACTCAAGAGTTCAGATCTTCTACAAGGCCCAATCTGTATTCCACTCCTCCAGGAAGCCCCAGGGCAAGATGTCTGTAGGTTGGATGCCAGTGAGCGCCTCATCTTTCTGGCGAGGAAGCTGAGGGCCTGAGAGGATTATCACCAGCTGGAGAGTGGAAGCAAGATTTCCTCACCCCACAGTAAAACACCTTAATTCCCTACCTGGACGAAGAGGGGTGCTGTCCTGGAGAGAAAGAAACCCCAGGAATGGACAAGATCCACTCACAGTCCACATGGCACTATTGTGTCCTCAGAGTCAGAACAACGCAATTAAGGTCTTAATCATAAGCTGTTCTGCATTGTTATTTAATCAGTTCCACGCTAGACTGTCAGCTCCTTGAGGGCAGGGAAAGTCCTGTGGGCTCTGGGACTGTTTTGTCTTGGCACAAGGCTAGGCACATGGAAGGTACCCCCATGGTAGGGCCCGAACCTTTGGCAGCAAAGAAAACTATAGGAGGCTTATTCTGCTCAGATGCGTGCAAGGAGCAAGTGTGAGTGTGTGTACGTAAGGAATGCTGGCCCTGGTAAAGATCCCAAGTGATTCACAATGGTTTCAGGCCTCATAGATTTGCAGTTTTCTTGCCTCGCTGTCTGTCCTAGGAGGGGAGGCAGCCTCTGCCGAGCACTGGAGCCCCTGTGTTTCATGCGTGTTCGCCTAAGTCACATCTCTGGAGCCTTGTTTCAGCAGAGCAAGGCAAAGGCTTGGACATACATTGCCCCCTTCCTCTCCTGCTCCGGTCACCATTCTTGCTGGCATCCTCTCATGCTGGCATCCTCTCATGCTGGCATCCTCTCATGCTGGCATCCTCTCATGCTGGCATCTTCTCCACTTCTGTCCTGTCAGGAGAAAGCCAGCTTCTCACTGTGAGCCTGTCCTGAGCATTCTCCTGTTTAAGGCAATTGCCTTGGGATCCCGGAGTCTAAGGTCGCCTGCTGAGGCACTGTCTTGTCCTGTGAGAGTCTCATAGAACGGGCAGGAGCTGTGTAGAGGGCGTTAGTTCCCGGCACCTTGCAGCTACTGAGCCTCGGTGGCTTCCTGTCATTTTGGCGAGATGGGTACCCGGGAAGCTGGAGAAACATGAAACTTGTTTTGGTCCTGGTCAAGATGCATTCTTCTTTTTTTTTTTTTTCCTTTCTTTGTGCCTGCTGTCCAGATTTACAAGTGTGTCCTTGACAGAGCTGTTTAAAACAGACTTGCATAGTGGCAAGAAGAGGCTGAAGGCACCTGGGAGGGTTCATGGGTGGAAAAGTGGCACCATCTTGGCCCCAGGGGCTGAGTCCTTTGTGATGGATGGCCCCTTCTTGGCACACATCTAAAGGGCTCCACCAGCATGCCAGTCCCTTTCTGGGCTTCAGCTCCTTACCTCTGGAGCCTCAGGCACAGGTGATGTGACAATACCTGTGCCGGTTTCCCAGTGGGTGGAAGTTAGCTGGGGTCACTAGGGGAGAGGAAACAGCTGCCCACATCTGCCTTCTCACTCACCTTGGCACAGCCCCGGGCATGTGTGTTTATGCACCCTTACACTGCCACCTGTGACTTCTACAGGACCTTCCCTTTTCTTAAACCTGGCAGATGACAGAGTACACAGGGATCACTCGATTCCCAGTTCCCCAAAGAGAAATCCAAGGCTAACACAGTGAGCTACCTGCAGTCTGTCTGGGAAACTTCCCAGCCCCGTTGTCGTGATGACTGAGGCCAAACCAACAGGTTAGCCATGGGAAGGCTGTGGAAATGTGTCCTCTCCTATGTCTGAGGAGGATTGCTCAGAGAAGCTGGGGGAAGAGGTGTGGCTGGGGACATCTTTGCCCCATCACTGAGATGGCAAGGCAGACCAGGCAATTAACCACTAATGAAGACAGACCAGCAGGGTGGCATTCCAGGGTACTCTTGCCCAGATTGGCCTCAATTATAGGGCACAATTACCTGCTGAGGTGTTGTAGGGTAGTTGCCTGTACATGCCATGCAAAGTTTTGGGGGCTCTCCTTGGCTGATGTGTTTACTTCTGGGAGACAGCATCTGAGCCCAACACCTCCTTTAGGACATTCATCCCAATCAGTTCACTCCCAAGAAATACTACCCTTTGACCTCAGCCTCCAAGGCTCTTGGATGGAAATGGAGGTTCAGACTTTCTCGTAAAGACACACAACTTGAGTTTTGCCCCAGAATTCATCCTAGCTTCAGTGTGAAAGGTCCGGAAGGCCTCACCTCGATTTCCGTTTTCTTTGTAGGGGACAGAGATGGTTGAAGTTCCCTGAAGAAAGACCAGGAACTGGTAGCGGTGTAAACCAGTGGTTGGTGGGGGGGTAGGAGGGTCATAGTCTGTAGAGAAAAGGATAAGAGACACATGTGGGTTCACCACCATGCTACCCAGGGTGGAGTTACTGCTTACAGCGTCTCCTGGCTGCTCTCAAAACAGTATCATCTGTGTTTTTCCATCCCTGGTGACCTTCCTAGGGTTACCCAAATGAAGTCGCACCTACTGCACCCCTCCTTCTCCCATCAGGATTTAGGATTGGTGGGATCTCCCCTTCAGTGACTGTATTTAAGGTGTCTGTTTGGGATAGGTAGGTGTGTTGTTGTTGATAGTGCAACTTTGGGTCGGCATGAAGACTTGAGGCTCCCAGGCCATTCTGGGTAGATGGGAGTTGGTGGTGTTGGCTTGTATGTTAGTCTATCCTGATGGATTTCCTGCCTCAAGAGAAACCCATCTTCTCCTATGAGTGTGTTTGGCAGGGTGGTTTAATTATTTTTTTCTTTGTATCATTTCCTTATGAAGTCAATCCCTAAAGAAGCCAGTTTCTTGGCTGGTTTGGGAGGATCTGGAAGTGGTTACTAGGGTGGGTGGGACTAGGCTCAAAAGGTTTGATCACAGGCACTGCAGAAGCTAGGAAGCTCGGGGCTCTGGGGTGAGGGCTCCTTCCCTTTCATTCTGCCTCTTGGAGGCTGACTATTTTGGGGGTCAAGGTTGTAGGGTGAAGGTATCCTTCCTTTTTGCCTATGTAGCAACGGGGAACTTGGTGGGCCTGGCCTAGGCCTTCTAAGCCTGAACTCCTTCCAAGGCTGCTTTGCCCCTCCCACTTTGCTCTCCTGTTTCCCTTTCTAGGGAGGATGCACAAGCTGGAGCCAAGACTCTTCCAGGGTCAGGGGTGGTGAGGGGTGGGGGTGGGGAGCGGAGGCAGAATTCCAAGGAGGATGCTAGTGGGTGGGAACACTGGTTCTTCGTGACCATCCTCCTCTTCCTTTCCTCTCTTAACCATGAAACACAAGAGGGACTGACTGCCACTGTTGGAAGTGTTCTCATGGTGTATTTCCGGCCACTGGGCCACCAGCATACTAAGAGCCAGGGGATTTCCTGACTGTTCATCTTTCCCATTACAGATCAGATTGTGGTGTGTGTGTGTGTGTGTGTGTGTGTGTGTGTGTGTGTGTGTGTGTGTGTGTGTTGATGGAACAGAGTAGGCTGTGCCAAGAGCTGTGTTCGTTTGTGAAGTTTGGGGTCTACAAAGGGGGCAGGTGATGGCATGCCAATGCTCCGAGGCTGCTTTGGAGCTTTGGAATGTAGGGAAATCAGGGGATTCCTCTCAAACACTTCTAGGGCTAAGAAAGACTTCTGGGCATGGGGGATGAAAAGACTGTGGCTTCATGTACATGAGTATGTGGAAGGCAGATCTAACAGGTGGCTTCTGGCCGGGCTGGTGGGCTCAGGGGTTACCTAGTACCCTTGAGGTGGGTACATTCCTTATAGCCAAAAGACAAACCTGAAATTAGAATTATGGATTTAATCTCAGGGGAGATGGGGACTTACCCTTACCCCTCTTACTAGGGCTTTCTTGAAGGAACCTCCTCCATTCAAAACCTCCGGAAGTGAAGATTTAGGAGTGGGAAGTGGGTTCCCCACGTGTCGCCTAGGTATATAAATGACAGCTTCCTTCCACCCAGGACTTGGTTAGGTCCATTTTTATGAGGAGACTGAGGTTTTGAGAAGTGAGACTGGGCCCCCAGGAAGTGGAGCTGGAATTGGCCTACATGATGCCAGCCCATGCTGCTCCATGGACTGTGTGGGACTGTTTGGATTTAGTCTTTTGTCTGTGGCCAACACACTATCTGAGTATCCCCTTTAAATAGAATCCAAGGTACATCTTAAAAGTGTGGACCTCAGAAGGAAGGGGATAGGGGGTCTAGGGGTCTGGGGAATTTTGTCGTGAGTGCCCTCCATCCAGCTAGACTGCTGGCTGGCCTCTTGCCTTCCTTGCTGCACGGTAGAGGGCTATCCTCCCTCCACCCCTAACTCCTACTCCAGCCTCAGCTTCTTTAAAAGTGGACCTTGGGGCTGGGGATAAGACTCAGTTGGTAGAGTACTTGCCTAGCATGCTTGAAGGCCCGGTTTCCATCACCAGCATGGCATAAACCAAACACGGTGGTGCATAGCTACAATCCCAGGATTCAGGAGATAGAAGCAGGAGGATCAGAAGTTTAAGATAACTCTTGGGCTATGTTGAATTTGAGGCCACCTTGGAATACATGAGATCCTGACTCAAACCAACCAACCAACCAACCAACCAACCAACCAACCAACCAACCAACAAGACCTGGATGTCAGTGACCTAGCCTACAGCTAATCTCTGTAGGCGATATTTAGTATTTGCACATTGTGAATTAGTGTCACGGTTACTCTTATGGCTGTCATTAATACGGCTGGAGAAGGGATGCTGGAGGGGCCCACTCACCTGTTACCACACTGCCCCGGATGTTCCCAGTTTTCATGTCGGCACCCTAAAAGGAGAGATAGGAAAGACTGTCGATTACTTCCCGGGCAGCGATGGTAAAGGCTGGCTCTTGCCACACTTCAGCTACGCCCCTCTCTCTTTCTCCGGAAGTGGGATGGCGGAGGGGTGTGGCTGCTTCTGGGAGAGGATTTTGGACTTGGAAAATGGTACTTCAGGGAGCCTAGGGGTGAGGAGACAGACGCAGGGTGTCAAGGGGTGGGAGGTGTCCTGGAGGCGGAGAAAGGACACCTGACTTCTGAGGTGAATCCTGATAGAGACCTTCCCAAAGGGCCGCCTTAGGCTCACCATCTGCACCTGAGAGTGGGTGCAAGGTGTAACTGTTCATGGGGCACCTGGCCTGGCTGTCCTTAGGCGCTGGCTGGTTAACTCATCTTCATAGGAGGGAGGACTCTGCTTCCTCTGGGCCCTTTAGCCTATGGGGCACGGAAGCAAAGGAAGGTCAGGGGGGACAGTGGACTGCTTGAGTGGACTTAGCCACGGCTTCGGGCAGTCTTGATGGCCTCAGTTTCTCTCCGCTTCCCTCTGCCCTCCTTCCTTCCACTCAGTGTCTATGGGATAATGAGTTGCTGCTGGAGGCGGGTGCTAATTATTGTTTTTGCAGGGCTGGTGGGTGCTTAGATGAAAGAGACTGGAGCCAGGCCCCTGGGTCTGTGCCACAGCTCGGGGGGGCCCCAGGCCATGCCGGGGAGCCCCGAGGGCCCTAGGTGTGGGGTTTTATAGCCATAATGATGGTGATTAGCTTGGTTCTTAATTGATTCTGCCAACACCTAACTGTGCCCTGGCCCCCTTTCCACCCAGTCTTTCCTGGGGCAGTCTATGCCTCTCACTCCCTGAAAATGGAGGCAGGGTGGAGGAGTGGTGGGGGAGAGTGAGGCTGCGGCACGTGAGGGCTGTACCCTGGTTAGCTGATTGCCCTTTCTAGGACCTGCGGCAGGCAGGAATCCGACCTCTTCTGGCTTTCGGCTATGCTTGTCCACTGTCCACTGTGGGGATCCTTGTCTGTGCTCTTTCTCGAGGCTCGACTATAAGGGTCTAGGTCATCTTCAGCCGGGAGAAGGGCAGGAGGCTAGAGGGACAGAATCTTATACCCTAAGCCCACTGCACCTGGTTTTCCCTATCCTTTCTTCTGTTCCTCCCCTCCCCCCTCCCACCCCTATTCCTGCAGCCTCGGGTGCACCTGGCTAGCCTTCAAACACAGGTCCTTGCACTGATGCCCTCTGCAGCCTGCCGGGGAGCATCTCTCAGTGCGGTCTCTTAGCTCCTCCACTTTGGGGCCTGGTCTTGTCCAGGGCTGGCATCGGACCCAGATGTGACCAGAAGCTGAGAGGCCGAGGCTGAGGAGGGAGTAGGGTGAAGGCAGGAGGTTTGGAACCTGGAGGCTTTTCTCCTCAATGTCTGTCCCTTCCGGAAGCGGAGGTCAGGACCCAAAGGAAGCCTAGAAACACTCTCCCCAAATAGCTCTTTTGACTACCCTAACAAGATGGGGAGGAGGCAGGGGAGCCCGGCCCAGCAGCCCGCTTGCTCTTCTCTGGCCTCCTTCTCTTTCCAAGGCAGCCCAGCCAGTGGTTTGTTTAAACCAAACAATAGCAACCTAGGTTGGCTGTTTCTTTTCAATTCCCCGTGGGCTTGGGTCCCACCCAGAGCAATAACCAGGCTCCTCTCCTCCAGTGAGGGCAGGGAAGCTGGAAGGGTGGGGGCTGAGGCATATGATACGGGTCAGGGAAGTGCTGTTGTGGAATCAGAGCTGGGCCCATGTGGAAAGTCTGACTTGAAGCCTTGCTCAGACCTTGGGAGTATTTTCTCACTCACTAGGCCTGCTTAGTAAAGACTGGATGCAAACCCTTGGGATGGGCTTCCAGAATCAGTCTGTCTGTCCTTCCTGTCTACCTCCCTGCACCACCTCTCTGTACCTGTGTTCCACTTGGGTGCTCGGGACATTTAGCTACTTGGGGTGGCCTAAGCTGATCCCACAGATGTATGCCACTCTTGTTGGCAGGAAGGGTAGACCGTGATGGCCGTGGATCCAAATGCAGTAACTGGGACAGAGTAGCTGTGACTTACTCGGGTTGGGTGAGGGTAGCTAAGTGTCCTTTGGCTATAAATCTCTCCTCAGGTTGGTCCTGGAGGGGCTGAAATTCCTACTATGGGATCAACATCAGTAAAGAAGCCACACTCTAAAAGCTGAGAAAACTGGGGGCCCAGAGAGGCTAAACAAACGATCCCAAGGCATTTGAGTAATAAGTGGGAGAGCCCCAGAATGTTTGGGAAGCGAGGGACCCTGAGACTCTTGAGGCTGACTGATCAATGGCTCAGGCCTTTTAGCTCATATTACTGCCCTGTGCCTTTTTCAGGACACCTTGATAACCCCATTGCTCCACTGGTAAGCATTGTTTTCGGTTATCCATTATTAAATACACAGGCTTTGGATGAGGGTGTGGTTCAGTAGAACGGAGTGTTTAGCATGTGTGAAGTATTGGGCTTACCAAAACCAAACCAAACCAAACCAAATAGTATCTGGAGGCCTGTGGCAACAATGGCAATCCCAGCCTAAAATATCTTGGTAGAAAATTATATCCAGCCTGGAAAGCCGGAACCCTGGAGGATGGCCAGGACTCAGTAGTAGAATGTGAGAGGGATATTGAGAAATGCCTGCTCTGCCCTAGTGGCCAGGCCAAGGAGGGACCCAGATGGGGGTGGGTAGGGCACCTGGCATTGGAGGGACACAGACACCACACTTGCACTTTTGAAGGAGAACCTGCAAGAGACCAGGGACCACCGAGAGCCCCCAACATCCTTAGCTTTTCCCGCGGCCCCCAATCTGCTGTCTCCACCTGCTCTGGAGGACTCCAGGTGTTCTAGGAGACCTGATAAACCCGGCCCAAACCTCCTTTCCCTCTTTGTACCTGAAGACAGATTGAAATGTTCAAAAAGAGCTTTTTCTAAATGCTCAGTTAAAAAAAAAAAAAGAAAGAATTATAGAAATTACGAGCATCACAGATGCAGTTGGATTTCTGAAACCCAGGCACACTGAGAGGCCCAGGATGGGCTTTTTAGAGTGGCAGAACTGGGGGAACATTAGGGAGCCCTCATACATGTCAAGGACAGATGGCAACAGATGGAAGAGACTCTTCCCCACAACCTTTCCCCCATTCCTCCTCTTCTGGGGAGGGGAATCTCTGGTCGGAGGAGGTGTGGGAAACCGCTCTATAGGGAAGATCCTTATGTGTACAGGGTGGAAGAGTAGCAGTTGCTCTTAGAAGTTGGTCCTGTGTGCATGTGTATGTGTGCGCACACACTTATGTGAGTGCATCCATGCATGCGTGTATGCAATAGGGTGCTGGGTACATACTCGACTACTTGGCACATAAATTATAGTAGGAACCGAGTCCAAGGCCATGTGCATTCCAGCAAGCACTCTACTACTGGACAACACCCCCAGCCCTAGCACAAAGATTCTAATTGCACAGAAGGATCTGGACTCTGGGAGCACATGGGTTTGTCTGCGTTGGTAGACATGAGGCTTTCGTTTGCTGGCTTCCCTCTCAGCATCCACTGTCTCTCTGTTGAGCTAGCTTAGGACTTGGAGATACTTGGGGAAAGTTGGGGCTTGATTGAGAGTCATAGGAACCAAGAAGACTTAAAACATCTTAAAATGCTTCTGGCTGATTTGTCTCAGGTTAAGTCAAAAGCATGGTGTTGGAAGGTGGTGGTGGTGGTGGTGGTGGTGGTGGTGTGTGCATGTACACACGCCTGCCTGCCTGCCTGCCTGCTTGCCTGTCTCTCCTACTGTTTACTCATGTGCTGGTTCTCCAGGGCACTATTCTGTTGTCTGATCTCAGCACATTCCCTGCATGGGAAGATGGAGAGCGGTAGACCATGCAACCAGACAGAAAGCAGAGGGCTTCTGGCGTCTGCGCCTTCAGGGCAGAGGCTGTAGCCCACCATTGTTGTGCCCCTGGGATGTCTTGTGCACAGTGGGCAGGGGTGTTGCACCCCTTCCCTTTGCCACCCTGGTCAGTCCTACTTCCTCATCTATACCCTTTGTTTCCTCTCTTTATGGGGACACTCGCGTGCTGCTCTCTCCACAGCCTTTCACGTCCCTTCCCTGCTCAGAAAGCCCACCAGATAAAGGCCCAGGCTCTTGATTTGCTTCGTGAATCTCTGGTGGGTGTGGAAGGGGCCTGACTGTTGCTGGTCTCAGCAGAGTTGCTGGTGCCCTGGCCTCATTCTGCTGCAATTACCTACAGGCCACTAGCCACCCACAGGGGTGGGGGTGGGGGATGGAGGGTGGAGGGGTGGGGGGTGGTTCAAAGCTCCAGGTCCTGGGGCCACCTGACCTCCAGGTAGAGGATCATGGAACATTTCCTCTAGCACTCAGGAGACTGATTTAATCTCTTCACCCACCTCGTTTATTTACACGGAGGATCCAATCACTTCTGCCTGGCTAGGGATTCCCTCTGGCAGAGGGGGAAGTCTTGCTTTTTGATTGTAGGGAGAGTGGAGGGCATCAAAAAAGAGCCCCAAATTTAAAAGGCAAGCGCAGAGAGATAAGGGAGAGTGGTAGGAGAGATGAGCAAAGGACAGTCCTCGGGTAGAAAACAAAGACTACCCCCCTCGAACAAAACAACAACAAAAGGAAACTAGACCCCCCCCACCCTGGCACCCAGACCCCTGACCCTGGCACCCAGACCCCCGACCTTGGCACCCTGACCCCCGACCCTGGCACCCCGACTCCCGGACCCTGGCGCACCCAGACTCCCTGACCCTGGCACTGAATGAGAAAGCCCCTTGCTGTTTCGCACAGCTGCCTGTGAGCTGCCAAGTGGCCAAGGAGCCAGGAAAGGCACAGTACTGGAAAGTGCTACCCAGCAGTCTGTGTGTTCTGCAATTAACAAGGGCTAAGTGAGGGAAGGCATTGACAGCTCCCAGGCTCCGAGATCCCCAGGGGCTGTGGCTTGCCAGGCCACCAAATGCCAGCCTGGAGGAGACCCAGCTCTGGAGATGGCTCCAGTTGATTAATCCTGTGGTTTGCTCTTGCCCTGGGGATTGGTCACTGGGGAAGCGCAAGGAAGCCCCTGGGAAGATGGAGGCACACAGATCTAAGGCCCCCTGTCCACTGAGGGCTTCTCAACCCCAGGGTGTCAAGGGGCCAATTATTTTGCACACTGGTTTCCTTCAACACCTGTCAAGATCAAAGACTCGTCAGGTCTTTCCCTCTGCCCTCGTGGGCAGTAGAGACAGCATGGTGAATACTGGTGAAGAGACCAGCGGGTGGGCAGCAGATCCTGGTACCTGGACACCAGTTGACAACAGGACCTCCCCCCAACCCCCCGCCCGGACTTGGTTCTGAGCTTGGTTTCAAATCTAGGTGTCCAGATGCCATAGTGGGGTATAGATGAAGAGGAATGATTGACTTCTCCCAGGAAGTAGTGGCCTGGGATGGAAGGAACATCATTCAAAGCTTAACCACCCTTTATCACACTGGGTTAATAGGCAAATTTCAAGGCCAAGGTCAAGGTTGTCTGTGGCTTGAAAAATATAGGTAGTCCTCGCCCTTTGTTCCAGGCCATGTGAGGTGTCAGTGGTGTCTCAGTAAGTCTTGCTCACTTGACACTCCCTGTATGTGACAGTCGATTATAGCATGGAGTTGATTCTGGAGAGATGGGCAGATGAGTGAATGGATGAGATGGTCTGTGCAGATATAAAAGTACTAATGAGACACAGTTCTTGGTGTTCTGAAGCCCACGGTCCAGAGGGGCAGGTAAATCAGCAGAGGAACAACTGTGTAGGCTGTGCTCAGATGACCAACGGGAGAAGACTGGTATCTGAGAGAACTAGAGAGGAGGCTTGTCTTCGGGCGTTGAAGGACAGGTATAGTGTTTTGTTTTGGATGATGGATAAAACAAGAGAGGAAAGGACAGCTTGAGTTGAGAAATCGGCCTGCTATTTTTCAAGTCTGCACTGTCCCCTAAAAGGCTGTGTGTTTGAACACGTGATTCCCTGGCCAGTGGTGCTCTACAGGGAATTTGTGGAGCCTTTGGGACATGGTACCTAGAAGGCACCTGTAGGTCACTGGGGGCAAGCCTTAAAAGCTGTATTGCTTCATTTCTGGTTCATTTTCTCTGCTTCTTAGGTCACCAAAAACCGAGGACCCGCAGCCTCACATAGAGCATCCCTAACCACCATGCCTCCCCTACCATGATGGACTGCGTCCTCTGAAACCGTTCGCTGAGACAAATCCCTCCCCTAATTTGTTCATGTCTAATCAATGAGAAGAGTAACTAACATCCTACTTAAGTGCGTGAACACGGAAGTGATCTGGAAGATGGGACAGACTGGACCACTTGTTGGAGCCAATCACCAGATGCATGTCTGAAAGAGACTCAAGAGAAGGGCCAACCTACAAGGCGGAGGCCAGGCTCTGATGGCAGGAGCTACATCAGGTTGTGGAGAGCCAAAGCCATCAGCAGGCTGAACCTTGAGTTCACAGATCCCAGGCAAAGCCTTTCTCTTTTCCAGAGACTCAGCTGCCATCCCAGGAGGGTTATGGGAGCCAGCGGGCTGAGCTGCCTCTCAGGTCAAGAGGGGATGAGGGTTAGGCTGGGCTCTGGTTCCCTGTCATGCCAAAGGTCAAAAAAGGAAGCGGCTGGATTCTATTATCGGTGGCTCCCCTCAGAGCATGTGCGCTTAGGATCTGGGATTCCAAACACCTCTTTTCTATAAACGGTAATTTTTGTTTGAGGTTACAAAAGGACCAAACGCTTATTTTATTTGAATTTTGTGTGTGTGTGTGTGTGTGTGTGTGTGTGTGTGTGTGTGTGTGTGTGTGTGCTCGGGTGGGTATATGTATGTGTGTGTAGAGAGGCCACAGGACAACCTCAGTGGGGCAGGCTTCTCACCAGGGTTTCTGCACCAGTTAGTTCACCTTGGCGCCCATTTCCCAGGACCGTCTCTGCTGAAGTGCAGTGAGGCTGGGAGACCACCGGCTTGGAGGGTAGAGGCCTGCTGCCCTGCTTATGGAGACATGTTTCCTGGTCTGACTTTTGGCAGTCACGAGAACAAGAAAATGGAGATGTCCAGTTGACAGGCAGCTCAGGCATCCGACATGACTGTGCCACTGGGCCAGCCAGGCTTCCACCCCATGTCATTACCAATTAGCTACTTTGAGGAGCCGTTCAGTTTCTGAGCGTCTCTAGTCTCTGTACCTCTAAGTAGTGATGGTAATGTACAGCTGGGGTTTCTCACAGAGTTGCCGTGGAGCTGTAAGTGGGAAACAGCCCCGAAGCCCCACAGTGCTGCCCAAGTGTAAGGGTCATTACTGAGCTGAGCTCCCTGATCAGGCTTCGTGAAAGGCTAGTGGTGGGGGTGGCGGGGTGGGGGTGGGGTGTCTCTGTGGCTGCCAGTGCTCTTCGATTGTGACAGGCCCAAGAAGTGTCTGTGCCAGGTCAGGCTCATGAGGCTAATGGCTGTGCTTAGGGCTCAGAGGTTACCCAGCTGTGACTGTGGCCTGTCCCGCTGGGCCTGTGCTCACCCCAGGCTTGTGGAGCAAGCAGTATATGATGTTTATTAATAGGCCTTGATGAGAGGCATTAATGTCTCCTAATGACACCATCTGAGCCTGGCCTCTTTTCTTCTCTTACTCCTTGATCCTTCTGCCCATGCCCATCCTCCACCCCACAGAGACACACTCTGTCACATACACAGAGAACACAGGGACGGCACAGGTCTGGAGGAGGCTCGAGCCAGAGGGCCAAGGCAGGAGCCACTGTCTGAGGAAGAGAGGGCTTTGCTGTTGGGGAATGGATGGGAGGTCTAGCCTCAGGGATCGGAGGGAGGGTCCCGGTGGGCAACAAGGCAGAAGTTGTGGGAACTTGGCCAGAAATGGCTTTGTGACTAAAGGGAGGCAGAACATGGCCAGACCTTTTCAGAACCGGTGGAAATGGGAATAGCTGGGGGAGTGTGGATACTGCAGAGGACTGGCTTCCTTGAAGGGTGCAGCAGCTGGGTGGGGAGAGGGGCTGAGAAGGGTAAGTGGCAGGGGAGAGACAGTCACAGGCAGGGAGAATGGTCACACACACACATGCAATATGCTCCAGTTCCCACACCAAACATATATCTATGCTCACACATACACACTCATAGTCACAATGTGTTCTCATACTCAGTACACTCATACACATGCACTTATGCACACCCATAGTCCACATATAATGTACACACATACAGTGTACTCACACACTTATGCACATGTGCTCACATGTACATGCATACACACACTTACACCTCCATATTCATATATGCACTTGATTTCATACACACACACACACACACACACACACACACACACACACACAAATGCTCACCCAACAGGCCCATTTACAATTTCCTAACACATTTAACAAACATATAACACTCATATGTACTTACATGTTTGCATTGATTACACACCCTCTCCCTCAAATGGACACACACACACATACACATATGTATGATTACACTTATCTGCTGATGCTTACCCACAACATGTTCACAAATATACAGAAATATGTATACTCAATATGCTCATAACATACATGTCACTCAGGAGCTCACACATACACATTTACAGACTTAAACACAGCAAATACAATCTACTCACATGTACAATATGTTCATACACTCACAGAGGCTCACACACACCTCAACACATAATCTCTTATACACTTGCCTCTATGTTCACACACATGAAGAGACTCGTATATATGTGCACACATGTACGCTCACACATACACACATGCTCACATACACTAGCATGCTCATACTCAGACCCCTGTGCTTCTTACATTCTCACTAATACAGATGTGTGACCCTCACTCACATGCACTCCTCTCCCAAGCAGCCTCTCACTGGTGGTATTATCAGGGTGTAAGCATGATGGGAGGAGCTGGGCAGGTGTCTAGGCTACAGCTCGGACCGTGGGAATAAGACAAGAGGCAGGGAGTGTGGACAGACAGATAACTGACTGATAGAGAGGTCTGTGGGTAGGCCCAGAGCTGGCCTGCTGCCCAGGAAGGGTCTAAGGGCTGGTAAGCCTCGGCTGGGCAGTGCAGAGAGTATGGGGGGGCAGTCTTCTGGGAGGTGGGCTCCCTGGGTGCTTGTAGAAGGCTGCAGGTATACTGGCTCCAGCAGTAATTAAGACAGGGGTGCAGTTAATCCCTAAAACAAACAGGGCTTGAGAAACTGCAGCCCCGCTGGGCTGGATGTAGGGAGCTGCAGGACTCACTCCTCAGCCCTGGCTCTTATCATGCCTCATCTCTCAACTGTAGAACCCCCGTCTTTCTGGCTGCTGACTGCACCCCACACCTGACTCCCCCCTCCCTGCCCTGAATTGTGTGGAGAGGCGAGCTAAGGAGGACCCATATGCTGGGAGGAGGTGACCCTACCAGACTTCTGCTTCCTAATTCACAGCAGACCCTCAAAGAGTGGTACCTGGCCAGTTTGATGTCTCCAATGCCATGCCCCAGCCTGGGAGGCTCCTGAGGTGGTAGGGATTGCTTTTCCCAAGCTACCTGCACCTGCAGAGCATCAGGCTCCATCTAGGGGATGAGGGGCGTGCTTGAAGTTTGGGTCACACAGGCTGGGCTAGGGTGTAGAGCTGGGTGAGAAACCTTACCATCAGGAGCCTTCTACTGTGGCTTCGGGGATAGGGATGGGGGAGCCAGAGCAGGAGCAGCCGGACTCTTGGGTCCCTGTCTCTGCCTTGTCTCCCTTCTTTGCCCCATTTGACGAGGTGCATCCTAGCATACGTTTCCTATGGCAGTAGAGAACAAGTGGGTGAAGGCAGGGGCCCATGGGATGCTTCTTAGACAAATAAAGGATCAGAAGCAAAGGGACCTGCAGGCCCGGGTCCTGCTTTGCAACTCTGGTAGGAAGAAGAGTGATAAATCCAGACTTTGGAGCCTCCCATCCATGCAGCCAGGCCTGGAAGGAAGGAAGGAGGGAGGGAGGGAGGGAGGGAGGGAGGGAGGGAGGGGAGAGAGGCTTGAGGAAGAAAGATCAGGCAAGATCTTTTTGAAAGAGAAGATGCAGACAAGGGTTGGAGGCTCTGGGAAACAGATCCTTGTGAGAAAGTGGGACAACAGCAGAAACAGCCCCAGTCCTGTCAAAGTCCCGTCTTACTCATTCCTAAAGACTGACAGCCTGGCTTCTCTGTCCTGGCCACTAGCCCCCTGCCACTGAAAAGGCAGCTGCTCCAGAGCAGTAGCTGGGCCCACGCATCTCCCGCAGCCTGCCTGGGATTCGGGAGCGCTTTAGAAAATGCAGCCTCTGGAGTTCTACTCTCGGCCTGGTGAATCTCAGATTTTGTTTTAGTAAGAAACCCCAGGGAAAGCTGGTCCCAGTGACGCGGGCTTGTAATCGCAGCTGAGGTAGGTGGATCACAAGTTAAAGATTAGACTGAGCTACAGAGTGAGTTCGAGGCCAGGTTGGGCAACTTAGTGGGACACGTTTCAAAAGTTTTTAAACGTGGGAAAAGTGGGGCGGGTAGCTACAGGGACAGCTCAGTGGTAGAATGCTTGCCTGGCATAGGCAAAACCTTAGGCCTAGTTTCCAGTGTGGTCAAAGGAACGAAACAATCCCCTATCCCTCAACAACCCAAGGGGATTCATATACATGCCTAACCTGGATACTATCTGCCACAGGGTGCTGGTTCCCTAAGTGTCTCTGGGTCCAGGAAGGGGACCGGACTCTTCAGCAGACATATGGCGGCAGCAAAGGGAACCCTCTGTGTTCTGGTCCTGGATGGACTCCACTTTCCTGTCTTTTCCAGGCTCTGGCCCCTGAGCAGCCTTTCCTTGATAGGCTCTGGCTGACCTTCAGGTCCTAAGGTACTCACTTTCAAGTTAAGGTGGTTGAGACAGGGTGGGACAGCCAGAAGAGGGTCACAAAGGGACACTGGGCTTGGAGTCCTTGAAATCTTGGGGGTGAGACGGTCACCCCATTTTGATAGGCACTTGAGGTACCTGTGGGCTTTTGGTACCCTCTGATAATCCTCCCTCAGACAGTACGCCCTCTGTGACTCTGTGTGATGTGGGGTATTCCTGTTCTCTGAGTAGGTAGGGACCTTGGAGACCAATGGCGGAGGGAAGACACAGGAAAGTGTCTGGGGGATGGCATGGGAGGCACCTGGTCCGAAGGGCCATGACCCTCTCTGTGGGCTCTGCTGGCAGCAGGAGGATTGTAGCCAAGCCCCTCTTCCTCATTTAGTTCTCCCTCCTCCCAGATGTCCGAGGTGCCATCCATGACCAGACACCATCTACTACCCTTTCATTCCTTAGCTGGCTGTGCTGGGACCTGTGTGGTGGGCCTTCATGTCTCTGCCTGCCTGCCTGTGACAAACCAGATCTGTTTGTTAGGCCCAGGGAATTATGAATGGGGCCCACCAGAGCCCAGCCAGGGGCTGGGGCCATGCAGTCTCCAGTCAGGCCCAGGGCTTGCTCTCCCTTCCATTGTGTCACTTTTTACAGTGCCCAGCAGGCAAATGCCAACCTGGGGAGCTTGGCAATTACAATGAGAAAAAAAACAACTCAAGGCTCATGCAGCCAACTCCACCCTGACCTCATGGCTGGTCCCATAGGTCTCTGGAATGGTTGGGGACTGGCATGACCTCAGGGAGAGGGGAGCCCCTGTGAGAACCTGGGCAGACATTTCTGAAGGACCACTTGGCGTCAGCAGTCACTGGGAAGGTGCACATGAAGAGGTCCCTGGCTGCTCTTTGGCAGGCACACCAGTGGGGGGGGGGGGAGCAGGGCAGCTTTCGGTGTTTGGCATCCAACCCCTCCAGGGAGCATCCTCAGTCTCAATGTGTTGAAATGGATCTTTGCACAACTTTGAGGAGGGCCTGGCCATTCCAGGTGATGGTGCCGAGGGGCATAGGAGATGGGAGGAAAGGAGACTAGGTGACAGTACAAGAGAACTCCAAAGGGGGGTCAAGGGATGCTTGCTGACTCCTTAACCTACCCCCCTGCCAATCAAAGCTCATTGTAGTCATTCCAGGGGATGCCTGCCTCACCTCTGCAGAGCAGTCTGGGAGTGTGGATACCTAGGCTAGGCCACAGAGAAGAAACGCCTCTGTAGCAGCCGTCACAGTGTCTGAGGCTGCCATGCACACAGGCAAAGGGGTCTTTAATGAACGCATATGACAACCGATTAATCTGCAGCCTCTTCTCTGTGGGCTATGGCCACGCTCCATTCAGCCTGGCTGGCTCGTACCAGTGGGGTGGGTTTCAGCTTGCTGCTACTGGCTTCCCACCCTCCTGTCCTTCGGGACTGAAGTGCTAGGGAATGGGTCTTCACCCTCTCAGATTTGGCTATTAGGGGTTCCCTTACAGTGAGATGGTTGCCTTTCTGGGGGACAGGAAGTGGGGCAGAGTGCAAAGGGAAGGCCAGCTTTGGACCGGACTTCCTGAAAGGGGTTAAATTTAGGAGGTGAGAGGAGCACCCCCTAGTCTGGGTAGGCAGCTTACTTCTCAGCCACCTGCTGAATAAGGCCTCGAGAAGGCGGCCAGGCCACTAGACCTGTTGTCTTGTGGTAAGAGGCAAAAAGAGGACTTGGGGCTAGGATGGTGTCCTCCTTCTAGCTTGGTCCACGTGCCTTGTCCTGGCTCCTGGCTCCTGACAACTCAACTCTTAAGGACTGTTTGGTTCTGAGTACAGGCCTACTTTGAAGCAGCTCCTAGCATCCCAGGGACTTGGGAATACAGGATAAAGCTGTGACCAGAGCTAAGAAGGGACATACAGAATACGTAGCAGGGGGAAGGAGGCTTTTTTTTTTTTTTTTTTTTTTTTTGAGGGAGCTGTGTAGGTGTGCACTGTGCAGTTATGATGCCCGGTAGATAAAGGTGGAGAGAGCCGTGCACTGGGATGGCAATGCCTTCTTGTGCCAGGCTGCAGCCATCACTCCTGAGACCTCCACAGGACCCTTTTACAAGAACCTAAGGTCTTTCTGACACCTTCTGCGTGCTCCCTGTCTGGGGCTGCCTGGCATCTGGAGGTTGGAGAGTTGGAAGGGCAATGGCGAGGCAGGCCCGAGACCAAAGCTTACAGCCCTACCTCTTGGCTGGACAGCTTCTTTGGAGGCAGAAGCGGTCCTCCCTTTGGGGGAGAAACCCCCTCAGTTTCTACTGCCATAAAGGATGGGCCAGAGATCTCACTGCAATGTCTAATGATGGGGTTAGGGTGTAATGACTATCCCTGGTCTCATAAAACAGGCTAATGACGGCCCTCATTTCATGGACCCCTTTTATCCTCACTGTTCCCAAACTAGAAGGCACTATCTTGGGGGGCTGAGGCCCTGAGCCTGATGGTAGCCATAGACCACAGCTAGAATTGAGGGGAGAGGGGCCTCTGTTAGAGGTTTCCCGCTGCTCTTCCCTCCCTTACCTGGTACAAACAGCTGGAGGAATTTGGGTCGACGGCCGAGAATGCTCAGCCTGAGGAACTGGGCAGGAATTAGGAAAGGAGGCCACAGCTTAACACCCCGATTCTAAAGAACAGAACCCAGGGACCCAACAGAGGCCCAGAAAGCACGTGAGTGCCCAGAGGTGGCACCACACCCCCTTCCTCTGGCTGGGTGCTGATAGGAGCTCACTGAATCATCCCAGTCTCCATCCAACACCTGAGAAGAGCTAGACTCTGGGAGGGAGGGGCCGGACTGCTGAATCACCAGCAACACCTGTGTTTTGCTTGGGAGGTCTCCTGCTCCTAGACCAGCCAAGCCTGACCCTGTTTGGCTTCCTGGAGCTTGGTGAGATCACAGCCTAGGGTGTTATGGCTGCAGGCCAGTGTGACCTGCTATGCAGGAAGGATTTTTAAAGAGATACTTGCCTCTGTGTTCCCAGGACGAGTTCAATGAGAGAGAGAGAGAGAGAGAGAGAGAGAGAGAGAGAGAGAGAGAGAGAGAGAGAGGAGAATGAAGCTGTTCTGTGAGTCCTTGCCCCCATGGGATAGTAGAAATTGGTCACTGAACAGAAAATCACCCAGGTTACACGATGAAGCAGAAAACAGTCCTACCCACTCACTATAGATAAATACCTGGGGGTGGACAGGGGATCTTAGTAAACCATAGCACCCGAGGGAGATAGGCTAAGCATCATTAAAGCCCCCATAGCCTCTGAGGATGGAAAGAAGATTCTGGAACTGCCTAACTGGAGTCTTCTGGTCACAGTCAGGGTAAAGTCTATGGGCCACCACGGCAGAGTCTGTAATGAGTGGCCGTGTCATTTCTGACTTACTCAGCATCCTCAGTGTGACCATCAGGCACTAGTCCAGTCCTGCAGATAACTAGGGTCAGCAGAAAACAGAGGATCTCAGGAGTGCAGGTTCCCTGCACCCTAAGCCAACCTTCCTGTCCCCTCCCTTCTAAAGTGGGGTCAATACAGCACCTCTAGGTTGCACTCAGCCTTCTGCAGTGCATAGAGGGGGTACCCAAGGGGTTCCAGGCTCTGTGTGACACTGGGTCATCTACTCCTCCCTCATGAAACTATCACCCACAGTTTGCAGCTGGAGAGCACAAGCCCTTGGCAAGTGACCTGCCGAGATCATGGTCCCAGTGGGCAGTAGAGTTGGGAATGGAATTCAGGTATCCTGGTCCATGTCTCCTTCCTGGCTCATGGCCCAAAGTGTGTCAGCTTCCACTTGGGAACACAGGAGGGCTGTGCAGAGGGAACCAGTACTGAGGGAATGGCTGGTTTCTCCTGTTTTTGTTGGAATCCCCTTGGCAACCGTGGGACGAAAGCTGGTCAGGTCAGAGCATCCCATACCTCTGCACCACCATGCCGGGCCCAGGGACAGAAAGCTTTTCCCGACAGGGACAGGTCACTTTCTGCAATGCTTGCTTACACTAGGGACCTTTGGTGCCATGGGCTGAGAGGGGATGGGGATGGGACGAGTTGGCAGGTCTCTACCCTTGGTGTCCCTTACAGTGTGCTTGGGGACAGAGTCCCGCAGGGATATAGGGCAGACTGGGTGAGTGAGTGGGGCTGGAGGTTTCTTCATGCAAGTCTGAGCAGCCTTCATCTGACCTGACAGGGAGGGCTAATGAGTTCAGCTTGGCCTGTGGGTTCTCTGACCCAAGTGTCTCTCTCTTTCTGCTCCATTTCACACAGCTTCATTTAGGAAGGCTTCCTAAATTGTCATTACCAGTTGCTCCACCCTCACCCTCTGCGTTGGTCTCTACTGCCAGGCCTGGATGTCCCTTCTTCTGTGAACGTCTGACAGGGCACCGTCCCATTCTCCACTTTCCACCTTGTGTGAAACATCTGGGCTGGAGGGTCTGCTTTGCCTGCGAGCTCTATGTCCCTTGGAACTACTCGATCGCCACAGCCCGGGAAGTGAGGGAAACTAAGGTTGGAGAGGACGGGGCCGCACAGGTCATTAGGCAGCACATTTTGAATGATGGCTAGGCATTTCTGATGGCACGAGGTATGCTCTTTGCCTGGCCTGATGCTGTCTTTCAAATGTCTCCTCAGAAGGGTGCCAGAAGAAGCGACAAAATGGGCTGCTGGAACAGTGGTCTGTTTGTAGCAGGAGAAGCATTTTTCGTTAAAAAGTTTAAAGATCACACACACACACACACACACACACACATGTATATAGTGTGTATATATACACACATATATATGTATATACACACATATATGTCTGTGTGTGTAAACATGCTTTCATGCTTGTGTGTGAGTGAACACACCCACCCACCCACCACGGTGCCTGGTTTTCTCCTTCCAAGATGTGGGTTCCAGGGGTTGAAGTCAGGTTGTCAGGTTTGGCAGCAGGTGACTTTACCGGCTAAACCATCTCATTGGCCCAGAAGATGCATTTTTGTATCACTAGATCTCACTGTTTATGTGTCTCTATGTCTCTGTGTCTCTGTCTGTCTGTCCGTCTCTTTCTGTATTGGGTCTCTTCCTCCCTTTCTTTCTCATCCAGACATAGTTTTGCTGGCTTGAACAGTGAGAAGGACCTCCGGATTTCCCTGTTAGATCCATCCTCCCATGGGGAAAGGGACATTTCTCTGCTAGTGTGAGTTCAGGTGTGGAAGCCACAGGGTGGGTGGGTGGGGGGATGCAGAGGAGCATGTGGTCGGAAATGAATTGGGTTCTATGGATCTGGGCCTTCCTTGGTCCGCCTCTTCGGCCACTGGATGGCTGTGACGTCTGTGACTCTAGACTCTGGCCCTTCTGTAGTAGGTGGGAGACGGTGTGAGTCACTCCAGGCCGGGGCTAGTTGGTGGGGTCACGGCATGACAGAGTGCTTCAGAATTGTCTCCCACTCTCAAAATTGCATGCCTCTCCCATCCTCCCTGTCTCCTCCTCTCTTCTGTCACATCCTCTCATCCTTGTTTTGTGGAGCCCATCAGCACCAATCCTCCTAGTCTAGGAACAGTTCCGTCAGGGGACTTCACCTCCCACCCACCTCTCTCCAGGTCAGCCTCGTCCTCTGCAGTGTCCTGCCATGGTGGGAATGTGTTCCTTTGTGCCCTCCTACAGGGCGGCTGTGGCCCTGTGTTCTCATCCAGCACTGTACAGGGAACTAGCGCTACCCAGGAAGAGGATTAGAGCAACAAAGGCTTCATTTGACTTCCTCTGAATGGAAGGAGCTACTTGGAGCTCGTGGATACTACACTAGACATCAGAACTTGGGGTGCGCGTGGGTGTACCAAGCATTCGACTTCAGAAACCCTCTGGGTGTGCCCTCTGCACTGTCCAGGTTATACCCTGTGACTTTGTCCAGGTCTACCTCCTGACCGAGAAGTCAGGAGAGGATGTAGGAGTCTAGGCACTAGGCTTGGAGATGGATGACCTTGGACAAATCACTTGAGCTGTCCTGTGTGTCTCTGGAGCCTTTTCTGTGAAATATCAAGGGTAATTCCTTATCCACCTTGAAGTTTCTTTGCTGCTCAGTCCCTGAACATCTTTCAACGGGAGCTCGCTATGACCAGGCCTGGGTGGGTGTGAGCTGGAGGGCGGGTAGGTGTGCCTATATGTGCATGCATGTCTGTGCCTATGTGTGCATTTACATGTGCAGGAGCAAGTGAGCCCTTAACAGATTTATTTCTTTTGGGGGAAGGGGTAGGGTAGGGTTTGAGACAGGGTCTCACTATGTAACCTAGCCTGTCCTTGAACCCCTCATTCTCCTGTCTCCCCAGTGCTGGAATTACACGGGCATCTGGTTTTCTGCCTAGGCCTGTCTCACCAAGCAGCTTGAGTCTAGGAAATGGGTTGAAGGCTACAGAGCTACTAAGATGGATGCAACCTGACTCCACTCCTGGCGCACGTCTCCAGGTTCCCTGGCCTGGGCTGTTCGTTTCACAGGCCTAGACTTCCTCTTTGACCATAAAAGTCCCCCGGAAAGCCTTCCCACAGAGGCCTCAGGGGCTTTCTCAGGGAATGTGTGAGTATGTGCGCACAGTCATCCAGTATCCCAAAGAGCCACGGCCTAGACCTAAGGGGTGTGTGTATATGTCTGCTCCAGCTTGGGTGAAGGGATCTGGGACTCAGGGCCCTGGCTTTAGGAAATGCTTAAGTTTCAAGGTAATTTGAACAACCAAGGCATGCACACATGAGCTTCTACAGATATGCATGTACTTTATGTAAAGAGGTATAGGGAAGAGAGATAATTATTCTTTGCTGCTATGTCCTCTTTGCAAAGCCTCTACCCATAGGTCCTCCCCACATCCAGAGAAAGGATGGTGGCCCCTGACAGAGCTGCTGTTAGGCTGCTTGGGTTTGGGGCATGTTCCTAGTCTAGGGCTGAGGTCTGATGGGCCATTGAGAGGAGGGCCCTAGATTAGCAGAGAGGACCAGAAATGAGCATTCGATGGACCATGGCCAAACTCTGGACAGCAATGGATGCCTCTCTCTTCCTCCCTTAGATGGTGCCCAGGCCTCGGGTATCCTGGGTCATAGAACCTGTCTGTCAGAGTGTTGCATCAGAGTGAAACTGTGCTAACTGCCTCAGGGGAGAAGGCAGTGAGGGCTTGTGAGCCCAATTTTCCAACCTTGAGGTGCTCAGGGTCAAGCAAGTCCTTGGATGCCACCAGCTCTTCTCCACAAGCCCGAAACTTATTGCACTAGGCCTTACACAGATGGATGTGGTCTCTAGGGGCATGCAGGGAGTGGGGGTGTGAGTCAGAAGTGACCAGGCTTTCATCAGCCCTGAATCAGAGGGAGGGTGGGAGTCACTGTAGATAGATAGTCTTGCGGTTCCCTAGGAACAAAGTATCCCCAGGAAACTGAGGCCTTCTGGAAGGTCTGAGGCGCCTGTTATGCCCAGTTATACAAGCCATCGACACACACCCCAGAACAGGACAGGCAACCAAAAGCTTGAACGACATAGGAGAAAGGCTGCCTTAGGGTTAGAGGAAGGGTGGTAGGTCCCTCAGGTTTCTCCGAACTCGGTGGCCCCACACACAGGCCTCACCATATCAGTGCTTCTTTTCCCTGTGGACCCAGATCTCCTGGCTGAGAGTTGAAATGGTTTCTTGTTGCGACTAGAGGAATGACGGGCTGGGCTCAGGGGACCAAGATGGATGTGAGCCCAGGGTAGTGCATCTCCCGGAGTCCTCTTAAGGTGTCTTTATTTGCCCCAGGGCCTTTTGCTTCCATGTAAGTAGAAAAGAATGGGGATGGTTTGGGCTTGTGCAGGATCCTTACAAAGGAGCTGTAGGATGTAGTTCTCCTTTCAAAGGAGAATATAGTCTCTGATATCGTCTAATACAGCAAGGTTGAGGTCTGGCCAGTTGGTACCTCCTCCTAGGTCTGGATGGCCCCTTCTTGATCTTCTTGCTTTCCACCCAAGTGCAGGCAGTTCCCATTGGGGTCATGATGGCACAGACATCTACCTACTAGAGCTGGAGAGCCCTAACTGCCCCAGTCCTTGCCTCTATGCATCTCGCTAGCCGGAAGTGTCATTACCCAAGGCTACAGCCATTCATCTAGCGTAGAGTATAGACAAACTCTCCTGGGTGGTTTCTATTTACAGTCTGTCTGAACACTGCCTCCCCTCCCCTTCATTTGAATAGACCCCCTGATTCAGGCAGGCTGCTCTAGGCAGCCGTGCAGGCACGGGCGGGCGAGCCACAAACAACAGCTCCATGAAAGCACCCCTACATTCAACAAAGGGCCGTATTCATGACCCTACAGGACGAGGAACCCATAGCAGAAAGGGTCCAGAACCCAGTGCTCCCGATCTTCCCACTCAGTTTGATAATCTTTAATAAGACAATACTTTCATTTTCTTAGGACTTGGGCATTATGCCTGGAGTTGGGGAAAATTTATCTGGGTGGAGTGTTTTCTTCTTCCAAACACAATGGTGTGAGGTGCTGGGTTCAGATCTGCTGTTTAATAAGTGCTTGCCAATGGACATGCATCTCTTGGGGAATCCTGTACCATCATCACTGCCCTCATCCTCATCCTCTCCACTCTTGAGGGCGGTTAGCTAGAAATGAAGATAGCAGATGAACTACTCCGCCATCTCTTGGGTCCCAAACCCTCTCTTAGCTCCCCTTAGTCCTGAGACCTGAGCAAGGGACTAGGTAGGTCTCTGCCGTGCTGCCATCCTGACTAAGTGTTGGAGAAATAAACAAGATGCTATTATGCCAAGAAGAGAGGAGTTACATCAAAAGTATCTCTGAAAGGAAGAAAGCCAATTTTTTTTGCCTTATGTGAGATGCATGGATAGGGGGAGAGAGGAAAAAAAATGCCTGGGTAATTAACTTAATAGGTTTCTTAAAGAATGCCCTTGTGAGTGATGTTCAACACATTCAAGTGTTGACAAGAAGGCATTGAACTTGACGCCCACGCAGCGGGCAGATGCATGCTCTCGGCTCTGACACACCTTCGTCTGAAACGTGTAGTAAACTTGGTGCTAGGTTGTGAAATTGGTCCCAGGGAATTCATGCCATGGGGGCTCTGGGGTCAAGGTCCCTGCTCTTAGGGAGGTCAGGGTGGCTACCCTGGATGGAGATCCTGTGAGTAGAATAACAGGGTGGAGAACCTTGTCAGAAGCCTAGGGATGCTGCTGTACAGAATGAAGCCCTGTCTCTGCCTCCTAAGACCCGGTTGCCTTGAAATGCCTGAGTCTAACACACCCAGGGACATCTATGAGACCCCAGGACTTCCTTAGAAGAATGAGCAGAAGAATCTGGGTGAATATGTGCCTATGGATTTTCCCTTTCTATGAAATGTAGAGACGGGAGAGAGGCTGGCAGACTAGGAACTCTGCCTTGGAAGAGGTGTGTGTGTGTGTGTGTGTGTGTGTGTGTGTGTGTGTGTGTGTGTGTGTGTGTTTGAAGCCATAGGAGGAGCTTGATCCCTCAAACAGAGGAGAGTACCCTTCGCTAGGCAGCCTGCTTCCAAGGCCATACATGAGGATGAGCCTCTGCCTCTGTGCCTACTGAGTGCCGACCAGCTACCTTCCTGCCTGTCTGTCATCCCGCCCTTCTGTCATCGGCGATCCACTCATCCATCCTCTCTTCCTGTGATGTGAGGCTCCGACTTATCAGATTGAACTTTTCAGGCTGAGACCTGAGTGGCAAGGGACTCCATCGCAGTGATGGTGGCCAAATTAGTCAAGCAGAGTAAAGGTGACATGAACGCCCGTGTGAAAGAACTTTCCTTTTCCTCCTCTCTCCCACTTCCTTCTTCTCTCCTTCTCTCCCTCTGCCCCCTCCTTCCATCCTCCCTTCTTTTTCTTTCATGAGACAGGGTCTTCTGTGGCTAGTGTTGCTGAGGATGACTTTGAACTTCTAATTCTTCTCTACCTCGTGGGAGTTGGGATTACAGGCATGCACCTGCCACGATGCCTGGTTTATGTGATGCTGGGAATTGAACCAAGGGCCTTGTGCATGGTAGCCACACATTCTACTGAGTCATACTCCCAGCCCCGAGAACTTTTCTTTTTTAGTTACTTATGAAAATTGTTTAAAACAAAAAATAAAACAAAACAAAACAACAAACAACAACAAAACCCCACCATCATCTATGTCTACACTTCAGAGGTAGCTCATATCAAGGGTGCCACCTAAAAACCCAGATTGAGTCCCATGATTCATGTTTTTTTTGGGGGGGAGAGGGGGGAACCTGGCAAAAAAATCAGCAACTGCCTTCACCTAAAGACATACACCAGATCATGTATATCTCTGTAAGCTGGGGGAAGGTGCGGCAGGGTGGTGGTGGTGGTGGTGGTGGTGGTGGTGGTGGTGGTGGTGCTGGTGGTGCTGCTGCTGCTGCTGCTGCTGCTGCAGCGGTGAACTGCAATTATGTCTCTTTTACAAATGGCAATCCAGGAAGTGAGCCCTGCCTTGTGACTGCAAAGTCTGGATTAGTTCTTTGCTCCTGTCCTGGACATTCCTGCCTGGAGAAGCCAGTTCTCAGAAAGTGCAGAATTCTGGAGTTTCATACATATTCCTAATATGCTTCTAGGAAGAGGAAAATGGCTGCCCATCTTTCTGGTCACTCCTGGAACATTAGGGTGTGGTGTCAAAGAAAAGGCTGTGTTTGTGTAGGGGACACAGTTAATTTCAGTCATCTCCCACGCTGCCACTACCATTCTCCATCATAATGACATATGCTTCTGCCTCTCCTTTTCCTGATCACCTAATCTGAGATTCCCAAAGGCAAAGCGCAAGAGTTGATCACATTCCCCATTTGCCTTTTTGTTTTGCTTTGTTTTTTTTGAGACAGGGTTTTTCCATATAGCTTTGGTGCCTGTCCTGGATCTCGCTCTGTAGACCAGGCTGGCCTTGAACTCACAGAGATCTGCCTGGCTCTACCTCCTGAGTGCTGGGATTAAAGGTGTGTGCCACCACTGCCCGGCTCCCCATTTGCCTTCTGATGCTGATGTGTGCCAGGTGAGAGGACTGGTAGCCCAGTTCAGCACACCCTTAAGCACTGTTTATGTCTCAAGTCGAGGCTGGATGTGGCAGGGTATACATTCATAGTCCTCCAGCTCCTGGTCTCAAGGAGGGGTTATCACCTCGATGTCACAGAGCCTCCTAAAGCATTTTAAAGTCCAGATTTTGAATGATACCCCATGCTCAGGAGCCAGGAGGGAGCTTTGGGAACCTTAGAAACAAGCTGGGTTCCAGAGATGCAACCTCCTTTTAGCAAAGCAGACCCCACCTCACATCAGCAAGACTAGAAGGTACACATGGATTTCTACAGGAATCAGTCATGAGGGTGACACTTTTTTTTTTTTTTTTGGTTCCAGAGATGCAACCTCCTTTTAGCAAAGCAGACCCCACCTCACATCAGCAAGACTAGAAGGTACACATGGATTTCTACAGGAATCAGTCATGAGGGTGACACTTTTTTTTTTTTTTTTTTGCGCCCATCATACATGTGTGTGTTCATTAATGTGCACATGTGTGGAGGCCAGAGGACAACCTGGGTGTCATTCCTTTTAGTTTGTTTTAGAGTGTGAATGTGTCTGTGGTTTGTGTCTCTGTGTGTTCACATGTGTGTGTAGATGTATGTGTGGGTGTGTGCACCTGTATGTGTGGAAGTTGACGTCTGCAGTCTTTCTTCTTTTATTTATCTTTCCACTTTTATTTATCCAGGGAGGCTCTCTCCTTGAACCCAGAGCTCACCAGCTGTGCTGAGCATAGCTAGTCACCTTGCCCCAAGGATCACCTGTCTCTGCCTCTCAAGAGCTGTGACTGTAAGCAGCCACCATGCCTGTCTGGCTTTTATGTGGATTCAGGGGATCCAGACTCAGGTCCCTACATCTGTACCAGGCACTTTACCAGCCACGCCATCTCCCCAGCTTCCGTTTTATGCTCTGAGGCAGGGTCTCTCATGAGGACCTGGGGCTTGCTGATTAGACTAAGCTGGCCGGCCAGAGAGCCTCAGGGGGCTGCCTGTCTCTGCCTCCCCTGTGTTGTGACTACATTCCATGACATCCAGATTTGATATAAGTGCAGGGGACTTGAAGATAGGTCTTCACGCTTGCACAATAAGTACAATAGCCAACGAAGCCATCTCCCCAGTCTTCAAGCTGTTTTAGGAAGTAATGCTTAGTGCCTGCAGATCAGTGTTTCTCAACCTATGGGTCTCGACCCGTGGTGTGTGTGTGTGTGTGTGTGTGTGTGTGTGTGTGTGTGTGTGTGTGTGTGTGTGTGTGTGTGTGTGTGTGTGTGTGTGTGTGTGTGTTTGGACAACTCTTTCACAGCAGTTGCATATCAGATATCCTGCATATCAGATATTTACATTATGGTTCATAAGAGTAGCAAATTACAGTTATGAAGCAGCAACGAAAATAACCTTGCGGTTGGGGTCCCCACAACACGAGGGACTATATTAAAAGGTCTAAGCATTAGGAAAAGTTGACAACCACTGCCTTAGGGGCATCCGTCAGAGTGGACTTCTAAGGCTTGAGAAAATAATGAAATTGCATGCATCAGTATCAATGTCGGTGTGTTTCATGTGGACAAAGGATGCTGGGAGGGAGGCCTCTAGAGCCAGGTGGGTTGTGAGCAGCTGGCAAGACACTGAAGTTGGAAGTCTAAGATCAGGGTCGACGTAGACTTGCTGGAGCATTTTTCTAGGTTACCACTCCTCCTGGAGGTCCGGGGAGGGCAGAAACCAAGGTGCTGCTGGGCTATGCTGTGTGAGCAGCAACTTACGGCTTTTGGACTGAGAAGAAAAAAATCTCTGGACTAGACTTCCCCACCCTGGCGTGGGAAGTGTGAGGGGCTGGAACAGGGAGGCAGGAAGTGAGCACAGATGGACAGGCCTGGACAGCTGTGCAGGGAACAGAGCACATCTGTCTGGGAGTAAGTTTGGCAGGGCCCCTCCCACAACTTCTCTGCTGAGTGTGGGCTGGGCTTAGGTCCCAGATGGGGACTATGATGGGAAAGAAAAGGGCCAAGATAGAGGCTGGGGCTGGAAACTGGTGTGTGTGTGTGTGTGTGTGTGTGTGTGTGTGTGTGTGTGTGTGTGTTCAGATGGAAACCAAGCATGTTGCTGAGCAATGTGGAAATGTGGAGAGGGAGAAACAAGGGACAAGGCAGAAGTTCGTTGAATGAATAAATGGTTTTGTGGCCTAAATAACATGAAATTTCCTCTAATTAGCTTCAAATACTGCCAGGAAGCTTATCCCAAGTAGACACCTGGCAGAGATCTTTGGGAGATACAAGCAGGATCAGACTTCTCCTGGGGAATTTACCCTCAGGCTTAGGGGGTAAGTTAGCCTTTTTGCTATGCTCTGGGAACAGGGCAAAGAGGAAAGGCTCTTTGTTCTAGGAACTGTAGATACTGGCTTGTCATCATGGCTGTCTGTGTGGCCTCCATGGGGTGGTTGTCCATTCTTCCATGAAAAGCTGTCACCTGCCTAGTGTGGCGTTGGAGAGGGAGATGGAACATGTGGAGGCAGGGCGCTACGTAGACATCAGCAACCTTGGCAGCTGATAGACACCCATATTCACTCTTCTGCCATCGTCTCTGTTTTTCACTGTGCCAATGACAGGAGCTCGCACCCCAGCTCTGCTGGGCACTCCCGAGTCACCCACTTTTCCTTGAATCTCAGCATTCTCATTGGTATAATGGGAGGCTGCACCAGCAGGCCCTGGGGACCCCTCTAAGCGATTCCATCTGGGGATCTGGTAGGGTGGCAGGTGGGGATGTAGCCTTTGAAGGTTGTTACTGTGTCCTGTGTGTTTGGGCTGGGCAATTTGCCTTCACTCAGGTTTGGGAAAAGAGGAGGGTTCAAGAGGCGCTGACTTCACCTGCTGAGTATTGGCCTCACTCACTTGGGCAGTGGTGACTCCTTTTTCTGGGCTGATGGAGCCTAGTCCTGCATGGGGTCAGGAGGTCAGCATGACTCCTACAGGTTCTCAGACTCTTGCTTCTGGTTTTTAGTTGTCTGGTAGGTGCAACAGACGCACCAATAGGCAGCCAGGAAGAGCTGAAGCCCCCAGGGCTTGGAGGCTAAACAGCATATGGATACCGGTTCTAATATCACCATAGTCATCACCATCATCACTGCCCATTATTAATATTGCTAAACATTTATTGTTCTTTATTCAGCCCTATACAATGGATGAGTAAATCCACCGTGGCAGCAAGATCCAGCCACAGACACTGGCCCTATCCTAAGCATCTCTTAGAAACTGGTGAACTTGACCTCTACCTAGAGGCCACATCTCACTCCTGACAGAACATGGAGCCAAAGGCTTGGAGCTTTTGTGCTTGTCAGAATGCTCTTCTGGGGAAGAGAAGCATCCCCGAATTCCATGCTCTGATGTGGCCTCACAGTTGGGCCTTCCAATGCTCCCTACACTTCAGTCCCTCCACCAGGGTACAGCAAACAGTGCTGACTCAGCGTTATTAATTTTTGTAATGATGAATTATGATACATTTGGCAAGGGAAGGGGGCCTGGAATAGCCCAGGGGGCTAGGAGCTTCTGGCAACAGAGGAATCTCTACCTCCGTGTCTTGGGGTATCTTCCAGGCTACCGCCTAGAGTTCCAGAGCTGCAGGTTGCAAGACAAGCGTGGGATTGTTTGGGAGGCAGGGTGGCAAGCTACAGGCAGGAGGTGAACTGCGGGCGCCTCCTTCTGGCCCTGCAGGGCTGGAGCAGGCCTGGGGAGGGTTCCTGCCTGAACCTTAGCCCCTAGGCTCTGGTATGTGACCCTCCTTGGCCCTGAGCCCCTTTGTGGCCAGAGGGAGAGAGAGGTGAGTGAGCCCCAGCTCTAGAGAGCTATTTGAAGAGAGAGAAGGAGGCTGTTATGTAACCAGTTTGCCTCCTCATCAAAACTGGTGACTAATTCAGACCTTCTCTGCCAGATTGGCTCGGCAGCCTTGTTGTTAGCTTTGGAGGGCTCAGCCAGTCTGTGACGGGTCCTCACACCCTCTGCTGGATAGATTTCCTCTTCACTGTTCTCGGCTCTCCAGATGTAAGCTCTATCCAGAAGCTACCCAGACCTGGGTAGTTAGGGAGGCAGGGCTTTCCTCTCTGCATGCAGCCCCACTCTCTCTGTTGTGTGTCTTCCTGACTTGATAAAAGAGGTCAGAGGAAGAGAATTCACCTGTCTGTCTGGAGACCCACTTGCTTGGGAGCTCACTGAAGTCTGTCATCTGTTCCCGCAACAGTAACCAAGGGAAGCAGGCAGCCAGGCTGGGAGCTCTGGCTTGCAAAGGTTGAGAGTGTTGGGCTCAGAACTCAGTGGCCAGTCTCGCTGTGACTCAGGGTGGAAGCGCCACCCTCGGTCTTCTGACCTTGGACTCCCGGCAATGTGGGTTACAGGCTTCCAAGATGATGCTCCTGGGGACTTATGATCACTCCCAGAGTTCTTTGTTTTCTTGTTCCAAAGCAGGTGTGTGGAGCACTCTGCCACTTTCTACTGCAGAAGACACATTTTGGCATGTATGTGGAGACGAAGGCAGGTTATTTTCTGTAACAGTCCCAGGGTACTTGCCACAGTAAGTACGCCCACTATATGCCGAGGTTCATTTTATTTACTCCTTTACCAAAGAACCACCTGGGGGCTTGGATTATTCTCATTTTATAGGTGAGGAAGCTGAGGCTGAAAGAGATCGTGTGGTTGCCCAAAGCTGTTAAGTGGCTGAGCTGGGATTTGAACTTACATCTCAGAGCCTGGGAAGCGGGATCCCGTGTGACACACCACTTCCCCGTGGCATTCCCAGGGCTGCTTCTGAGACCTTTGAGACATTCCCCATCCCAGCAACTTCATAGCAACTGCTCTGCCAACTCCAGAAGATAATGCAGCCTGTGTTTGTCCGGCTACTTCCTTCCGCCAGGCAGCTCACAGACATGACCTCATTCACTCTCCCAGATCCCTTAAGACCTGGGAGTTGGGGAGATTCTGACTTCTGATTCCCAGGAAGAAAAGGCAGGCACAGAGAGGCATGGAGACCGGCCTTCGGTCACACAGCTAGTCAGGACTGAAACTGGCCTTTCCCGTCCTCTAGGGCAGTCACTTAGCTTGATGGATTGGAGCCAAAATCACTCCCAAGATCTTGAAAATTGGGGGAGGGGGTTGTTCTTCCTGGGGTGGGGGGTGGGGTAGGGGATGATTCAGAGGCTGAAACAACTCCAAGGGAGTTGGGCTGGTGTTGAAAAGGGAAATCTGAGCTGCACAGAAATTGAAGCCTTGTAGAAAGCAGGGGTGGCCTGGGACCCTCCCTCCTGCCTGTGTTCCAGCTTCCCTTGCTGGAGGCCATGGGAATCAATCAGAGCAGTCTGGTGTGACGGACAGAAACTGGTCTTGGGGGTCATAGAACCCTGGTAGGGTGATCCCTCAGTTACTCATTCTACCCCTGATTTTGGCACAGAGTGGGAATACTAACTCACAAAGAAGACTGTGTGTGAACTATTTCATCCTCAACCACAAAGCCTATAAGAGGGCCACGGCTGCTGTCTCCCAGCCCCAGTTTTCTTTTCCAGATACCTTTCTCCCTCCCTCTCCCTCCCTCCCTCCCTCCCTCCCTCCCTCCCTCCTCTCTCTCTCTCTCTCTCTCTCTCTCTCTCTCTCTCTCTCTCTCTCTCTCTGTGTGTGTGTGTGAAATGGTTTTGAAGTGAGTAGGTTACTGCTCAGGTTGATGTCCTAGCCCCCACGTCTGGATTTCCCTTAGTGCCCTTCACACCTGGCCTATGTGGTACTCAATGCCTGGTCCTCACTGTGTGAGCCATCCCTGGGCAGCCTCGTGCCAAACTTTCTAGAAAGGCCCAGGTATTGGATGCCTGAGCCTTGGAAGGGGGCGGGGCACACAGGTGTTAGTCACATGTGTTTGCTTCTTTGCTTACCATCTTTGAAAAAACACAAAAGCCATTCTTAATTCAGAGGTCCTGCAAAAGCAGGCTGCTAACTAAAGGTGTGTGAGGACTGGGTGTACTCGGGCATCCCTCCTCCCAGACTGCCTTTGCTGTCCTGTTGGGTCAGGGCTCTCAGTCTGGGACTGTGGAAGAATGCAGTCCAGAAGAGGGGGGCTTTCTCTCTCCTGTGTGGCCTGAGGTCAGGAGAAGGCTCGAGGCTCTGGGAGTGTGAGACTTTAAGTTGTATTCTCTCTCCTTCTCTCCTTTCTCCCTCTTTTCCTCCCTCCTTCTCACCCTGCCCCTCTCTCTCCTGATTCTCTCAGAAATACAGGGAGAAATGGCTGGTTCTCCCTAATTGTCAGGGTACCTCATCATTGCTCAGCCTGTGCCATCTCAGGGCTTCTTCGGAAGGGTTCAGCTGGGACCCATCTCCTAGGATGTCACTCAGCGGGGTCCAGAAACCGTGATCATTTCTACCTCCTCACACTTGGGCTTTCCTCGGCCTAGGCACTTTATTGCATCATCTCAGTTAATCCTTATAAACCTATGAGGTGTCTTTCTGACTCCCATTACAGAGGCTTAGGGCAGCCAAATAACTTGCTCAGAGTCACTTAACTGGTAAATAGTCTAAAATCTGAGTCCAAGCAGTTCAATTCCAGTGCCCTCCCTCCTAGTTACAAAATTATATTGCCTCTCTTCATTACTTATAATTGCCCCAAACTGTAATTAGAAGTTTATGGGTCTGTAAGCATCTTATGAGTGGAGACTGTGACTTACTCATTTCAGCTGTCCTGGAATGTAGTACATAGTATAATGCATACAGTAGGTGCCTAATGGATGTTTATGGAGTGAATGTTTAAACTGTAGGGCTGAGGCCACTGAGGAAGGCGATGTATGTTAAACAGGCACGGGAGACAGACATATGGGGACAGCATTGAGGGGAGGGGGCTTCTGGAGCCCTGCAGGGGTAAGGAGGCACTTGGGGAAACCCATGTCATACCATCTTGCAATTGCCATCCTAGTGAAGGCGGCAGAATTGTGTCTTGACTTGCTACAAGGCCTAGGATGCTTTGCACACAGGTGTTCCAAGTCCAGAATAAAGAAGAGCTATTTAAATCCTTAGACGACATACACACGAAGAGCCAGCATGCATCCCCATAGGATGGACTTGGGCAAAAGCGCCCCCTGAAGGTTAAGTCCTGAACTATGTGACCTTAACCGGCCTCTGAACATTGCTGTCATTGTTTGTGTCCATGGCGGCCAAGGAGGTTCCTGGGTGTAAAGGCCCATGTGTGTTGGTTGCACTCATTTAGAGTAGAGCGGGAAGATGCCTATGAGACCTTTATTTTCTGCCTAGGCCTTGCCCATGGTGGGTGGGGCCTGTCCCACTCAAAGCCTCCCAGCACGCTCCAGCCGGTCTGTGAGGTCATGCACCCTGGCTTGTAAAAGCAGCTGTTGTATCTTGCAGGTGGGTCTGTCCAGGGAGCTGTGTGTGTGTGTGTGTGTGTGTGTGTGTGTGTGTGTGTGTGAACACTTCACTGTGGTGACTGGCAGTGCCCCCTGAAGTCAACTGGAAAGCACTTTGCTTGCCTGGAAGAGGCCCAAGGCGTGTGTGGTTGCAGGCGTGGCAAAACGAGGCTATGGGGGAGGAGGGAGGCTGGTGAGTGAGAAGACACCCCCTGCAACCCGCGTTCATACAAAATGCATTTCCCAACGTATCCCTCTGGCCTGTCGAGGCCCTTCTGCTCGCTGCTCTGTTTATACATGATAGACAACTAATTAACAGCAGAACCTCTTGAAAGGTCTTTTCAGAGGTAATGTTCTGACAGATTATGTCAGCAAGGAGCACTGATTTGTCTAAGCATGGATCACATTGTTTCAGATTGAATGAGGTGAATATTAAATTGCTTTAAATGTACTCTTCATAAAGCACTAATTACACACTCCCAAGGGAGAACAGCCAAGGAATACTAAACAGTAGCGAAGTCAACAGAGGGGTCTTTTTATAGTATGTTGCTGGGCTCTGTGTTTTTCTGTCTCTCTCTCTCTCTCTCTCTCTCTCTCTCTCTCTCTCTCTCTCTCCCTCTCTCTCTTTCTCCTTTTTTTTTTTACAGTAAAATCACAGCACGCTAAAGAATACACATTTATAGCACAATGCCTCTCATCTAATTATATGGCAATCATTAGTTTTAAGCTGGATGCATTATATTTTCTTTGATATATTATGCCTGAGGCTCAACTCTGTATTTATTGCTGCTACTGGCAGATTTTAGTCCCCTACCCCCCATTCAAAGCCCCAACTCCTCTCTACCCACCACCCCTTAACAAATTATTTAACCCCTACTGTTAGTTTGTGTATTGTCTCAAAGGAGGGAAAATCTCTACAATTTAAATTGGCAAAAGGGGCTAAACAATGAACCCTTGGTTAACTTAAAGAAAAAGAAAGAAAGAAAGAAAGAAAGAAAGAAAGGAAGGAAGGAAGGAAGGAAGGAAGGAAGGAAGGAAGGAAGAAAGAAAGAAAGGCAAGCTCGTGTGTTCTGGGAGCTGTGTGTTTGGTTTATTAACCAGGTGGTGTCCTGAATACACGATTTCTTCCCCCACCCCAGTAAAATTCCTTTGCAACAGATCTTTCCAGATCATGCTCAATTCCCACTTGGCTGAGTTTCATTGTCCCTCAGGGAAAAAGATATTTATATGTCTATAAATATATATCTGTAGAGCAATGCAGGGGTGGAAAGCCATGGGGAGGGGCATTCCTTCAGAAATGCCTGTCCACAGATGCCGTCAGCATCCTGCTTCAGCAGCCTTTTCCGGGTCTGTCTGGCTTTCACCCTTGCCGTAGTTAGGGAGAAGCAAAGGTAACACTGAGCTGCGCTGGAGTCCAGGAGGGAGGAAAAGGCCAAGTTCTACCGAGACGGACAGCCTGACGTCGCCCCTTCTTGGCCAGGCCTCCAGTGGCTAGAGGCACTACAGCTAAAAGACACTGCATATCTTTGGGGAGGTAGAATTAACGTGACCATTGAGTAGCCACGCCCTTGCATGCCTGTAATCCCAGAATTTGGGAGGTGGAGGCAGGAAAAGCATGAACTCAAGGTTATGCTTGGTTATATGGGAAGCATGAAACCAGCCTGGGCTACCCGAGATCAGGCCTCAAACCACATCAACAAACAAATAAAGCTTCCATAGTGTGTTTCCAGAGTGTATTTCTCCTACGGTCATCCTCCCCGCCCCCCCTTTTCCGCACACCTTTGCTCTTTGTTTCATAGCTGGGTGATCTTGATGGCATGGCACAGGGCACGCCATCTACTATCCTGCAGCCACCTGCAATTCCAGCTCGGTTCCTGACTCAGGACCGATGGATCCACTTCAGACAGAGAAGGTCCAAACAACTATTTTTTTTTTTTTTTTTTTTTTAAATTTTCCCCGAGACAGGGTTTCTCTGTGTAGCTTTGCACCTTTCCTGGAACTCGCTCTTTAGCCCAGGCTGGTCTCGAACTCACAGAGATCCACCTGCCTCTGCCTCCCGAGTGCTGGGATTAAAGGCGTGCGCCACCACCGCCCGGCTCAAACAACTATTTTTAACAAGTGTGGCCAGGGGCAAAGGAATAGAGAGACAGCTATCTCTCTGAGAGCTGGAAGTCATTGAGTCTGCCTCTCTTGTTGCGGACGGGCCATCTCTACAGTATCCCCACCTATGAATGAATGTACTTGTTCTTGGCTCCACATCTTCTATGGTGCTCAGCTTAATGCTGCATAGCTCAACCCCTGGAAGGGGTTCAAGGGCAGTGGCAGCTATAGCTGACGCTCCTTTCAAACCTTGCACAGCCACCTGCTGTTTAGTAGCCCTTGAGTAAGTGACAATGTTTTCTTTTGGCTTCCTCCTTGCCACCCCATGTTCACTATTATTATTGTCAGAAAACTCACGCTCTCCATGGCCCAGAAGAACTAGATGTGTCTGGCGATGCAGGTCTGTAGGAGACTGATGCAGGGAAATAGGAAAGTTCAAGCCTGGTCTTGGCAGATTAGCCAAGTCTCAAAATGGCCAGGACAAAGACGGGTAGGGTCCGGTGAGCAGGCCCAGTGAAGAAGAGTGCTTGGCCTGCAAGCTTGATAGCAAGGGTTTTAGTCCCCGGACCTTGTGAGACCCGGAAGCCGTGGCATGTATCTGTAAATCCAGTAGCACTCCTGTGACAAGTGGGAGGCAGAGACAGGAGGGTCTCCTGGAAGCTCTAGTACGTGGCAAACTGGCAAACACAAGGGACCATGCTTCAAAACAAGATAGTTTCGATGGGGCTGCAAATTAACACAATCATTATGAAAATCAGTTTGGAGATCCCTCCCCCAAATTTAGAAATCAGCTGCTTCATTCCTGGGCGTGCACCCAGAGAACCCTACATTCCCCCGGAGAGGTATTTGATCCCCATGGAGCTTTGCTGTCGCTTATTCACTATAGCGAGGAAATGGAACCAACCCAGTGGTCTGAGCAGGTGAAGAGGTAAAGAAACCTGGCACCGACAAGGCATGGGATACTACTCAGCTCTAACGAAAAATGAAATCGCAACATTGGCAAGAAGATGGATTTAGAATGTATAATATTAAGCAAGGTCACCTAATCTCAGAAAGAAAAAACCACCCTCGTGTTCTCCCCCATAGGGGACCCTAGTCTGCTATAGATGTGTGCATGAATGTAAACAATGCACATGCGGTTACTGTATAACACACAGAAAGGAGAGAAACAAAGGCCAGATGTTAAGTGAGGAAGAAGTGGATGCAGGTAAAGCACACGAGTCAGGAAGGAGGAAATCACATTGTTTTTCTAGCTTTCATTCTGTCTTTGGTTTTTCCCTTTTTGTGTGTGAGGTAGACAAGTGCATACAAATATAATTGATATGAAGGTGTAACGTCCACTGGGAGCTCCCCAGCTTCGGATGGACCACTCTAGCTGCACTGAGTTCACTGAGATATGGAGACTCTGGGCCTGGCGAATTTTGCTGTGTGTTTTCTATTTGAAAGTTCTTTACAATCAAGTTTTAATTAAAAATTAAAAAAACCAAGGAAGATGAAGACTGACACAAGAGGTTATCCTCTCTCTCTCTCTCTCTCTCTCTCTCTCTCTCTCTCTCTCTCTCTCTCACACACACACACACACACACACACACACACACACACACACACACACACACATCTGTGTGTTTCCAAGAACTGTGTGGTTATGATTCTACCTTTGGCCCCATGGACTGAGATGAACTTTCTTCCAACCCAGGTGCCTTCAAATGTCTCATTAACTCATGGGTGTCACTTTCACCAGGTGACCCCTGCCCTCCAGGGACACCTGGTCTCTGCTTCCAAAGACCCCTCAAGCACAGAGCCAGGCGCTCTCAGAAGGGCTCCTCAGGGCATGCTGATCCCTTGGCCTGATGTCATAACTGTCCTGCCTGTTCCCCGAGGGAAACCTCAAGGGGATAGAAGTTGATCTAGGATGAAGGAAAGTAGCAGCAAAATTGAGCTCCTCTTCCCCAAACTCTATAATATACACTTGAGACTCATGGATGTGGGGTGCTACACACACAGACACAGACACACACATACACACATACACAAACACATACATACATACACACACATACACACATTCACAAACACATACACATATACACACACAAACACATACACACACATACATACATATACAAACACATACATACACACATATAAACACACATACACACAGAGACACACCTGTACACACAGACACACATATACACAAACACATACACATACATACACACATATAAACACACATACACACACAGACACACACATCACACACATCTCATACACATACACATACATACACACACATACACACACACACATCTCATACACATACACATACATACACACACATACACACACACACACACTCTGGTTAAACTGATCAGGGTGCCTTCGCATCTGCCGCTTCTCTGGGATATTTTCTTTTCTGTCTCTAACCCAGGCCCCATGATAAGCTGTCCTTGGCCATGCTAGCACCTAGCTGATGAGGGGTGAATCTTCTAGAAGTGCTGAGCTAGCTGACAGTCCCCTGGTCACTGTATTTTACAGCCCCAAACTAGGCACCAGATGGCTTCCTATTAATGTGACCAGTGTAGGCCCTTGGCCTTCAACATACAGAACGCTCTGTTGTCCGTGTCTTTGCATTCCTAGTGACTCTTCGACACTGTGCTGTGAGATCTGATGGGATGGCACGCGTTGGGGACTTGGAGTCTCCCTAGCTGGAGTGTGGTTCCACCAACCCTATGACTGGCCATGCCTTCTCAGTAGAGTCCTGGGGCAAGTACGGAGTGGAGATCAGGGACACCTTCTAGTGTGTTTTGTGGTGGGACAAACAGCGATCATCCAGGACCCTGCGTGGCATCATTTGGTATCTCCCCCTAATCTAGATACCAACCAACTCACGGCACGGAGGCCATCACAATCCTTGGGTTTACCCTGGCAATGCATGAAGGAGGGGCCAATGGGAAGAGGACACTGCCTTTTCCCACTGAAGGGAAAATTTCCCTTGTCACGTGAAGTCCTACAGTCATGTCATCAGTCCTGCCAGGGGACTAGCTGAAGACTCCCTCTGCTCTCCATCCCTCCTTCCCCTCAGTCCTTCTTAGGAACATCTCCTCTCAGGGACAAATGCAGCCCCATAGGAGCCCAGCTCAGGGCTGCTGGGACCACCTCTATGCCACCTCCAGCTTCTGCTTTCCCATCTCCCATGGTTGATTCTGCCAAAGCTGGCATCAAGGAAGATGCATTTCTTTTGGTTACTCTCCAGCTACAGGCCTTTCTACAGCATTCCCTGTTGATTCTAGGATGGTCTACAAACGCTTCGGCACATGTGGACCTGTGAGTGGATGCCCACGTCTAATGGCCTTACATATACGGGCTCCACACTCTGGGTGGGCTCCCTCCACAGCCCATTGATTGCCATGGTTTCATGGGCCTTTACCTCTTGTTTTCTGGAACTCAAAGACACACCTGCATTTGATCCAGTGTGTCCTCTCCCAGCCTAACACAACCCAGGCACTGAATGGGTCCTGGATGCAAGTTTGGTGAATTACGCAACCATGATTCTCTACGTCTAGGACCCTAAGGAATAAATACACCCTGGTGGAATCATGGGTGGTATGGATGCTGTTTTGAAGGGAGAGTGCTTGCCTCCTACCAGCGGATCTAACTGCCAGCTCTTTGGCCTACTTGGATGGCACCTGCTCCTCTGCCAATTTCATGCCTGCTTCCTCGTGCTTCTATTACATCTCTGGGCCGTTCCATTGCAGTGAGGCCTTTTGGTGATGGGGACATGGTGGGATGCATGTGCTCTTCAGGATCCGACAGGCTCATGGGACTTGGAACTGTGAAGCCCATATATAGGTAATGAGCACTTGGATAATCTTTGCGTAGTAAAAAGATGCTGGCAATAGGCGACCATCATATTGGCCACTACCCCTGCCACCATGGAGCTTTTGGCCTCCAGTAATTTATTTAACCGAGTGAGCACAGGCGTTCTCATTTGCAAAAGGAGCCCGGGAGGCCCATCCTAAAGGGTTACTGTAGTGGAAACAGCCCATGAGACATTTGATAAGGGATAAATGCTTCATAAGGTTTCCAAGTGGGCATTCTTCTCAAACCCAGGAGTACCGGGACAAACCGGCCCTTCTGGGATGGGAGCAACCTGTGCACATCTCTTTAAGGATGTGACCTGATGCTGTGATACATCTCTGTCCCTGGCCTTGGTGGTAACCAAGAATGGGACAGATGTTGGTGACCATGGAGGGCATCTATGCCTCTGTAGGTGTAGAAGAAGCCTGCCCCTACAGGGAATGTGTTATGAAGCATGAAGATGCCCCCCCCCCGCCCCGAAACAAAACCTTCTTTATACCCTAAAGGTGGCATTTCTCTCCTGGGTGCAGACTTCTTTGTCCTGGCTCACAGATGCCTAAGACCTCCTGCTCCATTCATGGTGTGTCAAAATAGAAACTTTGGAAGAGAGCAAACAGGGTTGAAATGATGGCCTACAGCCCGATAGTTGCGTACCCGCCCCGTGACTCAGCTTTCTCATGATGAGAAGTGGGGTAACAGTAGTGTCCTGCTTACCTTGTTGAGGGATGGAGTGGCATACGGGTGCAAGGGCATGGCACCTGTGGGTTTCCGGGTCCTCTGTAAGTCTCACTAGAGGGTTCTGTGGCCTTAATGGAGTCTCTCCCCTCAGGAACCCTCACACTTTAGAAGAGGACGCTGGGCCATTTAACACAGTGCAACAGGTCCCCTGGGGCAAGGGAAAGCAGTGGGGTGGAGACAAGGGATATTTTGGGGGCAGGAAGTGGCCCTCCTTTACTTCTGAAATCACGCCACTTAGACTAGCAGTTCTCAGCCTCAAAGCTGTGACACGCTGGTGTGGGACCAGCAGTTGTGAGATGCATCACAGACAAATACGTTACTAATAATAAAGTGTCGCAGTTTTCGAATAATTTCCCCCTATTTTTTTCTTTTGTGTAAATTAGAGGGAATTCAAGGTTATCTCTCTTATGTTGTCAGACCCAATCTCACGCCCATGTGAAGAGGAAGGACCTGAGCATCTGGCCTGGCTTTACAGGGATGGATATACTTGATCATTGGGTCGTGGATGTTCTGGATGTCGTGGGCTCAAGCCCCTGCCTGGGAGACAGAGAAGCCCAGTGGTGAAAGTCTTTGAGAAACAGAGACAAGGGAACAAACGGCTGCTTTCTGCATCTCCACAGGTGACACAAGCCAGCACCTGCTACGTGATGCCAAGCAATGATGCTTCAATATACGCCCAGTTGGCGGGGACAGGATAAATACATGTCCCTGAAGTGGAAGGAGCGAATGAAGGAGAGACAATATGGTGGGCCTCTTGGGTTGCTGAAGAGAGTCTATGGTTTGGGTATGGTGGCAGACCCACAGCAAAAACACCACAAAGGTGTTTAGGTAAGGTCTGCATCCTCGGGCTGGCTGTGAGTGCCTCCGAGCCCAGCACTGGGGAGACAGAAGAAGGCAGATCTCTGAGTATGAGATCAGCTTGGTCTGCACAGTGAGTTGTAGGCCAGGCAGGACTACACTCGCCCCCAAAAGGTCTATGCCCTTGTCCTATGTGTTTGTACATTCACCAGAAAATGTTAGTACACCTCCATGGAGTCCTGGTTATACACCTGTAAGTGGCTTTCCCGGAGCACCTGCTGGGAGCTCCCTAAATGCTCTAAGGTCTTGGGACGGGACAGTGGGATAGTCACATTAACTTGGGGGCTTGGGGAGCCTTGGGGTCTCAGCAGGTCCCGTTTCCCTGTAGGTTCTGCTCATGAGCTCTGTTTACACCGCATCTGCCTGTTCCATTTAGTGGCTTGGTGTCTGCTCTCAGCTACCTACCCCTGGGGAGATGGCTGACTCTGCTTGCCTCATTAACACCAGTGCTTATACAGACAGGATCTTCATCAGAGATCTAATTTCTGGTGACAGCTCTGCTGCACAGTAGGAGCATGCGTGAGGCCCACAGTGTGTTGGGAAGTGTTCTGTGCCTGGGGTTTCAATGAGTAATCATGGTAAAAGGGGCTGGACAGACAACCCCCTTGAAATCTGAGGCTCTGGGATGCTGAGGTGACTGTTCTTTGGCCACCCATTTGGAGCTCATTTTATTGGCTTTGTGTGTTACTTTTCAACCCACCCCCTCAGTTGCCAAGGAAACAGTGATGCCTCCCAGGGTGGGGCCTGAGCTGGTCAATGGAGTCTTCGGAGGCCACATCTAGGGAGGTGGGCCTGGGAGCACGTGTTGGTACTAAGGAAGAATTGGAGCAGGGTGGGACTGAGGGTGTGGGGGGTGGTGGGCTACTTGGCCCCCTGCAGGTCCCAGTCATACACAGTCTCCAGAGACCTGCTCTCCACCAGGCCAGCAGCGGATAGATACAAGGCAAATACGGGAGAGTGGCAACAGTCCATCCCTGCCTTGGTGTTTGGGGGCTTTACCAGGTCCAAAGCCTCTGAGGATTACATCACAGCCAAGAGCCAGGGAAAATGAACTTCTCGTCATGGACGACTTGGTGAGGAGGCATGGGCTAGACTCAGGCAGCTCCTTCTCTGTGAAAAGTGTCCTCTGTGCTCTCCAGAGAGGAGCTTCTGACTGCCCATCCTAACCTCACTTCCTGCACTTATGTCAGGATCTTCAGGAGCTCCCTCCAGTATGTTTCAGCTCCCTGCCTTGGGCCTCTTTGTATACCATTCTCAAACCCCCACCCCCTAGGCCCATCCTTATCTCTTTCTAACCACCCCAGCTGGGAAAACCATCTGGTCCTTGGGGGTTTTGTCCTGGGACATGTATCAGGCACATTACTATGTTCGGGTCTTTCTCACAGCTCTGACCTGTGTAAGGATATTCTGAGTTCTGTCTGTCCTCGGCCCCAGGCTGTCCCTCCACCTGGTGAGTTGACAAGGAGCTTGCCCAGGGTACCCGGAACCTCCTTTTCCAGACCCTCTCTTCTGGGCTGTGTGGGTACCCTCTGTGGGCTTGCCAACAGCTGGAAAATCATGCCTTGACATTATGCCAACCTCCTCCCCACTACAGAGCTCCCCAGATCCACTCCCTGCCTTCCCGCAGGCTGACGTTTCCCCCTGCCACCCAGTCTCAAAACCCAGGAGTTATTTTTGATCCATCTATCTCCTTTATCACCCATATCTAGTTGCTTATCAAATTCTGTCAGCTCTTCCTTCAAAATGTCTCTAGCATATGTCCCTTCCTTCCTTAAAAATAAATTTCATTGTTTTTCCCCCTTTGTGTAACAGAGAAATATGTTCCGTGCGAAATATTTAGAAAATACAGTACCTGTGACCAAAGAAGAAAACAAACAAACAAATAAATAATAGATAAATAAATAAGAAAGAAAAAAATGACCCTCGCTCCTCCCATGATAGCTAACTATTCCCATTGTTTGGCTACATGCCAAGTCCCCTGTCCCTGCTAATGTATCTGTACTCTTTACCTTTCTCTTTCCTCCTATTGTTCCCCGTTCCTGCACCCTCCCCAGGCCCCCCCCTCCCTTCAAGGTCTCAGGCCTTTGTCACTTGCTCCTCCCACCCTCTTATGGCCAGTCTGAGCTCCTCAAACTCCATCTTCAGAACTTCCCGTCCCCAGCCTGTTGAATTCAGGGAAGCTGAGAGTCCACCAGAAGCAGGTGCCCCACCCCGGGGAGGGGCTCACAGCTTGGCAAGCCTCTGGCCATTTCCTCTGTGGGAATCAGAAAGAGGCTTGCCTTATTCAGGGTGGAAGTTCATGCTGTGTTTCCACGTATCCCGCAAAGCCCGCAAAGTGAGGATGTTATCCCCACACTAATATGCTGATGGTATTTGGAAGTGATTGGGCTTAGGTGAGGCCGCGGCCAGATGGCATTTACCGAAAGAAGGTGAAGAGAGACTCAGGTGTGCTGGCTGGCTCTGCTTCCCCGCCATGTGTTTCTCACATGCTGACCAGAGGCCAGGGCCGTGCTCTCAAGGCTTCCCAGCCTTCAGAACCACAGCTGTGTACATCTGTAATTTCCCCCTGTTTTTTTGTACATGTGTACTCATGTTCACAGGCAAGTGGCTGTATGTGTGTGCTGTTCACATGTACACGCATGAGGAGACCAGAGGACACCTTGGGTTCAGTTCCTCATGAACTGAATGTCATCTGCTTTTTGAGTTCGGGTTTCTCACTGGACCTGGGGTTCACCAAGGAGGCTAGGCAGGTTGGCCACCAAGTCCCAAGCATCTTCCAGTCTCTATTTCCCCAGTGCTGGGATCCCAAGTGTGCACTAGGGCACCTGGAATTTTTAAAACATGGACTCTGGGGATTGATCTCAGGTCCTCATGCTTGCATAACGTGCGCTTTAATGAGTGAACCATCTGCCCAGCCCCAAAGCCCTGGTTTCTGTAAATTACCCATTCTTAGGTATTTTGTTACAGCAGCAGACAACATACAAAGACACCGAGGATGGGTAACTAAGTGACTTGGTAGGGAGAGAACAAGCTTCCTCCTGGGGAGGTAGCCCTGATCAAATAGCCTCTGTCACATGGTTGGCAAGGCCTATGCTTCCGGCTTCCCAGCACTTACCATCCCTGCTCGAGCTGGGCTACACCCTCCTTCACAGGAACGTGTGTTCTACCCCTTTCTAGGCTTCTCCTGGAGCTCTATCCTTCCCCAGCACCTCCTTCTGCATGCTCTTCTATACCCACTTCTGTGGCTCAGGGTCATCCCTCAAATGCCTATAGAGTCCAGACAGTTTCCCTGAATGCATTGGTGGGTAGGATGGGGAATCGGTGGTGAGGGCCTGGGTCTACCAGATCTCCCTCTCCACTATTAAGACAACCTCCCAACTTTTCAGTGTTACTTGCTAGAGATGCTTCTCGGTTATTATTGGGTTATGTCCAAACTCAGCATGAATGGTAGCTAGCATTAGCTGTAGATGCGTTTTAATTCCCTAACTGACATTCCACGACAGTTTAATAACACATCACCCTGTAGGTGCTGGTTGTCTCCCCTTGAGTTTAGGGGACTGACTGGGAGCTGAGCCTCCAGCCAGCACCACAAGTTTCCCAGTGTGTATAGTACTAGCCTGGGAGGGGATCAAAATTCCAAATTCCAAGTCTGGCTGCGGGTGGGGAGTGGCCAAAGCTGTAATCCCAGCATATGGGAAGCTGAGATAGGAAGATCTCCAGGACTTTAAGGCCAGTCTTGGCTATGAAGTACATTCCAGGCCGGCCTGGGCTTTATAGCAAGACTCCACCTCAGAACAAAACAAAACACCCCCACCAAACTCATGCATGGTTTCTTTCTCCTGGATGCGTGATCATGTTCACATTGGCCTAATGTTGAAAATCCCAAGTTGACCCATCGTTAACTTGAGACTTACCTAATACTTTAAAGGCCTAGCCCAGATAGAGCAAAGCTGCCCAACTCTCCATCAACCTGTTTCTCCTTTGAAGAGTTCTGGCCCTGGCTCCACCTCTCTGTGGTCAGCTCTGCTGCTCACATAGGACTGTGCCCATCTTGCCAGTTCTGGCTGCCTGGTGCAGTGGCAAACACCCCTGTCCACTCATCCACTCAGCAAGGCACATTGAGTGACCTTTGTAGATGTCACAGCACTTGGCTTTGGCTTCTGATTCTAGAATGTTCTGGGGCAAGTCTCCCACTCTCCAACCCTCGGTATCTGACCTGTGGAATGGGGATTAAAGGCAACTCCCAGCCCACTCACTCAGGAGAAGCCACTAGGATCATGTACGTGAGAGCCTTTTGTAAGCTGTGGCGCTCTGGAAAATGCCTTTAACATTCTGTCTTCCTTTGTTCAGGGTGTGCTAGTCTCATGTTTCTGAGAGGTAGTGGCTGGCTCCCAATGGCCCTGAGGGTGTACCAGGCTTTTGAAAAAATATATGTGGATGAGTTGGGAGAATGCATTTATAGCATTATATCTACCTCCTTCAATGGAGGATTTACATTGACTCCAACACGACCAACCAGGCGCAGTGAAATAATAACATAATGACACTGACAGTGACATGCAACCTTGACAGAGCTCCTACTGCATGCTTGACACCTTGCTAAGAGCTTTTTGATCCCTGCCTCATATAATCTTCACAGTAAGTCCTCGAGGAAGGTACGGTTGTTGCCCTAACTGTATAGATGGGGAATTAAGCTGCGTAGCCGGTGACAGGTCTGCATAGGGAGCAGGGGAGTTGAGGACATGATGAGCCAGAATCCATAGGCCATCAGAGATCACACTTACAAAGGCACCCAGGAGAGTCACAGGCACACTTCGAGCATGCAGTAACACATATGCATTACCGTGTGGTACCAGGCCTAGGAGAGCTTGGCTTTGACTTAAATCAATCTATACAAGAACCCCGTGAGGAAAGTATTGGTCTTAGTATCTTTTCCTGTTGCTGTGAGCAAATATCCCGGGCAAAAGCAATATAAGGGGAAAAGGTTTGTTTGGGCTCACAGTTCAAGGCTCAGGCCATCACGGCGGGGAAGTCAAGGCAGAAATTAGCCATGTCATAGACACAGTCAGGAAACAGAGGGGAATGGATACATGCTTGAGGCTGCCCAGCACCCCCTTCTACTTACATACAATCCAGGATCCAGCCATGGAATGGCAGTGCCCATAGTGGACAGGTCTTCCCACCTCAATGAACTCCGTCAGGATGACCTCTCACAAGTGTGCTCAAAGGCCCATTTCCCAAGCTTTTCTCCACTGTTGGGTTGACAGTTAACTCTACCAGAGTGCTCTTGTTCATTTTGCATGGGAGGAAAGCCACCAACCACAGAGATCCGGTGCCTCTGCCAGGCCACACAGCTAGGGAATGAGAGGCTGGCTTGGGACTCAGACCCTACTGTCTATTGGAGCCTATCCATGGTCAGCAGTAGGGCTTCCAAGCCTTTTTTCAGATAGCCAGGAAAAGGATGCTTACCAGAACACTGCTGACCATTCTCCATGGGTCTGTTAGTGGGAAGGTCCCTTGATAGAGGCCTCTTCCACCTGAACCCACCTGGCCCAGAGATACCTCACTGGCTTGGGATACCCAGGGCTGGGTACTCACAGGCCCTCCCTGTAAACTTCAAGATAACAAAGACTTACAGTACCTATCTTGGCCTTCCCTGCCCCCTACCCATTTTCTCCCCAAAGAAAAAGGAAAGAGTCTGATAATTACTTCTATCTACCACCCAACTGTACTAATTACCAACCTATTTCTTCACAGTGTGACAGACACCAGCTCTGGAAAACACATAGAGATAAATTAGCACTAATTGGTTTTCCTCTGGCTGTTTGAATTAGTATTTAAAGCTCCAATTACAAAGCAGAATAATTGCTATTAATGTCCTATCGCAGTACAAAAGGCAGTTCTCTCGAGAACCAGCCCAGGTGTATGATTACTCTGATTACAGCATATTTAACCTGGCTCGTTAAGAGGGAGAGGAGCAGACGGTTTCAATATGGCCGACGGGGCCACTTCCTGCAGGGCTAGGGCCAGAGGGAAGAAAAGGCCAGCAAAGAAGGTAGGAGTGGAGTAGAGGGTGGCATGGTGTAGGAGCTTGAACCTGCCTGCTCCTCAGCAAAGACCCTCTAGCAGAGTCTCTTCAAGGATGTCTGAGAGGATGGCACAGGGGGATGTGGCAGGGTGCCCCCCCCCCCCATACTGCCAGATTTGGTAGCAGCCAGTAAATGAGTCTTTGCCTTCACCCGTACCATCTACTTCTCGATGGGGTCTCAGTTGACGGCTTCAGGACATGAGCCTGGGCCTCATTCTACCTCCTTCGCCTGCTTCCACCCTCCCACACTGCCTCCTTCTTGTCCCCTCTTGTGTCTCTGCCAGGGACCGACCGTCCGTCCCGTCTCTGGCTGGAGACGGATGTTGGGAGAGATGGAAAAAGGGTGCTCCCTGAACGCTCTGCAGAGCTGAGTCAAGTGGAGTGCTGGCTTTCCAGCTCCTTGGGTAGACGACAAGCCCTCCCACCTCCGCAGGCTCCAGTTTCTTCATCTATAAAATGAGGACCACGGCCTCCCCGACCTGTGAGGATAGGATGAGGACAGATGCGAGAGAAAGAGGCCTTGTGCATCCCAGCACCCTGCCGGCATCAACAGAGTTGGGCTTCTACACTCACTGTGCAACGACCAGGGCTGGAGCTGGACCCACCTCTTCTCCCTTTCGGCCTCCTCTTCCTTTTCAACAAACTTCCTTCCTCCTCTTTTGTCCCTTTCCCAGCTTCCACTTCCTCCCTTCCTCTGGGCTGCCTCCCAGATCTCTAGACTCCCCATTCACACAGGGATGCTAAGATCTCAATGAGTTCTCCTTTCCCAAAGCAGCTGCGTTTGCGAAAGGGAGGGCCATGTTTAACCCAAAGAAATGAGTCACTAATGGTGAACTTTCAGGCAAACTGAGATGAGATTTTGTGGGGGAGCGAGGATGTCACAGAGCTCTTCAGAGCCCCCTAGGCAGCTGTCTACTCGCTGACACACACCGGTTTGGCGTGTGCCAGGCTGAGTCTGAGCCAGGGAAGGAAGCAAGAGGCCCTTGGGGACAAGACAGCAAGATGGGAAGCCCTCTCTCTGCAGGCACTTAGGCTACAGAGCCATCTGAGACTGCTGACCTGAATGTCGGGGTCACGTGAGACTTGGTGGTGGTGGTGGGTCCCCCCCACTCAGGAACTGACCTGACGACAGGGAGGAGTACCCCTCAGCCATTTGTCCCCACTAAAGTGTTCAGTTGTGTTTCTGGGCTGGGTGTCCCTGAGGCTGTTCTGGAAGCTTCCTTAGTCTATCTCAGGCCTGCCATCCTTCATCTCCCGATGCATGCCCTGATTTGTGCGCCATAGACTTCCTACCTTGCTGTCACATGGCAAACAGGCCACACTGAATTCCCTGGACAGGTCTACTGGGGGGCAGGGCGGGGGGCGGGGCTTGACCTTCTGAACCTTCCTGTCTCTTGCCTGCTTCCTTTCACAAGTCCCCCTGACTTTGGCCCTCTCTGTTTCTGGGCCCCGTCCGTCCGTCTGTTTCTCCTGTGTTCTGGGAGAGATGTGTCACATGACAAGGGGTCACGGCAGCCCCCTTGGGGGTGGTGGCCAAGGTTCAGCCCAGCTCTGCGTCCTTCCAGCTTCCAGTTAGCCAGGCAATAGGCTTTATTTTCCTCCTCGGCCTCAGTTTCCTGCCCGTGCCATGAGAGACTGGCTGCAAGGGCCATTCCAGCGGAAGTTTCTAGCTTTGGGAGCTCTCCACTCTTTTCCTCCTCCACCCTCCTGGTCTCCTGTATCAAGGAGCCTCAATAGCTGGGCAGCATCCGTCAGTTGCTCTGGGGGCCTCAAGAGCTTTTGGTTAAGGGGTTCCCGAGGTTAACAGTGAGATAGCCACCAGGGCCTGTCTACAGGGAGAAGTCCCTGGGTGGTCTCTGTTGGGTGGGCCCAGCTGTAGCAGCCCAGGCGAGGAGCAGCCTTGCCAACCAATCCCTCCTTTACAACCATGCTGGGAGGGACGTGCAAGGGCCTGTGGGTGGTGTTCACGTATGGGGGGGGGGATTTCTTTTTAAGAGACAAGGTGGGTGGACTGGGGGAAGCCAGCTGGCTGTGGGCTCTATTTCTACTGACAAGGCTTTACCCTGTAGGTGTGAGGAATTCCAATTAAATATGCAGCCTATTTGTCTGTGTGTGGGAGAGGGTTTGCTGGAGGGGGGGGGGGGGATGGAGGCAGCGTCTCCGCGGCAAACCAGAAATTAGCTCCGTTCATCACAGGCACACGGGGCTTCCCTCAGCCCTCCTGTGCACTCGCAGGAGTCGCAAGAAGGAGACAGACAGAGGAAGCTAGAGAGAGGTTGGGGAGGCGGGTTCCCGGCTGGAAGGGCTTCCGGAATTTCTGAGTGGGCAGGAAGGATTGCCCGACTCCTTGGCTCTTGGGGGGGAGTTTTCCGGATGCTGGCAGTGAGCTCTGCTGGGGCATCTGTCCCCACTGAGGGGGATGGCCAGGGTGGTCTGGGCTCACTCCTGCAAGGGTCTCGGGTATACCTGGGGGAGTGTCTGTGGATAGGGCAGCCACCACTAGCCTGGAGGACCTACTCCTCCTCTATCTATTCCAAAGAAGCATGTGGGGAGCCTCAGTTGGGGTAGTGGTTTCTCTGTGGAAAACACCCCTAAGATGCCGGTTTGAGGATCATGCAGAAGCACTTTGGGGTCACACGGCCCCCCAGAAACTTGTGAACCTTTTTTCTTGTCCCTCAGTTTTCTTATTACTTATAGACCGAATGAAGAAGACACAATGCTATCTCAACTACAAAGACCAATCTACATTGACCCAGATAGAGCCAATCTTTTGATAGTAAGTTCTTGGTGGCTTTGAGGAGGTTTGTGTGAGTGCCCACATGTGAGACATTTGCTGATCAGTGAGCATGGCTACAGGGAAGGCTGGCTAATCTGGTCATTACCTTTCTTAGTCTTTTCTTTCTTTCTTTCTTTCTTTTTTTTTTTTCCAAGACAGGGTTTCTCTGCGTAGTTTTGGTGCCCGTCCTGGATCTCACTCTGTAGACCAGGCTGGCCTCCAACGGCCTGGCTCTGCCTCCCGAGTGCCGGGACTAAAGGCGTGCGCCGCCACTGCCCGGCTGTGCCTTTCTTAGTCTTAACCGTCAGAACACTGACCTATTCAGACTGCCACACCCCACCCTCCGATTTCTCCATTGGTGAGTCCCCTGTACTTTTGATTTTTTTCCCCTTAAGTTTGCGTGTCTCCCTGTCTGCTCCCCCTCCTCTAAATTCACTGCTTATTTCCCAAGGGGTGAAAACACAATCATGTAGCTACCTAGGAAGCAAAGTAGCTGGGGTGATACAAAAGGGGAGGGGGGGGTGTCAGGTGGCTGTTTTTCTGACAAAGATGTCCAAGGTGTTGGTTGAGTCATCCCATGCCAGCAATTGCCTCCTCTCCTGAGCTGCCCTGGTACGGATCCTGCTGAGTATGGAAGGGGTTGTCAAGTGGCTTCATGCCTGCCTGGAGGATGGCATGTGGGCACAACTGGAATAGCTGGTGATGGGTACCAGGGAGGCAAGTGTGTTAAGAGCGATGGGATGAGTGTGGGCCAGAATGGAGAATAGCACCATTAAGGTCTGGTCTAGATGGACGGAGCTACAGAGGAGGCAATTGTGCAGGTAAGTGGGCTGGCCAGAGCCACTGGCGGATAGCTGGGAAGATAAGTCTGGCCCTGGTCATCCAAGGAGGAGTATAAACAACAGCCCCCACCCTACCTTCCCCATGTGTTCTCTTCCGTTTCATCTCTGCGGCATCGCTTACTCCCCCAGTCTCCCCATACCCCAGCCCGTAGCAGCTCCCACATCTATAGGGTGGGGGAAAAGGCATGGCTGCCTCAGGGGAGCCTTCTGGAGCACAGAAGACAAGACCATCTCCCAACATGCCCCGTCAGGGTCCTGAGTTCCATGCCCACAAGATAAGGAGCCTGAGTCACACAGGGGAGGAGGGCCTGAACTAGTCACTGGGTCCACTCTGTCCCTGGCCCCTCACTTGATAGAAAAATGAAATACGGGTAGTGGCTTAGAGGGGAGGGCTAAAGGAGAGGGAGGAGAGCAAGGAGGTGGAGGGGGCCAGAGGAGCCCCAAAGCAGAAGATCTGGAGGGGGTGAGGCTTGTCTACTTTGGGAAGATTAAATTGGTGACATCGGGTTATGTGTAAGTTATCTTAAAGGAGAGAGGCAGCCATTCCTCAGAGCAGATGTTTATGGAAAATGCTGGAGAGACAACAGTGGACTGAATGAATTCATCAGACACAGACCAGGGACCCTTGGAACTCAGCTGGAGTCCTCTTCAGCGGATATGGGGGACACAGACCATGAGATGGAGGGCCAGTGCTGTGGGACTGCCTACACTCCTTTCCCTGGGCACCTGCGACATGTGATGCTATGTGTTATGTGGATCCCACAGATGACGTCAGCACTCCCTCTAGGAACTCACTGACGAAAGAAAAGCATCTCTGGGGAGGGAGACATCCCTCCTCATCTCTTCTTGCTGCCCAAGACATGAGCTAAATGGTACCCGCCCTTGTTTTAAAGGAGGAAAAATTTCTTTTGGCTCCTGTTTAAGAGGGTGCAGCCCCATCATGGCAGGGAAGGCCTGTCACTTAGAGTGGCAGGAGTTGGTGGTGTGACTTTTTCCCATCTTGGTAGATCAGGAGGCTGAGAACTCTGGTCAGAAGTGGGACTAGGCTATTACCTACAACAATCCGTACCCAGAGACCACCTACCAGCCACATCTCCTACTCTTAAAGGTTCCACAGCCTCCCCAAACAAGTGTTCAAACAGGAGCTCACTATAGGAGATATTTTACATTCACACCGTAACATTCCACCCCTGACCCTCAGGGACCAGAACGGATGAGCCATCCACGTCTGAGATGTTTCTCCAAGCCCAGCCTCAAGCATGATAGAAGAGGGGCAGCAGGCTATGATCCTGCCCCTCGGCAGTACTTTCCAGAGGGCAATCCCTCTAGTCCGAAGGTTGGAGAATAGCTAGGCTAACATTATTGCTGCTGGATGATATTAGGAATAACTGCAATCCTGGGTACATGGAAGAGGGTGCCTTAAGCCAGAGGTAGGGTTTGTGCTGGATTGGGGAGGTGGTGGGTAAGGACCTTCTAGACTAGGAGGATTCCTTGAAACAGAGTCAAGGATGGACAGGGAGGAGGCTGGCTGTGCAGTCCCAAGACCCTCATCTTGAAGAAGATAAGCGGGCATCTGCTGGGGCTACACTGGGTGGGTGGGTAGGGTCTCCCTGTAACAGCCTGAAGACAATTGGGAAACTCATCCCCGGCCATGCTGCTCCCCGGCTCCTCTTAGGTGGCTGCCACAGCATGCCTGTTACCCCAGAGCTGCTGGTGGCTGGGGCACAGGAGGAATTATGAATGGCAGAGCTGCTTCAAGCCCCCAGCCTCCCTCTTGAGCGGGAGGCGAGAACCCAACCACAAGGGATTTTCCAGGCATTAGGGATAACCTTGTAGGAGGCAGAGAGAATCCAATTAGACAGGAGAGGCTGGGAGCTGTGTGGTGAGTGGGCAAAGCTTGCTTCTCGCTTTCTGGCTTCCCTGGCCCTCAGTGGGATGTGACAGCTTGGCTCCCTCATGGCGGCCCCTCTCGTCCCATTTTTTTTCTTTTCTTTCCAATCACTGTGCTCTGACCACCGCCCCATCTAACACGGAGTGGGGGCAGTCACGACGGAGTGAAACCCTGAGTCAGCAGCACCCCAAAGGGAACGGCCACCACTGTACTGTTGCCATCTCTTTAGTTGCCTCTAAATTGGGGTAGGGTGTTGCTTCCTGCTCTCCTGGGAGTTTCTTCCCTCCTCCATTTCTCTGAACTCCGCAGCAAGCGCCTGCTTCATACTCTCCCTCCACCCTACTTGGCCTTGACACAGGCGACCTCGATCCTTCTGGAACCATCATCCCAACTGTCCCTACCAGCCAACTAAGTGGGTTACTACCTGGATCTTCCTGCCTCCAAGTTATCCTCACCGAGGGACATCTATGGTAGACACTTAAGCATGTTGGTATGAAAGTGGCTTATTGTGACCTTGGATGGGCCCCTGACCTCTTCAAGCCTTCAGCAGCTGCTCTCCCCCCAACCCCCTTGGAGGATCCAGGGAGGGGAAGGGCCCGATGGTGGAGCTGGGCCTGGAGCTACCCTTTCTGCTGGATAGGCCTGAGCGGCAACCTTCCTCCCTAGCCCCTGGGTAGAATGTTCTGGAAAGTATTGTTTGGTTGGACGCTGAGTACCAAGGCCATTTCCAAGCCTTTTGGTGGTCTCCCTGGCCCTTGTCTTCCAGCTCTGCTGGGGCCATCTGAAGGGGACATTTTTAGGGACGGCAAGATCCTTGGTCAGTCTTAGCACCCCTCCAAGAGTCAGAGCCTGCCACTGCCCAGGTACTGACTCCTCTGTTTCATTACAGGCTGTCCTCAGAGGTGTGAGGAACTCCAATTAAACATTCAGCCAGTCTGCCTGTGTGGGGGCCTGGGGTGTGGGGGAGGCTCTTTGAGCTGGTGAGGTGACTAATCCTCACACAACACCAATTAGGAGCCTCTAGGGAGGAGGTGTGGGAGGGTGAGGGGGATAGGGGAGGCAGGGAGGTGGGAGGAGGGGGTTTCCTCACCCAGTTAGCTGCTTCTGGGCAAACTGTGACTTTGGTGGTGGCCAGGGGAGAATGTGCAGTCCTCAGAAATCAGAGTTACAGAAATGGCCACCATACCCTGTGGTGGGGTCCAAGGCACCCCATGTTTGGAGTCTCTTAATACTTTTCTGAGGACCAGGTACTCCTTTCTCCTCACAACTCCAAGGTGGCCTCGATTTACCAAAAAGGGATCTGAGCTACAGAGAAGTCGGTGACATATCCAAAATCACTTAGCTAAGAGGTGATGGGGCCGGATGAATGTGTGTTCGCCTTCTAAGGGTTCCTCAGCAGAGGACCTGAGTTAAAGGTCACAAGTGCCCCTTGTCACCCATTCTGTGGAGAGGCTAGACACTCAGGGAGATAGCTAGCTAGGGTGGGTCCCTGAATCCCCGCCCCCCCCCTCGCTCTGCTCGCCCACTGTGGGCAGAGTTCTTGGGAATCCAGACAGCATCTCCACTGGGATGCATATCCATTTGGCTTAAACACCCATTGATGAATGAGATGAATGAGGCTCCATCCCCAGGCCTGGGCTTCACACTAGGAAGGGCCAGGAAAGCCAAGTCTCCGAGGAAAGAGATTCAGCCTGATCTTGAAGTTTGGTAGCAAATATAAGAGGTGCTGAGGGACCCGGAAGAAACTGAATCGGCTCACTGGACGTGGGAGAGGCTGGATTTGAACCCTTGGCCGGAGCAGAGTGAAAGGAGATATGCTCTTAGGGGAGGAGACAGAGTGTCAGGACAGCTGGGCTGAGACCTCTGTAGAGCCATCTCAGCCCTTCTCCTTCCGTCTCTGCTAGGAGCTCAGGCCAGAGGGAGAAGCAGGCCTTCCATCTCAGGGCACTCAGTTAAGAGTGGGTCAGAGGAAAGTGCAGAGGTTAGATCTCAAAACAGCAGCAGGGGGTGGTGGTGCGGGGCTCTGGGGAAATGGGGGGCGGTGGGTCTCCAACTGGCATGACAGTCCCTCCCTGTTTGTCTTCTGAGGTATATGCCCATGGAAAGCAGTAAGCTGCTTCCCTTTCCCAAGGAGGACAACTGAGAGGGGCCAAGGCTTAAACTAGCCCACGGGGGACTCATCTAAGACGCATCCTTAAAGAAGATGGCTGGGCCACCGCATCAGGGCAGTCTCCCCGGAGTCCCGCCTGTTTTACCTGGAGGTGGGGAATGGATTTGAGTTTCCTTCCTAGTGGTCAGTTTCACTGGGGCAAAAGCCTTTGTTTTCCAGACCTTTACTGTAAAGTTCAGGGCAGTTCATGCCTTGAAATCCCTTTGTCCGAGGCTAGAGCGATGGCTAGGTGGTTAAGAGCATGTACTGCTCTTCCAGAGGACCAGGGTTCAATTGCCAGCACCCATATCAGGCAGCTTACAACTGCCTGTAACTCTAGAGCCCGGGGACCTCTGCATTCAAGGACCCATATTCCCCTGCCCCCACATACACATGATTAGAAACAAATCTTTAAATTAAAAAAAAAAAAACTACTTGTCCAGAAGAGTCTGCCTTGAGGCATTTGCGACCCCGAGCCCTGGGTGAGTCCTTTGGGGGTCTGGCATAACATTTCATCAGCCTTTTGAGGTCTTTGGAGAAGATCCTTTTGAGAATCGAGGCAGATCTCCAAGGTGGGAATTACTGGGCCTGAAGGTACAGGTCCACCCTGCCACAAGTCTACTGGGTGGTTGGAAACCTTCAGCTGGAGAAACACGTATGGCGGATGCTCAAGTGTTGGGTACATTTCTCAGGTCCCAAGCATGACTCACATTCCCTGTGACTTCCCCCTTCCCTTGCACAGAGCAATCACCTCCCTTGTGTCATGCTGCCCTTAAGTCATCTTATTGACTGGGGTAGATAGCCCCGACATCTTCAGGCAAAGGAACCAACCAGCTTAAAGTCTCACAGTTAGCCAACAGCAGTGCTGGGGTCCAAATCTGGATTTCTGTCTTCTGAGAGGATGGCCCTTGACTCTGGGATGGTGAGTAAATAACTCCTCGCTTCCCGTTGGGCTGACCTCTGGTGCCTTGTGGGACAGGGTCCCCACAACCACCACTGTGGGGTGGGGAGGAGGAGGGTACGTGGTGGGGCGTGACAATCCCTTTTCTGTTCTTTGCCTTGCCCACCGTGCTGGGTTACCCTGGGTAGGTGGGCGGCCTCTCCTGTCAGTCCTGTGGAGGAGTTAGGAGTTCCGGGGAGAATAGGAGGGGCTGGGGCTGGTGGAAACTCCCAGGCACGGGGCTGGGAGTAGGGAGGAGGGACACGGGGGTGGGTCCCAGGCTTTTCCCCACACTTCCTCAGGGATCGCTTTACATAACCAGGCCTGCTTAGTCACCGCTTTTTACTTTTTTTTGGAAACAATTTTCTCAGCATCACAGCTCCCCGTCTCCATCCCTTACTAGTCACCGGTGCTAGGGAAGTCCCTTTTCTCCTGTTCCCTAGGCAACCCAGCACATTTGCCTTTCAAATGCTCCAAGGCCTGGGCGGGGGTAGGAGTTCCCTCCCCCTGTACCCAGGCCTCCCACACAGCCACTCCTGCCTCGGTTGGCATGTCAGGTGGCCCAGCTGCCAGAGGAGAGCAAACTCTTGTGCCTGACTTCGGGACCTCTTTCCGGGCCCTCTGGCTTAGGCCCACAGCCCCCCAACCCATGTCTGGAGAGGCCCATATGGGCCTTTGGATGGGGCTGGCTCTCATCCTTCTTCTCTTGGGGAGAGAAAGCAGGCCAAGAATCCCTGTGAAATGCCAAAGCTGGGTCTGTCTCAACAAGGCCCAGGGGACTTGAGGACTGTAGCGGCCATGCTGCAGTTACACGGCGGGTGAACGGCCTGGGCTCTTGGTTCCTTTCCTCTCAGTGTAGGGAGTGGATGTGGAGCGTGGTGGACTTCCTTCCTCCTCTTCGGCTCTCTCACAATGGCTCATGGCAGCCTTGGCTACACAGCAGAGCCCAGTGGCTTGGGAAAATTAGACTTGAGGTACTGGATAGCAGTGGGTCTCTCATGAGATAAGAAACACAGGACAGAGAATTCAGAAGGCCTGACCTTGGGGTGCTTCCTCTATTTCCCTACAAAAGGCTGTAATATTTTTTTAAATCTCTCCCTTGTTCTCTCTCTCTCTCTCTCTCTCTCTCTCTCTCTCTCTCTCTCTCTCTCTGTGTCTGTGTGTGTGTGTGTGTGTGTTGTGACTGCAGGCTCGTGCATGTCACAACACGTGTGGAGGTCAGAGGATAACTTGTGGGAGTCGCCTGTCTCCTTCTCTCACCCGGGTCCTGACCCTAGATCACTGGGCTTAGTGACAAGCACTTTTACCCACGGAGCCATCTCACCGACCCCCTTCATGCTGGCTGTAATGATACGAGGTGCTTGATGCCATGAATTAAGGGCACTTGTGCGAAGTATAAAAAAAGAGTAGTGCCGTATCACAGAACACAGAGTCCCTTTGCGCCTTCATTCAACACACATTTGTGGAATACCTACTACATGCTAAGTGTTGTCCAAGTCCTTAAAATCTTTAGGTCCAGAGCACCGCTTCTAGCACTGTGAAACGGCCCCAGTCATCCATCAGAGAGTGTTAGAGAACAGTGGCTTTCACACAGGGACCGTGGACCACATGTGGGAAGTCTCACACACAGTCAGGGGGATGCTAATTAGGGGAAAGGTCTTGAGAATGTCTGGGAACCATGAACGGATTTCAAAAGATCGGCAAATGAGCAGAAACGAAAAAACTCTACACTTGGAGTAAGTTTGAATGTGCGCTTCTCTAGGGCAGGGGTTCTCAGCCTTCCTCATGCTGTGACCCTTTAATACAGCTCCTCCTGCTGCGGTGACCCCCCACCACAAAACTATTTCATCGCTACCTCATAACTGTAATTTTGCTACTGTTGTGCATTGTAATGTAAATACCCGACATGTAGGATAGCTGATATGCGAACCCTGTGAGAGGGTCATTCGACCCCCCCAAAAGGTTGATACCCACAGGTTGAGAAATGTTGCCCTAGGGAGAAGCCATCACTTAATATCTAATTGGGGTCTCTGATTCTCTAGAAGGTTCTCTAGAGGCTGGCCCAGTTTCAGAAGCAGCACGGCTTCTGGGTATCCTAGGAAGGAGAGCTACACCTGCGTCCACCTGGAGCTTAGGATCCACAGTGGCGACCTGGCCAGTCTTGCGGACCTCCTAGTCTTGCCTCGGCCAGGACCAGAGAAAGGCCTGTAGCAGTGAGACCCTAGGAGATGTCAGCTGTCTCAGGCCCAGCCTTTGTTAGGGAGCCCTGGCAGGCATGTGCTTCTCTAAGAGAAGAGTGCCCCATCATTTGGGGGAGGCCAGGTGAGCTGGGCTCCTGCTGCTCTGGAATTAAGTTTAGGCCACCAGATTCCCAGGCTCTAGTCCCCTGCCTTTGCCTTCACTTTTGTTTCCTTTTTATAGTTTGATGTTTCCCCGTCCTTATTCTTCAGAATAAGCAGGCCCAGGTAGCTGTTTTCTGGGTCTTTCATGTTGCTGTCCCTCGGTGGAGAAATGGGTGCGGCTCTCCTGTCAGGTTAGAAGGCACACACTTCCTCAGATTTCCCGGCCTTTGGCGGCTTCTGTTTGCACTTGCTCCCTGGGTACGGCCCTTGGATTGACCTCTTAAACCTCACAAAGGGCAGGGCCCCCAACAACAGCTTCTCAGATGTCCTCACAGGCCCCCAGCAGCATTCTTGGGGCTGGTGGCCTGGTGCTCAGTGACAGGCCTGTAGGCTCCAAGCAGACCAGAATCTGCGATTCAGACATAATTCAACTAGGGTCCATGTTCTTTAAGCAAGATCTCAGCCTGGCGGTCACCGGGCTGACAAACTAACAATGCCCACGTAACACGCGCTGGTTTCTGAGTGCCTCTCGCTTTCGAGGAGCAGAGTTTGGAGTCAGGCCTGTGGGAAGGCCCAGAGTGACTCTCACTGGCCCCTTATAACCTCCCCAGGTCTCGGGGTCTATATCTGTGGCGGGTTGAGGACATCAGTGCTAGGCTGTCATGAGGGTTACAGAGATAGCCTCTGGCATGCCACAGTACCCTATGTTGGTTAGTTCTCTTTAGTTCCTGGCACCCCTGTCCCTAGAGCCGAATACATAGTGATGTTCAGATGAAGGATGGTACCAGGGAGGGCTCAGGGAACATAGGACAGCTTGGTGGAGGAAGTGGAGATGGGGGGGGGGTGCAGGGGAGAACCACAACATTAAACAACAACCACACACAGACTTGGATGGGAGGGTGGACTCAGAAACCAGAGGCAGAGAAGGCACTAGAATCAGGGAGAAACAGCCTAGTTCTTTTGTGGCTGTTTGGAAAATATGTCTCTGGCACCTTGATTTTAAGGAAACTGAGGCAGAGGAGTGGCCAGGACAGGTCTCCTCGCCTTGGATTATGACCCTGTTGCCAACGTCCTGACCTCCCGTCCTGGGAGCAGTGCCAGGCTTGGGTGCTGCCAGGCGGGAGCTTGATTTAGCACAAGCCTTGTTAAGAGAAGCTAATTAACAAACCTGCATTTAAATAAGCAGCTGCCTGGGTGTTTGTAACCACCGCCTTATTGAATTGTGACAAGTTATTAGCCCTTGCATGTTAAATGAAACAGAAGCATCCAGGAAAAACCCCTAAATCCAATCTGCATAAAGCAGATTCCTGCGGAGAAAATGACGGCGAAAACTGATTCACTCTGCCGCTTTGGGGAGAACTCTAGGCCTTCACTCTGGGTTACATAACCCTCTGTCAACAGTGACGACATAAGGAGAGAAGCATCGCGCTATGGAGAGGACCATCAGAGATGCCTCAGGCTCCATCCCAAGTTCAGCCGCCTTTTGGGGATGGGGTGGTTGTAGCCAGGTCCACATAATTCCTGCAGGTGTCCCTTGGTCATGTGGCTGCCACTATGCCTATCTCTTAGCACCATGGTGTGTCCACCTTTGCTGCTCAGTTCCTCTCTGCTTGTCCTAGATGTACAAGTTGTCGTGGAATGGCCATGGGCAGCTGACCGTAGAGCCCAGGGCCTGGCCCCATGACAGTGTAACTTCACCTAGGAAGCATCTTTGCATTTTCTTTCAATGCTGGGGGCATGTGAACAAAGGTCAGATTCAGTGCTGCCCTGGTTCATTGAGGGAAAAATAAGCCATTGGCTTTCAATGATCCCTAATCAAGGACACCAGTCCTTAAAGAAGAGGACTTGGAGTTCCTTGTCGCTGTGAGACACCTTTGAGAATCTGGCCCAGACCTTTCCTGGTCACTCCAGTCCAAAGCCCAGGCCACAGCTGAGGTTTTATCAAGAGTCCAAACTGAAGATGATACATCTGGGGGAAGGGTGTTTGGGGGCATGTTTATCTGGTCACAGATCCTGTTCCTTAGGAGAGGAGGCCTGAGAGAAAAGCTGGGAGAGGGAGGCAGGATGAGAAGTTCGACTGAGTCAGACGGACTCAACTCTGTCCCTTGGTGGAAGTCGAGAAGAGGGAGGGAGGAAAAGGGACCAAGAGTCGAACATAGAGCTGTTCCTTGGGCTTTGGGGCTGCCTGCTCGTGGACTCTGGAGACAACAGTTGTATAGGTAAGAGGGCAGATATTGAAGACAAGAGGAGCTGGGTTTAAATCTCTGCTCCACTCTTACCAGCTCTGTGACTCTAGATAAAGGAGTTGACTTCTCTGAAGTGTGTCCTTGTGTGTCAAACGGATGTCATGATGGTCTTGCAGTGTGGTGTGGAAAAGAACCGATTCTAAATAACAGGTGTTTAGGAGGTGTCCAGTACAGAGCAGGGATGGAATCCACCCTCTTCTCCTCCCTCCTGCTTACTTCATTGATCATCTTTGTCTCCCAACCAGAGAAGTGCTAACCCTTCTGTTCTGCAGGGTTCTGGAGTAATGATACCAGGATGGGAGCCCCCAAAGACTCTGCTGTGTCCTGTGCATGTCTCCCCTAGAATGAAGCTGGGGTGTATGGAGAATGGCTTGAGGTATTACTGGACATCCGAAAACCCAATTCTTAGTGTTGTTATTGTTTAAGCTGAGGCTGCTTTGAGGGTGCAGGAAGGAAGCCTTATCTTCAGCCCTTCTGTCAACCCGTCAATGCTCACTCATCAGACAAAGGTCTCTGACACAGCTCCATGCAAGGCTGCAGGAAAGGGAGCAGAGAAGGAGCGTGGATGGCCAGTGGCCCCGCTGTTTACAGGAGAAGTCTTCACTAGCGGGTGCCTCCAAGAATATCCCCAAGAAACTTCTCTCAGAGGGTGATAGAATTTACCTTCAGGGTGAAAGGGTCGTGTTTTTAGAAGAATGGATAGAACATAGAGAGGAGAGTTGAGAGCTGAAGGCCTGCTTTAGACGTGGAAGTCAGGTTGTCACGTAGAGTTTATACTGGAGAAATAGGTAGAAGACAAGAATTACAGCAGGTCTCAAGTTTCCAAATAGCCTTTCCTGATGGATGCTATTATTCAGGTCTGGGGACTGACAGATGTGGAGGGAGCAGGTGAGGGTAGCAGTGCCCTGACAGTTGAGGTTGGTTTCCGAGGGACCCGTACCCTCTCGTTGAAGTCAGAAACAACTCTTGGTCTAGGCTTCCAGCTGGCTGGTAATGGTCAGAGATTTAATAGGTCAGGATAATATTTGCTCTTCAGTCCTCAAACACAAACTAGTTAAATCCTCTCAAGTGCTTGTGCCTAGTGGGGGAGTCAGGGAAATAAACTGCTATGGCCTCCAAATGTTCTGCTCTACTGATGTTCAGGCTGGGGGGCTGTGTACACCTTGGGGGGGGTACCTTACTTCCTAAAAGGCCTGCTCTTGAAGATGAGATGTTTATAGTCAACCTTAAAGGATGCTCTAGGCAGGTGAGTCGGGAGGTGCAGGCTGGATCAGGCAAAGCTGAACTAATATTCTGTCTCATGCCCTGTGAATGCCCTTGTAGGATGCACAGGGAGAAATAGGTCATGGACTTACCTGAGGGGACCGGGACAGAGGTAAAAGATGTGTGGCTGAAGTCTTTGGGAAGCACAGTGGGGAAGGGGTGCTGGGAAAACTAATCAAGACAGGGACAGTCAGGCAGTGGGAGGTACCTGAGAAGGATAATGAGAGAGGCTGCCCAGGGGGTGGGAGGAAAGCCCTGGCAGCTCATGGAGACAGCTTTGCAATAGGAAACATCTCCTAACTATGCTGAAGATGTCCTTGGAATAAGAACCAATCTGTTGGCATTGAGAGGGCCGAAGGAGGAGAAGTTTATTTCGGGGAAAGATATGTGTGGTGTGATGAAGGAGACCTTCATGGGCCAGTAGTTCTCCAAGTCAGCATGGCTGTGAAAAGCAGAGGAAGATTCCAGAAGCCTGAGTTATGGCAGTGGGGTCTGAGGTGGGCAGGCTGGGTAGTTGAGGGACACAAAGAAGGTCTGTTGCTTCCTAGCTGTGTTACGTCTCACACACTTGTGAGGAGTGCTCAGGACAAGTGCTTGACCATACCTCCACCTGGCCTCAGTTTACCTGTGCATAAAATGGAGGGGCTAGAGCCATCGCCTTGCTGTATTTCCCTTACTCAACCCCCTTCAAATATGGTTGGTAGAATGCTAAAGAGATAGAAATTCTAAACATGGATGGTATTTTAGTAACATGTACCATCAAGCCTTTGAACACATGAAGCTTCTGCCCTCTGAGGTACAACTTAAGAAAATGACCACAGAGGTGAATACAGAGTTATCTACTCACGTGTTCACTGTAGCCTTGGAGATAATTATATATATTTGAGGGAAAAAAGAGATACAGCCTAATGTCCAACAGTAAAGGATTGGCTGAGGAAATTATAGTACACCCATATGGTAAACTACTTCTGAAGTAAAAATCATGGTTCGGAAGATTATGTGTTGACATGGGAAAATGTTAATGATATATTGCTAAGTAAAAAAGCCGACTACATTACGGAACGTACAGTATGATACATTCATTTTCAAAATTTTTGATTAGGACACAGACCAAATCTTTAATTAATGTCATTTTTTTTCTCCTTCTCTTGGCAAGTAAGAGGAGTATTATCTGGAATAATGTAACCAGAAAATGAAACAGAGAGACAGAGTCCCACACTGAGTGTGTCACGTGGATTTTTAGAATCATTAGGATAGAGAATTAGGAGGTTGGCAAGTCAAGGAAGTGGAGAAGCTGAGAGACTACGGGGTTCTAGAAGTGGAAACCACCCTGAGTTCAGACGCTTCACTTTGCAAATGGTTAGGTTTGCTTGGATGTTCAGGGTAGCTAGTTAGAAGGAAGGGGATGTGATGTCAAGACCTGGGGTCTCTCTACTTCCAGTTTACGCTAATACACTGCCACCCCTCACAGAGACTGTGTTAGTATATATGGGGGACTCTGCTTCTAAGCTTCCTGAACTGAGATGGCGGTTTCCTCCATCCTCCACCACGGGCTATCTGTGGAGGTCAGAAGGTGACAGGGTGGTGCCTGAGACCATAGCCCAGTTTTAGGGTGACTTCTCTGGGGATGTTGGGTCCTCTGGAGCTGATCTTGTGCCCCAAAGAGAAACCAGTATCGGCGTGTTCCTAAGCTAGGCATCACTGGTTCCTAAAGAACATAACCTCCAGTGTCTCAGGCACTTGCGGAAGTGATTGATTCTCCTTCCTTAGAATGGGTTTCCTCATTCTCAGTTGGCTGACTTCCCAACTCAAGGTGACATTCTGTCTTTGCCGAGTTCAGCTCCGAGACAAGGTGCAGCTGTAGATGCCTTTGGCTCTTGTGGGCCTGGTGACTTGTGGCCCCCCTTTTTCACTGGCTTGGACTTTTGCAGGGGTTTGTGACATTTTCCTTTTCTCCCTTGAGTCCTAAGCAGCCAGAGGAACCCTGCTAGGACCTCTGTAAAGTGTGTCCCTTCCCCGCTCACGTGCCCCAGGAGCTCCTGACGGACTCATGAAAATAGTGGAGCTTGGCCAGGCCTGCCTGCATGCTCTCTCTCTCCTCCCCCTACTCTGGTCTAAGCTTACTCCCCTGAAGCCACAGCCTCTCAGCTCCACCTTGGACACCCAGAGACATACTTGCCTTGGTTGGTTCTCCTCCCGAGTCCTCCCGGATTTTTCTAAACCTCCTCCCTTACTTCCTCTCCATTTTTATTCCAATGTCATCTCCCTGGCACAGACTGTAGCTCTCACCTCACTCTGTAGCCCAGTTCCTGAGTACAGAGTACTTACCATACTTTGCATTGATTTTTTATTTTTAAATTTGGTCGTGGTATTGGGGATTGAGCATGTTGTGCATGTGAGCTGAACAGTCTACTACTGGGCTACATCCTTAGCTCTCTGTTCTCTTTATTCTTAGACAGGGACTCACTAAGTTGCCCAGGTTGGCCTTTAACTCACCCTGGAGTTCAGGTGGTCTTCTTCCTGTCTCAGCCTTCTGACTAACTGGGCTTACAGGCCTGGGCTGCTAGGCTGAGCTGCATTGCTCTGTGTGCATGCGCGTGTTTATGTGTGTGTGATGTATGCACGTGTATATGTAATGGCACATGCTCTTGAGTGCACACAGAGGTCAGGTGAAGACATTGGATGTCCTATCTTCCGAACCTTATTCCCTTGAGACAGGGTCACTCTCTGAACCTCAAAGTTGCTGCTTTGTGGCATGTCGGTAAGCTCCCAGGAGCTGTCTGTCCCCAGTCAAGAGAGCACTTTGGAGGAGCGTTTAGGTCATGCTTGGTGTTCATGGGTAATAACTGAAGCAAAAATATAGGTACAGTTCAGTTCTCACTCCAGACCCACCCACTTCCCCAGCCCTGGAACCCCAGTTCCTATCGAGTATACCCCCAACGGCTTCTTTTGTTACCGTCCATTACCATAAGTGCTGTGTGCTGACTAATTCACCCATTTAACTTCTCATTCACACCCAGTGGCACAGACCTAGACACATTTTCTTCTGAAGCAGACCCCAGGTCCAGAGAGCACAGACATCTTTAGGACTGACTATCCCCCTAGCAAGTGGAAGGCTCTTCTGAGAGAGGGTCAGGGAAGGGGTAGACCAGGACGCTGTCGCGAGTGTGGGGGGAGGTAGGTGTAACCGGAAACACCAAGATTATTCCTGGGTTGCTATGGCTAGTTGAGATTTTGGGGTGTCTGGGGTTAGGGGGGACACAGCTGAGCTGGAGCCTGTCTTTGGAGGGTCTCGAGCTGTCTCTTGCAGGCTTGCTGGTACAGTCCCCACTTTGTACATTTTACAGGCTTCTGGAGAAAGGGGGAGTTGGCTCCTCTCAGCAAACAGACGGGGTTTAATTGCTGTTACTGTCAGTGTAGTTACAAATATCATATAAAAAGGGCTTTTTGGCTAATTGTTTTTAGGATGAAAATTCAAGAACTATGTATAGATATTATGCATCCAGGGTTCTTTAAAGATCAAACTGTTTCTATTACCCTTCAACACAGTCTTTAGCATGAGGCTCCGAGATCTGTGAGCGCCTGGGACACGCAATGATCCCTCAGGGCTTTGAGATGCTGGCTCAGTGTGACAGAAGTCACTTTTGCTGTGGTGAGAGGACATAGATAGGGACAGCTAGCACCTCTTGATTGGACTGAGGCCCAAAAGAGTAAAGCTGGTAATTCACAGGCACCCTCAGCCTCAGGCACTAGTTCTCCATGGACAACCCCCCACTGTCCCGTCCCCCCCCCCCCGCCGCCACTTCCACCCTCCCCCACTCCCCTGAGCACCCAGGGAGAAGCTGACTTGTGTGGGCTTCTGGGGTAGGATAGTGCAATGGCCTTCAGGGTCTGCTGGACTCTCGGACAGACCCAGGAAGGCGGGTTGCGACAGGAGGCTGCCTGGGCAGTGCTTCCGGTGTCTCTCTTCCCTCACCTCAGCTTTCCTTCCCTCTCTCTGAAATGGTACAGCGAGATTTTCATGCTGCACAAATAAAGCAAATTCATATCTATTCATTGCCATCTCGTCCTCATGTTCAAGCCTCTCAAATTTTAATTTGGGAGCTTTTAGAAAGGCAAATTTATTTGTGACACCATCCAAATTCTATTTTATTGGAATTCTATTCTCAAAGGATGCAGTTGACTCCTGAGAAAGCTGTGGGCTTCTCCTTTTGATATTTTTCCCAAATGGGGTTTTTTGTGTGTGTGTGCGTGTGTGTGTGTGTGTGTGTGTGTGTGTGTGTGTGTGTGTACACATGCATGCACATTCACTTTTGGATTCTCTGCATATCTTATGTACAAATACATATTCACAAGGCAGCCACAGAAGTGTGTATATATACATATGTATTTGTCACATATATATGTAATACAGTGCAGACTCCTGTAAGCCAATATTTAAGTTCTATTTAATTTATGTTACAAACATTTAATAAGTACTTATGATTCATTAAACACCATCCTAGGCCCTAGGCATAAAGCAGTGAGCGAGTCAGATAAAAAATAAAAAGACTCAGTCTTGGGGAGCTAATATTTAAACTCCTGGGATTCTCAATGAAAGGTTGCCAGCAAATGTAAGGGGTATGTATTAAGGGCATTGAGTGAGCTGGCTATGGGTAATGTCACAGAGTGATCTATATACAGAATGACACTTCTGAATGCAATGGTGGTGTCAGGGTTCCTTGCCATAGATGACCTCTCAGGGCTGGGTCCAGAAGAATAAGAACTTCTAGATCTTTCTAAAATGTCAATGAAAAGAGATGGCAACAGGTTGGTGGAATATTTCTATGGTGACCTGTGCTATTTGTACACATATGTGTGTGCACATGCTTGCCTCTGTGTGTGTGTGTGTGTGTGTGTGTGTGTGTGTGTGTGTGTGTGTGAAGGGGGTGAGGTGGCGGGGGAGACAATCTTGGGTGTTGTTCCTCAGGCGCCATCTACCTTGTCTTTTGAGACAGTGTCTCTCACTGGCCTGGAACGGTTAGGCTAGGTTGGCTGGATGAGAGCCCCAGCGATGTGTGCTAGGATTACAGGCGCTTGCTATCATGCATAGCTTTTTAAACATGGGCTCTGAGTTAAACTCAGTTCTGCATGCTTGTAAAACAAGCACTTTACAGACTGAGATGTCTCTCCAGATCCCTCGGGGACCTTTTATCTTTTTAGCCCGTAATAACACTGGATTGTGACTTTGGTTATATCTCACCCAGGCTTCCAGGCTTCCATGCTTCTTCCTCCCCTGTAAAACCTTCCTTGCTCTTACCAGTTCGAACCAACATTTCATAGACGCCCTATGTCTGTATGATTCATCCAGCACCTGACATGCATTGCCTTATTCAAGTACCAGAACCCCTTTCAAAGAGTTCTCAGAAATTCAGGGTGCTGGCTCTGCCCTTCGGGCACTCTCAGCCCGGCACTAGGACAAATATGCCACCTGTAATTGCAGAGTTCCAGGTGGATGGCACAGGCATGTGCAGGATGTAATAAGGGAGGTGGCGGTAGGGAGGTGGGGGCAGGGCGCTCTCAGGGCTGCAGTGCCTCCTGAAGGGAGCCTCGGGGACCTTTCGGAGTCCTCCCCATCACCCCTGGAGCTGTGATGGTCATATGCTCTGCTCTGCAGTTTAATTTTTTTAGACAGCACTTAAAATATGGTGATAAAAATACATATTATATAATATTTGGAAAAACATCTAAGCCCAAAGAAGAACATAAAAACCACTTCCAATCCTACAGCTGCTGCCTGGATTTGACTCTTAGGAACATGTTGGTGGGTATACTTGCCAGTTTATTCTCCCATGCATGTTTCCCCATATACCCACATGGGATAGCTTCCATCTAATTATTTTTACTGGGCTGAAATCACCCTGTGGGCAGAACCAGTGTCCTTCATGGATGTACCTGTAGACATTCCCTGAGTTCTTTGATGAATTCTTAACTATTTTTTTTTTTGTTTGTTTGTTTGTTTTTGAGACCGTGTTTTGTAGTCCAAGCTAGCTTTGAGTTTGGAATCTTCCTGTCTCAGCCTCCCACACACTGGGATTACAGATGTGCACAATTATGCCCAACATCTATCTAGTGACTCATATCGTTTTTGTTTTGAGAGCACAGGCCTTGTATATCCCAGATCCGTCTCTGACTTGCTATACAGCTGCTGATGACACTGGACGTCTGATCCTCTTGTCTCCATCTCCTTTCGCATAGATCAGAGAGACACATACGCACTACCACAGCCAGCTTATGTAACACTGGAAATAGAAACCGGGGCTTTGTGTATGCTATGGGAGCACTCTGCCATCTGAGCTGCACCCCAGCTCCACATCTTAACAACTTTTAATTGGCTTTTTCATCTCACATAGCAGTGTGGTGTACATGAGGTCCTTTTATAGTGTTTATTTTAATAGCTGCATACTATTCCACATGCCAATCCTCTCAATGGGTAAATAGGTCATTTCTAATTTTTAGCTTTTTTTTTTTTTTTGTATCGGGACATTCTAATTTTTAAGTAGTATAAGCTACCTGGAAATGAATTGTAGATGATACACTGTTCACACCCTCTATAATTATCTGAGTAAGGCCAGCACTTAATATGGCCAATTTTATTTTGGTAGATATCACTTTTCAATATAATATTTTTACAGATTTCTAGAAGGAACCTTGGGTCAAAGCCTGTATATATTTTAAAGGCATTTGACATTTGGTGCATCTGGCAGAATTACCTTGCAGGATGGATCTCAGCAATTTTTACTCCCACCAGCACCATATGAGAGGACCCTGAGTTTTAATTAATTAATTGATTTTAAAACAAAGCCACATTCAAGAATGGTCATAGTCACCATGGGGCTGGAAAGTAGGTGATTTCTGGCTTGGTCTGCATTTCTTGCTGCCTGTGTGGATGTCTGTTTTTCATAGATTTATGAAGCTTTTCGCTAAACAGAATTTTCTGAGATGGGGGTGTGGTTCAGCAGCAGGGTGGTTGCCTAATGCTCATGAGGCTCTGGGTCCCATCCCCAGCCCCACCCAAAACATCTTATTTATGTTCTTTGCTGATTGTTTAATGTAATGTTTTTCTATCGAGTGCTAAAAGAGACTGATAACTGCTGAAATTGATTGAGTGTCCACTGTTCCAGACACTGTCCTGAGAATTTTACATGCTTCTCATTTTCTTCCTTCACACAGCCCATGAGGTGATTAGCTCACTGCAAGTGCTGTGTATGTCCTTAACAGTGACATTTTGTCATCGGTACATAGTGTTTTTCCAATGTGCATTGTCTTTTAATTGACCTTTGTAGGTTTTGTACTTACAGTTTCAAGGTTTTAAACAACTATATAAAACGTTAGCACATTTTATTTGTTTATGGTTTAGCATTAAAAGTTAACATTCGGGCTGGAGAGATGGCTCAGAGGTTAAGAGCACTGACTGCTCTTCCAGAGGTCCTGAGTTCAATTCCCAGCACCCACATGGTGGCTCACAACCATCTGTAATGAGATCTGGCGCCCTCTCCTGTATACATAATAAACAAATCTAAAAAAAAAAAAAAAAAGAGTCAAAAAAAAGTTAACATTCATGTATCCAATTTCACATAGTTAATTTAGAATGTATTTTGATTATGGGATGAGAAAGAACTTTGATACCCTTGTTGTTGTGCTGGGAATTGAACTCAGGGCCTTCCCTATGCTAGGTAAGTGCTCTACCACCCAGCTACAGACCTAGTGCCTCTTATGTTTTGAGACAAAGTCCCAGTAAGTTGTCCAGAATGACCTGAAACTCATGAGGTAGGTTTAGCTAGTCTTGGCTAACATAATATTTCCCTAAAGCCTCTTATAGAGTAATCTATCTTTTCTCTTCTGTTTGAAATGGCCTCTTCAACCTGTGCTGAGTATTCTAGTTGGTTCCAGATCTTTCGGTTCCATCTCAAGGATATGTCTGTGTATTTCCCAGCACAGATACCCTTTACAATATGCATCAGTGTCAGTGGAACTGCTCCATCCTGTTGCTCCTCATTTACAAAATTTTCTTGAGTATTCCTTGAGCCTTATTTTCCCTCCTAGGCAACACTGGATTCCTTAAACTCCAATAAGAAATATATTAAAGAAAGATTTATTTTTTTATTTTATGCATATGGGTGTTTTGCCTGCATGTATGTCTATGCACCATGTGAGTGTGCAGTGTCCCTGGAGGCCAGAAAAGGGTGTTAGGTTCCTTTGAACTGGAGTGAGCATATAGTTGTGAGCCACCATTTAGTGGCTGGGAATTAAACCTGGGCCCTCTGGAAGAACAGCCAGTGCTTATAGCTGCTGAGTATTCTCTCCAGTCTATAAAAATTTTATATCATATTCCAATAAAATCATTGTTTATCAAACAAATTAGAGACTATCAACTTATGAATTTATATATATATATATATGCATGTCTGTAGCTCTCTACCTATGCATATATGTACATATTTATCTACCTACTTACATATTCATGTATCTGTTATTTATCTCTTCAAGTCTTTCATTTTCTGAAACATTTCATTGAGAATTTTCACATTTACTGGATGATGTTTTCTTGCTGTTTCATACCCATTTGCTAGTATAACATACAAATGGATCTATCTAATTTTCTGAAGTAAGTATCAGCACAAACATGATGGGTGTATGCTTCTAAGTGTCAAGAACATTTTAAGAGGTGCATCTCAGATGTGGAGATGTGGTGATTTCAGAGCCGTTCTCTGCTTAAGAGGACCACAATGTAGAGTGTTTACAATGTGTCTGCAACAGCAGCAGACAAATCCTACCAAGCCCAAAGCATACAGTTCCCTCAAGGTGGTAGACACCCAGTATGGCTTCACATTGTATGTTGCCAGAGACTGAGAGTCAGATGTTGGCAAATCCAGAGGAGAGATTACAAGAAGCATTCTAGACTGGCATGAGTACCAGGCTATTGGTCTGTGGCATCATCTGGTTTCCTCAGCAACTCTCAGATGGTGTGGTGTGTGTGTGTGTGTGTGTGTGTGTGTGTGTGTGTGTGTTTGTGTGTGTTTGTGTGTGTGTGTGTACATATGTGTGTTTATTTCATTTCTCTGAGGGGTTTTGAGTCTCTTGAGGCTATTTAATATTAACCTTCTAGTTCTTCCTACAATGCCCAGCAGAGAGTTGAGTAAGGCAGGCATGGAGGAATGGAGGTATGTGCCTGGTCAGTCTTGCATGGGTTGAGTCATCGTTTGCTATTGAAACTATCAACAACATGGTCAATAGTATGGAATGGAAAGAAGGCTTCTCCACCCAGCATATGGCGCTGGCTCTGGGGAAAGAATAAATCAGCCATTACAGTTTCCATATCTACCCCTATGCCATCTAAGAAGACATTCTTGCCTAGGCCAAGTAAAAGCTATCTAGGCAATGTCAATACCGCAGATGGTGATGCCCAAAGGGGCCTTGGTGGTCATGCAGCCAATTCATCATCTAAACTGTCAGTATACTCAGGCAAAAAAAGATGAGCAATCTCACCAAAATCAATAAACTCATGGTAGACAGGTTCATGGTCTCCCTGGAAGCCATCTTGTGGCCTAAGCCGGTTTGGAAACCACAGAGCACTTTGCTATGGGAGAGAAGGAAGAGGCTGTTTGGGGAAGGGGAAATGGAGGCTGTTTGGAGGCAAGTGTCTTAGCTAGGGTTTCTATTGCTGTGGAGAGACATTATGACCATGGCAACCCTTATAAAGGAAAACATTTAACTGAGGTGGCAGCTTACAGTTTCAAAGGCTTAGTCCATTGTCATCATAGCAGGCAGACATGGTGCTGGAGAAGGAGCTGCTACATCTTGTTCCACAGGCCACAGAAGCAGACTTCGTGTCACACTGAGTGAAACTTGAGCAAAGGAGACCTCAAAGCCTGTCCTCACAGTGACACACTTCCTCCATCAAGGCCACACTTACTCTAACAAGCCACACTTCCCATGAGCTTATGGGGGCCAGTCACATTCAGACCACTGCAGCAGGGGAGGTTGTGGACGATGAGCAGTGGTGTGTGGTCAACACTGGGGGGGTGTATGCTCATTGGAGGAAACTGTGAGAAGACTTCTACCAGGCCTGTGCAATCAGAAGTTCCTGGGGAAGAGAGCAGTTCTTGAGAGGGACAGCGTTAGGCCAGCCTAGCCACCCATTCAAAAGTGTCCAAGGCAATGCTGTCAGAACTGGTATTCTAGACAGGATAAGGGTTGATGCCAATGCACGCAGTGGAGCTCAGGGTGCAGGGTTGGACACGCACCAGTGCAGGATTGCAGCAAGCAGAGCCTTCCCGGGGGGGCTGGGAAACTGGGGCAAGCACCTTGGGATGGCTAGGGAACAAGACAGCGTAGAATTGGGTGCTAAATTGTGCGGCACAGCCTGTGCTAAGTGGGAGTGAGGGCAAGGGCCAGGTCCTGGAGTCCCAGGGGAGGCATCTGAAACAAGAGGATTTTGAACGGAATGATTTCAAAAGACCAGGTTTGGAGAGACAGGATGGGGGCGGCGGCGGCGGGGGAGGTGGGGGGGGGGATTGGCCATACTTTATCTTTTGCATTTTGTGTTGATGCTTTGATACCCCGAGGGGTACTTGTTTTGGGAATACGTCCCTGCCACAGCTGACTACTTCCTAAAGATTGTAAGGCACCTGCCTGCAAGCACACCTGTCATGTACACACCAACCAGCCCCCGAGCCCATCCCTTCCATCCCTTCCTTTCCCCAACTCTCACATAGCTAGCCAATATTCTCCTGCCCTGTGGCACCCTAGGGCAGGTACCAGGCAGCTGGAGCATACCCCCCTATTGCCCTAGAGCCCACTGATATAATGCCAGCTCACCAGTCCTAAGCTTGTTAGAGCTTGCTTGCCCCTGATGCTGTTCATTTCCCACAGAAATGGGAAGAGTGAAGGCTCCAGGCCACATTCTCCTCTGCCACCTCTGCTTCCTGACACACCCAGGGACTTCCCCCATGTGGCCCTTGTGTGACACGGCCTGGCAGGCCTCCTCCTTCTGTTGAAATTGTACGTAATAAAAACTTTCAATGGCATTGAACTCTCTGTGCCATGGCTATAAATTATGACCTGGATGCCTTTGGGAAGAAGGAAGAGAGGGAGGGAGGGAGGGAGGCAGGCAGGCAGGCAACAATCACTTCTAGGGGCCGCTGGTATAGAGGAAGGACCAGATTCCGCAGGGAGACAAACTAAGGTGAGATTCTGCTCTTTTTTCTTTTGCTCCCTTGTCGCCAGAGCCTCCTGATTTGGTCTTCTCCGAGCGGCCCATGCAACATTCCCATTTTGTTCATTGCCAAGTTACGTCTGGGGCTCAGGGCAGTTCACTGCTTCTTCCTGTGAGTGGTCCTTTCAGCCAGGCCTTCGACTGTGTTTTTTCATGCTTTCAAGCCAATGGGGAAGATGATTTTGGAGCTAAAAGATGGGTGCGCTGGGAAAGCTTCCCTGGCATCCCTAAAGCGGCATTCCCTCGGCCGGGGCCAAGTGAAATCACCAAATGCCAGATTTTGATTTCTGCAGGGAAAGACGGTAAGGGTTGAGCTTCTCTTTTCTTCTCCACTAGTCAGACTCGAAGGATGGGTCCCTTGGCACCCCTGGAGACCTAGCTAACTACCCACTAATCTCCAGGGGCCCAGCAAACATGAGCTGGAGGGTGGTCTCTCTCTTCTCAGCAATGCTGTGGTACTAGAGACTAAGTCCTTCCTTCATTGTGGACCTTGGGTCTCGGTGTCTTCATGGGTATGACCAAATGAACCTGAGGTACCTACTAGCTCTAGAGAGCTAGAAGATGTGGTGCAGGGCAGAGCCACCTTGTCACAATTTTAAGCATGTGTTGAGACTCGGGGCTGTGTGCACGTGTGTGTAGAGGTCACTGTCAACCATCTTCCTCTATCACTCTCCACTTTACTTTTTGAGACAGCGTTTCTCATTGAACCTGGAACTTACTGATTAGCCAGACTAACAAGTGCCTAGGACTCTCTCATCTCTGCCTCCTAGTGCTGGGGATTTGAACTCAGGTCATGCACACAAGCACTTTATACACTGTGGCTTTTGATGCTTTCCAGCACGGAAATTTAAAAAAAAAAAAAAAAAAATTCCCTTTCCCAGAGTCCTTCCAGGGCACACAGTCTCTGCTAGCCCATCTCCCTGATAAATAGCGCCTTGTGTCAGAGTCCCTGGGGCGACAGTTCAGACTTTTTCCACGGGGTGGGAGCCAGACTGGGACAGGTGGCATGCTAGCTGGCGTAGTGGAGTGTCCTGCCCAAGGAGGGGCTGCAGAGGGCAGCAGATGTGTGTCTTGGAGCCAACACTCACTGCTCAGGAGCCTTTGTTACCACTTACCACTAAGAGCTGAATGTATGGCCCCTTTGTCTGCCATCCCCATCCCACATAACTTCAAAGCCCCACCCAACCCAACCTTTTCTAGGCCTGCCTGGCCACCACTGCTTCTCTGAGGGCCAGGCTCTCTGTCCTGATCTTCCCCTAGCCACACACACCCTCTCCCAGCCCTGCCTTCAGAGCACAAATGGATCAGGCATCCTAGGCAGGTTTGTTGACTGGTGAAGTCATATTGAGAAAATATTGATGTGGAAAGAGGCCCCCCCCGTTGTCTCCCCAGAAATGAGGTGTGGGGGTGTGGGGGTGTGCTGAGGGACATGCTCCGTGTGAACCTGAGTGATCTCATAGGAGCCTGGCTTCAGCCATGTAAGGTGTCCTTTACAGATGGGTTCTCACTGAGGGACGTGAGCACATGGACCTAGGTCCAGTAGAAGCTGGTATCCCTGCTCCTGCTACTGAACTACACTGCTTCCTAGGGCAACAGGGGCCCGCGCTTCCCGGCTTTTCTCTCCAGAAACACTTGTCTCTAATGGGCAGCAGGGCAGGGGATGCAGGCAAGGTCTACCCAAGCAGTAACAGAGGGGTCATGACTGGAGCTCTAGGCCCCTGAAGCCTTAAGGCCACTTTCCAGGTGATGAAGGTTTCTTGGGCAGGGGGAGGGGACCGGGGAGGCAGCATGTTTCTTACGGAAAGGGGTGGGCAGGACCTGAGCTTACCTCCTCAGAAGCAGTTTTGCACAACACATATAGATGATGGGCACCCACACCCACAGTGTGCACACATGCACGCATACACATACATGCCTCCCTACCTGGAGCAACATGGCTTCCCAGCCACCTCGACCCTCCCCCCACCAAACCCCATCTCCCTCCTACCCTATATGTGCAATCTTGTGAAAACTCCACCACTCTTAAGGTTAATAAGGCTCATTTGCTTAAGATAGCACCTGTTTCTATGGTGACTCCTGCCACCCAGAATCTGTTCATCAACGGAGACAAGAGAACAGTGACTTCCACCCTCTTTGAAAGGAAAGAGCTAGTTCTTAGTGAAAGGCTTGATAAGCCAGCATCCCATAGAGCTCTGTACATTTGTCCTTCTACCCCTAGTGGGGGGTGGGGTGGGGGAAGGGGGAGTCCGTCCGTGTACCCCTCCCCACCATTTGGCAGATCTGCTGATTCCTCCACAGGAGTACAGAGGAACTCTGGACTGGCTCCTCCTCCTCCTCTTCCTCCTCTTCCTCCCCCTCTTCTTCATCCTCCTCCTCCTCATCTTCTTCATCCTTCCCCCTCCTCTCTGAGAAACAAAAACCCTCGTGAAGGAGAGCACTGTACTCTGGGCCACCAGCTAACTTGTCCTTTAGACTCTGGTCTCCACACTAGCTCCGCTAGGGTTCGGGGGGGGGGGGGGCAGAGCAGGCTAGCTGATGAACCCTAGGATGCGCCTGGGTCTTTCTTTCGCCCTAGCAGATCTATAGCCTGTAGCTTCCCCCCAAACATACCTCCAGGCTGGGGCCTTATCCTTCTCTAACACAGCCAGGACACTGCTGGCTCTTCCACCCCCTTCTCCTAAATGAGAGTTGTTCAGGCCCCGCACTACTTCAGGGCCCACTGTGGGCTTCTGGTTAATAGCTGAGGTTCGAAACACCCACTGGCAGTAGTACTAACCGCTGGTGGCAGATCAGTAGGAAAGTAGGTTCCCAGGTAGGTGTGACTAACCATAAAGCCCCACTGAGAAGTGATTCACCCTTTTAAAATAAGAGAGAACGGCTTCCATGCTCTCCCTCCAGCAATGGCACTCTCGCTGGTATTCGAAAATACTCGGTAGACTTGGAGAGCAAGTGTTCAGGAAATTGCTTGGAACTTACAGCTTGCTTTGTGTGTTCTGAGACCTGGGGGAGCAGGCTGGGCTTACGAAAGATGTTCACCCCAGCCCCCCGCAAGATTGAGGACTGCTATGTAGAGGCTCAAGCCCAGAACTCTACGCTGAAGCCCACCTGCCTGTCTCTGTAAGGGGGACACAAGAGATCCACCCAAGAGCAGAGTCTACAGTAATGTCACCCAACTGGCCAGTGGCCTGGCAGACAAGCCTTCTGAATCCTGCTCCCAAACTCACCCAGTCCCCATCAAGGCCGAGCTGACTTGCCATGGCTTCTGAGGCCCTGTTATACCCTTTCTCAGTTCCTCTCAGAATGGAACTCTGCTCCTTCAATGCAGGCTCCTGACGGGCAGCGTCAGAGTCCCATACTTGACTGTCAGTCAAAGCCAGCATCCTGCCCAAGCCCTTCAAGGCAGCTTCTCTTTGAACGTATCTACAAGAATAACTCACTTCCTCTCTCAAGGCAGCAGGACCGGGCTGCAAGCACCCAGCACACCTTGCTGTGCCAGGCTCCTGTCATGCCCTCCTGGGACTTCAGATTCCTTTAGTCTCCTCTTGGACATCTCCACAAGGGGACCCAAGAGGCCGCTTAGCGTGAGCTTGTCCGAGTGCCTCCATTTCGGTGACTGGTACCCGAATCTAGGAGCCGCCATCAGGCCACCCTTCACCCTCCTCATCCAGTCCCTCAGCAGGTCCCAACAGCTCCTGACCTCATGGCAGGCCCTGAAGCTGCCCCCTCCACGTCTTCTACGCTTGTCTTGAGGAAGACCAGTGTCATCCCTACTGAAAGAACAAAACTGCCTCCTGGGGCCATCTACAGCCGTGGCAGACAGAGAGAGCTTTTAGAAATGCAATCCCGTTTTCATGATATTTATTTACCTAGAAACCCTGTCTTGCTGTGTTCCCTGGGCTGGCCTCAAGCTCTGGGCTCAGGTGATCTTTCTGCCTCCTCTAGAGGGAACTGCAGGTGTCTGGCTTTGCATCTAGCTTCCAGGTAGTTTCTTTCTTTTCTTTTTTCTTCTTTTTTTTAATTGTGTTTTTATTTATGTGTATGAGTCTTCTGTTCAAATGTATGTCTGTGTACCATGTGTGTGCCTGGTTCCAGTGGAGGTCAGAAGAGGGTGTCCAATCCCCTGGAACTGGTACTGTGGATGGTTGTGAGCTGTCATTTGGATGCTGGGAATTGAACTCTGGTTCTCTATAAAAAAACAAGTGTCCTTAACCACTGAAAAACCTCCCTCTACCCCCAGCAGGTAGTTTAAAAGCCCTTCTGTAGTCCATGTGCTAAAATCCTTGCCTCAGTCTAGGTAAAGGCCCTACGTTGATGTTTCTTAGCCCTGGTGCATCTGGATTTTGTTTTTTTTAAATTCCTTTTCCCTTTATTGTGGTAAGAACACTTTAGATGAGATTTACCCTCTTGAGTTCTGAGTGTCTAATACAGCACTGTTAACTAGGTACTGGACCTTAATCATCTTGCATAACCCAAACTTGACAGGCATTCTATGACAACACTTCTCCCCACCCATCACCTCTCATGCACATTTGTCTCACCAGGGGAGCCTTAAAAAATAAGTGGGTGCTGAGCTCTACCCCACAAGGTTCTGATTTAACTGTTCTGGGTGTGGATTCCAGGGAGGTTCTAGGGAGGGAGAAGGAACATTAGAACTCCCATTTTTCAGGACCTCTTCCATTCTCTCACTGATCTCATCTCCTGAGCACTTTCCCTGGACCACTGGCCCCAGCCACACTGGCGTCCTCTCCATTCTGCCTGGGTGGCCTCCTCTTGGTGACATGGAGAGCGTCTACTTGGCTTGCAGGTCCACACCTCTTGGGAGTCTACTTCCAGCCCTCTTTCTCATTCCCCAGTCATTGCTTTTCTTCCCTGGTCTCTGTCGCCAGACAGGAAATCCTTTGAAAAGAAGAGATCTGATGGCCTAAGCTTGCAGATGCCTAAATGGAACGTATTGTCCAGGATGTGTGGAGCACATGCTGAGTGAATGAATGAATGAGTGAATGGACAGACTGGTTTGAGCAGGTCAGAGAAAGAGCAGCCATGAGCATCTTCAATGATCAAAGTCTCCTCTTTTTCTGATGCGGCCTAAGATTATCCTGTCTTAACTCCTTCATTATGGTTTGACGTTCTATTATTATCTGAAATTTCAGATTTAAATTAGCTTAGGAATTAACACCAACCTATCTTGATCTTGATCTTTTCCTTCATGAACCTCTGACATGCCAGATCTTCCCCATCCTGAATGCACAAAACTGATTTGAAGCCTAAATATAGAACTTTACATCAATCCCTATTAAATCCATTTTTTTTTTTTTTTTGCAGCGAGGGCCCCTACTTCCTGTTTGTCAAAAGCAACCGTTTTATGTTCTTCATCATTATTAACTACTTCTTGAAACTCTGTGTGACCTACAAATGTGTGATTCCCTAAGGCACAGAACAAGGCAATGGCTTGTCACCAGTGACCTACTTCCCAACCACTGCTAATTCATCTGTCAATACTCTTCAGAATTGGCTTGTCAACAGGCCACAAACCCACATCATGACAGAGTCAAGTCACCCCTCCTCACCCACAGGCTCCCGTGATTGGTACAGGTTAAGCCTTCTCTCGTCAATGTGAGATGTGCTATGCTTGCTTATGGCCCCCTCTATCCAAGGGACCAAAGCCTGTGCCAGTGATGACATCCGAGTGGCCTGGAGTGACTGTTTTAGTGAACCTGTGTGGATTCTTCCTATTGAGTTTCTTAGGCTGTTTATTAACAGCTTTTGAATTTTGATGAGGCTTGGTTAAGAAAGAGCATGGTTGTTCTTCTAGAGGAACCCAGTTCCCAGCACCCACATCAGGCAACTCGCCACCACCTGCAATTCCAGTCCCAACAGGTCGGAATCCTTCTTCTGGCCTCCAAAGGCACCTGAGCTCATATAGTGAACATTCATGTACCTCACAACACACACATACACAGAGAGTGCAATAAACAAAAGTTAAAAATAAATATTTTTTTTGATGAGGATTGATATGACACCAGCCAGAGTTTAGGAAACCGTGCTGTCCTTTCCCAGTTCGGGAGCTTTCATGATCATACATACATCTTAGCCCTTTCTGGACCCCAAAGGTAATTCATCTGGAGCTCCTGACCCATTTCAAGCACCTCGCTTTTGCAGATTGGGGAAGAGCTTGTAGGATGAAGGGACAAAGCAAATAATGGTTCACAGAAGCTGTGGCCACAGAAAGGTATGGAGACACCACAGACAGAGCAGCAGGAGGCTGTGTAGTCTTCAGGAGTGGGCACATGCCTCAGGAGAGGGAAATTTGGTTTCCAGTAGGAAAGTTGTCTGATCATGTTTAGATCTTTAGAAATTTTTGGTGTCTGCTCAAATCGCACAACCTAATCTCCTCCTACTAGGCCCCACCTATTTTAAAAAAGTATTTATTTTATTTTATGTGTGTGGATGTTTTGCTTGCATGTGTTGTCTGTGTACCAAGTGCATGCCTGGTTCCCAAAAAGGTCAGAAGACAACATTGGATACCCTGGAACTGGAGTTACAGGTGGTTGTGAGCCACCATGTAGGTATTAGAGACCAAACCCAGGTCCTTGGAAAGAGCAGCAAGTCCTCTTAACCACTGAGCCATCTCTCCAGCCTCTGGGCTGTGTGTTTTTATCCACACACTGCTGATGGAAACCTATGCGGAGTTTGTAACATGCTACTGTGAATTTCGCAAGGGGTTCATCTTTTGGGTCACTGGCTCCTATCTCTTACCCAGGGAGCAGTTCCCGGGGTACCCCGTGGATAGTTGTTTTTAGTGACAAGGACCTCACTCCCCCTGCAGTAGACACTAAGTTTTTGGGTAGTTCAAATTCTTAGAAAGTTCCTTCTGACAACAAGTATCGCTTCCGTCCAAACACTATCCACTGGTCCTTCTGCTGCCCAAAGGGGGCTGCAGGAGGTGCCTGCCTCCTGGTGACATCTCCACACATTGTTAAAGACGACCTTGACTGCTTCCTGGGTCGCTCCTGAAGGCCATCCTCTCTCCTTTGGTGATTGCTGATCTGCTGGGGTGGTGTCTGGACAGCCTCCAGGTGCTGGCTGCTTTCCTGGGAGCTGGTCACCTCGCATCTTAGGGAAGTGTGGCCAGGGCAGAGGCCCTCATTCTGGATATGGCATCTACCTTAATGCTTTCCTTCATTCTCAACATCATTGCAAACAGGCAGAACTTTCCTCGATCCAGGGAGCATTTAGAGAGTCTACCATAGTGCACCCCCCCCCCCCCCCGGTCTGTCTCTGTCTAAGAAGTACTTGCCATTGTGTGTTGGTTAGTTTTATTTGTTGTGGTGGTATTTTCCCAGTTTAACACAAATTAGGGTCATCTAAGAAGAGGGAATTCAACTGAGAAGACGCTTCTGTCATGTTGGCCTGTAAACAAGTCTGTGGGGGCATTTTCTTGATTAATGATTGATGGGGGAGGACCCAGCCCACTGTGGACGGTACCATTCCCAGGCAGGTGGTGCTGGGTGGTATAAGAAAGCAGGCTGAGTGAACCATGGCGGGTGAGCTGCACTCCTTCATGGTCTCTGCTTCAGTCCCTGCCCTGAATTCCCTTGATGGTGGACTGTGACCTGTAAGTCAAGTAGACCCTTCCTTTCCTTCACAAGCTACTTTCAGTCATGGTCTTTATCACAGCAATCGAAAGGAAGCTAGAACACACAGGTTAGGTAACTGAGGCCCAGGGGACAGTGACAAGCCCAGGTCCCCGATGTTAGGACAGGAATAGATTGGGACTGTGGGTGATAGCTGGGTCCGTTGCACAGCTCTGTCCGAGAAGCAGAGCCAGAGCCACAGCCCTGACAAGCAGGGCTGCTGGAGCTGGAGAAGAACAAGGCAGTGTGTGTGTGTGTATGTGTGTGTGTGTGTGTGTGTGTGTGTGTGTGTGTGTGTGAGTGAGAGAGAGAGAGAGAGAGAGAGAGAGAGAGAGAATGTTTTCTGCCTGCTCCAGGAATTCTCCTGGATGGCAGAACTGGTTTCCATAACGACTTTCTGATATAAACATATTTGATAAAAATAAGTTAACAGTGGAGCTGTGGTAGAGCAGATTCTCGGAGTGCAGGGAGAGGGAGGGAGGGAGGGAGGGAGGAAGGGAGGGAGGGAGGGAGGGAGGGAGGGAGGGAGAGCGAGCCTTGAAGAACAGCATTTTCTTTCTTGTCTTCCCTTCCCTCCTCTACTTACCATAAACCCACTGAAAACCTTCATCATATCCCTATGTACACAAGCCCCCTTTCTTCCTGTGTGCCTCACATTCATGTGCTCGCCCGCCCTCCCTCCTTCCCTCCCTCCCTCCCTCTCTCCCTCCCTCTCCTTAGTTACCTGAAGCACTGCAGTATGTATGGGATAATATGATAAATTCATTTCCAATTCACTGCATTATCCCTTGAATATTTTAATGACTCATTGAATGGAGTAAAAAAAGCTATTTCAAATGAACAATTATGCTGCATTAGTCTAAGGGCTGATTATATTTAAACACTGCTCACATGGATAACAGGACACAGCGACCTCAGCATAGGAGAGCTAATTTGGCTCTTATCTCCAAATAATTTTACGCCGCAAATTACCGTGAAAACCTAAAGGGCTTTAAAAACATTCATCAAAAGATAATATTCCACTTTGTAGCAACATTTTATTTAAATTATTTTGAATGGGAGTGAAGGCATCTCTGGGGTTGGACAATGACAGCTGAGTTGGGGACTGTGAGTGATAAGAAACTGGTGAGGGGTTAACAAGGAACTGGAAAAGTATTGGGGAGGATGGTACCGCAGCCTTGGCTCAAGGGAGGTGCACAGAAGCCTGGCCCGCCCAGAAAGCCCACATTTTGCCCTGGTGCGGGGGATGGGAGAGGGCTGATCTTGTCCAGAGGTCAGAGGGCAATCAACAGAGACTGAGTGGCAAGACTGAGTGCTCCCAACCCTGGCACGAACGCACGTTCCTCTAATCCTAGCACTTTGGAGGCAGAGGCAGGAAAACAGCAATTGTAAGTTTGAGGCTAGCCTGAGCTACAGAAAGAGTCTCGCCCCCCCCCACCCCAGTAATAATAAACCGACCCCTGGAAACATCAACAAACAAACAACAACAAAAAGGAATTACTTATCAATGACTTAGCAATCCCATCTCTTCAATTTGCCTTCTTCATCTCAACTGGTGGTCCTGATGCAGATCATTTATTCTGCTTATTGTTGTTAGCTGAGTTTGGGAGATATATATGTCACATTCCATAATTATTTATAGGTACATATGTAAATTAAGTTTCTACAGGGTCTGCTGCTTGCTTCATTAGGAATGAGGACAAAATGCTACTTTCTGTGATGCCTCTTTCTAGGAAGCTTCCCCCTCTGGGTGAGTTTAAACCCCTCCCTGCCTTCTGCTCCGCGTCCATTTTTCGGTGGAGAAGCCAAATTCTCAGAGATGTCAGGGGACGTGTCGGAGATCATTCAGGAGAATGTTGGAACATACATTTTAAAAAAAGAATCTATTTACCATGTGTGTGCAGATGCATGCATATGTGTGTGCGGAGGGCAAAGGACAGCCCCGGCTGTCACTCTCAGATGCTGTCTCTGAGAAGAGGTTTCTCATTGGCCTGGAATTTAACCAAGTATGCTAGAAGAGCCCGAGGGACCTTTCCATCTCTGCTCCCCCAGTGCTGGGCTTAGAGGTGTATGCCCAGTTGCTTGCTTGTTTGTTTTTATCTATTATTTTAACATGGGTTCTGGGGATTGAGCTCTGGCCTTCATGTTTCCAAGGCCAGTGATTTTTCAGACGAGCTATCTTCCCAGCTCCAGTGTGGATCACTCAAACACAAGTCAAAAGCAGGGAGAGTAAATCCTTTCTCTGTTTGCTAGGTTTTTTTGTTCCTCTTATTCACCTAACACACTTAGAGGCTCTTTAAACACACACACACACAGACACACACACACACACACACACACACACACACACGACCTTTTATTAAGAAAAAATTCAACCCTACAGAAAAGTAGACAGAATAATGACCCCTTAGAGGTCCTTTCGATTCAACCCAGAATTGGTTGCCATTTGTGGCTGCCAAAGGTTGAGGGCTCTGAATGAAAGGGGAAGTGTGAACTTGGCGGCTCCCTTTCTTTCTTAAAACAAAAAAAGACATTCAGGACAAATTTTAGAATCATTGACTGTTTCTAGGAAGATTTTCTTTTTTGGAAGAAAAAAAAAAAGGTGCTCTTGTCTCCTTAATTATTCTTCATATTCTTTGTCACCAGTCATGATAGTCTTTGTGGAAAAGTATTCATGTACCTTCTTCCTGTGTTTAATATTCCCATTAACAATAAAAAAAAAAGAGCCTAATGAAAATATCTGCATGAAAAGCTCCGAGCACTAATTTCAGAGACAAATAAGACAAGGAGCCAATAAACCCTTCTCCAGGAATGAGTGATGCAGACTAATTGATATCTCAATTGGACCTTAGCAGAACTGAAAAAGCATCTGTAAAGAAACCTGAGGCCATGGCACCTGGGAGGAGGATGCTACCCCACTGTGTGCTGCTAGGGATCAAGTCCCTCCTTTTGTGTTTTAAGGCAGTGAATCAGTGCACAGGCCCAGCTAGCCTAGAACTCCAGGTCCTCCTGCTTCGGCCTCTGGAGTGCTGGGGTCACAGGTGTGTGTCACCATGTCTGGCTTTGATTAGGAATCTCTTTCACTCAGTGACAGTTTCAGAGAGGGGCCAAGGAGCACCTCCTGTGTTATGTCTGCATCCCTGCATTCCTTGGCATGGCCAGGTTGGGGACTAGGTGGGGGGGGGGGGGGGGGTGGGGAGCGTCCACTTCATCTTCTGTTGCTGAGCACATGGGAAATTCCACCTAAGCCTGCCCCTGGACCCTCATGACACCTCCCCTGTGGGAGATATCACCTTCCTGGATTTCATTTGCATTTGTGACTCTGGAGCTCAAGAGGTACTTGGCTTGGAGCAAGGGAAACATCAGCATAGCACCCAACTGTGTAAAGCCCCTCTGTGCTGTTGGGATTTGCTTTAAGCATTTTCCCTGAAGTAACACAGACAAACATCATTTTCACCGTGTGAGGCAGAGGCTACAAATATTCCCACCTCACACATAAGTACATAGAGACCCAAAGAAGCTGAGCAGCTAGCCCAAGATCATACAGCCAATAATGGTGGGTTTGGGACTTGAACCAGAGCTGTCTGACTCCAGAGTCACTGATCGTAACCGTTACACAAGAACTGGTCCTATTTCTGGGCCTCTCTCTACCTCCTACTCTTTAAGATGCCCACTTGCCTAGAACCTTATCCTATTCTATCTAGACCCTGTGAGCCTGTCGTTAAGATGGAGGGGGGGGCAGCTACAGATGTTCCCCCATGTTCCTGTTCTGGTCTGGATAGCCTCTGGAAACATGGTCTCCAATGAAGGGCTTCCATGGCCATACCCTGATGTCCGGTTATATCTGGTTGCCTGATACTAAGGCTAGCTTGAGTTCCTCCAAGTTTCTCTCTGTTGGCCTTTGGGAATCACAGGGCCATTGTTTCTCTGTTTGCAATGACTTTCTTACATGGCTTCCTGCTAAGGATGCTTGGGTAATGGTGGTTTATTGGGGTGTAGTTTTATGGGGTCTAAAAACACAGACCAGGTATGCTTTATCTGCCAAGGCAGCATTCCTTGGGCAGTGTGCCCTGGAAGCCTCTGCTCATCCAGGAATGAGCCGGAGTCATGGGAACGGGACAGAGATGGTTTTCATCTTCTAGACGGAGGTGGTGGACAATGGAACAGGCTGGGAGCTGATGGACATGGTGGGACCCCACAGTGGTGTAGCACAGTGTGAATGGTTTAGAGTCTGGGACACACATCCAATACCTGTTGCTACATCTATTGCTACTGCTAGCAGGGGTTGTCACTGAAACTCTCTAGCCCCTGCTTTCCCGTCATTAAATGGGGCAATGCCAGCTCACAAAGCGATTAAAGTTTCAACCGTTTCCAAAACGCTTTTATGTGAAAACAGCCTCATCGGCTGGGGAGATGGCTCAGCGGTTAAGAACACTGACTGCTCTTCCAGAGGACCTGAGTTCAAGTCATAGCGGCTCACTACCGTCTGTAACTCTAGTTCCGGGGGACCCGGCACCCTCACACAGACAGACATGCAGGCAAAACACCAATGCCCACAATTTAAAAAGAAAACAGCCCCACAAATGGGTGATGTCAATCGCCGTCCCAGCCCTGAGCAGTGCAGCCTCCCCGACCTGAGCACTCCTCTGGAGCACTTCGTCAAGGTGGAATCTATAGTCTTTGTGCGTCTGCAAAACTCTTCCACAGCATGGCCAGAGAGCTGGGCAGTACCTTGGAGGCAAACTTGGTAACCCGCCCAAGACTTCATCAGGGCCGTGACCAGGCTGCCTCTGTCCCCTTGAACTTCCTGAGAGGGTCTTGGTACCTGGAGGCGAGCCAGTTGCCAGGTAACGGGCCCCTCCCCACCCAAGTTTGTGGGGTTCTGTGGGCTCAAGAACTTAACACTTCTTCATGGTATCAGCCTGCCCTTCTGTGCGAGCTCTAAGTTAGAGGACAGGCTCCTAGGCTTAGCCAAAACCCCGACCCTCCACCCTTCTTCCTTCAGCTGAGCTTTGGGACCTGAGACCTGAACCCCCTTGGCTGATGCCATCTTTCCGGCTAGCAGAACATGGGGGCAGGTGGCAGGGCCGAGTAACTCCATCAGGGAGAGCCGCAGCTTCCTGCCAGGCACCCAGAAGAGGGAAAGTGGGTGGCATTGTGACTGAAACCTGAGCCTCTTCTGGGCAAAGGGGAAGTGAGGGCCATGCCCTGGCAGGTGGCTTTGGTTAAGCTCTGTGGCTTAGCAGGTTTGCCTGACAGCTGCCACCTGCCACCTGCCACCTGCTGTGTCTCTAAGCAGGGCTTCTGGGGCGAAATCCTTGTTCACAGCACAGAGCTGGTGTGAGGGATATGTCCTGAGTGAGTATCAGGGTGATGGGAGTGGGTGGGATGGGGTGTCAGACATCACTAGTGGTCCTGTCACAGTCCCAGGACTCCTCAACTGGGAAACCATTCTGCCCACATGGCTTTTCCCTCTGACCTGAGAATCCTGAGTGGAACACTCTTCCGGGGAGCCCTGTGTGCATGTTTCTCTCTCTCTCTCTCTCTCTCTCTCTCTCTCTCTCTCTCTCTCTCTCTCTCTGTCTATGAGTGTGACCTGGAAAATTTCTCCCTTGAGCTCCCACCCCACGGACTTTCCCCAAGTCTGGAAAACAGCAATGCTTTAGATGGAGGCCAATCTGACAAGCTGCCCATCTTTCGTGCCCTCTGCTGCCATCCCTGCCCTACACCAAGACTCTCCCTCAACACTCAACACGGTCCCTTTGCTAATTGCTAAGAGCTCCCGCAGTCCACTGCCGCTTAAGAAGCCCCACCTGGGCTCCAGCTAGGCTGTTTCTAAAGAGGGCTGTCCCCTTAAACTTCCTAGGAAGGATCCTGGTGCTGGGACATGGGTTGGTTGCCAGGGTAACTCTCCCTGCCCTACCCACTCTGGTGTGAGAGTCTTCCCTTGTCAGGAGTCAATGGCTAGTTAGACCGATGTCCCTGCTTCTGCCTGTGCACCTATGGTATTCTCTGCATTTTCTAGAGTGTTCTTCATGGGATCATCAGGATGACCCTTGAAAGTCAAGAGTATGGTTCATATATTGCAGAGAAACAGGGAATGTCTCATCAATGAGCTAGGAACCAGCTCTTAATGTACAACACATTCAAATTTCATTTTGCTACTTTCTATTATCTTAGAAAGGCCTTTGCACATTCTTTGCAAAAGCGGCTTGTAGGTTGTCTGGGCACAGAAGTCCAAAGTCTACAGGCTAGTGTGGATTTCTACAAAGTATAACTGCCAGGCCACTCACGAAACTGAGATTCCATAATTGAACAGGATTGAGAAAGAAATGTGAGTCCCATACAGTTGGGCCTCTGTTCTCTATGGGTTCCACATCCTCAAACTCAACCAAAAGCAGATTGAAAAAAAAAAATTCACAGAGAGAATTACATCTGTGAGCAAGTGCAGGCGTCCCCCCACACCCCATCATCAGTTCCCTAAACAATACAGTACAAGCTATCTATGCAGTGTTTACATTGTATTAGGTGTAGTAATCAGCTAGAGATGATTTGGAGTATATGAGAAGATGTGCATAGGCTTGATTCAAACACTATTTTATATAACAGAGTCATGGGGGCTTCCTGGGGGTACCGAGGGGTGACTGTGGTGTCTATTAAGATAGCAGTATCTTTAAGAGGCCACTTGATGACACGAGATCAAACCGGTTTGGGCCAGAAGATCTAACACTTGTGTTGGGAGAGTGTGTTCCTCAGACACACTCTGAAAAAGGCAAGTTAGGCCTTTCCCCAGCTATCATGAAACCAACATGCTCTCTCTGTATTCCTTTGTGCTGCTCACATAGCAGGAGGATGGCCCATCACATGATTCCCCCACCCCATGCCAACCAAACTGGGGACCGCCTCCCCCCACCAAACCCACAGTGATGTGCTTGTGCCAACTCTCAGACTTCCAGAAGTTTTGTGAGTCAGTTCTTCAGTCTTCAATACCTTGAAGTTGGTACCAGAGAAGAGACTTCTATCACAAAGAACAGCAAATGCACAGAACTGGCATTTTCTGCTGCTTTTGTCCCGAGACCTTGTTCTCTAGCCCGCCACAGCTCACGTTTAGATGTGTTTTTGACGTTCTTAGAAAGCTTGGGCATCTGACCCAGAAAGCCTCGCTCATCCTCATCTCCAGCCCTCTCAAGCGAGTGCTAAGAAACCATTCAGGATGATGACCTCAGCTACAGTCCCAAACACTTCCGAAAACACCCGTTTGGCTCCTTACTTTGACGTTGAACACCACCCAGTGTCTCCAGTATTTCATCCTGGGGTCTGCCCTGCTGGGAGCATCTGGATCCACCATCACCAGCACGTAGTATGAACCCTGTAACACATGCATCAAGAAGTAATGTGACATTGCGGCTGGCACTCGATCGGAGAGTACCAAAGGGGAAGACTCTGCCCACTTTCCAGCTGAGAATGCAGCCAGTGGCCACCACACACCCCCTGCTCTGTTCTTGTTCTCATGGCATTTCCCTCATGCTGCATGCTCATTCTCAGAGAAAAAAAAAAGAAGTTTATAAGATAGTCGTTAAGGACTCTTGGCCTTGATGAAGAAATAAACCCAACAAGATTTTACTAAATACCTGGGTAATGAGAGTCCATGGCTCCATTGCCAGGTACCATGGAGGAGACAGTAAAAGCCCAACAGCAGGGTGTTTGCCCTCCAGGAGCCTCTGTCACCCTTGCAGGTGCTGTTCATCCAACAAGTCAGTGAGGGCTTGCTCCATGTCAGAGCCACCGGGGCACGGCCATCCCTTCAACAAACACTAGCTGAGCCCCCGTGTGCTGGAGACTGCTCCAGCTATTAGAACATGACATAGTAAGAACCACATGCCCAGAAGAGTTTTGTTTTAAGACATGGATACTAAGAATGGACACATAGGAAAGGACATACCCAGTCATGACCAGTGCTCTGTTGAAAGCGTGACAGGGTGGGCTGAGGAGACAAAGGCAATGCCAAGTTGGGGGGGGGGGAGAGAGAGAGAGAGAGAGAGAGAGAGAGAGAGAGAGAGAGAATCTGATGGATTCATGGGAAGAACTCTTGTTCTTTCCGGACAAGGGGAGAAGTGGACATGTTGAGTGGAAGGTGGCAGTGAGGAGACACAGAAGGTTTTCTAGGCATGGGTGAGGAGTGAAATTGGACTCTAAGTACAGCAGGGTCACTCAGGATAGTGCTGTGCCTTTTTTTTTTTTTTTAACTTTTTTGTTAGATCGCGCGGGCTGCCAGCTAGAGAGCAAGTGGTAAGCAGGAGACTTAAGAGGTAGCAGAAGGAGAGGAAAGGGTAGTGGTAAAGATAGAACCAGAAACCAATAGCACCTGGCCATTTTGTTTGTTTTGTTCTGTCTTTGAGACAGGGTCTTACTGTGCAGCCCAGGCTGACTTTGAACTCACAATCCTCCTGCTCTTGCCACCGAGTGTTGGGAGTACCCGTGTGGGCCGCCATGCTTGGCCAGCAGCTGGGCCAATGAACACAATAGAGAGTAGGGGCAGGGAACCAAGAACACTGGCTTTTTGTTTCAGATCTGGTAAGCTTGAAAGGTGGGCTAGAAGACAACCTAAGTCTGCATATCGGAATCCCAAGGTCAAGGATAATCATAGAGCCAGATGAATATTAACACCTGCGAGCCACAGACATGGAGTCTGTAAGTGTGCACGACAGAGAGTGGACCCACAGGAGAGAAGGGGGCTCACGACTGAGCTCTGGAACATGCTAACACCGAGAAGAAGGCAGAACCTGGCAAAGGAGACAGAGGCCACGAGGCAGGTGAGACCTGGAGAAAGGTGCGTCCCAAGAAAGGGAGGGTGGAGCATTTGGTAGAGTCCTGCCTAGCACGCAGGAAGCACCACATAAAGGAGGCATGGTATCGCTTCACGGCTTTTTGTGACTTAGAGGCAAGATTACGAGGAGGGAGGAATTATGGGTAATTTGGGGGTAGGGAGGAGAATAGGATTATATTCTACAGTGGCAAGCTAGTTAACTGTGGTAATTAGGCTTAACTTGGATGGAGACTTAGGCCGGTGATCTACCGGAAGAAAGGAGCAAGAAAGTAATGGTCGGAGAGGGGTACAGGCGTCTTGGCCCTCCTCTTGAGCCAGACGCAAACATAACTGCTCCACAGTGTTCCAAGCACTCCAACAAAGGAGCATTTCTGGAGCTTTGGGGGCATGAAGAAGAGGACAGTCTGACTTTTTCTACCTTAGGAACACAGTTTTGAGCTTGATCTCCAAGGGCGAGCAGGTGAAGGATCAGAAAAATCTCTCTGTAGGTAACGCAAATAGCCTGTGCAAAGATACGGGGCTGCTTAGAGAAGGAGAAATCTAGAGGGAGTTTGCAGTTCTCTCCTCAGTAGACAAGCTGAGCTGAGCTGGGAGACAACGCGCTGGTGAAAACAAACAAAAGAACCACCATGACCAAAACGCAAGTTGATTCGGAGACCATGGAGGGGTGCTGATTACTGACTTGCTCAGACTACTTACTTATAGAACCCAGGACCACCAGCCCAGGGATGGCACCACCCACCATGTGCTGGGTTCTCCTCCATTGAGCACTAATTGAGAAAATGCCTTACAGCTGGACCTGATGGAGGCATTTCCTCAACTGGGGCTCCTTCCTCTCTGATGACTCCAGCTTGTGTCAAGTTGACACACAAAACCAGCCATATATTTGGTGAGTGAGGCATTGGAAGAAACAGGCAGAGATGGCCTTTTCATGTGTTTCCCAAGACTTGGAAAATTAGCATCTGTCTGGATATCTCAAAGACCATCCAGGGACAACTTGTGGAGAACCAGAAGAAGAACCCAGGAACTCAAAGGAGTGTGGAGACAAGAGAGCTGAAGAGTATTCAGAGAGAATCAGGGAGCCAGAGCTGTGGAGCCAAAGAGGATGGAGATGGGGCCAGTGTGGCACTGGGGAGATGTGGATCCAAAGAGACTGTGCATACAGCATTGGGGTCCACTCTTTGCTTTCTGAAGACAAGACAGAGATAAAAACACTGATTGCAGAGTGTTAAAATATAAAAGGAACAATGAGCCATATATTAGACACTACAGGAAACTATATCTGAGAATTCAAGGATAAACTCAAGCAAGTCTCCAAGGACTCAGCAAGATAAGATAAAAAGAGGAAAACACAGGAGTATGTGTGTGATCCCAGTGGAGTTCTGGGAGGTGAAACCTGCCTGTTTGATGCATTCCAGAACTGGTTTTAGCTAAGCAATAAGGAAAACAAACAAAAGGCAAAGTACAAGCACAGTGAAAGAAGAAATAGACCCACTAAACCTTCCCCTTTTTCCTTTTTTTTTCTTCAAATGACACAATTGTCTATACGAGAATCCCTTTTCAGAAACCCTGAAAATAACTGAACTAATAAAACAGTAAAGTGCACTGATACCCAAACACACAGAACCATTACTTTTCTATATACAATAGTAATAAAATATACTTTAAAACCCCATTTACAGTTGTAACAAAAATCTAAACTGTCTCAGAATAAACATGCTAAAAGAATGTATGATTTCTTAAAACACACACACACACACACACACACACACACACACAACTGACTAGATGCAGATTCTGCTTTTAAACTGATAAGTATTTTACAAAAATTTCAAAAAGGCTTTAATTCTTTAGTATAACCATAGTTCTAACTAAAATCTTAAGTAAATATTTTGCACATTTCACACATGATTCTCAAACTCATAATTAAATTCAAGAAACAAGCAATCAAAAGAAAAAATTTATCAAAGGCAGCACTGGAAGAGATGAAATAGGGCATGATATTGACTTTGAAGACATAAAAATGTATTACAAAGCTAAAATCATTAGAACAACATGGCACTGAAAGACAGGTACAAGAAACACAATAGAAAATCTGGTGAGAAACTTGAGTCTCAATGTATGTATATTAATGTGTGATAGTGTTCTTTAACATATGATATTTAATATATGACAGAGTTGTATCAAGTTGGAAGGGTGAGGGTGGTATGTTATTATAAATGCTATGGAGTGTCAGGTGTAGTGGTGTACACCTTTAATCCCAGCACTGGAGAGTCAGATGAAAGCAGATCTCTATGAGTTCAAGGTCAGCTTGGTCTATACAGTGATACAGTGACTTCTAGCCAAGGCTACAAAGCAAGGCCTTATCTCAGAAAAACAAAACCAAAAACAAATTTAAAAATATATAAATGCTATGGTGATGTCATAATTGCATTGATAAAACACCCTAACCAAAAGCAGCATAAGGGATGAAAGGATTTATTTGGCTTACAATTTCAGGTTACAGTCCATCACTTTAGGGAAGCTGAAGCTAAGGAACTCAACCTGCAAGTCACATCACATCCACAGTCAAGAGCACAGAGAGAATACAGCCATCCCCGCTTACTACTTCTGCTAAGATACCTGTTCACTCCTTTACACAGTCAAGGGCCAGATCATGGAATGGCGCCATCCCTATTCAGACTGAGGTCCTTCCCACCTCAGTTTATTGGTCAGGATCATCCCCCATAGACCAACAACTCCTCATTGAAACTCTCTTCTTGGGTGGTTTTATGTTGTGTCAAGTTAACAGCTAAAATTAACCAGCTCAGGGTTAATTGGCTTGTTATGTGGACTAGATAGATAATCGAGGGTTCTATTTCTTTTAGACATCAGAAAACTGTAAAAATTAAAAATGAAAATGGAAAAAGACCATCTCTGAAAGCTGGTTGAATAACAGAACATTGAATTCATGGAACAGAATATGCTATTGGAGTGAGATCTTTATATTACTAATGTGAAATAAGCAAGTTTCAGAGCAGTGTGTATGACATCTTAAATGTGCAGGAAACTTTATATATCTAGCTATATATATATATTTATAGATATATCTCCATATGCACAGAAAATGTCTGGAAAAATACATACCAAACTGTTAACAGTGAATGGCATGAAGGGAAAGATTGATATAATCTGACTGGATATATTTTAAAGTCTTTTAAATGGCTAAAAAATGTAAAATAAAATTCAAAGACAACCAATTGAGGGGAGATAGTTACAAGATCTATGAAAAAGGACAATATTCTTAATATATAAAGTACTTTTTGAATCAATAAGAAGACTAGTAACCCAGTGGAAAAATAGGCAATACTAAAAGTCAATTTTAAAAATAAGAAACACACGTGATCAATACACATAGGAACAAATGTTGGATTTCACTAACAGTGAGATACAAGCAAAATATAAAATCAAATCCCATCTTTGCCTATATATGTATATTTTTAATGTTTATCCCCAGAGTTTTAAATTATGTAAGACGCAAGGGTAGGTTAGAAAAACCAATGAACCCCACAAGTTCACTGTCTTCTTGAAAAGATCACATGCACATACCTCCTTCTCTTTAGTTACCCTTTGGGTTGCTTTTTTTTTTTTTTTTTTTTTGTCTCTGTGGCAAATGTCTTACAAAAAAACCAACTCAAGCGTGGAAGGCTTATGTGGGATTGATATCGAGGGATACAGTCCACCATAGAGTGGAAGGCTCCACAAGCGGGACCGGGAGGCAGCTGATCACGTGGCCTGCACCATTGGGAAGCCCAGAGCAGACAGGAAGTGGGGCCAGTCTAGGACCTCGCAAGGCCTCACCACACGTGACCCACTTCCTCCAGTGAGGCTCCACTTCCTCCAGGTTCCACAACCTTCCGAAACAGCGCCACCAGCTGGGCAGCGGGTGTTCAAACACATGAGATGATGGGTGGCGTTTCATGTTCAACCCACAAAACACTAGAAAAACAGGAAGTGTGTATGCGTGTGACTGACAGCTCTCTTAGGGGTGAGGTAATTCGGGATCTTTTTCCTCTTTATGCTTTTCTATATTTTCTAGAGTTTCCGAGCAAAAATGCTTGCTTTTGTGCTTAGGCACAAAGATTCAGACCTACAAAAGAAATAGAAACTAACTAACTAACTAAATGAATGAATGAATGAATGAATAAATGAATAAATGAATGAATGAATGAATGAATGAATAAATAAATAAATAAAGCCACTGTACAAAAGTCCAGAATCTTCCTTCTTGTTCAAACAGCACCAAGGAGCATTCTTGCCCACAGTAGGCTTCTCTTCCCTCCTCCTCCTCCTCTTTGGCTTTCCTTGCACCCCCTCCCTGCCCTGCTGCAGCCCGCCTATGCTCCTGTTGGACTCTCTGCCTAGTTCTCCAATAGTCTTTTTGGGTGAGTCTGTGTTGCATGGCCCTGTCCAGGGTGGTCATCTGATAAAGGTCACCCCAGATCACTACTGTGGTTTGAGTGTGATTCATCCTCCAAGATTTCATATGTTTCCATCTTGGCCCTCATTGTGTTGGTAATTGTAGTCCTCGGCCCTTTAAAACTAAGCCTTTGGAGGAGATTAATACAATTAATAAGATCCCAGTTAATCCCCAATTGCTTTCTGGCTTCCTTTTTACCACGTGTCTTAGTTAGAGTTACAATTGTTGGGATGAAACACCATGCCCAAAGCAACTTGGGCAGGAAAGGGTCTATTTCTCTCACAGTTCCCTATCAGTTCATCATCAAAGACAGTCAGGGCAGGAACTCAAGCAGGGCAGGAACCTGGAGGTGGGAGGTGATGCAGAGGCCATGCAAAGTGCTGCTTACTGGCTTACTTGCGCTGGCTTGCTCAGCCTAGTTTCTTATAGAACCTGGGACTGCCAGCCCAGGGATGATACAATTTTAAAAAATACCCTACAGCTTGATCTTATGGAGGCATTTTCTCAACTGAGGTTTCATCTTTTCAGATAACTCTAGCTTGTATCAAGTTGATAAAAAAAAAAACAAAAAAAAAAACAAAAAAACAAAAAACAAAAAACCCTAGGCAACATGCCATGTGATCCTTGCATATTCCCTGACATTGTGATGTTACCTACTAAAAGGTCCTCACCAGCACCAAGTATAAGTTGTTGTCATGCCCTTGAATCTCTAGAATGCTGAACCAAACAATCCTCTCCTCTTTATAAGTTGTCCTAGCCTCAGATATTTTGTTAGAGCAACAGAAAATAGACAAATACTGTGGTGATATATTGTGTACCCTAATAAATTTGCCTGAAGATCAGAGAACAGAACAAGCTACTAGATTAAACATAGAAGCTAGGCAGTGGTGGCACACACCTTTAATTCTAGCACTCAGGACACAGAGATCCATCTGGATCTCTGTGAGTTCAAAGCCACCCTGGACTACATGAGATTGACTCGGTCTGGGAGAGAAACAGAGCCAGACAGCGGTGGTACACACCTTTAATCCCAGTACTAGGAAGCACACATGCCTTTGATGACTGGGCAGAGAAATGTATACAAAGCATGAGGAGACAGGAACTAGAAGCTTTTCAGCTGAGGAAGCTCCGTCTGCTAGAGGCCAATCGGCTGGAGCTCTTTCAGGCTGAGGAGCTAGTGAGGTAAGAGGTGGTGGCTGTGGCTTGCTCTGCTTCTTTGATCTTTCAGCTTTCACCCCAATATCAAGCTCCTGGTTTTTTATTAAAAGACCATTTAACATTCGAGTTACAAAATACAGTCACCTCCCTGCTACCTCATAGAGGATCTCTTCAGGAACTGAGCAGAAAGGGGAGGGCTCCTGTGGCATGGGGTTACAGATCTCTCTCAAGAGACACAGGTTGTAGGTCACTGTGCTTTCCACAACCCTGACTACCAACAGAAGCTCCTAGAAAATATTTAGAATGTGTGTGGGGGTGGGGGTGGGGGTGGTGTTCATAGGAGGAATAAAGAGATGAGCTATTCCAGAGCTGGGCCAGGCAACTAGAAGGAAATCTGACTGTTCCCTAGAGCATACAGTCTGGCTTGATGGTAAGAAGAGGCCAGCAAGTCTTTGAGAAGGGGAATCTCTTTTCCAAACATGGAGACCCAGGCTGTAAGCACAGCAGAGAGAGAAAGATGGAGACAGTGGGATCTTGCTGTGCCTCTGTGGCAGAGACTTTGTATAATGTGCTGACAGGCCTGGCGTCAACTTGCAACATTGCAGAAAACCACACTACCATCCTAATCAACAAACAAACAAACAAACAAACAAACAAAAACCCAACAACAACAAAAAATACAAAACCCAAAACAACAACAACAACAAAAATAGAACAAACCAATAATGAGTAGAGTTGTTCCCAAAGCCACTTCATGTGACCTGGTCCAACCTAGGGACTGCTAGAAACCTCTGTGGGGGATCATGTTGACCTAGTAGGGTGCTCATTACACAGTAACCTGGGATCCATACTCAGCCCTCCCTTTCTGGCTTCTTCCAAAAAAAAAAAAAAAAAAAAAAAAAAAACCCAAAAACAAACAAACAAAGAGTCTGAGTGAGAGGATCTTTGTTCAGGTTCTCACATTTGAATCCTGAGATTTCTAAGCACTGGAAAGGTGTGTCTGCTCATATAATTTAGCAATCCCATTTCTTGGGTTTGTTCAAAGGAACTAGAATGTGGGTTTCTGAGAGATAACTATACTCCTGTGTTCACCATAGCACAAGTCACAATAGCCAAGATACAGAGTCACCCAAATGTCCATCAGTGGGTTTGCTGATCATGAAAAAGTGGCATATGCAGATGTTCCTTAGCTTGTAATGGGGTTATGTCACAATAAACCATGACAAATAGATCAGGCTGAAAGTTGAACATGCATTTATCATGTGTAACCTGCCGATCATAATAGCTTAGCTTGAATGTGTTCAGAAAATGTCCATTTACTTCTATTTGGGAATCATGAGAGAGAATCATGCTATCACTAGCTTGGGAAAGATCAAAGTTCAAAGTCAAATTTCTATTGAACATGTTACTGTCATGCCACTGCAAAGCCAAAAACCCTGCCAACCCTTCCTAAGTCACTGACCATCTGTATACACAGTAGAATATTTATGTATTTATAGCATTTAAAATGGAATGACTGTAATATGCAATGTGAGTGAACTTTGAGGATGTTATCCTACATAAAAGAAACCACCATAAAATGACAAATAATCCAGGATTCCACCTGTATGTGATAGTATTGGAAACAGACAAACTTGCAGTAGCGGAGAGAACAGAGGTTGCTTGGTAGGGAGGGAATGTGGATAGTTGCTAATCAATACCTATAAACTTAACAAACTTGTACTGCCACTTAAACATCTGTTGAGGGTAAATCATTGCTAAGTGGTTAAGACTTCTTTCCACAATAAAACTGAATACAAAGAGGGCCAGGGAGATGGCTCAGCTGGTAAGGAGGTTGCTGTGGAAGCATGAAGACCTAAGTTGGGACTCCTGGCATCCACATTTCTAAAGTGTCAGTTGTAGCAGTGTGCCCATAATCCCAGCACTGGGAAGGCAGGAATGTGGGATCCTTGGGGCTCACTGGCCATCCAGACTAGCCTAAGTGGTAAATTCCAGGTTCAGTGAGAAATCCTGCCTTAAAACATACTGTACAGAACAATTGATAAAGATGTTCAACACTGACCTCTGGCTCTACAGACATATATGTACATGTGTGCTGTCCACTCACCCCCCCACCCCATGTGCAATGCCCTGTGTGTGCTATGGAAAGCTATCCAGGATCAAGTAGGAAAATCGAGATGAGGAGCCATCCATCTAATGTCTTACTTTCATGTTAGAAAGATAAAACATTTCTTCAAATGTGCTTGCACTTGCATAAACCAACTGTATCAGTGACTTTTCCATTGCTGTGGTAAAACACCATGACCAAGGCAACTTATAGAAGGAAAGGTTCATTTGGGCTTACGGTTCCAGAGGGATAAGAGTCTATCATGGTGAGGAGGCGTAGCAACAAGCATCAGGCACGGTAGCAGGAACAGTGGGCTGAGAATTCAAAGTCTGCCTCAGTGATGTCCCTCTTCCAGTAAGGCTGTACCACCTTGATCACCCCAGGCAGAGCCACCAACTGCCAATTAGGTGTTCAAATGCCCAAGACTATGGCAGACATTTCTCACTCACAAACTACAGGATCATATTTGAAATAATTAACAAGGGTGTGGATGGTGGTAGTATTAGGGGCAGATGGGATGGAAGTGGCAGAGGCTTCCATATTGTCACTCTGTCATTTGGCTTTTTGAGCCATGTGAACATAAGTACCCACTAAAATAGATGTTGATTGTAACCTAAGGTGGGAGATGTTGTGAGATGCCAGTCTGCAGGCTCTTCCAGTCATGTTAAGAGTTGTTAAGAGATGGTCTCATAGCAGACAGGTTGAGGGATGTGTACTCCATTTATAAAGGATAAATACTAGACCTAAACCTCCTTACAGAACAGGGCATATGCAAGGTGCTGGGGGCCCGGCTGATGAAGCCAGATCTCCTGGGTCATGCTGATGACTGAGAAGCAGAATAAGCCTGAACTTGGCCAGATGTGGGGTTTGTTGTTTTGGTTGGTTGGTTGGTCTTATTTTGAGGCAGGGTCACATGTAACCTATCTTGACCCCATACTTTCTATGCAGCTGATGATGACTTTGAACTGCTGGTCCTCCTGCCTCTGCCTCCTAAGAGCTGAGATTCCAGGTGTGCATGCTGGTGCAGTGCTGGGGACTGGACTCATGACTTCATGCATGCTAGACAAACCCTTTGTCCACCGAGCCACATGCCCAGCACCCAGATGAATTCTTAAAATAGGGTTACCTGGGTATAAATGACATATCACAAGCTCACTCCTTTTAGCCATTTTCTTGAAATTGAGCAAGGGCTGTAGAGCCATCCAATAAGCCCCCTTGAAAACATTTTCATCATCTCCAGATGACCTTGTGCCCATTGGCAGACATTCCTGTTTCCTTCCCCAGATTGATGCCACCACTAATTTGTTTTCTGCATTTCCAATCTCCTTTAGCCTTTCCTGAGCATTCCATATGAGTGGAATCGTGTCCCATGTGGTCTGGTGTACGCAGCTCCTCTTCCTTGGCATCATTCTCGGAAGTTTTTCCACATGGTAGCACATGTCAATATGTGTCAGTTCTTCCTTTTTTTGCTTCTTCTTCTTCTTGCTGAGAAGCATCTTACTGCATGTGGAAACATTTTGTTTATCAGGCTAAGGGACACTTGGGTTATTTTCTTTAGTACTAATAATGCCGACACTTAACACTTGTGCATGTCTTGGTGGACATGTTTGTCTTCATTTCTCTTGGGGAGATGCCGAGAGAGGAATTTCTGTGTAGGATGGTGTGGTACTTTGAATGAAAATGGCCCTGTAGACTCATAGAGACTGGCACTATTGGGAGGTGCGGCCTTGTTGGAGTAAGTTTGGTGGTGTTGGAGAAAGTGTGTCCCTGGGGGCTGGCTTTGAGGTCTCAGATGCTCAAACCACACTCGTGGTTCACAGTCTCTTCCTACTGCCTGCCTGTTTGGATGTAGAATGTCAGCTTCTTCGCCAGCACTATGTCTGCCTGCATGCCACCATGCTTCCTGCCATGGCAATAATGGGCTAAACCTCTGAAACTGTAAGCCAGCCCCAGTTAAATGGATTCCTATGTAAGAGTTGCTGTGGTCATGGTGTCCCTTCACAGCTATAGAACAATGGCTAAGACAGATGTGTGATAGTTATCTCTGTTAAACTCAACATAACCTAGAATCACCCAGGAAGAGACTCTAAATGAGTGACTGTCTGCATTGGGTTGCCCTGTGATTATGTCTGTGGGTGATGGTCTTAAGTTGATTGTTTTGGGAAGACCTAGCCCACTGTGGGCAGCACCATTCCCTAGGCCGGAGATCCTGAACAGCATAAAAGAGAAGAAATAAAACAGCACAAACAAGCAAGTGAGCAAGTGAGGATGTATGCATCCATTTCTCTTGGCTGTTTACTGTAAATGTGATATCACTTCTTGTTTGCAGTTCCTTCCTTGGTTTCTCCACAATAATGAATTGCAACCTGGAATTATAAGCTGAAATATAGTCCTTTTCAGGGGTGTGGTGTGGATGCATCAAGACGACTTCATTCCTGGAAGCCCTAATCCTCAATGGATTGGTATTTGGATGTAAGACGTTTTAGGAGGTGGTTAGATGGCAAGGAGAGAGGGAGATTATTGTTCATGTAAGAGATGCATAAGAGCTCACTCTTCAACCTCTGCTCTCTATCCAGAGAAGGCTGCCTACAAATCAGGAAATGGGCCTTCTCCAGAATCTGCATATGACTTGAACTTAGACTACAGACTAATGTGAGGATAAATGCTCGTGTGAGCCACCTAGATGATGGAATTATTGCTATAGAGGCCTATTCAGACCCATGTATAGAGCACTTGAACCCTAGCTTGTGGCAATATTTTGGGAGGCTGTGGAGCCTAAGAGAAATGGGGCCTGGTTAGCAGAAGGGTGGGTCTTTGAAGATCATATCTCACCCTGGCTCTGACTTAATGTCTCTGCTTACTGATTTACTAAAATGTGAAGAGCCCCTGCCACATACTTCCACCATCATGAATGGAGTCTACTCTGTCCTGCCTCCCCCAGCACAGTGGACTGAGACTGTGAGCCAGAACAAGCCTTTCCTCCCTTGGGTCACTTCTGACAGATATTTTGGTCAGAGTGGCACAAAATAATGATACACAGCCCAAGATGACTAAGATGGATGCCCAGGCTGAGGGAGGTAGATCCCAGCATGGATATGAACATGCCAGTCTCCAAAATCCCTTCCTTCCACCTGGCCATTTATACAGAGCCTTCTTCCCCAAATAGATGGAAGGGTTGAAAAAATAATCCTAGGACAGACTATGACCAGCTTTCAGTAGCCCTTAGGACAGTCATGAGTCCTAGAAATACTGAAAAGATGAAGCCCATATTAATCATGTCTTTTCTTTTCTGGCGTTTTGATGTCTTGCTGACCTGGAGAGACAGCTGCTGCCCGAGCCGACCATTTCTTCAAAGGCAAACTGACCTCACTGAGGCTTCCCACCCCAACCACCTCACTTAGAAGGCTGAGGCACTCTCTGCAATGGAACCATTGTTTTAGTATGTATTTCGTTCCTGTGATAAAAATCAACTTGGAGAGGGAAGAGTTTATGTGGTTTTCAGGTCACGGTCTATCACTGAGGGGAGCCAAGGCAGAAACTTAGAGCAGTAGCTTGAAGCAGAAAAGCATGGAGGAATGCTGCTTACTGGCTTTCTGAACCCCCTTTCTTCTTCTGGGGTTGGGGACAGGTTTTGAGACAGTTTTCTCTGTATATCCGTGGCTGTCCTGGAACTTGCTCTGTAGACCAGGCTGGCCTCTAACTCAGAGATCCATGTGCCTCTGGTGCCTCTGCCTCCCAGAGGCTGGGATTAAAATCTTGCATCACCACCGACGGCTGGGCTTTCAGCTACTTTTTTATATAGTCTGGGCCCATCTGCAGAGGGATGATACTACCTACAGTGGGCTGGGCTCTCTTTTATCAATTAGCAAGTAAGAAAATAACCCCAGACATGCTCGCAAACCAATCTGATGGAGGCAACGCTTCATTTCAGATGCCCTCTTCCTAGGTATGTCTATGTTTGTATCAGGTTTATAAAAAACAATCTATGACAATCATGGCAGAGGGGTGGGTACACCAGCATCCCCCAGAACTGTTAAAGCCAGTCAGTCTTAAGCCTATCCTACGCCTGCCTTGCCCACCCCTACCTGGGAAAATTATAATGGAGGGGGCTCTCTCTAAATTTGTGTGGTGGAAACTTAATGGAGTTGGAAAGTGGGGTCCATGGAGATAATTAGGGTTAGATGAGGTCATGAGGGTGGGGCCTCTATGATGGCATTAATGGATTTATAAAAATAGTGTCATAGTGTGAGGCTCTTACCATGTTCCCACCCTCCAGAACCATGAACCAAGTAAATCTCTACCCTTCATGGCTACAGAGACCGTGGTATTTAGTTAGAGCAGCAGCAGGTAGACTAAGACTCAAGACGTTCCTCTTGTTCCCTCTACCTCGTGATCTGGCACAGGGCTTCCTTGTGTGGCCCTTCTTGGTGTGCGACATTTCCTGTCTAGAGATCAAAGCTCCCTCCTTTGTCACACCCACTTGTGTCTGCTTGTCTTGCTACTCTCAAGTAAAGCAAATCCCAGATGCATTGTTGAGTAGGGCCCTTGATGCTGTCGGGCCCGCTGTCCCTGAAGCCCATCTGGAGACGTACAGGGACATCGGGGTGTGCTCCCATTTTCCAATAGGACTGTGGCTGTGGCTCGTTCCCTATCGTGTTCCTTCAAAGGAATCTGGTCTGGCAGTCAAAATTAGTGGAAAACTCTTTTTCTGTGGTGTGTGTGTGTGTGTGTGTGTGTGTGTGTGTGTGTGTGTGTGTGTGATTACCTCCAGAGGTCAATGTTGAATGTCTCCCTTTATCTCTCTGTCCATTTTATTTTTCCAGACAAGATCTCTCATTGGTACTGGAGCTCACCAATTGGCTAGATTAGTACCAATTGTCTAGTGAGTCCTAGGGATCCTGTCTCCATCTTGATGTACTGGGGTTATAATTGCCATACCTGGCTGTTTAAGTGGGTGCTAGGGATGCAAAGTCAGGTCCTCATGCTTGCTCATCACAGACTTTACCCACCGAGCCATCTCCCCAGCCTCTGGAGGGCCATTTTCTCCAAGATGCTGCTGCTTACCCCTGCTTGCATCTGGGTATCACCAGTGGTGTTTTTCAGAGCACTAGAGCTAGGCTCCACTTCCCTGGCGGAGGTGTGGATTTACAAACACCCAGGCATTGTCATGGAGTTGGCATCCTCCCAAGGGGGTTCTCATGCAGAGATAGGACAGGAACCCCAGCCCTAAAGTCTGGTTCCCTCAAAGTCCTCGCCTAGCCTCTGATCAGAACCACATGGCTTCCTTTCTTCCTGTCCAGCACACTTACACTTAGCCCTGAGGGAACCCTTGTGTCTTCTTCGCAAGGAAGAGAGCCTTCTCTGCGGACTCAGCTGGGGTCCTTGTGAAAGGACTCGGGCACCCATGGAACAGCTGAAGCACAAACACAGTCGCCCTGGGCTCCCACGGCTCGTGATGGTGATGGGTGGAACACAAATTTAGCCCGCAGTGGGTAGAGGCTTGAGCCGCCCCCACGAAATTCTGCATGGGAAATCTAGTTAAGAACCTCCTTCCTGGGAGGCTGCAGTGTGCAGCTGCTCCTTGCTGGGAGGGCGAGTCTAACAGGATACCAGCTGGGTACTGCCCTGAAGTTCAAAGCCTTTCATACCAGGACTGGCTCCTGGTCCAGCTACCCTTGCTCTGCGTACTGGTGAGGAAGGAGTACCCAGGCTGGATGGACAGAGGAGACTCCACCCGGGACCTGGGACTCCTGGAATACTTTGAATATTTCTGTCGTGGCTGTCACCAAATACCTAACAACAAGCAACTTATGGGTCTATCATAGCTCGTAGTCTGAGGAGACGCAGTCCATCATGGCGGGAAAGGCGTGGTGGCGGGAGTGTGAGTTTGGAAACAAGGAGCATTGAATGCTCTACTTGGTTCATTCTCCTTTTTATTCTGTCTGGGACCCCGGCCCAGGAGATGGTGCCACCCACATTCGAGGTAGGTCTCCATAGCAGTTAAACCTCTCTAGAGATGCCCTCACATAACTAGAGACGCCTTCATAACTGTGGGTCACAACCCCTTTGGGACCTTTTCATAGGGGTCACACATCAGATACCCTGCATACCAGATATTTACATTATTATTCATAACAGTAAAATTACAGTTATGAAGTAACAACGAAATAATTTTATGGTTTGGGGTCACTACAACATGATGGAACTGTATTAAAAGGTTGCAGCACCAGGAAGGTTGAGGATCACTGGTCTAGGGGCTGGCCACCTCAACCAGATTCAGGCTGCTCACATCTTTTCTCTTTCTTTCTTTCTTTCTTTCTTTCTTTCTTTCTTCCTTCCTTCCTTCCTTCCTTCCTTCCTTCCTTCCTTCCTTCCTTCCTTCCTTTCTTTCTTTCTTTCTTTCTTTCTTTCTTTCTTTCTTTCTTTCTTTCTTTCTTTCTTTCTTTTGACAAGGTCTCATTAAATAGTCCAGGCTGGCCTGGAACTCACAGAGATCCACCTGCCTCTGCCTCCTGAGTGCTGGAATTAAAGACATGTATCACCACACCCTTCTTGAAAAGCTGATATCAAATGAGGGAGAATCAAGGGTTGGTAGTGGCAGGTGACACAGGTTCAGGTCAGTCACTGTCATAATTTGGTGTGTCCAGAGTCATATAACTGGGAACAAAAGCTGCTGCATGAAAAACCTTAAACCAAGTTGTTATTTGGCGTCTGCAGGGAGAAATATTGAGGCTTGGGGGAATCAGTGGGTATGATCTATATTTCTATGAGGTAATCTACTTCAGTAATGAGACTCCTATTCAGCTACTGGGCTGCCTTGGGCAAGTTGCCTGAACTCTCTGGGCAACCTATTCATTGTCTATCAGATGGGAATTGTAATGAGTGTGATTCTCCTCTCTTAAATCACTATGTGCATTAAGTGCTTAACACATGGCTCAGAAGAGAGCCCAGTGTTGGTCTAGTGACCAAGAAAATTCCAGTCACTAGGGACAAAAGATCTTCTCTGGAATTCAAACCATATCTCTGGTCTCTAAATTCCACTCTCTTCTTTTACACAGAGGGACAGGCATAACATGGTGAGTGCAGGGCAGAGGGACAGATGGACAGATTTGGGGCTCTATTTATTCTTTGGACCAGGGATGGAACCCAGAGCCTCACCCATGTTGGGCATGTGCTCTGCCATTAAGTCATACCCTAACAATTAAGGTTGACTTCTACTCACAACAATACGGTATTTTTCTCATGTTACAAATTCCTGCACACCTAAGCCTCCAGGTACTAGTGTAATTTCAAATTTGTACACCACCAAGATGTACTTGTTGGAAATACGTTCTAGAGTCCCTGCTTCTCAGCTGTGTGCCACTGTGCTGCCCAGACCTCTGGAGACACTGGTCCCCCTGCAGCATCTATTCACTCAATATATCTATGGGAAGCAGTGTATTCTCTGGATTCATGTGGCTGTATGCCAAGGGGCTACTGACATGTCATGTTTAGTGATGAGTTCAGATCCTGATCAGTTCACTGTTCTTTCCTTAGAAGCTGAGTGCTTGGACCCATCTGGGGCACTGAAACTTTTCTGTTAATAAAGCCAAGTGATCTCTTTAAATGCAAATATTTCATTAGCAGCTGAGCAGGCAGAAAAAAAAATCACTACATGTTGAAGGACAAATTGAGAATGTCCATACTGCCCAGGAGGCAGGAGCAGAGGAGAGCGGAGGAAAAAGAGAGTCCTTAGGGACTGAGGGATCGGGGCATTTTTAGGACTGCAGCAGCAACAGTGCCATGTCTGGCTGTACAACCACAGTCGTATCTCCACCCTGGCATGTTCCTCCTCTTCCTCTGCCTTTCCCTACAAACAGCAATGTCACTATAGCCACCAAGTGCTAATCTTTGGACTCTTCCTTCTGTGTCTGTGGGTCTCCAAGGTCCAGGATCCACTCTGGCTTCTCTACATTCCTTCTGGAACATCTGTGAAGGTTCTGGAAACTCATGTCTCCACGACTTCCATAGCATCCTGATGGCTGTCTTCCCTTCTTCCCACCCAAGTGACCTTTGCTGGTCAGGAGAGCAATCCAACAGACTCCTGGTAAACTTATTCTCAAAAATAAATGAATAAACCAACCCAAATTTACACTGTAGCTCATTCACATGAGTAGATAGTCACATCCTGGTGCCAACCTAAAGTCGCTGGACTTAGAGTTGAAAGGATGCCCAGGACTTGCTGTGCCAATGGCTGCTCTTACATACGCCCATGTAAAAGGCAGACATTTCTGGTCCCCAATGTGACTGACTTATCCCGGTTCTGTGCCTCTGTCTGTTCAGGTCTCTGTACCCATCAGAAATCCCTCCTCATCCTTCATGTCACTTTCTCACTGTGGAGTCTCCTGTGTCCCTTGGCCCGGAGAAATAAAGCCTTTTTGGATCCTGCTTGTCCTTCGATGGGTGCTTCCGCATTTTGCTACATTTGTAGGCATAGCTTTGTCCCAGGATGGTTTATTCTGGCTAAATATCTGATCAGAAGCTATTCATGGGATCAGAGCTTTTTCCTTTTGATTTATCATTTTAGGGGTCATAGTCTGACGTGGCGGGGGAAGGCATGGTGGCAGGAACGTGAGGCGACTGGTCACACTTCCTCTGCAGATTGGGAGCAGAGAGCGAGAGGAAGCAGAGCCAGGCTGTTAAAACTCAAACCCACCTCCAAGACCCACTCGCTCCAGTGGGATTCCACCTCCTGCGGGGTCCACAGCCTGCCCAATTAGTGCCACCAACTCGGGACCAAATGCTCACACACAGGAGGGGACATTTCATGGTCAGAGTCCTCTTAGTAGATGATTATTTTCTTCCATGTATTAAGTAAGTGCTTACAAAACAAAACAAAACAAAACAAAACAAAAAACTCTTTTTGAAATAAATTTACCCATGTCCCCTGTTGTGGTAAGACTTTGTTTTTCCACACTTTAGTAAGGGGGAAGAGATGTTTCTGGTTCCAGAACTGGGTTAAGCCCTTCACTGGGCCATTCACGATGGAGCCTTACATCTCACACTTACCCTGCTGCCAGGAAGCCCGGAGCCGTTTGGCTGTTCCCTGAAGTATCCACTGAAACCACTGGCCCTTTGGCCTCCACGGGCGCCGGCACATTAAACATGTGCCTAAAGACCAGACCTGTGACTCAGTTGGCCCAGGACGCCGTGGTGGCCCAACCTCTGAGCCTGGACTATCCTGTGAGGCCTGTGCTGAGCTGTGGCATGGCCTCCTCTGTGTTGGGCCTGAGCCGCAGTGCTTGCCAGGGCCCCTGGTGTGAAGGAATTTGAGTTCTAACTTTAGGTGGCTCTGGGGCTGATGGGGTGTTTGTGAATATCTCATTCCTTTGGGTGCCCAGCTGGTGGGAACAGAACGGTAGTCATGGGACTGTCATCATGTGTTGTCCAGGTTAACATGCAGCGCTTCTATTACTATTAACAGACTTTCTGCTCCTCACTCCATCTGTTCCTGAAATAATTGCAGTTGTACAGACCATGCCTTCGCTACAGGCAAGCTCTGGGGAAGAGGATAGTGCTTTTATGAGGAGGGAAAAAAAAGTGTTAAAAAATAACAGCAAACACGAGGAGGGAAGTGGGAATAGAACAGGCAGCAGCGTTCCAATTTCTTTCGGATTCCGGCCTGCAAAGGCGGCGTCTTTTTCACACTCATCAGGGTGACCCAGCCCAGCTCCGTGGGGTGAGTAGCTGGGCTCGGGGCTCAGTCTTTTGGAGACAGGGTTGTTTTCCCAGAGGGTTGGGCACGCTGAAGTGAAGGGGACACCTTGGTCTGAGTGCCCAGCAGGAAGTGCTAGGGAGGGCAGAACCCTCAGCCAGGGGCGGGGCATTGATTTGTCACAGGAGGTCCAGCTCAGGGCTCTGGAAGGGTGGCAGAGAACCAGGACAGGCCCGGGGCAGGAAGAGGCTGGAAGCTACGGAGCTGCCTCTGGGCCTGTTTCTCCACACACAAAATCAGGGAGGTGGAACCGTGGAGGGACATTGGGAAAATGAATAGGCTACTACAAAATATTCAAACTCTTCCAAGGTGGTGGTGGTGGTGGGGCGCTAACACAAAGGTCCTCGCCGCAAATCTCGGCGGGCGCCACATGCTTTGAGCGTGAACCTGGTGTGGGGTTTTCTCCGTGTGGGGTGTAGAACCACGTGTAACTGTGAGTTCCAGTTAGGACTTGCTCTGACAACCTTCTCTTTTACCATCCAGCTCCTAAATGTGGGCTGTCTAGCTCATAAGGCCACATCACGTCTCCAAAGGCTGAAGACAGAGCTAACCTATAGCCCAAACTCTTGTTAGGATGGCTGAGGAGGAGGCACCACTGGCTTCTTTCTGAGTAAGCAGCATATGGATGAAGCCGGCTGTATGGTTTCTATGTCTTTTTCCAATGTCAAGAGAGTGTTTCCATTCAAAGAAACTCACATAATGTAACGAGACCACTGTAAATAAGACACTGGTTGGGGGTGGGTGGGAATTGTGTGTGTGTGTGTGTGTGTGTGTGTGTGTGTGTGTGTGTGTGTGTCGGGGGAGATATAACGTTCTGCTTTCCAAATCCATCCAAAGACTCCAACAGGACCAGTGAGATGGCCCAGTGGGCACATGTGAGTGCTGTGCAAGCCTGAGGACCTAGGTTTGAGTCTTCAAACCCATGATGGCAAGAGAGAGAGAGAGCAGGGACTGAGGGACTGACTCCCAAGAACGGTCCTCTGACCTTTGCACACACCGTAACACGTGCACGCCTGCACCCCTACCACACATACCCACACAATAATTATAAGCGAAATTAAAAAAAAAAAAAAAGATTTAATTAACTATTCTGGAAGGGCCGGAGAACTGGACAGGCCTACTGGTGTCGACCACATTGCCAAAATATTTGCACACGAGACAGATTTCACCCCGTTCTCGCTCACGTCACCTGCTGCCGTGAGCAGCCAGTTCTCAGTCTTTAGAAGCGGGCTCTGAAGACCTCAGGGACTTCATTGGAGGCATGGTACAAACATGGCCCCCCTCATTGGGTAGTGGCCCCAGAACAACCCACTTCTCTGATTAAAGAGTTGAGAGTGGGACCCTGTGTACCTACCTCCTGACTAGTGACTCTTTCTCAGAGTGACAAGGATCTTAGGGAAGCCGCCTGTTCTTTTCACAGATCTGAGTGAGGAGAAAGAGAACTGGTCCCTTGAGTCAATGTCTGTACGTGACATTTCTGCCATCAGCAGGCTGCATATCGATGTATAATCTCTCAACACTCCAACAGGGCTGAAAAACTCCTCCAGCGTGTTGCATTGTGGCACATGCCTGTAATCTAGCACTTGGAGGCTGAGGTGGGAGGACATCAGATTTGAGGTCAGCTTGGCTATATAATAAAACCCTGTTCCAAAAAGGGGGGGGGGTATCATATGACCAATGTGTTTGCTTTAGTGGTGTGTAAGCCTTGGTGTCTCGCGCCTATGAAGTATAGTATAGACAGTTACCTACTGTCCCTGATGACACTAAAAATTCTGTTTCTTCTTTGTGTATTCACTATGTTGTTCATTGTTAGGTTTAGGTATAGTCCTCCTTACCAAAAAATCATACAATGGGGCTAGTCAGTGAAGTGCTTGTTACATAAATATGAGGGCCTGAGTTCAACCCCCAGAACCCACGTATGAAAACAACGTGATGGTCCGTGCTTGCAATCTCAGGACTGGAAAGGCGGCAACAGGCCAGTCTCTGGGGCTTGATGTCCAGCCTGCTTAGCCCTTTTGGCAGCCCCCAGACCAATAAGACACTCTTTCCTAAAGAACAAGGTGGGTGGCACCTGAGGAATGGACCTAAAGGGGACCTCTGGCCTCTGTACAGATGTCCGTGTGTGTCCATCCTCACTCACGTGTGCACCCACACAAAGATGTACCCTACACACACACACACACACACACACACACACACACACACACACACACACACTTGTAAACAGCACATGCTGTGCTGCGAGCAGTCTGTGTCAGCCCCTTCTCTCCCTCTGTTTGTTTGGGTCGAGGTCTCACTGTGTAGCCCTGGCTGGCCTGGAACTTGCTATGTAGATCAGGCTAGCCTCAAGCTTACTGAGATCCACCTGCCTCTGCCTCCTGAGGGCTGGGATTAAAGGCGCGTGCCCCCGCACCCTTCTCGTGTTTGCCCACACTAGTCTAGATTTGGGTGAGAACACTCTAGGATGGTCACACCATGCCGGGCTTGCCTAAAGCCCTATTTCTCAGAGCATGGCCCTGTTATTAAGTGACCCTTGACTACGTCCACATGGTTCCTGACATACATAAAGTGCCTAGAAAGCACACAGGCTGAATGCAGGGAGCAAACAGGTAAGCTCTAGAATAATAGTACACACTGCCAAGAAGCTGACCACAAAGGAGAAACTTTTCCACAGAAAGTAAACTTTCTCTTATTTATTTATTACAGGTCATTGACATCACATCTATGAACAGGGTGTGGTGTCATAGACTTGTCATCATGGCCACTTGGGAAAGGAAGGGAGAAAGCTGTCCAGTTGGAGGCCAGTCTGGCTTCACAGCAAGACCCTGTCTCCAAAAGAAAGTTCAAACATTGGCATTATAAACTGATGCAATCAGTGGTTAAAAAAAAAATTCTTAGACAAATAACAGCTACCACGAATCAGACCTACTTAGAGTATTTGCCAAACACCCCATTTCCCTTGCCTTGCTTAACTCCACAGCTGCTTAACACCAGCTCAGCACCACTGTGCCCATTTCAAAGCTAAGAATGCTGCCTCACAGGGAGTTGCACAACTTGCCCATATGGCCACAGAGCAAAGGCAGAAAGCCGTCCACATTCTGCCCATGGCTCGGGACATCTGGGCCTCCCTCTGTTGACCCAAGATAGGTGGATGCAGGGTCTCTGTCCAGGAATGCAGGCTTTCTTAATCTGTTGTGTTCTTGTGGGAAGGGAACCTAGTCATCGATCTTCCAAAGGCTTTTGACTTGTAAGTACTTTGTCATTGACAGAGGGGAGCTTAAAGATATCAACGAACAAGTCTAATTCTGTGCATCTGTAGCACGTTTCTCTAGGTTCACTTCTGCCTTTAGATGTATGCATGGTAAGAAAAGGGACGTCCCATCAAGTCACCAGGAAATCAGATGCCATGGAGTCCTTGGCCTATGGAAATATCACCCCATGGGCATAATTCTAGATTCGCCAAGGGGCCAGAGAAGTTGAGTGGGTTAGAACCAGGCCAACTCAAGGTAGGACTCCTCAGAAAAGGGTGAGAGTGGCTACAGATGGCTCCCAGGAGACAGCAGCCCAAAGGTCTCCTGCATCCCAGAAGGACAACGGAAGGTTGACATTCGATGATATGACATGAGTTGATAGGACATGAGATTAAATCAGTGTTCCTTAGCCCAGAGCCTGAAGGCTTTGTGTTCACGGGGGCTCTGGGCCATGGAGAGGGTCATCCCCCAGAGGAAGAGAGACCCTGCCAACAGATGTTGAGGTGTGACTTATGTGTCACATTACCAAGAGGTGAGAGACACAGTTTTGGACCTGGAGTCCTGGGAGGTGGGGTTGGAAAGCCCCCCTGACTCCTGAAAAGGAAGCAGCAAGCTTGCAGATGAAAAGAACTTCTAACCTACACTGGGGCCATGGGGGTGGGGTGGGGGCAGTGGGTGGGTGGGGGGTAGTTCCTCCAAGTCTCATTCCCAGAGGTGAGACAGGCTGGAAACACAAACTGTTCCAAAAGGTTTGGGGTAACCTGTGAGTGATTCATTCAGGATGGGTTTGGGGGTAGGTGGTGACTTTTTGGAGGAGGTACATAAGGAATGAGCATACAGAGAAGTATAATATCTCCAGAAAGTCTCTGGATCGTGTTAGCTAGAGGCAACACTCACAGATTTGACAGTCCAGGGTCAATAGGGACCTAGAGTGCCAATCAGGTGCTGTTAGGTAGAAAATATTTATGTATCCTGAGAAGGCTTATATAAAATAGGACTTACATGAAGCAGTTTCTGGTCCTTACAAACTCTGAAGCCCCACGTTTAGATGTTGCTAGAGAAAGCCTTTTTTTTTTTTTTTTTTTTTTTTTTTTTTTTTAAGCCGAGTTAAACACAACTGTGATAAAATGGGAGGCATATGTCTCTGTCACCAGGCCAGGATCCCAGTCAGCCAACAGGGACAAATGAAGGTTGTGCAGGGCTGTTCTGACCACCTTGGAAGCAGGATGAGCTGCACTCACATGCAAACTGTGTGATTGCACAGGACCCCACACTTAGGATGGTCCAGTGCTTGCTTTAATGGTTCATTATCTAGGCATCTTCAATAGATTTTTGAATGGGGGACCATTTTACAGTGAGCCCCACAGATTCGGAGCTACTCCTCTGGCACAATAGTCAGGAGGAAAAGGGGTCACAGAAAGACTAAGGAGAAAGGCCAATCGAGGCAGCTGGATCCAAATGATACCAGGCAACAGAGCATGTATAGAGGGGACAGTTTCCTAGGTAACGGGTTGCTCTATCTAAGTGTCACACACATGCTTTGCTAAAAACAATTCCTAATAGCTGGGAATAAAATAGAGACCTGGCCCTAGGAATATGGGGCTCAGGGCATGGTCGTCAAGGACTGCCTTTTATGGCCAACTTGTGTATGGAATCATCTAGAAGACAGAGGGACAGGAAGAGACAGAGAAGAGGGGCAGTTCATTAAGCCCCATCTCAAGTAGATGTTTAGACATATTTTACATCCAGACCATAACAGTCCCGAATACAAGCTCTTCAAGCCTCCCAGAGATCTCAAGAGTGGCCCTGGTCACAAGCTCAGGCGGTCACTTGAGAGTCTTTCTGAGAAACGTTCTGTGACTGTTTACAGAAAGGCTGCCACTCACACCACCACGCCCAGCCACGGAGCATCTTAGCAGACCCGGAAGCAGAGCACTGGATTGAAACCAGAGCAGGGTACACATTTCACCCTTCACCACATACCTCGACCAGCCAGGGCTGAAATCCCAGCCCCCTGCCCCCACAACTTTCCCCAACAGTTTGGTGGTGCGTGCACAATATCAATCCAAGCATTTAAGAGGTAAGAGCAGGTGGGTCTCTACGATTTCAAGGCCAGCCTAGTCTATGTAGAGAGTTCCAGGTCAGCCAAGGCTACATGGTGAGACCCCTATCTCAAACAAAATGTAAAGCTTCTCTGTCACATGTTCCCCATTGTCAGGAACTTCCATCGAGGCTTCCCCCCGCCGTGATGGACTGGATCCCCTGAAACCCATGAGCCAAAATAAGTCTTCCCTCTCTCGGGCTGCTTTGGTCAGGTATTTCATCACAGCCTGAGGAAAGGGACTAAGACGAAGGTGACAGTGACACCCAGAAAGAGAAGATGGCAGCAGAGTTCCAGGAACCCCTGTCCACGCAGCCTCCGGCTCCCCTCATCCCTTCGAGGACCACTTTGAAATGACATTTCTAAAAACCACTTGCTTTGGGGAGGTGCTAACTTCTCCATCTTCGAAGCTAGCGTTCTCAAAATGCCATCGGGTGTGTGAAAAATAAATAAATAAATAAAAACAATGGGGATAATTAACCGGACAGCTCAGATGGTCCAGGGAATAAAGGCAGAGGGAATCCCAAGATGAGCCCTCACAGGGGACTTCTACACCGTCACCTGTGCGACTACAAGCTGGTTATCTGTCGGCTGAGAGGAGGAAGTTATTGTAAATGATGATGAGGACTTTCCGTGAGGAAACTCTGGACCATGAAGCTTTGATAACTTCAACCACAGCATGGGGCCAGGCCTGGTGGCAGAGGTCTGTCATCTTAGTTACTTGCCAGGCTGAGGCAGGGGGAATGTACTTGGCCATAGAGTGAGTTTAAGGCGGGGCTGAGCAACTTTGTGAACTATAATCTTGAAGTGAAAACTAGTAACAACAATTAATAATAATAATAATAATAATAATAATAATAATAATAATAAGGCTAGGGATATAGCTCTGTGGTAGAGCACTTCCCCAGAGTATGTAAGGCCCTGGGTTCAATTCCCACTATTAACAAAACAAAATCAACTTCAAGTCTATCTCAGTAAAGGAGTCCATGTGGCTTCTTTCCCTTATCTGTATTCTCTCCAGAAGCCTGGTTTTGCTGAGACATATTGACTCCACAGCAACTTGCTTTCTTTCTGCTGGGGCTCTAGAAGCAAGCAGAGTAGCTGCATCACTCTGGGCAGAAGGCCAGCATGTTTGGGACATGACTCTTGTACCCCTCTTCACATTCATTCATTTGATTTGGACCCTAGTGGATTGGACCACGGTAGGTACGTGGCCTGGGGCAGCCACTCCTGTGCTGAGCCCCACTATTAGTACTTCGAACCAAGGTCAGGGTCCTGACCAGCTCAAGGCCTAGGGTGCAGCTGAGACTCCCAGGGAGTTGTAATGACTTAACATCCCCAGATGTGCATGGCAGAAAACAGAGAGGTCAGTTCCAAGGGCCGCCTGGGCCCTGGAAGCCTTCCATCCTCTATCTGGTCCTCCCTGTCAGGGAAGGAAGGGAAGATTCTGGTGTTCCCATGAAAAAGAAAGGGAGATGGATTTCACCAGCCTGAGGGAGACCTTCCTGAGGGTCCATCCTGGGCCGCCATTGGACTGCTGGGAACTGAGGTGGGGAGAGAAACCAGCATATTATCACGCTATGGGGAGATCATAAAAACCGGGGGCATCCTCCAGTGGGGGGCTCTGTACCTAGCTAGCTGCATGGAATGCTCTGGAAAAATTCTTACCACCCAAGGCTGAGAAACTTACCCTGTGCATACTAATCTACCCAGATATATTCTGCCCTTGGGCTCTGTAAGGCACGTCTCACCTCTACCTGCAGGCACTTTTTTTTTTTTTTTAAAGGAACCTGTCACTGAACTAGACCACAGCTTCTCTAGGTAGGCTGCTCCATTATCCTTAGGACTGACACAGGCTTGGGCAGGTAGAAGAGGATGCACATATCAACAAATGAGTGAACCCGACAGACCCTGACCGCCCCCAAGCCTCTGCTTTTATATCCACTTTTAGTTTAGATTGGTCCTGTCTGAGGTATAGCTTGGAAGGACGGGCAGCGGAAGACTGTGAAGGGCTGAGCACTTCCGGAAGGAGAGGAGAGGCTGGGGGTGTGGCTTGGTGGCAGAGTGAGTGCTTGCTTGGCATGCACAGAGTCATAGGTTTGATCCCCAGTGCTAGAGAAGAAGAAGGAAGGAAGGAAGAGAGGGATAAAAAGAAGTGAAAGAGAGAGAGAGAGAGAGAGAGAGAGAGAGAGAGAGAGAGAGAGAGAGAAGAAAGATTAGCTAGGTATGGCTACACACACCTATAATAGCAGCAATTGGGAGGCTGAGGCAGGGGGATTGTCATAAGTTTGAGGGCAGCCTGGGCTACACAGCCAGTTCCAGGCTAGCCAACACTGCATGGCAAGGCTCTGTCACAAACAAAGAGAGGAGAGGATGGGGTAAAAAATGATGGATGGACTCTTTCCAGAGGTGGCTCAATATCCTTCTCCTACATGGAATCCCACTTCGATTCGGCACGAGAGGACCCCTTCTCTTGACCGTGTCCTCAGAATGTCGTCCCCTGCCTGAGCACTTCCATGTGTGGATCGGGACGTCTGGCTCCCTCAGGCGTGGGAGGAGATGACACATGCCGAGCAGAAGCAGATTGGTACAGAGCGAGAGGCTAGAGCCTGGGAAGAGCTGCGAGCCAGAATTTGGGTCCTGTGCGACCAAGGCCTCGTCCCTTTCCCTCCCCATGCTACTTAGTAGAGGTGGCAGAAGGAAATGCTGTCCTTAGGAGTGAGGACATGCTGATGCCTGTGAAGAAGGCTCTGGCTGGGAGAGAGTGGGCTTCGAGCCCGCACGGAGATGCTCATCACCCCATTCGGAGAAACCCTATGGGAGTCTCCCAATCCACCTGATCTACCTTCTCTTCTGGATGCTGAAGGCCCACTCCAGTGCCCACAGCCCCTTTTCCTCCCAGGAAGGAAAAGGCTCAAGTGGCAGAGGGTCCAAGTCTATGCCCTCTGAGCCAGGCAAGAATGTGTGGGAGTAATTTCAAACAGCCCAACATGGCTCCCTTAGAAGATCGGCCCCCTGGGCCTGGGACTCCTGTTCTTGTATTTGTGGTGGCCTAAAACAGATCGTCTCTGTCAGGGGACTTGATGAGGTGTCACTAGGGACACAGAATATCTAATCAGTCCTCACCTCAGGTTGAGGTCAAGCAGACGCAGAGAGACGAGGAGAGCCGTGGAAGTGGGATGGGGGGAAAGATCTTTGAGAGCTGGATCACAAGATAAAGCAGCATCACTCAACTAGTGTGAATGACAGTCACTTCTGCCTCCTTCTCCCAAGTCCTTCCTGGACTGCAAAGGTCATAGGGGCAGGGGCGCCCTCGGAGGCCAGGGAATCTGTTTGAGGGCCATTGGGGCCAACAGTCAGAACTGGAACTGGAGCTGTAGTCCCTCGCCTGTCAGAAGGTAGCCCTCAATCCTTTCGGGTGACCCGCTTGCCTTGGAGATCTCTGCATTTAAAGCCTAACCTCGGCAGAGAATGCCCTCAAGCTCCCACATTCCGTCTAATTGGGCAGGCAGGAGGACTCCCCTTGACTTTGTTACCAATGAGAGGGTGATCTTGGGTCTCCTGGGTGGATGCCAGGCTGAGTCCCCGTGTTTACCACAGGCTTCACTTCAAGGAGAAAGCTTGGAGGTTCTCTGAGGTAAGAGCAGGGGCCAGCCCCTGCCAGCCCCTGCCAGCCTCTGCCAGCCCCTGCCAGCCCCTGCCAGGATAGGAAGGCAAGCCCGTCTTCTTGTCTCTGTATGCTGGGGGTGGGGGTCTACCTTTCCCAGGCTGGCTCATTCTCACCCTGGGAGTGAGGGCCCTAAGGGAAGACAGTGGTGAAGGGAACCGAGGAAGGCCTGAGTCCCACGCGCCCCCCGCCAGCGGCCCCACCAGCCCGTCCCCCGGTGTAGTGTAGGGTGACAGCACCGGGACCTGAAGTGACTGCCAGGAGAGCTTGCAACTGGAGCCTGCCGCCCTCTGAGCTGTAATTGCTGAACTCTGTGAGCCAAACACCTCAAAAGAGCTAAAATGACTTTAAATGCCTAAACATTTTAAAACAAACCTTACAACACAAGGCTTTTAATCTTTTTTTTTTTTTTTTTTTTTTTTTTGCCCCTGTGCGAAAGCTCTTTCTGTCTATGTGTGCTTTCTCTTTTGGGGGAAATTCAAAAGCCGTTTTCCGCCTCATTACCTGCACACTGTGAGTGATGTCTGTCGGTCCTTGCGCTGTAAATACCTTAAATCATGCTTCATTAAGAATATCTATGGTGCTATTAAAGAGCTATAATAGACAACGAGTTAACAGATGATTAAAGATGAATTCCATTTGTGTCACTCAGCAGCCAGGAAGAGACGGGAGGCTGGAAGTTCTCAACTCATTATCCCACTGCTTCCCTGCCCCCGCCCGGCACCAGGAGGCTAGAGATGGGGTGCCCTCCCCCCCCCCCCCACCCAACCCCCCCTCCCCATCTGCTCAAGGGAGCAAAGGTACAGGGCCACACTGAGAGGAGGCAGCAGGACCTAGGACAGGATCAGCTGTGTGGGGTCAGCCAAAGGAAAGAGAGGAGAAGGAACCCTGGAGCCTCAGAGAGGGGTAGGTGTGCACGTGTTCACATGGACATTTTGTACGTACATGTGTGCTCACGCCCCCCCCCCCCCCCCCCCCGGGTTAGGAACTGTGCCTGCTGCCTGCTGCCACTGCCGGTGGCTCCTGGCTGTTTCCCTGCAGAGTCAAACTACACTTGCAGCCAGACGAGAAGGGTCAGTATTAGAGCTAGATGGTGGTGGCCTGTGCCGCAGTCTCAGCACACTGGAGGAGTAGACAGAAGAATCGGGGGTTCAAGGCCAGCCTGGCCTACTTAATAAGGAGTTCAAGGATGGCTTGGGCTATATAAGACTCTATCAAAACATCAAAAAGAAAAACAAAATAGGTCAAAGCTAGTCCGATGTGATGCCACACATATACATCTGTATAATCCCAGCACTTGGGAGGCAGACGCCCTGAGTATTACCGTGAGTTTGAAGCCTGCCTGGGCTGCAGAGAGAGAGAAAAAAAAAAAAAAAGATCAGCATTGACTACCTGATGACCGGGGGCAGAGTGAAGTAGAAATGGGAAGAAGTATCCCAGGTGAAGATGCTGCACGTGGGCAATGGCTGTGGACATCAGGAGAAGGGAAAACGTCCCAGCCTCTGCTGTGTTTTCGGAGGGGGGGCGGGAACACTGTCACCAAGTGACAAGGAGTTCCGGGAAAAGGTGGGCCTGCTGAGGAGGTGGAACCGTCCACCGACTTGTCACCTCTGGGTCAGGAGGTGCAGGATGAGCTGCGGTCCCCACTTCCTTTCCTGCACAGTGCAGGGCCTGGCTCAGAAGGTGGAAGGTGTCCAGTGCTTGGGACCAGAAGGGTCTCAACAGGGAGAGACAGGTAAAGTCACAGTACAGGGAAGGCAAACATCCTGATAGTTCTAATAGACGGCTTCAGCGCCTCCTGTGGATTTTACCTTTAAAAGACATAAAATTTTTCTTCCCATTTACAAATGGAGAAACTGAGGCACGGAATTAAAAACAAAAAACAAAAAGCTCTGAGGTGGCTGTTGAGTCTGTGGGTAGTGTGCCCCATCTGCTGAAACACGGGTTTTTGATGTGTGATGGTGCTTCCGGATACAGATGGGCAGAGAAATTAAAAGCCACCAGCTGGGGTCACTACGAGGGCAGAAGACAGCTGAGACGTGGTTCCTTGTGGTAGCAGCCTTGGCGGCGTCTGTGTGTCGCTCGAGCCAATGATAACACACCAGCTCATCTTGGCATCTCCTGACCCAGACGGTGTTTCTATGCCCACTGCCAACTTATCGGGGCCCTGTCGGCAACACTGATGTGTGCTGTTACGCTGTTCATGTCCCCAGTGCGACTGTCACATTCTCTGACATCCTGGATGTCACCTGCCATGCTGTCTTGAATGTGCTATTTGGCCTGGGGTGTTACTATACTCTTTGCTCTTCTGTGTCTACTTTTTATGCAGGGGGCGGGGAGAGAGAGGGAGGGAAGGAGGGAAGGAAGGGGAGGGGAGGGAAGAAGAGAAAGAATTCAAGTGGACATATGTCAAAAGCTAATGCTTCTTATTACAGCCAACCCAAGACAGACAAGTATCCACAGTTTTATGAGTCTGTTCGCTTTCTTGTGGTTATAGGGATTGAACCTAGGGCCTCATGCATGCTGAGTGAACACCATCCCTGAGCCGGATTCCTCTAACAGGTTCATGGCTTCCGTCTATTATCTATCACCCTAGAATGTAACCAGTGTGTAAGTGGGGTCGGGAGAGAGGATTTCAGTACAATTTAAAGAGAGAATGGCACGGCTGGGCATTTGATCAGTGTATGGCAGGGAGGAAATCATCACCTGGGATGGGACAGTGGCCCAGAGGGGCTTGTGTCCTACAATTCTCCCCGCCTATGAACTTACTGGCTTCCTCCAAGGGTCCAGTGAAGAAAGTATTGCCATCAGACCCTTTGAAGACTGATAGCGATGTTGGTGACATCAAATCCTATGGCTTAAGAAGAGCGGCCCTGCTGATATTTCATCATGAACAAGGCGGGGGCCTTACGAGGGTCCGCCCCTCCCTAAGGGTTTCCTGGCAGTTAGTCGTTGCTGAGGGAGGTGGTGGTGTAGCCACTGGACAGTTGCCCATACTCCAGTAAATAACCTCGGAACCATGCTCGGGCAAGTAGCCATAATTAAACCCAGTGGGTCCCACACACAAATAAAGGCATGGAAAGAGGGACGTCCTGGAAAGAAGGACTTCATCCAAGGTTGGGAGATGAGAGGGGATGGGGGCCAAAAGAACTGAAGTTCCTTACAAAGCCATCAAAGAATAAATAAATGAACTTAACAATGAAATAAAACAAACAAAAAATCTGTAGCTTAGGAAAGATGAAGAGTGGCCTGAAGGACTTGGGCCAGTGAGTAACGGAGCTGGAATGCTCATATCTCTCTGGGTTGGAAGGACCTGCCTGAAGACAATGGAGACAGACAGTGGACAGGCAAGGATAAGTGGGCCAAGGCACCTGGGGAGATGGCTCCGTTGTAAGCATGGAGACTGGAGCTTGGATCTCCAGCACCCATGTAGAAGCCAGGCATGGCAGGGCATGCCTTCTAACCCCAGTGCTGGGGCAGCAAAGACAGGAGGCTCTCAGGGGTTTGCTGCACAGCGAGGTTAGCCTACTGGGAGCTCCGGGTTCAGGGAGAGATGCTGTCTCAAAAGATAAGGTTGAAAATGACTGAAGGAGATTTCCAAGGCCAAGGTCTGGTGTTCACAAGGAATGTGCGTGTACGTACAGATATGAACACATATAACCTGCCACCCACCCCCACGTGCAAAAGAGGAAATGGGGCCCCGAGCCACTGGTCAGCATCTCTACTTAGGCTGTCACAGTCATGCAGTGCCTACAAGCAGTGGCAGCCTCAGGACTTCGGGGAAGGGTAGGAGGCTGTGGTGTTTGCTGAGTTTGAAAGGGGTTGGAATAGACTTGGGTTCAGATTCTGCAGGCTTCATGCCACATTCCACTTCCAGGAAAAAGAAAAGAAAAAGAAAAAGCAAACAGACTCCTGGAGCATCTTGGGCACCCAACAGTTCTTAGGAAACAGCATTTGGGCAAACACCACTGAATCAGCAGCACTTGGATTCCGTTTCTAGTGACAGTCTCACAAACTAAGGACAACCAAGAGGCAGGGGGTGGGGACCCGGGAAGGCAACTTTATGGGACAGTGTCCAAATGGACCTTGGGGATAGTGTCTATCCAGTTCCTAGTACCAACCACACCCAGTGTACAAGCTGCCTTGAAAGAGTTCTGTCATGTGGGACTTTGTGGAGATTCTGGATTGCCTAAGGAAGGGGATACAGAAGACCCCAGGCCAGAAGCCCAAATGTGTGTGACAACCATACCTGTTACTGCCCCCCCCAATGGCCCTTGCTGTGACTTTTGTTCAAGTTCCTTCGAAGATGTATCCTTGGAATGAATGCTCTCTGTCGAAGAAGTGCTTTGGGTCCCTCAGGGTTTTCTAACTAGATGATAAACTTAGAGATAATCAATTTAACTAATTGTGTGTGTGTGTGTGTGTGTGTGTGTGTGTGTGCGCGTGCACGCACTCACGTGTGCATGCACTTGAGCTCATGGGTCCACTCAGATGTCATTGCTTGGTGCCATCCACTGTTTTGATACAGGGTTTTAACTAGCCTGCAGCTCATCAAGTAGACTAGACTGGCTGGCCAGTGAGTTCTAGGGGTCTACCTGTCTCAGCCTCCTCAGTGCTGGGATTATAAGCACACACTATTATACTCCCCCACCCCCACCCCACTCCACAGCCCGCACAAGGGTTCTGGAGAATTGAACTCAGGTCTTCAGGCTTGTGTGGCAAGCACTTTACAAACTAAGCTGTTGTCCCGGCCCTGCTGTAACTTATTATTGCATGGTGGGGGTTGCAGAGGGGCAGAACTGAGGCCCAGAAAGGCTGAGTGACTTGCCCAAGGCCACACAACCAGAACCAGTGTCTTTTAACTGATATTCTGATTCTTTTCTATGGTGTCAATCACATGAAAGTCACTCAGTTCCTGGTAATGAGGGAAGGGGTAAAAAAAATCTCCTCTCTTTCTTACTTATAGAAATCCCATTACCCACAGTTCCCAGGAAGAGGGGACACTAAACATTCCACTGGAGAGCACGGGTGAATAAGGCGGGGGAGGGGACATGCATAAGAGAGAGAGAGAGAGCACCCATTGCCCTGATAATTGAATCTTGTTGTGGGGAGACAAAGGGACACACTGAAATTGAGTTAAGTGGAAAATGTGATTTCTGAATTTGGTAGACGTCTTTTGGGCCCAAGGCCCCTATCATTTACTCCAGGTACCTGGTGGTCTCATACATCTGACCCCAGAGCTCAGCTGAAGCACTGGCCAGCTGGGATCATCTGCGTGGGGCAGGGAATGAAATTAAGTTTCAATTCCCAGGGGCTGCAGCTGGTGGAGCAGCAGCTAAAGATGAGACAGAGAAAGGAAGGATAGAACACAATCCTTTCGTGAGTTATTGAGCTCCCAAGCACCCTTGCAGGTGGGGAAGAGGTGAGGGAGAGGCGGGCGACAACAGTCTTTCTTGGCAATCCCATCACTGGAGTTTAATGGACATTCCCTTCCCGAAGATTTGGTGTCTTGCTGATTTCTCTCTCGAATATTTAATTTCAGACTCCTGCCCTCCACCTCCGAAGTGTGAACCCTGGAAATGAGGAGAGACGTCTTTCTCCTCCTCCTCTCCGCTTTTTCTTCCTACCTGTTGTACTGAGGCTAGAAATTGCTCTGGCCAAATGGACTTGCTCCAGTGACAGGCAGAAATCCTGGGGTTCCCCTACACACAACTCTTTGGAATGCAAACATCCCAATTTCTTGTCGGAATTTATGCAAAAAGATGTAAGGCTCGGTCTACTCTCCCTCTGAACCCACCTTTTCTAAAGAAGCTGGTAAATGTACAGCAGTTTACAACACCACAAAGCCCAACTGGGAAGAGCCCGGAAGAAAATCTGTTTCCCAACAGGAACTCAGTTCCAGCAGTCTTTTGTGACTGTGAAGAAAATATGAATTATGGTTCCTGGCCATGTGAAGTCCTCGCTGAACAGAAAGGAAAAAAAAAAAAAAATGAGGAAGAGAGAAAAGGCTACATCTGTTTCCATCTCGATTGCTCACGTTTTTAAATACACCCCCGAGGGCCTGGGTCTAAATTCTCCAGGTCCTGAGCAACTGACGCTTCAAAAAGCAAAAAGACAGGAAGAAGAGGACGGTGAAGGGAAGGGATGATGATGATGATGATGGTGATGATGATGATGATGGTGATGATGATGATGGGAAGAGCGAGCAGCTGAGATGTGGGTGCTGATGGGTTTATGTCTATCTCAATGTACCCCTGTGCAGTCCTGGCCCTTGCTGAACAGGAGAGCTTGGCTTCCAAAAAAAGAACCAGGAGGAGCATCATTAGCACAGTGCCATCTCTCTCTCAGTCCGTGGCAATGACTACCCAGAAGCCTTCAGGCTGCCAGGTGCTTTCATTACAGGGAAATTAGAGGTCACTTGCCCTGAGCCCCCATCTTGGGCTAAAGCAAGCGTTTTCTTCGCTGGAAATCATGGCTACATTTAAATCCGTATTGAGTTGATTCCTGTATGTATGGGACATGGTGAATTCATGACTAAGAAATATATTAGTCAATAAGTTTGCTCCTTTTAGGAGGCGTTAGTCATCCCTGGATTTGGTCCTTGCCTGCACTGCACTGAACCAGGGTGGTAAATTTCTTCCCCACCCCCAACCCACCCACTCTGTGGAGACCAGAAAAATCATCCTTTGAGACCACCTGTTCCGGGGGTAATTGGTTTCTGCAGGTCACCGGGGTGGGATGGAATCAGGGAACGATAAAGGGGACTGCCCATCCTGTTTCCATTCTGTACTGAAGGAGGTCAATGTGCATAATAAAAGCCTTTAACTTAACGACTATTTAATGTCTATTAGTTGAAGTTCAGGGAGGTGGGTGGGCGAGCACCCTTCTTATGAAGCTGCTGGCCAGGGACAAGGAGGGGCAGAGACGATCAGGATTTTCCGCCTCTGGTTCTGTATACTTTCAACCTGACAATGGACTCACCGTCAGCTCCTTTCCCTGGAGGAAACCGAGTATGGTGAACCGCTGCTATGTCCTTTTGGGGATTCAGAGCCCACACTTTGGTCTCAGCCCAGAGCTCCTTCTTTGGGCTAAATAAACTATGACCGAAGTAAATGGATAGTTCTGACCAGACATTTGCCAGAGAAAGATAAACGCATGCTTCTGCTTCCTGGTCTTAGGATGGCTGGTCTGTGGTTCACAGACAATGATCACAGGACAGGTATCTCCATTAGGACAAAAATTGCATCAATTGCTTATTAAAATAGGGTGTCTCCTTATGTAGCTCAGGCTAGCTTCAAACTCACTAGCCCCCTGCTTCAGCCTCCTGAGGGCTAGGATAACAGGTAGGCTCCACCACACCTGGAACAGTTTTTGAGAAACTGGCTAAAAATTATATATAGCAAAAAGAACAGTTGCCTGTAATTCCAGCACTCAGAAGCCTGAGGCAGGAGGATGGTGAAAGCGAGGTCAGTCAGAGCTACATATTGAGACCCTGCTTAAAGAGGAAGGAGGCTCACAAAAAGTAAAACCACAACAGCAGCCCCCAATTTCTGAATCCAGAGTCCATGAGGTCATAAAAAAAAAAAAAAAAAAAAAACCCATTTAAGAGAAGGAAATACATCCACTATAATCACCGTATACAACGCTATGTACATTGTAGTGGGTAGCCATCCCAGCATTGGCCTGGAAGTTCCAACCCCCACTGAGGCTTCGGTAATGGTCACGCCCACGAGGCAGGGCAGAGGAGGAAGCAGAAGACGAAGGATCGGGAAGAGCTCTGTCTCTTGAGTGCTGGGATTAAAGGCGTGCGCCACCATCGCCCAGCGGACCCAGCAGAAATTGTAGTACCATTAACTAATGAGGAAATTTCGTCACTATGGAAAGATAATGAATACTGGCAGAGAGCCTGCAGTAACTTTTTGGGAGAGATTAACAACCATTATCCCAAAAGCAAGAGAATAGAATTCATAAAGAAGACTGAATGGGTCCTTCCTCACATTGTATGACACAAGCCAATTTCTGGAGTCCTCACATTCTATACAGATGCAAATAAATCAGGGAAAGCAGGATACAAATCAGGAGACTTAAGTAAAGTAGTACAAAGTCCATACAGCTCTGTACAAAAGGCAGAACTGTATGCCGTTCTTATGGTACTGATGGACTTCACAGAACCCCTCAATATAGTCACTGACTCTCAATATGCAGAGAGAGTTGTTTTACACATTGAAACTGCTGAATTTATTCCTGATAATATAGAATTAACTTCATTATTCATACAATTGCAGGAAATCATCAGAAAAAGGGAACATCCTATATATATAACACATATCAGATCCCATACAGGTCTGCCAGGACCTCTAGCACAAGGTAATGATGAGATTGATCAGTTACTAATAGGTAATGTGCTAGAAGCCTCAGAATTTCATAAGACACACCATGTAAATAGCAAAGGTTTGAAGAAGGATTTCTCCATTACTTGGCAACAAGCTAAGGATATTATAAAAAAATGTCCTACTTGTTCCTTCTATAACCAAACTCCATTACCTGCAGGAAGCAATCCAAAGGGTATACAAAGAAATGAAATTTGGCAGATGGATGTGTTTCATTTTGCAGAATTTGGAAGATTAAAGTATGTACACCATACCATTGACACCTATTCAGGATTTCAGTGGGCAACTCCTATGAGTTCTGAAAAGGCTGATTCTGTGATTACACACCTATTAGAAGTTATGGCCATCATGGGAATACCTGTACAAATTAAGACAGACAATGCCCCAGCATATGTCTCCAATAAAATGAGACAGTTCTTTGCTTATTACAATATAAAGCATGTTACAGGTATACCACACAATCCCACAGGCCAAGCAGTCATAGAAAGATCCAATCGAACTTTAAAGGATATGCTAAATAAACAGCAACAGGTAACAATGACTCCTAGAAATAGATTGCATAGTGCTTTATTAACCTTGAATTTTCTCAATGCTGATGAGAAAGGAACAACAGCTGCGGAGAGACATTGGACGACAGACAAAACTCCTGAGCTAAACCAACCGGTTTATTTCAAAGATGTGTTGACCTCAGAATGGAAACCTGGATATGTCCTACGTTGGGGAAGGGGTTTTGCTTTTGTTTCCACAGGAGAAGAAAAGCTATGGATACCAACAAAATTAATAAAAATTCGATTCGAACAGGAGAAACCCCTTGATGAGGAGAAGTAAAAGATCATCCACCAATGTGACATCTCTTCAGGTTGTAAGAAAAATTTAAGAATCAAAGGTTGGGGTAGGGTTCTGTTTTTGTCTTTCCAGGATAATGGAAATACCCATCTTCCAGAAATCATAAGGCCTTGGATATCCAGATGTTTACAGCAGAAAGAAAGAATCTATTGGTACCAATCTACACAGGGTAAGATATCACTGTTTAACATCTATATCTCTATCAATCTAGAATAGTTGTGGTTCCAATTTAATTATAAACCAAGCTGGATTTGGAGATGGAACTGGCTCACTCCTTCTCTAAACCCAAGCATATTGATAAAAGAAAAGGTTGAGAGATTCTTCAGTCCCATATCAGAAGAGCCCTCTGGTGTGAGACAGAAGGAAACCAATTATAAGGGACCATTATCTTCAAGATTCTAATTCTCTCCATGCTTACTCTTGATTTCTTGGAATCCTTTCTTACATGTCATGACATCTTTAAATCCAAACCTTCCATTCTGATAAAAAAATAAGTTTTTTCCAATAGCAATCTCTGAAGTCTCCAGAAGGAAGATGGGGCCCCAACAACAACAACTCTACCCAATCCAGAATGATGCCATGGTAATCATCATCATATTACACTTCTTGCCAAAATTTCAGACAATCTTACCCATTACTCTGAGAGTTGCTGCAGAATCTACAGTTAGTCTAACTGAGATTTAACTATCTGAGCTTTCTCACAATACCCAACAGAGATACCATCGCTTCCTAAACAGCAGGAAGCAATTCTAAGAAAACGACGCCCCTTCTCCCTAAGGTTTCATATTTCTCAGGGTTATGGATAATGGTTCTAGGGTTGGGGGTGGAAGAAACTGTTAAACTCAGTACTCTCCTTAAGGAAAGAAAATATGTCTCAAAAAAAAAAAAAGGGAAAAGAAGAAATGGAATGGATAGGTATAAGATATTATGGTAGACTGTCATATACATTAGTAAACAAATTTAGTAATATACCAGCCTTTGCACTGTTATGAATTCTTATATGTTGATACAAATATAAACTTTTTACATTCCTATTTAAGATAATTTGTATATTGATACAAATACAGAACGATGTTTGTTATACTGTACATATATTTTTACTCTTATGTGAAATATTTGTATATTGATACAAATGTGAATTTATATCTGTCATACTGTATGTATGTTCTACTTCTGTTTAAGATATTCTGTATACTGATATATATTTAGGATTATTATCATATTGCATATTGCACTATACATTCCTACCTCTGTTAAAGATATTTTGTGTATTGTCACAATTTAAAGTCATTGTCCTTTTACTGTGCATTTGCTTACAGACTGTTTGCCTTATTTATAGGAAGCTTAGTCCTTAGGTTGTTTAGGTAGACAAGACTTACATAGTTATTGTCACCTATGCTTGTCATCTCTATAATTATGTTAGTTAGGTCATCCAGATTAATAAATACATAGGTCAGATGGACAGGTAATCTTCAAACACTTCATGGACCTAGAGAATATGGCATTTAAATAACTTAGAATTCTGTTGACGTGAGACACAATTGCTCCTGGCAGCACCAATTTGTTCCCGAGAGAATGTTGGGCTTCTAAGACATTTCCATTTGGAAGTTTGTCTTCTTGCCACAAAATGGCCTACTGGGCAAAGAACTGCCCTTGCCTCAACTGCTGACAGTACAAATGCTGTCCTTTCTGGACAAGCGGGACACAAGGAAAGCGACCACTATACTTTGCCAAGACAGGGTAAGATGGTCTTTCAGAATTCCTGCTTCTGAAAATGGTCTGTCAGATACTCTAGGCCTGTAGCCAATTTGAATGCACCAACGATGCTGAGAAACATTAGGTGACTGTCCAGGCTGCTAGCTGTCTCTGTCTACTCTTGCAAGACTCCCGAAAGTTGCTTGCATCCTTCTCCCATTTCTCAGGTATTATTATATTCCTTCTCAGGTCTTTGATGAGGTTGGAGATTAGCAGTTATAGTTACAACTTAGTATATATACATATATAATATCTTAGATAGGATATATTAAGTATTAGACTCAGGTTCTTTAGGATAGGACACCTTTTGGAATGATCTTTGTAACACGCCACCTACCCATGCCCTAGACTTCCCTGGATTTTACTATGTGTTTTTTGCTTGATATTGTTTGTACTTATTGTAATTCCAACTTATCTAGGTCATTATCCCTCATTACTCCTAGACAATATTTGATAAGCATCTCTTTGTATATAGTCTTGTATTAGGTTAGAGCTTTCTTATTTAGACAAAAGGGGGAGATGTAGTGGGTAGCCATCCCAGCATTGGCCTGGAAGTTCCAACCCCCACTGAGGCTTCTGTAATGGTCACGCCCACAAGGCGGGGCAGAGGAGGAAGCGGAAGACGAAGGATCGGGAAGAGCTCTGTCTCTTGGTTCCCGGACTCTGGACGCTGGAGGTAGACCGAGCAGAGTTCTCCAGAGAACACCGCCGGACTGCGCTATACCCTTGCCAGACCCTGTAACCTACCCCTTCATTTGTAAGTTACCCCACAAAATAAACCTCCCTTTTAACTACGTGGAGTGGCCTTAATAATTTCACCAATAGTACATCAGTGACGTCACAGCACTATGGTAAAAACTCCCAGTGTGTGTGTGTCTAGGGGTTAGACAGTGGGACATGACCTGCTCTTAGGAACTGACCCAATTGCAAAGTGTTTTTTTTGATCACCAGAAGCCTGTGACTGAGAGAAGTACAGATAGCTGAGTATTCCAGGTCAAGAGCATAAAACTTCACAGTTGGATTTCACCCCCACAACCTGGGATGGCTCCCCAAATGCATCAACTCACCACTTGCCTGAATCTCGGGCATGCGCCTGGTCTGGCATCCCTTCCTCTTACCCCGTCTGCAAACTGAGCACCTTAGAGGGGAAGTGACAGAGATGAGTGGGGTTGAGTCGCAGCCCATCTCAATGAACATCTGATAAACTGTAGCTGTGGGTTCATGACGCTGGAGGACATGTGCCACATCCCCAGGGAGCCCAGAAAAGGCAGGGGGTGGGGACACCCAAGCTCTGGCCTGTCAGGAAGCTGAGGGGTTAACCTCGTCTTGCCCCCTCGTCACTTAGGAAATCTGAATTCTTGATCAAGTATTTGTCAGGATTGTTGTGTATTTACTGTAATTACTGAACATCAAATGTGCATTGACGTAATTACCATAAATATGTGTAAAGACATTATAACGTGTAATTATGTCATCTAATTCTTTAATAAAGCATGCAGGAGAAAAATTATTCTGCACATGCTCATTTCTTCTTCTAGTTTTACCTGAGGTTTTATTTACAGCTCCCCTCCACACCACCACTTTTCCTTTTCAAAATAGAGATAATTGCTTCTAGTTGGGAATACCTAGCAGAACAGCAAAGTTAGATATTCTCTCTCTCTCTCTCTCTCTCTCTCTCTCTCTCTCTCTCTCTCTCTCTCTCTCGTGTGTGTGTGTGTGTGTGTGTGTGTGTGTGTGTATGTCTGCATGTAAGCAGGTGTATATGCTCGTGGATACACACACATACACACACACACACACACACACACACACACACACACCCTGACAGGGTACAGGGGATTTTTCTGCCTATGAAGTGGTGTCACATTCTGGGTATGACTAGCACACCCATATTCAGTCTGTGACATTACCAGTGGTGATAATTCTTTGACCCAGGACCAACCCCCTTTCCTCTCCCTCTCTTTTCCTCTCCCTTGTAAATTGCCTGGAGTGACCGGTGCCCTGCAGGAGTGTGCATGTCAGGGAACAGGCCACCTAGCTTGGTGACCCTGAGAACTCCAAGGAGAGGGACGATTGGTATGATGTTGACATTGTTCTGAAACCAGAAAATGTCTGCCAAGATTTGAACAAGAAGGCAACTCACCCAAGTGGGACCCACAGGGCTGGGTGTTCAAGCAGCGCTTGGATCAGTTAGGGCACATTTAGGGTCTGTGCCAAGACCTACATTCTCACATGCTCCCATTGTCACCTCACAGGTCTTTTGGAGCATGGCTAGCCTGAGTATGGTGCTTTGAATAAGAACGGCCCCCTTAGGTTCATATATTTGAATGCCTAGTCATCGGAGTTGAGAAGGATTAGGAGGTGTGTCCTTGGAAAAAGTGTGTCACAGCGGTTGGGCTTTGAGATTTCAAAAGCCCAAGTCAGGGCTAATCCCCACCCCCTCTGCCTACAGATCAGTATGTAGCTCTCAGCTACTGCTCCAGTGCCTGACTATGTGCTGCCAATCTCCCCACCTTGATGATAATGAACTAAACCTCTGAAACTGTAAGAAAGGTCCAAATTAAATGCTTTCTTTCCTAAGAATTGCCTTGGTCATGGTGTCTCTTCGCATCAATAGAACACTGACTAAGATACTGAGGCACAGAATTCTGGAGATAAATAGCCTGGAATATTATGCTCTTGTGAGGAAAGGTAATATCAAAATAGGAATCATAAAGGGAGGAGCTGCAGAGATGGCTCAGTGGTTAAGAGCACTGTTGTTCTTGTGGAGAGCCCGGGGTTCAATTTCCAGAACCTCCATGGTGCTTAGCAACCATTTGTAACTCCAGTTCCAGGGGATCTGGCATCCTCTTCTGGCCTCCACTGACACCAAACACGCACAGGGTACACATACACACATGCAGCAAAACACTCACACACATAAATAAATAAATCTAAAAAAATTGTTCTTAAAAAACAAAAAAAGCAATCCTAAAGGGGAAAGATTGGTAGATTACATAAGAATGTATATAGGGGCTGGAGAGATGGCTCAGGGGTTAAGAGCACTGGCTGCTCTTCCAGAGGTACTGAGTTCAATTCCCAGCAACCACATGATGGTTTAAAACCATCTGAAAAAAAGAAAAAGTACAATGAATCAAATCAAGCAAAAGATTAAGGAGACATTTGCGGCACATATGACATGGGGGGGGTAATAGGAACAACACACACACACACAACAACAACAAAAAAAAACCCAGAAACCAAATACAAATGACCAAAGAGCATAGAAAGTGAACCAGCCTAAAGCACAATCAGTGGGAGAGATACTACTTTTCACCTATTACATTAGTAATTATTTTAATAAATTATACAGTATTGGTGAGGTATGAAGAAATGGGTTTAATGCCTCAAAGCCTATTTGGCAATGAATAATAATAATAATAAAAGATACAATACCCTTTGGCTTACTAATTCTTCTGGTATCTTACCTAAAAAAATAAAAATATATATTCAAAGAGCCAGATCCTAAGTTCTCCTGGATTCCAAGTATTTTTGAAGTGAAGGGGGGGGCGGGGAATTCCATGGGAGCAATTCAATACCCAAGAAAGGGGACTGTTAGAGCATGCTGTTAGAGTTGTCACACACTTGGAACACTAGTCAGCCATTGAAAATGACAGGTGAGCACTTGATAACCTGAACTGATAAACTATGAGGTGGGAAGATGAACACTCTATGTACAGTTAGACACAGTTTGTGGAGGAATGTGCACCCCAGTGTTTATGATGGTCGTTGGTGAGAAAGCAGGATCATTTAAATTCTTTCTTTTATCCTTAAAAACATCTAGTTAGGGTCTAGAACTGGTGTCTCAGTGGTTAAGAGCACTGGCTGCTCTTCCAGAGCAGCCATGTTCAATTCTCAGCAGCCACATGGTGTTTCACAACAGTCTGTAATTCCAGTCTCAGGGGGTCTGACTCCCTCTTGTGGCATTTGTGGACACCAGACATGCACATGGTACACAGATATACATGCAGGGAAGACACTTACACACATAATAAATAAATAAATCAAAACTAAAAAGTAAAAATATCTAGTTAGTCTACATTTTAATAGTCAACATTTAAGCTCCTCTTTAAAGTGGTACACACACACACACACACACACACACACACACACAATGCACAGTCTGTAGAGAAAGCCTCCATACAGCATGGGTCCCATATTGTGTTCCAATGACTACGCCTGCCTCTTCCGTCCAATCAAGCATTACAGGAACACATGGCTAGAGCCAAGTTCTCTCCTTCCTTCCCTTCTCCTTCTCTCTCTCTCTCTCTCTCTCTCTCTCTCTCTCTCTCTCTCTCTCTCTCTCTCTTAGACAGATCTCATATAGCCCAGGCTAGCCTGTAAATCACCAGCTAGCTAAAGAAAACTGTGAACTTCTAATTCTCCAGCCTCTACCACCCCAGTGGTGGGATTGCATGCCTACCTAATGCAGTGTTTGGGAGCGAACTCAAGGGCTTCATGCTTGTTAGGTAAGCACTCTACTGACTCCAGAGCCAAGTTATTGAAGGCTTATCAGAAGTTCAAAGGTAGATGCTCAATTTTATTTTGGCTTCCAAACAGTAAGCAGGATTTAGAGCAGAACTGGGAGTCGGGATAACTGGTTAGAGTTAACCTGGTTGACGGGTTCCTTGAACGCAGTACTGATGCAGGATGAAGTCACAGGACAACCCCAAGTTGTGGGACCTCATGGAATTGGCTCTGCTGCATGAAGAGTTCAGACCATGAGGGAGGTGGAAGTGGGTTAGTGTAATGGTTTGAATAAGAATGGTCCCATAGACTCATATATTTGAATGCTTAGTCATCGAGGAGTGGCACTACTTGAGAAGAATTAAAAGGTGTGGCCTCTTTGTAGTAGATGTGGCCATGCTGGAGGAAGTATGTCACTGAGGGGCGGGCTTTGAAGTTTCAAAAGCCCAAGCCAGGCCCAGTGTCTCTCTTTTTCTGCTGCCTGCTGATCAAAGGATAGAACTCTCAGCTGCTTCTCCAGTACCATATATCTGCCTGCATGCCACCATGCTCCCCACCATGATGATAATGAACTAAACCTCTGAAACTATAAGCAAGCCCCAATTAAATTCTTTCTTTCATAAGAGTAGACATGGCCATGGTGTCTCTTCACAGCAGAAGAGACAGTGACTTAGACAGTAATCTGAAGAGCCAGAAAACAGTGTCAAATACTAAAGTATTCCTGATTTACCTCTCTGCTGGTCTGTCCCACTTTGTACGTATTTAAGACAACTTATGAAACCAGGCATCTGTGAGCCACAGAGGCAAACAGGAAATGACAGATAGGATTCAAGAGAAGAGCTTCCTGTGTGGACTACCTGACATGGGAGGTAGCCATGGGGTGACTTACAGATGTCTCACAGTGCAGAGGGTAGTAGGCTATTTTTAATGAACCACGAATGGAACAAACTCTTTGTTGTCATGCCAACCATCTCTTCCACCTTCTGTACAACATGGAGATCATATGGTAAAATTCTTGGAGGGGACTTGAAAGCATTTTTGTTCTTACTGCTATTGTGACTAAGGACGGGGTCCTTTCTATACCCCAGAGTGGAGGGTAGGAAACTGGAGTTATACCCACAGACTCAGCTGATCAAAGGCTCAAAGAGGGATGTTGAAATGGGACAAGGACTACGTGAGGTTGATGTATTTTTTTTCTTGGCTATCGGGCAGTAAAAGCATAATTCAGCTGTTTTGAGCAATGCCGCCAAAGAGAAGACGGGAGCTGGCTGTCCTCATGAATGACCTCTTTAGTGACTATTGCCAATCTCAATCCAAGGATCTCTCTCAGCAGGTGAGGCAGTGTATCTCTGTAAACCTAATCCCAGCACCTGGGGAGGCAGAGGCAGGTGCATCTCTGTGAGTTTGAGACCAGCCTCATCTACATCATAAGACTCTATCTCAAAGGGGCAGGGGTGGTGGTGGGGAGGTAAACAATGAAAGAAGAAAGGAGCGTGGGAAGGGAGAAGTGTGTGTGTGTGTGTGTGTGTGTGTGTGTGTGTGTGTGTGTGTGTGTGTATGCGCTCTTGTGTGGGGGTGCATGTGTACATATGCATACATGTACAGAGATTAGAGATCAATCTCAGGCCTTAGCCACTGTCTTGGCTAGTTTTACGCCAACTTGACACATTTACCTGAGAGGAGGAAACCTCAGCTGAGAAAATGCCTCCACAAGATCATTAAGGCATTTTCTTAATTAGTGGTTGATGGGGGAGGGCCCAGGCCATGGTGGGTGGTGATACCCTGGGCTGGGTTGGTGGTCCCAGGTTCTATAGGAGAGCAGGCTGAGTAAGCCGTGAAGAGCAAGCCAGGAAGCAGCACCCCTCCATGGCCTCTGCATCAGCTCCTGCCTTCAGGTTCCTGCACCGTTTGAGTTCCTGCCCTGACTTCCTTAGATGATGAAAAGTTGTAGAAGTGTAAGCCACATAAACCTTTTCCTGCCCAAGTTGCTTTTGCTCATGGTGTTTCATCACAGCAGCAGACACCCTGACTAAGACATCCATCTTGATGTTTGGCCTGAAGCTCAACAAGTAGACTGGGCTGGCCGGCCCATCCCCAGCGACCCAGCAGTCTCTGCCTCCCCGATGCTGGGAGAAAAGCACACAGGCCCCCGCACCTGGTTTGTTGTTGTTTGTCCCTTTTTATTTTATGCTGCTCTGGGAATTGAACTCATGTCTTTACACTTGCAAGGCAAACACTTCACTGACTGAGCCACGGGCCGAGCCAGAATTCTCTCTTTTTCTTTCTTTTTCTTTTTGTTTCATGCTGGGACCTCCACATGTCAATGTTGAGCATGCATATTATTATTATCTCATCTTGTTATTCACAGTTCAAAATGTGTCCTGTTCCTACTTCATTCATCCTCTCAATATCCCTAGAAAGTCAGGAGGGAATGACATACTTGTTACAGAGAAGAAAAAAAGAAAGCAGACTTGTAGAAGAGAACAGAAGCCTAAAATTCTTGTGCTAAATACATGACGGTGCTGCATGGAGAGGCCTGTCTTGTGGCCATCTGGCTGCCAGTTTTCTCTAGAAGCCAACCTTGCATGGGTGTGCCCAGTACACCCAAACACTAAGGGTGATAAAATACAATGGAGTTCACAAACGTCCTAAGGCAAATGTCCTTGCTGTCAATGGGCAGGTCTTTAGGCACAGCAAAGGCCCAGGAAGTGAACCAAGACAAGGGGGGTACCTGTGTGCCAAGGAGCCTCATCACACGGCCATCGGACTTCTCTGGGAGCTCACACCTACAGAAAGCCAAAGAAGAGAGGTCCAAGCAGCTGAGGCAGATCCAGGGACCGACCTTGTGTGGAGCTCACAGTACCGAGGTGACTTGTGGATGTCCATTTGGGGGAAAAAAAAGTCAGGCGAACCAGGCAAATCTCACTTATTCCCATCGGTCACTAGAGCTAGAACACTCAGGGGGATCAGATAGGTCAAACCAAAACTGGGGGTAGAATGGAGACAATAGCATGACATGCTTCTTCACAGGGTACCCTCAACAACTCTATAGTAGCCAGGGTTGAAGAGAACACTGAAAGCCCTCAGCAACACACAAAATTGAAACTAAAACTTGAAACTCCAAACTCTTCCGCACGGCACCCAAGGCCCATTTTGCCTCCGCATGGCCCTATCTCTCATCTTGCCCTTTACTTCAAGCCCTGTCAGTCAACCATCTTTTCACTTGCACTGTCATGGCTCTCCACTTTACCTACCACCCTTGTCTTATTTTTTACTTTTACTATGTTCCAATACACACATTTAAGATACTTTTTTCTTTATGTGACAAAACTCCTGTCAGGAAAAATCTCTAGGAGGGGAAGGTTTTTGTTTTTTTTGTTTCATTTTTTGTTTTGTTTTCCTCATGATTTCAGTGTATACGTCTCATTATGGTGGAGGCACAGCAGCTGTGGTGGCTCTGAGTGCAGGAACCTGTGGCATGGTTAGTAACATCTTGAAGGGTCAGGAACCAGAGAGAGCTAGACTGGAACCAAGGCTGGGTCGTGCCAACAAAGGCCTGCCCCTTAATGACTCACCTCCTCTGCCCAGCCCCTACCTCCTAAAAGTTTCAGAACCTCTCCAAACAATGCCACCAGCTGGGGACCAAACGTTCAAATACGTGAGCCACTCTGGGTCATTTCAGAGCCAAGCTGTAATAACATTTAACACATACATTGCCATTTTAATTAATTAATTATGTGTGTTTGGATGTGTATGCACGTTTGAGTGTGTGAGGCTACATGCCCACAGTACTGTTTGTTAGAAGCTGTCAACTTCACTTTCTTAGACAGGCTCCATCACTGGGACCTCTGATTTGGCTCACTGATTTGTCCACACTGGTTGGCCAACAAGCCCCAGGGATCTGCCTATCTCTACCTTCCCAGTGTTGGGATTATAAGTGTGCACCACCATGTGTGGCTTTTTACATTTTCAGAGGTGATTGAACTTAAGTCGTCATGCTTGGGTCGCAACACTTTACTGATTGAGCCATCTCTGCAGCATCCATCTTAACTATTTTTAAGTACACACTCTTCACCATCCCCATCCCTGCCAATATATGCTTATAATACATATCATAAATATGCATCTGTCTTAGTTAGGGTTACTATTGCTGTGAAAAAAATGCCATGACCAAAAGCAACTCAGGCAGCAGAGGGTTAATTTGGCTTACACTTCCAGTCAGAACATGAATCAAACAGGGCAGCCATCTCGAGGCAGGAGCTGATGCAGAGGCCATGGAGGGGTGCTGCTTACTGGCTTGCTCCCTATAGCTTGCTCAGCCTGCTTTCTTATAGAACCCAGGACCACCAGCCCAGGCCAGGGTAGTACCACCCACCATGGGCTGGGCCCTCCCTCATCAATCACTAATTAAGAAAATGCCTTACAGTCTGATCATATGGAGGCATTTTCTCAGTTGAGGCTCCCTCCTTTCAGATTAAGTCTAGCTTGTGTCAAATAGACATCAAACTAGCCAGCACAGCATGTGTATGTATGAATGATGTGTGTGTGTGTGTGTGTGTGTGTGTGTGTGTGTGTATGTATCATGTATATACATGTGTGCATGTGGCAGAGTGTACAATTTCCTACTCTTAAGTATATTCACACTGATATATATATATAATCAATCTCCAGAATTCTTCAAGTTGCAAAACCAGGAATTGCACTCATTTTAAAAATTTCCTATTCTCTTCTCCCCTCAAACCCTGGCAACCACGATTCTGCTTTCTTTCTAGGAATTTGACTATTCTGGGAACTTCACATAGGAAGAATAATACAATGTTTGTGTTTTCTGTGGTGAACCTATCTCAGTCAGACTAATGTCCTCAAGGTTCACATGTTATAGCATGGATCAGAACTCCCATTGCTTTCAAGGCTGAGTCATCTTCCCATGTGTAGATAAACCACATCTCCTCATGTGTTTCTTCGATCTCTTCACATCTGAGAATATCTTCAGAGCTTAAATCTCCTGTTCCCCAAGAAGCTGTCCTCATGGTCCTTTGCTGTAGTAGGTCATTGACAAAGCTCTTTGGAGCCCCTGTTCTGTGTCATGTGGTGGTGGGACACAGGGTTGAAGAGCCAACCTCTTCCTCACCCAGCTTCCTGAGCACACTTTGAGGGGCTCCACTACAGCCTGGCTGCCCATGTTGATGACACACCGATGACTCTGACGTCCACTTGGTCCTTTCTTTACCTGTTCTACCTGTAAGCACTTTTGGACCTAAGCCACGTTTTCCATCAGGATCCCTGACCAGCACAGTGTATTAGACCCAGCAGACACAAATAAACACTGCTTAACTAGAATTAGAATCGCACCCCTGGGAATACAGCTTCCTGTCTTCTCAGCTATTTACGAGTTGACAGGATGAGAGGGAAGAAGTCAGTGCCCACTCATTGTCAGCGCTGACCCCGACACAAGTCCAGGGCACAGGCTTGGGTTCCTGTGCCCGTGCTGGAGTGTCCACCTAACCAGAATGCTTCCTCACAGCCACTAATGTCACTACGTGCACAGGGAGAGTTTGAGCATCAATTTATCTTGAAATAGGTCACAGGAATTGCAATGATTCACCATGCTCTTCCATAGGCCAGATTCTCTCAGTGCTTTCCATAAACCCACTGAGTCCTCCTGATGTACCCGAGAAGATGGGTGTTGGTCACAAATAAAATAAATGTTTATACCATGCCTATCTCACAAAGTAGTGAATCTGAGACACACCTGAGTCCACAACTCCAAGGAAATTATATAGCCAGAATGAAGATCCAGGCAGGCAAACTTCAAACTTCATGGCCTTTTAAAATTATGGCATCTATTTATTTGCGCGTGCGTGTGCATGTGTGTGTGTTGTGGGGAGGCACATGGGTGGAAGTCAGAATTAGTTTTCTCTTTCCACCATGTGGGTCCTGGAGGTGGAGCTCAGACTGTCAGGGCATGGCGGCAAGCACTTTTATCTTTTGAACCATCATTTCTTCCATAGCCATCATTTAAAACTTTGCAAAAAGAGGGCAAGACGGAGTTTTTTTTTGTATTCAGCATGGCGCTGAGCTGTGAGAAGGAACGATGGTGGTCAGTTTTCTGTGTCAGCACGGCCAGGCTACAGAATACAATTATTCAGCCCCATCTTGCCTGAGGGAGAGAGGAAGGTACACAGCCCACCAGCTCCTCTTTAGGATGCTGCCAATGTGGCAAGTGGCCAATAAAACCAGGGTTATCTAAACAGCGTGGCTGTCTTATTCTAAACACGCTTTTGTTTTCACTATTAAAAAGAGACAGCAAACATGAATGCTGGCATGGTTGTGAAGGTTTTCTGTAGATGTGATTAACTTCTAATGATCAGGGGGGCTCCATTCGATCAATAGGGGTTTCCTGGAGGAAGATCTGCCAGTTGACTGAGGTCAGGTCTGACCAGTGAGCCCCCACCGGCTCTTCCTCACAGCCTGTTCTGTGGACTGGGGACTTGCCAGTCCCACAACCATAGGGACCAGGGCTTCCTGTGTTTCTGGGGGGCTCCGCTTCCCTGGCTGACGCCTAGATGATACGCAGGCCAGTGGTGGGTGAAGGTTTGGGAGCAGGTGAGTGTTTGACTGAAATGCTGCAGAGGATGCTCCCTCCCATGGGCTTGGGCACCAGGGTGGCACTGCTGACCAGGAGATGGATGGAACCTCTAGGGGGTGTGACCCACCAAAAAACCATTAGAGACTGGGGGCTTGCCTTCAAAGCGGGATGTAATCTCCATCCTTTGCTCTTTCTCATTTGCTTCCTGCAGTGTGGTGGGCTCCCCTGCAAGCTCCCCGCTAGCCCTTGCCATCCATCCAGCAGGCTCACCAGAGACCCAGAGCTTTGTGTCTTCTGTCTGGTGTTGGACTAGAACCTCTGGAAACAGGAACCGACAGCAACCTTTTTTCTTCCTTATACATTTATTGTGTCAAGTGTATTTGCTGGTGGTCGAAGTCTGCCTGAGCCAAACGAGGAGACGAGAAAGGAATGACCAGAAAGGCTGGAGGTGGGCGGCCTCGGTGGGGTGGGGACAGAACCTGAGCCTTCCCAGCAGTGTTACTCAGAAAGGGACGAGAGTAGGGGCTTGGGTCCCCACTCCATTTCCCACTGGTCACACAGCTGAGTTGGTCCCTGGGTACCAGAAGAGCAGTTTGGATCAGGAGCTTGAGATCTCATCCAACAAAAACCGTCCTGGCCAGTTCTTTATGGGGGTATTTCATCCTCCTCCAAAAGCTCAGCCTCTGGGGCTGGAGGAAATGCTCAGCAGTTAACAGAGCATGCTCCTTGTCCAGAGCACACATCAAGTGACTCACATCTGCCTGTAACTCCAGCTCTAGAGGTATCTGACGCCTCTGGCCCACTGCTGGCCCATGCACTCACGTGCATGGACACACACACACACACACACACACACACACACACACACACACACACATATGATTAAAGACAAATCTTTAAGGGAAAAAAAAGGTCTGGTGTCTCACTCCTCTAATCCCAGCATTTGGGAAACTGAGGCAGGAGGATTTCTGGGAGCCTGAAGCCAGCACAGTGAGTTCTAGGCCAGGCCTGGGCTACACTGTGAGACTCTGTCTCAACAACAAAGACAGAAGTGTGGCTTTCGTGAACAAAGTTCATGCTTTTGTCCCCAGAGAGGGATGGAGTACAGGACCCTGGTTCCCTTTGTACGTACCCAGGCCTTTTCAAGGAGAGGAAGCAAGGCTCCACAGCAGCTATACTGTTCCACAGGAAGAACTATGCCTCACACAGGTCAGATGACTCTTGACAGTGTTGGGTCCAAAGCCCGCCTTCCCCCAAGATGCCAGTGTTGGTGATGACACTGTCCTAAACAGAACAACTCTGACTGGGTGAACAGAAGGACTGTTGTCAAGTGAACAAGCCTAAATGAAAGGTTTCTGGTTCACCAAAAAAGCAGATTTCTTAAGGTGGCTTCTGTTTGCCAGGAACCTCTCTTAACCTTCCCCCTAAAGTCAGCTACCTCTCTCTGGCAAGGGCACCTAGTTCTGGATCAATCTCAGTCAGCTCCGATCCCCACCCTGTTGACTGTCTTTTCCACTATTTCGCTCTTCTCTTTGCTACCCCCCCCCAGTGGCCTTGCAGTTTGATCCCCAATAAATCTTTCTTTTTGCCCATGGAGCAGTCTAGTTTGTTAGTTTCTCTGCACTGTTGCTTATAGACAGCATGGCCAAGTTAACATTCACTCAAGGCCCACCTCAGACCTAGGGCACCAGCAGGTCAGGGATTTAGCTCAGTGGTAGAGTGCTTGCCTGGAAAGCACAAGGCCCTGGCTTCGATCCTCAGCTCAAAAAAATTTTTTTTTTTCAAAAGGGCACCAGCCACTTTAAGCTCCCTAAAAACTCTACTACATACCCAATATACAGATGGAAAAACCAAGGTTTCTAAAAGGTGGCCAAGTCCCCTAACTTCCCTACAGTCTCACAGCCAGCAGGGGTGAAGGAGCCAGGGTTTGAGCTCGATTCAGAACCCTGCCCAACCTGATCTTTCCCTGTTAATGTAGAACCTCCAAGCAAAACATCCAGGTCTCCATCTGATCAACTGAGTCTGCTTGCAGGAGGCCATCAGGGGCATGAGGGTGGCCTGCTGTCATTCCTTCGTAAAAGGGTGTTGGGTGGGTATGGGACCCTTATCTAAGGTCCCAGCCAATCATCCCTGCCATTGTATGCAGTTTTGCCCTAATTGCATGTGGCTCTGGTCCCGGGGTGTTAGAGTATTCAGGCTGGGTAGAACTAATTGAAGAGGGCTCTATCTATGTGACTATAGGGAAGCCCCCATTCACGGTGGGTGAAGACTTTACAGTGAGGCTGCTTTGGGGTCAACAATGCTCCTTCCTACAAGCAACCCCTCACCCGTGCTCTGTAGGTAAGCCTGACAAACTCACCGGTTCCCCAGAATGCACTTCGGTGGAATTGAATTTTGGGGCTGTCATTGAACCTTATAAGGGCAGGGTAGACATCGGTTAAGAACATTCACAGTATCTTCACTGGGATTTGATCCTGACAGGTGACCCAGAGGAAACTATCCACAGGGAGAGAAAGCCTGACATCTCCAGGTGGGATGCTGATGTTATGAAGGTCCATCACCCAGAACCCTGACACCCTGAAGTGGGACTGTTGAATGGAGGTGCCGTGTATGCTTGGGTCCTCCTCTCTGAGCATCCTGGGGGCCCATGCAAGCCTGTTGTCAGTACAGCCTTCCCCAATCAGAACAGATACCGAGTGCTTCGAAGAACAGCCCTGAATCTGGGCGTTGCAAGTAGGGGCCCTGAAACTAGTGAGGAGGTTCCCTGCCGGTGCATTCTCAGAGCCACAGAAAGGCCCATTAAGGCTGAGCAGGGAGCCCTGCCAGCTTCCTTTCCCAGCTTGTGATCCACCGCTCCACCACTCTTAGCATCCCACTGTCCTGCACCCCTGCACTCCCAGTGCAGGGAGGATTTCCTATCCCTTTGTTTATGCTCATCAGATCAACCCACCCTTCATTCAACAAGCATTCAGAAGCTCAGGCGTTATGCCTGCCCTCTGGTTGCCATGGCAGAGCCAGAAGGCGGGGCACCTACCCCCCTGGAACACCAGGCATCAAGCTCAAGGGAGGGCAGGGCAGTTCCTTCCACCTGTGTGAGGAGGGCCTGACCGGGGCTGGGGGTGAGGGGGGTGCCTGTCTGATTGTGGGCCACAGGGGAGAGGAGACACTGCCACTCGGGATCTGCACTAAGTGACTGTCAGCTTTCTCAAAACGCTGTTTGTCTTCTCGGGGGCTCTGCTCCAAGTCGCCTGGTCTAGACATTTATCAGCATCTGCCCACATCACTCCAGAGCTTCCTAACCTACCAACTCTACCCCACTTCCAGACACTGGCAGGATTACCAGAGCCACTTGAGGTAGCCCATGCCGGCCCACCCTGGCTGAAGTCTCTGCCTCCCATCTCCTCCCACAGCACACTCTCCTGAGCAGCAATCCCAGGCTTTCTTTGCTCTGTGTTTCTGTATAAGGACTGCCCTCCTGCCCTCTGCCCTTGGCTTAACTCAGCTCTCAACCACAGTCTGGTCTCATTTCCTCCAGGAAGCCTAAGCAGGTCATAAACATCACCAGCAACCCCCACCCCCACCCACCCCCAACCCCTGTCTAGGCTCAGTAACACTTTCTGTAGATACGGGTGGGATGATCAGTTTCTGGGCTCACCTGTCCTGGGAAGTTGGTCTGTCTTGGAGGAAAGTATTGCCTACCCTCTGAACTTAACTCGGGACCCAAAGGCAGAAGGCAGAACCACCAACAGGTGTGGGAAAGCTTAAGGTTTTCTGGGTGGGTAGCTGGATCACTTCTCCAAACTCTAACCCCATGCCTCAGTTTCCCCTACTAGAACACCATTGAGGAGGGTGAAGTACGTGCTCCCTCACTCAGAGGAAGCACTCCCATTCATTAGCATTTGTGAAGGGCTCTGAGTGCTGCAGATGGAGAGGCTGCTCCTAGCAAGCAGCTTGGTGGGACTAAAAATAGAGTAGCGTGGCACCTTCTAACACAGAGCTGGGAAAGGGTGGAAGGGTGAAGGAAAGGTGGTGGAGGTGGCTGGTCCAGGTCCTTGAAGGGCAGCTCACACTGATGAGCTACTGGTGAACTACCAGGAGATATTGTCTGTCCTCTCCAGAGCATGGGGCTCCTGCATGGACCCCCGACACAGGCCTTCTCTTTGGGAAGGTGACAGGCAGGCGGGGAGACAAGGGACAGAGAAAGAGACTGGACCACAGGACAATACCGGAGATGGCAGGCCAGGCCAGGGCTGGCCCTGGGAGGTGGTAAGGTGGTTGAGGGTGGCCCATCAATCTGGGTTAGGTAGCCAGGAGTGAGCCCGCTGGGCTGCGCTGCGGAGCTGTGGGCGGAGAGCTGGCCGCAGCTGGGCCAAAACCTCAGAAGAAGGCCAGGGCCCACATTCTCCTGTGACTCAGGTCTGACTCAATGCCATTTCTGAAACAGCCTGGGGGCAGGGTGGGGAGAATGGAAGGTGTTTTTGCAAAATGACAAAGCAGCTTGTTTAGGGGGCAGCCAGGCAGGACGTTGCAAGCGGCTAAGAAGGGAATCACCCTGGGTCCGCTTGTGACTTGTAAGGGATCCAGGATCCTTGGCTCTCCAAATATATCCGCCCCCTCTGTGGGGGGTGCGCTGTCCCTAGACCCGGTTGAAGGGTGCCCCACCACCACCACCACCACGGAGTGGAAGAGAGGAAGGAGCCTCCCTGGAAAACTAAAAGAAAGGATGCCGCAGCCCCCACCCCCACCCCCACCCCCGCCCCTGCGCCTGCGCCCCGGCTGCTGCCACTGCCACTAGGAGGGGATTTTCTCCGCTTAGAGTGTGGTCCCCACCCCAGCGTGATGCTGGGTGAAGCCCGGGACGCTGCTGGTGGGAGCAGGCAGATGAAGACTCAGCGGTGCCTCGAGCCCAGGCTGGGGGCCCCGGGCGGGGGTGGGGTCAAGCCAGGATGACAGGAGAGGCAGCTCTCCTCACCCATCAGGTGGGCAAAGAACCCACCCTGGAGATCAAGAAGGGCAACTGTGAAGGTGCCCTGAAACCCGCACACACAGTGGGGAGTGTAGTCTTTGGGTGGCCGCACCAACCCTACTATGAGGTCCTGGCTGGGCACAAAGAGCCTGCCTCTAAGCAGGGGCCACAGAGGCATCCAGCTCGCTAGAGCTTCTTGGGACTCTTCATCGCCTGTCGCGGTACCTGCCATGTGGTGCCTGCCACCCATGCGGTGCCTGCCCGGAGTCCCCTGAAATCAGTCCACTAATGCTGCGCTTGGAAAGTAAGGTTTCCTGAGCAAATCCACGATGTCCTGCTTGTTTCGAGGTCCCCATTTGGCAACCAGAAGAAGGAGAACGTCAGCACGCGGAATTACTAGTCTTCTCTCGCCAATCAGTGGGACGAATAAGCTCGTCTCCTCCCTGCTCTAGGCATTATCCTTTAGGGGCTATTACACTGTCTCTGCGGCTGGCTGTTTATGTACCCAGGGATGCTAGGGTGAAAAGATGAAGGTGGGTATCACCGAATGCAGGAACTGCACCAGAAGGAGGAAGCAAAATTACATATAAAAGCTGGGTGACGACCACATTTTCTAAACACAGAAACAGTTGCAGCTACTGTTCAGGTCTCTAGATTGCAAATTTAAATACGGCTAGACTCCGGCACTCACCCACAACTAACCACTGTGATAGCAGGCCTCTTTTGCGTTTAACTAGGTAGCCTGAAGTGAGCCCCCTTAGTCTGCTCTCAATTAAAATACCATAATAAATGGGAAGGGGGGTAAAAAAAAAAATAGGAGAAAATATATGTCCAAATGATGGGTGATTTTTTTTTTCTTTTTTCACGTGCATCGTATTTTCTATAGTAAACAGGAAGCTTCTAAGAAGGGAGCCAGTGTTATCAATGTACAGTTTGAATGTGGAGCTGCCCAACGATGGTGTTGGAGTTTGCCTTCGTGAGAGTAGAGGAGTGAATGAAGGGAGCTGGAAGAAGCCCCACAGAGGAGCGAGCTTTGTCTACCCCTGGGGTGGGGGGGGGGACAGAAATGGCAGGAAAAGAGGCCTGGAAAAGAAAAATGAAAAGCAGGAAATGAAGCAGAGAGAGGAGAAGACCAGGCCTCCGTCGCATTTCTAAGGAAGCCCCTGGGAGAGGATTCTAAACCCCTAATATTGCCCTGCAACCTGCCCTGCTTAGAATTCCCTGGGGGACCTGAGAGAGTGGTCCAGAAGTGGGCTGAGATTCCTGAAGGTTATTATGTGATAAATCTTTTTTCTATCTTTGGAGGTGGGAAGCTGGGTGTGGGACATTAGATGCTGCCTTCAACATATTTGGGTCAGAAGGTGCCAAGTGCTGGGTGGAAGTCAAGGCCGATGGAATGGGCTGTTCTGGACACATTTTCATTAATCTGGTCCTATTTCATAACTCAGTTTTAATCTCTCTCAGAGTAGAGCCTATAGAGACGTTCCATCAATAACCCCCACTTGGCCACTCTGCCTGTCTCTCTGAGGTCCCCTCAACACACCAGGTCTAATATCAGCCTTGGCTTATTAAAACACTAGATTTTCAGGTGGTAGATGGCAGGTCTTGTCCCTTACACCTACCCCAGGCTTGCCAAACTGCCCCAGGTCCCCTTTCCCTGACTAGAAACCTGGGATGAAGGGCAATTCATTGTTCCTCCCCCTCCTGGTCCAGCCCCAAGAAGCTTCTCTGGCTCCTCCCACTCCCACCCCAGAGATGCAGCTTGGAGAGCAAGGGAGGCAGCCTCGCAGCTCCTCCGAAGATTCCGAGCTCCAGGCTGGAAATAGAGGGCCCTTTGCTCACGTCATTGCATGAAATTCACCATCTGCCACTTAGCAAGAGAGTCAGGGACGTTTCATGTGAAAACTCTCTCGCTTGGGCAGTTGGCTGCATTCCAGGGTAAAGACACAGCTGGTATGTTAGACCAGGGACCTGGGCTACTGAAGTGAGGATTTCGCCCGATAATGGGCTCATGGGTAGCAAAGCCACAGTCATAGATGGCTTCTCTTTACACAGTTACCTCATTGAACTCACAGATTATGATAGGCAGCAGGGCTCAGGCCCGCCTTGCCTGGCCAGAGGGCCTGGGGTTCATCAGATTGGCCCAGGATGTCGGTGGGTATGAGTACACCTCCTTAGACTTCTCCCTATTCCTTTACTTGCCTGCCTTGGAGATGAAGAGGCAAGCAGACTCCTCTTGTGATTATCTAAAACCCCAAAGTGTCTGTTTCCTCACCACTGGGGGAAGGAAACACATCAGGACTTCCTTCTTCGCTGTCTTTTTAGTAGTGAGCAGTTGTGGTTGGAGTGGGGGAGGGTGAGGGTGGGGAGGTCCTCTATCTGATCCTCTTGAGTGTGGTTTTTGGCAGCTTGGATTTCTTCACCTGCCTTCAACCTCAAGAGAGTCTGGGAGGAACTACTCTCTGTTTTATGAGTTGGTTTTTTGGAAGTCTCTACACCTCTCCTGGAAGCCCCTGCAGAGGTGGAGGCCAGAGGAATAGGATTTTATTCTTTTGATCCTCCGAGGCACCCAGCTGTGCCGTGTACACAGCCAACCCTGGACCCCAGGCCCACCTGATATCTCAAGGAGGCTGTCTGTCAGTGTGAGCAGAGCAGGTCTCAAATATGACTCCTGATCTGTACAGTGCCTGTCTCAGCCCCTGGCTCCTCCCTGACGTAGGCCACAGCAGCTCCATCCTTCCAGGGGGCAGGTTGAACACCTTGGTGTCATGTTTGAGTCTTCTTTTTCTTAGTGTGCATCCAATCCAGCAGGAATCCCATGGACCACAAGGGGAATCCAGGTGCATCTGACCCATGCTACTTCCTTCTGGCTTGGTGCATTGGTCTCCCTGTTCCCACCTGGGCCAGCCTTCAACATGGGAGCCAGAGAACTGTTGTCAAAGGCTGAGTGGGATCACGTCACTCCTCTGCTCAAATCTCCCCCGGTGACTCTCCATTTCTTTCCAAGCAAAAGCCATAGATATGCAAGGGCCAGAACTTAGAGGGTCAGTACCCGCCCCAACACCATGCTACCCTACTTCTTTCTCCTACTTCTTTCTATCATATCAGCCTCCTGGTATGATGGTGACCACAAGCACACCAGCCATTCTCCTGGTACTATCCCTCCAATGTCCCTGTCCTTCGGTTGTCCTTTAGCTAGTGTCTTAGCTTACAGTAAAGCAGACCCACCCTGCCACCATATTTAGATGGAGAAAGTCTCCTTGGGGGAAGCTCTGAACTGAAGCCCTGAGTGCATGTGTGCTGTTGATATAGGCACAGTCATGTCAGGGCCCCTGTCTTAGTCTGCTATGAAGAGACACCATGGCCAGGGAACCTTTTACGAGAAAGCATTTAATTGAGGGCTTGCTTACAGTTTTACATGTCTGTGATTATCATGGAGGAACAAAGACAGGCATGGCGCTGGAGCAGTAGTTGAGACTTTGTATCTCTGTGCAGCAGGCGGGGTTGGGGTGGGGGGACGACTGGGCCTGGTGTGGGTTTTTGAAACCTCAAAGCCCACCCCCACCAACACACTTCCTCTAAGGCCACATCTCCTAATTCCTCCAAATAGTTTATCAACTGGAGACTAAGTATTCAAATAAATGAGCCTATGAGGGCCATTCCCATTCAAACCGCCACAGACACTATCGCCTCAGACCATGGAACAGCAAAACCTTCCCCTTAGGGTGAGGCTGAGAGGGATGGCAAAGCCTTCCTCTGGTCTCTGTGTGGGTCCTGATAGGGTGTGTGGATAATGTCCACCATAGCTTTCTCCTGCCGGGTATTTAGGAAGACTGCTCCCCTGCACAAACCGCTCCTACCAAGATTAGCCAAACCTGTCTCCTTGTACGTAACAACCCCACCTCCTTGTCCAGCTGTATGCAATAACCCCACCTCTGTTCAACGATATATAATAAACAGGCTGAGCTTCCGGGGTGCTGAGGCTTCTCCATGAGAGAGGAGAGCCCAGCCCCAGCTTTTCTGTGTTCATGTGTTTATCTGTTCTTCACTCTCTTGCTGCCCAGAGTTCCTGGAGCTTTGCGCATCTCAGCATCCCCTGTGCTAGCATCTCTACTTTTCTTGTTCTATTCCCTTGTTAGACTCATCTTAATATCATAGATATCAAGATACTTACATCTATTTTAAGCCCCTATCTCTTAATACATGTGCCCCTACTATAGAGTGTGCTTTGCAAAGTTAGGAAATTTTGCTGATTTTTTTTTCAGGGGTGTGTCCTCAGGACTTGGTACCTTGTCTAATGGAGGTGTTTAGTGGGTGGATAAGCCTTTTGGTTTGTAGAGCATGATAGTAACTCACCCACACATTCTCCCCATGAACCCACACCCTGTATGACCACCCTGGCTTCTTCTCATTTCATCCGGTAAGTCCACTGGCCATAACCGGATGGAGTCATGAGGGACAAGACAGACTAGAAAAGATGGGGCTGATAAAGAATGGGGATATAAACTATAAAAAGAACACTGAAATGAACAATGCAGATGAAGAAATGGGCCAGGGATGGGAGGTATAACTTAGCGGCAGAATGCATGCTTAGCTGCCCTGGGTTCAAGTTCCAGCACCAGAAGAAAAGGAAGGCCAAAGCTCTGAAGATACTTTTGCCCAAGGAGAAGAGTGTCACTCACCCCTCCCCCAAATCAGCAGTTTTGATTGCTAAAGTTTCAATTATCCCCAAATCAACCACGGTTTACAACTATTACATGGAAAATCCCAGAACTAAGCAACTCACAAGTTTTAAATTAGATGCTATTCTGAGTAAGGTGGATGAACTCCAACGCTCTCTGTTCCATCTTGCTGGGATAGGAATCGATCTTTCATCCTACCTATATGCTCTGTAGGTGCTACCTGTCCATTGGTGGCTTGGTGGCCAGCATGGGTTTCAGACCCTCTGTCTCAGTACTTGAACTGGTGTGCAAGTCACCTTCAGTTTACATCAACACAGTCCCAGAGCACAAGGAGAGTAAAGCCAGCAACTTGTATATGCCAAAGAGAATCCGTAGAGTATCATTTAAGTGACAAGGTGAAGGAGGTCTTTGGCTTCAGGAAAGAATTGTGCACTGAGAGCTTGCTAAGATATGCAGTAGGAATGAATGAATCCATCCATACGATTGTGGAGAAGAAAACAAAATTCAAGACAGTTTCATCGCTGCGCCTCAGACTGCAGAAGTTACCATCACAGTGCCTGGTAAATGCTTAGTGAAGATGGAACAGGTATTAAACCTATAGGCTTTGTAACCTTCTGTGGTTTCAGGCACCCAGTGGGGGCTTGGGAACGTATTTGTCATGGGTAAGGGGGCACTATTATATGCAAGTACCAAACAAACACATATGAAAAGATGTTCCACATTGTATGTCGTCAGAGCATTACAGACTAAAGCTATTACACCTGCTAGAATGGTCCAGCTCCAACACTAGCTACATCCAACACTAGTGAAGCGTGGGACAACAGGAGTGCTATTGTGGATGGCGGGGCCGCAAAAAGAGGTTCAGCTACTTGGAAAGACAGCTTGGCAGGCTCTCATAGAACAAAACACATTCTTATCATACAGTCAGCAACTATGCCCCTTGATATTTACCCGAGGGAGTTTCAACCTTTTTCCACCTAGGTTTATTCAAAATTGCTAAGAACTCAGGCTGGGCCGGGTGATGGTGGTGCACGCCTTTAATCCCAGCACTCAGGAGGCAGAGCCAGGCGGATCTCTGTGAGTTCCAGGCCAGCCTGGGCTACAGAGTGAGATCCAGGAAAAGGCGCAAAGCTACACAGGGAAACCCTGTCTCAGAAAAAAAAAAAAAAAAAAAAAAAAAAAACCAACCAAACAAACAAACAAAAAACAATCGATGAAGCCACAGAGTGACATGGAAGAACTTTGAATGCATCATTACTATGTGAAAAGGCTGCACACTGTCTGACTCCAACTCTGTGGCAACTCTCTGGAAAAGATGACATTATGGAGACCTTCAAAGATGTCTGTGGTTGGCCAGGGCTTAAGGGCTAGGCAAGGATAGGTAAGAGAATGTTTATGGCCATGAGAATTCTTTCTGTGCTGCTACAGTGTGGACGGATGTGATTGGGCACTGGTCCAAGCCCATAGATGTGTACTTCCAAGACTGAAATGAAAGACTTTGGGCAATAGTGATTTTTCTACAGGCTTATTGGATCGAACATCCATAGTGTTGTGGGAGATATCGAGAGTTGTGTGAGGTGGGGTTGACGGATGGGAGAGGTTGGGGATGTTCTAGGAGAACTTCCTTTTTTTTAACTTAATTTTGCTGTAAATCTAAAACTGTTCTTAAAGCAGAGTCTATTGTTTTAAGTGGACTTGACCACTGGTCTTTTTTGTTTCCCACAATTTCATACATATATGTGATATATGTTTATCTCCTCCTCCTGCTAAGCCCCTTCCTCTTCCTGAGAAGTTTCTTTCTTATTTCAAGTCTCTTTTTCTTTTAAGGCCCTGCTGCATTTAATTAGGGATGCTTGCATGAGTGTGGTGTTATTTCCTCGAGCAAGGGCAGCTTAGCCGTTAATTTTAAATTTTTAAACTTTGAATAGCTACCCCTTTCCTATCTAAAGAAGCTCCTGGGCCTCTGTCAGGGATGAGGTTTGTTCTAGAACAATCTTCATCTCAAAATCCTCAGGACCCAAGAAGCCTGGAGACAAAGGAGTGGAGCATCCTCTGCAGGTGCCTTTTCTGTTCACCTGAAGGACAGCAGGACAGACTTCTCAATGCTGTCCTCAAGCTCCAGCCCTGACCATGCCAAGCGGGGCCCTTGAAGCCACTGAAATATTGCCCTGCCCTGGGATAGGGTGGGAAGAAACAGAGAGGCAGGAAGAGCTTCGTCGGACGGTGCCAGGAAGCGGTGCCAGGAGTCTGGCCTCTGTCTAGAAGTCAAGATTAAGCCAGTCCTTGATTTTTCTCTCTCACCAGCAACTCTGTCCGTAGGACATTTCACATCACAGTTTGTCACCCCCATTATCTGTCATAGTTTGAAATGTAGTTTTTGTTCAAGCCCACGAGCAATAAGGACAAGAATGAATGAATGAATGAATGAATGAATGAATGAATGAATATAAAATCACTGTGGCTTTAGAGATATGGGTAGTACTAAAAGAGTCACACTTATGAGCTCAGTTAGTCCATACAATAGTCTTACCACAAAAGTACAAAATCAAGCTACTTGCCCAAGTGTAGGTGTTGGCACAGTAGAGTATGTTAGTAGGCTGTCAAGCAAAGGGATAACTGAAATCCAGTGTCTGGGGGCTGAGGAGATGGCTCGGTGTTAAGAGCATTGGCTGCTCTGATAGAGGACCCACGTTTGATTTCCAGAATCTGCATGGCCGCTTGCAACTACCTGTAACTCCAGGCACAGTCTACTGATACCCTCTTCTGGCCTCTGAGGGCACCAAGCATACACGAGGTACACAGACATCCATGCGCTAACATCAATCAATACATTGAAAAAATTAAAGTAAATAAATAAAATTCAGTGTCTGGCTACCTTGCTGAGCCATACAAGGTGTGAACTAGACCAAAAGACAGTACTCCCGTCCTGATGGGGTCATGCCTCATTGGAAGAGCACATGCCTAAGTATGTGTGAGCCCCTAAGCTCCTACATGTATGAATTCGGAAGCCTGCCTCCGAGAACCTACCAGTGACATGGATGGGGCGGGGGGGGGGGGGGGGACGACACCAGACAAGAGTCTTTTTTTTTAAGTGCCTGGGAAAACGAGGAAGGAAAAACTGATTATTTCCATTACTACATGCTGTGGTTCATCTGTGGTCTGTCCCCCAAGGGCTTGTGTGCTGGAAGCTGTGTTCTCGGTGTGGTGATGTGAGAGGTAATGGGGCTTCGTGGGAGGTGGGGAGGTCATGGGGATGTTGCCCTCAGAATCGATTAACTCTGGCCTACGAGTTGCTCCCTTGAGAGTGGGCTGTAGTAAAAAGAGCGGGGGCTTGGGCTGAGGAGGTGTTCAGCAGGGAAAAAATGCTTTCTGTGTGAACCTGACAGCCTGAGTTTGGGTCCCCAGAAGCCACACCAAAAAACGCTGAAGTGGCTTTAACAGGTGGAGACAGGGGAATTGATCACTAGAGTCTGCTCAGGTCGGCTAGCCTGATGAGGGAGGCAGGAACAGACTCTGTTCCCAACAGGGAAGGTGAGGATTACACCTGAAGGCTGTCCTCTGACATCCACATGTCCATCCTCAATAGACACACTCATACACACACACACACACACACACACACACACACACACATACATACATTCACACACATATGCACATTCATACACATACGCACTCACACACATATGTACACTCTACACACATACACTCACACTCATGCATACACACACTTGCACATTCATACATGTGCACACTCACAATCATATGCACACATACACACTCACACCCACACTCTCACACAAGTCTGGCCCCTCCCCCATTCTGTGGTGTCTTATTTTCCCATGTGACTCCAACTTGCATCAGCTTGCCATTGCGAGGCCATGGCTACAACACCTTCAGCAGAACTAAGCAGAAGCTGGTACCACGCCCTTGAACCTCCAGAACCGTGAGCTAAGCAAACCTCTGTTCTTTATAAAGTACACAGCCTTAGGCATTTTGTCTTAGCCACAGGAAACAGATGATGTGTGAACCTCCAGAACCGTGAGCTAAGCAAACCTCTGTTCTTTATAAAGTACACAGCCTTAGGCATTTTGTCTTAGCCACAGGAAACAGATGACTACACTACAAATGAAAGCATTGCCCTTGAAGCTGTGAGTTGTCCTGCTCATTTTCCCTGTGACTTCTTGGTTTTCCTGCCGCAGGCCATTTCTAAACCCCAATTTCCTGACTTCCAAGTTTGTTGGTTTCTAGATTAGGGGAAATTAGACATAGAAAAGGACACATTGCTGTAGGTGAAACTGAACAGCAGCTTAAACTGAGCAAGCTCTCCCCCAACTCCCTTCTTCCTGCGGGGGAGGGGGAGGAGACACAGGGAAGGAGCCAGCAGTGCCCCCACGCTGGCTGCGCTTCCATGTTCACCTTAAAGCCTTCAGTCTTAATGACATTCTCTCTTCCTCTCTCTTCACTGTCAGCCATGAAGGAAAGGATGTCTTAGGAGACAGCTTTACATTTTTTTTTTTTCCAGTTCAAGTCAAGTTCACTAAGACAGCATGTAAAGTAACCCTGCTCACAGAGGCACAGATTAAACACAGTGCTCTTCGTACTGTCGTGGCCCACATGACTGCCGCCTCAATTTTCTGTGTGAGCAATGAATGCAGCTCCTGATGCTGTTTCCTGTTCTTCCTGGGGATGGCGTTACCTGCAGCCTGAGGAAGTCACGTGGAGTGGAAGAGGTCTGCCCCAGATCTTGACCTTCAGGTGTTTGGGAGTGGCGGGGAGACATGGGACTCGCCTAGTGTGTGACTTCAGGATCTGCAGCCCTCACCCCTCAGTGTGACTTCAGGATTTGTAGGGCCCCACCCCTCAGTGTGCCTCTGTAGCTTCCTTCTGGTCACCACATCTGTCCACTCAGCTCTGAAGAAAGACAAGTAAAAAGCCAAACTCAGCAAAGAATTGCAGGTCTTGTTCCCTCCTTCCCCTTCGCCAGCTGTGTTCTTGGAGCCATCCTGTGGCTGTGAGCAGGGAAGGACTGACTGTTCAGGCCGATGGAACCCGGATGCCAGAAGCACACAGTTCAGCTTGGGGGTGGAGAGGATTTCAGCAATAAAAATAAATAATAAGGTCAGGAGGGTGCAAAGGGAAAGAGGGCAAAAGTCCCCTTTTAAGTACCTGGGAAATTATTATTTCAATTACTATGAAAATGTATTTTATTAGAAGACGGGAATTTATCATTGACACTCAGGAACCTGAAAAGCAATATCCAGCGCTGTAATATGCCGGGTCTCCACGCAGGAAGAATGAGTTATTAAATCAGAAGATGGATGCTTGCAGTTCAGTTAACTGTGTCTGTTAAGAAAAGACAGATTTCTAAACTAGCGATGCATTCCCATCCCCTCTGCATCAAAGCAGCCTCTTGCCAGCCCCCCGACCCTGTAGTATCTTCAAGGATCTGGATCACACAGTCCTTTCACATTTTCCACCAGTATATGAAAATTCAGGGGTAAGAAAGAAAAAAGAAACCCAGAAAATTAAATGCAAACCAGAGAGGTATTTTATTATTATTAAAAAAAAAAAAGCAGTTGCATATAGTTCAATTGTTGGAAGTGTGAGGACGTAAATGCGGTGCATTCTTATGTATAACAGCTTTTCCTTCCGCTCCCATGGCAGCCTCAATAACTCTGTGCTTCTGTTCTGCATGAATAAATATGTATAAAATGTAATTCTGCAAAGAAATAAAATCCGATAACTGAAAGATACCATTTCTTAGATTCTGGGAGCAACATGAGGTACCCGCTTTCCTGATTCTTTAGTATTTGTGTGAGGAGTCTTTGAAATGATAATGTGGAATTTATTTTTTTTTTTCCAGAGGCAAGTCATTTTTCCAGCTGTTCCTCAGGGCTAGAGGACTCAGAGAGAGGGTCTGGTGGTCCACCTACCTTTGCACTTGAAGGGTGGGGTTGGTGGCTGGTGGCCTGCCTCCCCCTTCAGACCTTTTAACCAGAGCTTCCAAACTCCTTCCACGGCCTTGGGAACCAGCTTCATTGGTGAAATGATGGGTGAGCTCTTGGACTCAGCCTCAAGCAGCCTTTTCTGCACTGAGGTTCATGAGGTTTCATGTGCCAGGTGAGAGACACTTCCACGAGCAGGCACGGAACCAAACGCCCCTTTTTCTTTCTGGAGCCACGGGTTAGTTACATGAGATACTCATCTTCAATAGGACCCAAGTTTTTGTTGTTGGTTTTTGTTTCTCTGGTTTTGAGACAGGGTCTCAAAGCTGCCCTTGAACTCGTGACAATTCTCCTGTCTCAGCCTTCTGAGTGCTGGGATTACAGGCATGCAGGGCCACCACACCCAGTTGTCAGGTGTATTTTTGTTTTTTTAATAAAGGAGGATATTGTGTACAAAATGTTAGCATTTTCCATGTGTGGGCACATGCTTGTGCACGTGTTCAGGTCACGGCGTGTGTGTGTGTGTGTGTGTGTGTGTGTGTGTGTGTGTGTGTGTGTGTGTGTATGCGTGTGTGTGTGTGTGTGTGTGTGTGTGTATGCGTGTGTGTGTGTGTGTGTGTGTGTGTGTGTGTGTGTGTGTGTGTGTGTAGGTCAGAGGACAGACTCAAACATCAGCCTTCACTTTCCACTTGCGTGAGACAGTCTCACACACACTGCACACAGCAGGTTAGCTGGCCCCCAGGCTTCCGGGGGTTTTCTGGTCCCCATCTCTGTCTTCTGTAGGAATAGGATGGGACCACAGATGCTTGCACAGTGACATCCCACCTTATTCGGGTGCTGAGGATACGAACTCATGCCCTCGCTTTTGGGCGGCAAGCACTGTACCTACTGAGCTATCTCCCCTCCCTGGCCCACATTTTGTCCATTTTGGTTGATAATAAAATGCTCAGGCCCCTGCTCTGTCATCTGTGAGAGCAGGGGCTGGAAGTCACAGGGGGGCCAGATCTCTGATCTGATCACCCAAGGCTCTCGAAAGCCAGCCCGACGGGCCCATCCTGTTTGATTCCCGGCATTCCCATTTGCACCGATCTGAAACCCAGCAGTTTGGGGCTCTGCTTCGGGATCACCGTCCCACCTCCCCAGATCTTGCCTTTGCAGTCTCTCTCTCCTCCATCTGCCCTCTCTTTCTGGCCTTTCCTAACTGGCTCTCCTAGGTCTTCGAGGTTCAGATCAGAGGTCAACAATTCACACGTGCCTCTTCTGTTATCAGTTCAGCTCTTCTTCCCCACGCCTTGTCGGCCTTCCCTCCCGGCAAGCTTCCTGTTGGGCAGAGGACACATTGTAGGACAGAATTCCTGCATTATCGGTCCTTGATGTCCTGGTTACGTGAGCGTGAGCGGTATCCAGTGTCTGTCGAAGAACTGAACGAATGAAGTACCTGGAACCAATGGCACCCGGCTCACTCCTCTATCTTCAGGATGGTCCCCACTCCAGGAGAAGGCTGGCATGAGAGTATCTGGGGACACTTGAGAAACCGGAAACAGAAGAAAAGGGTTCTTCCATGATGACAGAGGTACCATGCCCTGTCTGTACTCCAGCTTGCAAGCAGGCTTCTTTCTGGATGGTGTATGTTTACAGTGCTTGAGCTATGTAAAAAACAACCCTTGAAGTAGACAATTAAGAAGGAAGGAAAGTGAGGAAGAATTTCTTTCCTCCTCAGACAAACCTATTTTTCAGATGGGCTGCTGGGATCCTGCAATGGCTATATCTTGTGGTTGTCACTTTGACTACATCTGGAATGAACTAAAACCCCCAAATGGAGGGGCATGCCTGTGAGGGATTTCTGCTTAATCTGAAGTGGGAAGATCCACCTTTAATCTGGGCCTTGCCTTCTGCTGGAAGCCTATATAAAGGACACGGAAGAATGAACTTTTGCTCTTTGCCTGCTTGCTCTCTCCTTGATAGCAAGTCCATTCCTTCACTGGCACTGAAGCCTACTTCTTTGGGACTCCAGCATGTGCTGAAGACCAGCCGAGATATCCAGCCTTGTGGACTGAACAACTATTGGATTCTTGGATCTTCTGTTCGTACATAGTCAGCCATTGTTGGATTAGCAGGACCACAGCCTTTAAGCCATTCTAATCAATCTCCTTTGTATATACAGAGATTCATCCTCTAAGCTGTTACTCTAGAGAACCCTGGCTAGTAAAGGTGTCATCAGCTTCCTTGAGCAAAACCCAAACTAGGAGAGTTAAATGTGGAAAGAAAGACTGGGGTTTAATGGAAACCTTTCCCTTTGAGTCTGTATGAACTTGAGCTAGTTATTTGATATCTCTGGGCCTTGGCTGTTTGTGTCTAAAATGAGAATAATCACCATGCCTTCTTCTCTAAGTCCAGATAAGGATCTAAACATGAATCACAAGCATTATTACTGGGACAAAGAGGCTCTCTACACTTACTCACTCTCTGAACTATGGCCTGAGCCTCAGTGATCTACTCTGCCCTTATAAACTCATCAAGTGGACTTCATGTCTGAGATGCCACTTCCAAACCAGCTTTCCTAGTGAAGCAGAAACAGCCCCTAAATAGCTAATCAGTAAGGACACTCCCTTGTACTCAGCCCTTCTGGCCTTGGGCACAAGGTTTCCTAGCCATTCATCCCAACTGGCTAAGCTTTCCTGTGCATGGCCATCTGGGTGAGGTCACCTGACTTGGAAGAGATTATCAGTGCATAAACAAGGTGATGTTGTCACATCACTATGAATCAAACCCTCTACTTAACACCTTGCAGGTCAGCTCAGATGTGGAGAGACCAGATGCTTAGGAGAACTCTGAGAAGGAGCTGTGCTGGTGTCCTTGCACAAGGCTCCCATCTCTAGGTCACACTTTCACACTTTTTTACATCAGGCCCAGGTCCTCTGTACCCTCTAAGTGGACAAATAGGTCCCTGAGACTTGAATGCTTACAAAGGGTCGACTTAGATGTCCTCACTTAGAGAGTGTAGCCAATTACTATGTCATTCTTGGGTACTGCAGGCAAGAGCCAGGGAGGCACATGGTAGAGTCCCATAGCCAGTCTATTAGAAAATACACTGGGGGTGGAGGGGGGCAGGATGGAGAGAGAAGGTGTGACATCCTGGAAGCCTGAGTTCGGTGGTTTAGTCATGGGTAACATGTAACGTGGGCAGGCCCAGCACAGTCAGAAGGCCCACAGGTCAGCTAGGTGCAAGCCCGGTACACCTGTGGGTGACTCACCTTGCTGGCCTGAAACCCACAAAACCTGCCGGGACAATTTTGTGCGTGGGTAACAAGGGCTTTCTACATAAGGCATCCACAACAGCTTCTTGACACATCGAGCGGAGCCCGGGGAGCTTGCAGATCACATAAACATTGCCTACGGGACACCTGCAGTGTTTGACAATAGGAGTCAGAGCAGCAGCAGGAGGGAGGAGGCACCTGGTGACCCAGCAGCCTTGAGAGAGAGAGAGAGAGCAATTCCCTGCCCCACTGGAGAGGGAGATGACTTCACACCCACACATCACGTCAGTCAACACACGGGACTGTTACCTTCTCAGCTGCACTGGCCAGGCTGGCAGGCAGGCAGGCAGGCAGCCAGCAGATCCAGCCATTCCTGCATCCTCCACACTAACCTGGCTGACACAGGGAACTTGAGACACCTGCTGCCTCAGGCTGGATGTTTGCAGGTAAACGGAAGACAGGTGCAGTAGCTCAAGAGAGGGAGCGGGGCTTGAGGGTGGCGTCTGTGGAGGGTGAATTTTCCGGGATTTCAGAATAGGGAGTGTAGGATTACACCCTTGTAATTGGTATGTGGGGGGCCTCTACTTAACACTCTGCAGGTCAGCTCAGTGTGTACTCATTTCGAGGGGCCAGATGCTTGGGAGAACTCCCAGAAGGAGCTGTTCTGGTGTGGCTGCAGAAGGCTCCTGTGTCTGGGTCACACTTTCACACTTGTTTGCACCAAGTTAGTGAGATTGATGCCTGTGAAGTCTGTGAGTCATCCCACACAGAGAGTAGAGGGCTTCCCTCTGTTAGGCCTGGGTCCTGGTCTCTAGGCATCTTCTCTTGCAAGCTCCTCACATGAGTTCTTTATTCCTGGCTGACCTGGGATAGAACTCAGGATCTGCTGTCGGGAATGCCTGAACTCACCAAAGTCATAGAATGTATAAGACAGAGCTTGGAGTGTGTTGGAAGCAAGGGGGACTGACCCCTCCTTTCCGAAATGCCCCTGCTCTTTAGCTGCGCTTCCTGCAATGAAGACCCTGTGGATGGACAGAGGTTAGAGCCTGGAGGACAGCCGGGATGATGCCAGCCTGGTTTCTGATGACAGGACAATGAAGAGGGGCAAGAGCTGAGAACTTGCCTAGGTACCTCCATCTCTTTTTTTCCTTTCTTTCTTTCTTTCTTTTTTTTTTTTTGTGAGCTGAGGATTGAACCCAGGGCCTTGCGCTTGCTAGGCAAGCACTCTACCACTGAGCTAAATCCCCAACCCCAACCTCCATCTCTTTTGTGGAAACAAAAAGAAGGTAGAAAGGAAGGAAGAGAGGGAGGGAGGGAGGGAGGGAGGGAGGGAGGGAAGGAGGAGACAAGTTTTTGTATGTAGACAATTCCTGCTTCAATTCATGCTCTGGCATAGTCTTCCTGTCTCAGAGTTTATGTATAGCCAATAAGACAGGCAGATAGGAAGACATTTTCAAATGATGGATAAAAAGCCAGACACACAAATATGAGTAACTTATCTAAGTCCACGTGATGGAAGCATATACCTCTGAAAGGATCCTCAACATATTTTATTGTGATGTTGAAAGAGGATACCGGTCATAGGCCTAATTAACTCTATACAGACCTACACTAGTCTGTTTAGTTTTGTCTTTTTTTTTTTGAATTTTGGTCTCATGAATCCCCAAGCTGGCCTCACTATGTGGTTGGTGATGGCCATGAACTTCCTGGTTCTCCTGCCTCTGCCTCCTGAATACTGGGATTAAGGCACGCACCACACGCCCCAGTGTTTTGTTTTTGTGTTGTGTGTCTTCATGTGGTGCTGTGGGTTGAACCCAGGGCTCTATGCATGCTGGGCAATCCTTCTACCAACTGAGCCACATAACTCCCTTGCTCCTGATTCACTCTGCTGCAGAGTTCCCTTGGGTCCCAGAAATGACTGGACTGATAGACATCTTTGTGACAAGGTATCAATTATCACCCCCAGACAACAACAAGCCTCACAGAACGGATCTCCCACGATGAGATCTCACCCATAGCATGGACCAGACACTGCTCCCTAAAGCAGGGGGTAAAGAATCCACAATGATTCCCCAAAAAACCCTAGCAGAACCAGAGCTCAGGTAGCAGAGAGGCGGACACAGCGATGCGCCTCCCAGTCTTCTCCTTCCCTCCATTTCCCTAGGAAGTCCCAAAGTCTATGTTCCTTGAGACCCTTTATCCGTCCTTTCCAATGTGGGTACCTTGCCCAAACCTCCTTGCCCACCCGTCACTGCTGCTCATCTCTTTTACGGGGGACATTGGGACAGGTGGCTGAGGGTAGTCTACAGAGCCAGAGATTTTGCCCTCAAACTCAAGTGACAATGTATCTGATCTGGGAGCCCCTGAATTACCAGCCTGGGAGCACCCCAGAGGCAGAGACTGCACCCAAGTCACTCTTGTATTTCTAAGCCCCAGCCCTGGCACAAAAGAGACAAACGGAAGCGGGTTGTGCCTGTGTGATTCATTAAGTGCCAAAGACAAAATTTAAACTCCCAAGAAGCACCATAGAAACAGTGAAATGTCTTCTGGGCTGGCACAGCCAATTCAGCCGTGACCTCACAGCAGCTATGGTGTCTGCCGTGGGCTCACACAAGGCTAGGCCGACCAACAGTCAATCATGCAGCAGGGAGGAGCTTGCAGGCTCTACCCGTCCCGGGTGAACTAGTTCCTGATGGATTCTGGGGGGAAGGTAGTCACTGTCATTAGTTGTGTACCCACTGAGGAGCCCACCAGGCTCCAGCGGATCCTTCCAAACCTGTGGTCACACAGTAGATCTTGGTTAAACCCAGTGGATCTCAAACAACAACAGCCATCACAGCAATAATGATGAGTGTGGGAAGGGGACATATGGGGGGTAGTAGAGGCTGGAGGGAGGCTGGAGGGAGGGGTTACAACAACCAGAATGGCCAATGTACATTGTGAAATTATCAAAGTGTAATTTAAAAAAAATTTAAGAAAAGGAAAAGACCTAAACAAAAACAGAAGTGGAAACCAACTGTGGACCAATCAGGTTCCAGTTCCTCAGGTTCCAGGAGAGAAAAAAGTTGTGCTACAGAGTGAGGTCAGGTACAAATCCCATACATGGACAATTTAAACAGAGATGGGACTGCTATCTGGGTATCCTCACCCCACCGTCCTTTGCTGCTGGGAGAGAACAGAGAGACACACACAGCGGAGAACCAAGCTGCATGATTTTCAGCCCACATCTGTGGCAGCAATGCAGTTATCTCTAGGACCCGAGCACTGATGGCTGATGGGAGCGACAACCATCAAAATCTCCTCACCCTCCCTTCTCAGCGAGAAGGGACCAAGTAGCTTTCTCTGTGCCTGTTTCCTCACAAAATATGATGTGTCAACTTCCTGGAAGTGGCAACTGATTCTTTTTATTTGTTTGCTTTTGCTTTTTGAGACAGAGTCTCACTATGTAGCTCTGGCTGTCCTGGAACTCAGTCTGTAGACCAGGCTGGCCTCGAACTCACAGAGATCCAATTGCCCCTGCCTCCTGAGTGCTGGGATTAAAAGCATGCGCCACCATGAGTGACTGCAACTGGTTTTTTGTTTGTTTGCTTGCTTGTTTGCTTGGTTTTTTGAGACAGGGTTTCTCTGTGTAGTTTTGTTGCCTGTCCTGGATCTCACTCTGTAGACCAGGCTGGCCTCTAACTCATAGAGATCCACCTAGCTCTGCCTCCTGAGTGCTGGGATTAAAGGTGTGCGCCAATGCCACTGGGCGACGCAACCAGTTTTTTAAGTCGCTGAAATAGTGGTTCTTATTGTTCTTTCTGAAAAGTCTGTGGCCACCCTTACCTCTTCATGCTCTGCTGCTCAGTGGAGGGGAACAGTGACCGATATTTGCAAACTGGGTTCCCAGAACCTCCTGTGGCAGTGAGTTAGTCTGGGCTGGGTCATCCAACGGTGTTGAATCAGAACTAAAGGGCAGAGGGGGGAAGCTGGGATATGTCCAGTTCTCCCTGTTGGCCCCAGTGTTCTTGCCCTCAGCCATGTCCACCTGGCTCCTCGGTCAGGGCTCACACTCCCCCCAGTATACCTGGGCTTGGGGAATCTGGAATTCCTCATCCTCACTCTGCTTCTCCAGCCTGAGGATGGGAACTGCCTCCAGATGCTGCTGATTTGCAACGGCCTCTCTTCCTACCTCAGACTTTGCATCATCTCCAGAAGCAATCTCCAAATAACTACCCCCCGAATTACCACCCCCAAATAACTACCCCCCGAATTACCACCCCCAAATAACTACCCCCCGAATTACCACCCCCAAATAACTACCCCCCGAATTACTACCCCCAAATAACTATCCCCTGAATAACTACCCCCAAATAACTATCCCCAAATAACTACCCCCCGAGTTACTACCCCCCGAATTACTATGCCCCGAACAACTGCCCCCAGAACAACTGCCCCAGAACAACTGCCCCAGAACAACTACCCCAGAACAACTGCCCCAGAACAACTGCCCCAGAACAACTGCCCCAGAACAACTGCCCCAGAACAACTGCCCCAGAACAACTACCCCAGAACAACTGCCCCAGAACAACTGCCCCTTTTATTTTCAGCACCTGGTGTAGATTTGGACTAAGCCGCAAATTCCCGGCTGACCCGGACACCAAGGGCAAGCTCTGAAGAAGGGCTCACATCTGTTCTGGTGATCAAAGGTAGCCACTTGGCAAGGCCCTGAGCTTGTCGATTCCCACGTCCTAAGTGTGCTGGTAAACTGCTATTGTCAACTTCAGTGAACTTCGAATCACCTCATAGCGTTGTTGGTTAGGCACCCTTCTGGGTAGTCTGTGGTAGCACACCAGCTCTGAATGTGGCTGATGTCATTTCCAAGGGCTCCCCCACACCTAGAGGAGCAACACAAAGGGAGGAGGCGGAAGAACCAAGGTGATCAACATTCCTTTTTGTCATCTTCCTCGTCTGCTGAAATACATATAAACCACCCCCACGTGGTGGTTTGAAAGAAAATGGCCCCCAAAGAGAGCGGCACTAATGGAAGGTGTGGTCTTGTTGAAGAAGTAGGTTGGAGGAAGGGTGTCACCATGGGGCTGGACTTCGAGGTTTTCTATGCTCAAGATAGCACCCAGTGTCTCAGATCACTTCCTGTTGCCTTCTGATCAAGATGTAGCCGGCGCCACATCTGCCTGCACGCCACCATGCTCCCCACCATGATGCTAATGGACTAGACCTCTGAAACTGTAAGCCAGTCCAATTATATGGGATCCCAACTTTCCTTTATAAAAGTTGCCATGGTCATGGTGTCTCTTCAGCAATAGGAACCCTAACTTAAACAAACGCTTTGATACTGTGGGGCCTCATTGACTCTGAAAAGACTCTCTCCCCCAGGGAAACCTAATTCTCAGAGAAAATTAATAAACACCATTTGGACACTTGTAATGTACACCACGACCAATTCTTTAGCAAGCTGTACTGCTGCGGGCCATTCACTAGCTGCCTGCCTTGAGTACTCCAGGACCAGTACCTCTGACAGGGACTCCACTGAACTATTCACCAGCCAGCCCTAAGTCTGCCTTGCCTCACCTGCCGCCTCCCCCGGAAACTGCAATCCAGGGCCCCCTATGCATGCTTTGCCCTCACTTCCTGACCAGCTCTGGTGCTTCCCCACGTGGCCCTGGGTAGCAAGACACACTACCCAGGGCTCTGTGAGAAAGAAGTCCGTCCGTCCTTCAGGACTGTCATCTCCTCATTGTCGTATCTAACCTGATTAAAACCAATCCCAAGGACCCTCAACATAACGGGGACACCTGCACAAGGCCGGGACTATATACAATGTTCAATTAGAGATTCAGAAAGCTGGAACCTAGAAGGATGTTTGCCACAATTACCCTTAGTATATCCTTGATCAAACCCTTACTGACAATGTGAAACAACCTAAGGAGCCAGGAGGGAGTCCCAGTGCTCTTAAATGTTAAGACTAACTGGAATTGGGTCTAGAGAGGGATCTCTGCAGGTAAGAACACTTGCTGCTCTTGCAGAGGACCCAGGTTTGATTCCTAACACCCACATGATGGCTCATAACTATCTATAACCCCAGTTCTAGGGGATCTTACAGGCACACTCATGGCAAAAAACCATTCATACACATAAAGAAAATAACCATTCAAACATAGGCCTGAATGAAACACTATTTGTCGCTTTCACTGGGCATGGTGATATGTGCCCTTAATCCTAGTACTTGGAGAGTCAGAGGTCGACAGATCTCTGTAAGTTTGAAGCCAGCCTCGTCTACCAAGTGAGTTCTAGGCTAGCAAGTGCTACCGAGTGAAACTGTACAACAAACAAACAGACAGACAGACAGACAGACAGACCAAAAGGCACTACTGCCTCCGCGTTGTGCCTCACCCCTTAACGCACCCAGACTACTACCCAATTCTGACCGCCCAATCACTCACCCCACTGAGTCCTTGCTGTGCCCCAGGGGCCACAGCGGCCAGATCCTAAAACTCCCACGTTCCTCTCCAGGGACGATTGTATCTGCGCACTTAATAAAATCAAATTAAAAAAAATAATAATAACCGAGCCAAAGATGGCACAAAATTAGTTCCTTCAACAGACAAATTTGCTCCTGAAACACTCTGCCAACCTGCTAATGAGTCGTCTTGAACCTTGCGCGGTGTTACCTCTAATTTTACAGGCTGCTAGGATTTGAGTTCTGTGGACAGCCTCGAATTTGGTTTGGAATTATAGGCTGAGTAGCTGCTTATTCCTGTTATTGTACTGTCAATCCTGCATTAACACATTATACTATGGTACACTGCATGCACCTGTTCCTTATATCGAGGGGCACCATTGTCATTTGTTGAATCATTTTGTCTTCTATGATTGTTAAGCAATTATTTCATCTTGGGCGGATTAAGCTCTGATGACTGTATTCTATTTATGGAGGGCTGCGAGAGGTGGGAGGGGATGTCCGCCGTCGGTTCCAGGGATCGCAAATATTTATGTTGAGGTGAAAAGGGCTTCCCGTGCCCTGGACACATGTCCTTGAGCTGCAGAAGGGAGCCCGAGGGGAGTATGGGTTGGGGGGAGATACAGCAGGACCCGGGGGCTGAAGAGTCTGCAAGTTTGCAGGCAACTGAAGAGCCGCTTGGATGTCACCCTCTGTCATCAGCAGCATTTCTGCTGGCCCCTGTACAGAGAGGGACCTCAATTGGGTTTCAAGCATCTGGCCTCTTTAAAAATGAATATTAAATGTACCTGGTTCTGGTAGCCAGTTAGGCGCAGTTATGAAGGGTGGACTGTTCTCTGAGATTCCTAGCCCAAGTCAGTGAGATAGACTCTCCTAATTAGTAAGACAAGGAAGACTAGAAAGTTGCTAAAGCTACCTGGCAGGGCTTGGAGCCCGCTGTCACCGCCACAGTGACAGTACGGCTTCTCTGCTGAGCCTATTATTCTGTCAGGACGTGTATTCTCCTTTCTGGACGGGATGGCGGGATGCACTGGCTATTAGGCAGGAGCCTGTGCACATCACAAGCAAGAATGCAGGAGAATGTTGATCGGAGAGGAGCCTGTGGGCAGGACTTGCTTAGCTCCTGCCTGTTTGGGTGCGGGGAGGGAATCCCTACCGAAGGCCGGTGCCCCCCCCCCCCAGCTTGAACGTCCCCAAACCCAGGGTCCGTTCCTTTCTCCTTTAAAGGCCTTTCTCACTTGTCCCCAGCCTTCCCGTGACAAGGCTGGATCCTGTTCTTTCTCTATAGTCTCCCAAACAGCTGCTGCTCACTCTTTCTGCATCTTCCAGTGCGAACTTTTTCCTCCATGGTCTTCAGCCTTTCCTAGCCTCTGTGCCCTGCCTTGAAAAAAAAATCCTCCTTTCCCTCGGTTCTTTCAAGTCCCTCCCACCTCTGCCAGCTCACTTCTTCCAGAAAGTGCCATCTTTTCGTGTGTGTGTGTGTGTGTGTGTGTGTGTGTGTGTGTGTGTGTGTCTTCATCTCAGATCACAGCAGCAGTCATTGCTTAATAATTGCCCAACTGCCTCCAACACAGAGCACGCCCCCCACCCCAAAACACATACACACAGAGCATGCTCCTGTTGGAAGTAGCAACGTAGTAATATCTCTTCACAGTGTTCCACTCAGTGGTGAGTGGAGTCACCGTCGTACTGAAAACGGCCCTCTGGCCCTGGGATGTGCATGCCATCCTTGTTTGACTCTGGCTAATAAAGAGAACTTTTATTTGTTGAGTGCTGAGAACTTACGTGAGTAACGCATGTATGGTGCATAATGTATACGTGAAGGAAGTTTATATAGCTCCATTTGGAGACTAAAAGTCCAAGTTCAGGGGTACCGTCTGTGACCTCTAGTGAGGGTCACCTTAGCTTCTTTAGAACTTGGTGGGTGGTAGGAATGGCTGGGACGAGCTCATGTGATGAACATGAACCTGAGCAATTTCCAGGGCCAGGCTGGTTCGTTTTTAAAACTACTTGCTGTCGCTGCCGTGGGAACAAGAACCACCTTACTCTTGTCTGAGGGTAGAGCCTCAAATGACTGAGTGGCGTTCCTTTAGACCCCACCTCTTCAAAGTGTTAGCTCCCAACACGTCCACATGAACCATCTTCAAGCCTTGGAAACTTATCAGGCATTGACCCACTCTAGTGGGCCCTCAAAACGTCTGTCCCTCGCCCAGAAGCAACAGAGATGACAGCAGAGATACAAGCAGTGTGACCTATCTAGGTGAGACCCTGGACTAGACACACTGTGAGGAGAACAGGGTCTCTGAGGCAGGGGCAGAAACAACCCGAGGCTAGCTATGAGCATCGGCCCATTTTCTGTTACTATAATGAAATACCCAGGACGAGATACAAAGAACAGAGGGTTTGGGGATCACTGTTTAAAGTCTGGGACATCCAATGGCATGGCACAGGGATTTGGAGATGGCCTTCAGGCTTCATTACAGCATGGAGTAAGGAACCATATAGTGCGATGGATTTGGTGTTCCATCTCAAGCACGTCTTCCTTTTCATGTAAAGCCACTAATGCCACCACAGTGGACCCATCCTTGTGACCTTAGCTAGTCCTAACTTCCTCCCAGGCATTTGGAAGTCGAATGTCCAACAGGCAAACAAATTTGTATGTACATGTTTGTGCATGTGTGCTAGTATATGTGCAGACATGTGGAGGCCAGCAGATAATCTCAACTGTTCCTCGGGGGCCCTTCTAGTCTTTTCCTACTAATACACACACACACACACACACACACACACACACATACACATACATACACATACACTTTAGTACGTGTATGAGAGAGATGGGGGTGAGGTGCATGTATCATAGTGTGCATGTGGAAATCAGAGGACAATTCTGTTCTCTCCTTCCACTGTGTGACTCTCAGGAACCAAACCCAAGACCATTAGGCATGACAGCAAGTGCTTTGACCCACTGAGCCATCTCACCAGCCATTTTTTAAAATATCAGTTCTAGAGATCAAACTCAGGTCCTCCCACTTACAAGGCCAGTACTTTACTAACTCAGCTACCTCTCACCACTAACACCTAACATGTGGATTTTGCAGACTCATTCAAATACCAGTACTTCTCTCATTTTCTCCCATGAAGGCCGCCAGGCTTGTGACCACCTGTATCTGTTCCTCTTCAAACAACTCTGTGGGGCGTCACCAATGCAATGACAAGAACTTCCCATAATGCATCTGCTTGCCTTCCCCAGCTGGGTCCGTTACAGCTGGTGGATGGCCCAGCTCATTTGTCAGCCACCTTCAGTGTCCCCATAGTGCCTTGCTCCCTGCCAGGCACATCTTAAACCTTAAAGAGACCTTGATTTGATTTGGATTCGGAAGATCTAGGTTTGATCTCTTGGAGTCAAAATCTATAAAGCTATAAAATGAGGATAATGCTCCCACCACACGGGGCCATTGGAATCAGGGTTCAAGGGTCAGAGTGTCCCTTAGGGGGCTATCTAAAGCCACGGGAGTCTCCTCAAAGTCCAGAGCCATCATGGCTGAGCTGAGGACTGGGAGGGAGGCAGACTCTGGGAGACACATCTCAGCCTCTGTCGGGAAAAGATGCTACCTGGGTCTCCATTTTGCTTGAAGACCAAGGGAAACTTGGAGTTTAGGGAGATAGTAAGTGGGGAAGAATATTAAAGGCAAGAAAAGTCTAAGGAAGTCGTCAAAGCGCAGCCAGATGAACAGAACCCTGAAAAGAGGGAGGCAAAAAGTAATGCCGTAAATTACAGCTTAAAAGCCTCACTCTGGGCAAATTGCTTTTTAACAAGTAGACAAGCTCTATCAATAGCATCTACCGTATGTTTTTATAAAGTGCAGAAATATGTTTTTAAAAGGCCAGTAAATAAAGTTCCTATCGATTTGAACTCAAGTGTAATCTGTTTTTCTGTCTGCCACCAGCACGGGTAATAAAGCAGAATCATGTAATACGGTATTTCAGCTAATGTGACTATACATCACTGCAGGGACGCCCTGCGCTGTGGCGATCTATCATTTTCTATTGGTATTGCTTAGCTGCAGAATTTATAAACTTGCTCCAAATTGATGCAATGTTCAATTTTCTTTTCCAATTTATTTTTTGGTTGAGCCAAGCAATATTGAAGTCTCTGAGCAAGGCGTTGAGTACCACCAGATGTTACCTGTAAGACACAGCACTCCTTGGAAGGAGTGGGGAATGTCCCAGCTAGATCTGACCACTCTCAGCAGGCAGAGAGGGCCAAGGACCTGAAAGCAGATGACCACAGAAAATGGGTACATCGTGCCCTGAGGGTGCTGGGTCTGGAGGCAAAGGCGATCTCCCCAAGGAGATCCACTCTTGAAGTAGAGTGAGGCCTAGGCTATCTCCTTCCTGGGCTACAATAGTCACATGACTGATGGGTATGGGAAGAGAGTCCTGGAATGAGAGACCTCTAGACTTCACATCCTTAAGTCTTGCCCCTCATTTCATGGGAGTTGTCTTAGTTAGGGTCTCTATTGCTGAGATGAAAGACCATGACCAAAAGCAACTTGGGGAGGGAAGGGTTTATTTGGCTTACACTTCCACATCACTGATCATCACTGGAGAAAGTCAGGACAGGAACTCAAGCAGGGCAGGAACCTGGAGGCAGGAGCTGAGGCAGAGGTCATGGAGGCGTGCTGCTTCCTTACTGGCTTGCTTCCCCTGGGTTGCTCAGCCTGCTTTCTTATAGAACCCAGGACCACCAGCCCAGGGATGGCACCACCCACCACAGGCTGGGCCCTCCCCCTCAATCACTAAATAAGAAAATGCCTTACAGGTGGATCTTTTGGAGGCATTTTCTCCATTGAGGTTCTCTCCCTTTAGACAACTCGAGTTTGTGTGTCAAGTTGACGTAAGACAAGCCAGCACAGGAGTTAGAGGCTTGGGGGCCAGCGAGGCTGGGGCTTCCTTGTCTCCAGACTACAGAGATTACAGCTTACTGGTAAAGTGGGCAGTGACCCCTCAGCTTCCCAGATTTCTTACTGTAGCAGAAAGAGCCTAGCAACCTAGCAGGCCAGTTTAGGCGGCTTTGTTCCTGGTGGGGTTTTCTGGAGGCCCGAGCTCCAGCCTCCTGCCTGTTCCATCACACATGGTGAGGGTACTTCATCTTCTGTAGAAGTTTCTGCTTTTAAGAACTAGAATGTGGTTTGAGTCTTTCGCAAACAAGCATTAGAGACCAGAAGAGGGTTCGGGCAGTAGAGCTTCCCGTGTTAGGGGTGTGTGTGCTTATTTATTTGGGTGGGTTTCAGGACCTGCTGGTTCCAGCCAAGGTGAGTGTCAGAGGCAAGAGTTACCTCGCTCCCTAAGAGCATGAAAACCTAGAGCAAAGCAGAGAGACAGTGATTTGAAGACAGGATTTCAAACCATGTGTGAGAGGGAAACTTGGGAGAGGATAGACCAGCCAGGGAAAGTGCAGAGAAGGGAACCCAGGGAGACTCATGGTTGCCCTGAGTTGGGGACACAGAGCGGGAAGTCCAAGAACATTAAGGCACCCAGAATGCACAGGGTAGAACGAGAATTCCAGAATTAGCAGAAGGCCTTCTGAACTTTGGTTTTGTTTTGCTTAGTAGGGGGGCAGGGTCCCACTCTATAGCCCTGGTGGGCCTGGAGCCTACTAAATAGACCAGACTGGCTCTGAGCTCACAGACATTCACCTGCCTCTGCCTCTGCCTCTTCTATGCTGAGATTAAAGGTGTGTACCGCCATGCCCAGCTCTCCCAACTCTTCAGCAAAGAGCTGCCCGGCACATGAGGCCCTAATCTGAATCAAGAGAAAACGCTCCCCTCCCCCAAAAGCAAAGAGAACAGCGTTGAGGATCCAGTGTAGCAGGCATTTGTTGTGGTTTGGATGTGAGACATCCCCCATAGGCTCCTGTGTGTGGAGACTTGGTAGCCAGCTGGTGGCGCTGTGCTGGGAGGTCATAGAGTCCTGAGGAGGTTGGACTTGACGAAGGGAGTCATGGGGGTGGGGGGCAGACCTGGAGGTTTGATAGCTTGTCCCCACTTCCTGTCCTGTCTTGACTTCCCGACTGTCGGCCTGACACAATATGAGCAGCCACTGCCTGCTCTTGTCACCATCCTTCCCCTGCTGCGTTGGACTGTCTGCCCCTCACAAACTGTGAGCCAGAAATAACCCCTGCCCACTTTCGGCCGCTTCTTGTTAGGTATTCGACGACAGCGCTGGGAAACGTAGCTAATGTCGTGTTCCCACCAGACCCAGTGAAGGACCTCCTACCTCATGGGCAGAGGGCCACAAAAGCAGCAGCGGGGCCAAAACAGCTCCAGGGGGAAAAAATTGGTGGTTTCGCTTCCCAAGGCGTACTATCGAACCCCAGGAAGAACTGAAATATTTTAATGAACCCAGCAACATGCTAGAACAAAGCCGAGACATGTTTACAAGATTACAGTTACACTTCACACCTAACGAGGGAAAGACTCACAAGGTCTGGCACCTACGTTTTTTTAACTAGGCATGCAAAGATGCAGGAAACTACAAAGTATATCAAGGACAAAACTCAGTCACTGGGAAAAGCTCTGGAAATGGTTCCGATCATCAGAAAGGTACACCGCCAGCACATTAAAAGTTCTTATAACCATCTCCCTTATATTCAAGAAGGGCTAAGAATGCTTAGGCATCCCCCAGAGAGATGGAAAGCATCTTCTAAAGAGGCTCCCATAGAATTTTAAGGGGTGTGTTACAATGCCTGTGATGAAGCATGAAATGAATGGGAAGTGACAGAAGGCGAACTATACAGGAGAGACACAGGCAACAGAAATCATCAGTAAGAAGTGGGACCTCGCCAAGTCACCAGATACGCCAGTAACTGAGTCCCTGAAGAAAGAGGCAGAGGGAAAAAAAAAGTCTTAGAAGAAACAACAGTCAAGTTTCCAGATGCTGTAAAAGCGACAAGCTCAACTGGGAAGATGGCTCAGCTGCTAAAGTTCTTACCCTGCAAGCTCGGGGACCCAAGTTAGACCGTGTGAAACCAGCACCCACGTAGAGCCATCAGGTTTACTAGGGAGGTAGAGACAGGTAGATCCTTGGGGCGGGCTGGCCAACCAGCCAGCCAAGGCTAATTGGCAAGTTCCAGGCCCCAGTGAGACAAGGTGGGTAGCATCTGAGGAATGATGCCTAAGGCTGTTTTTGGCCTCCCCCCCACACACAGGTGCACACACGGACCCATACAAAACAAGGTAGTTTTTTTTTTTTTTTTTTTTTGTTTTTTTATTGGATCTTGCAGACCAATGTATCTACACCCAAAGAATTAGCTGTATTATGTGGGTGTGATCCTATATCCTAAGTGGGTTTTGACAGTGACTGAGCTTAATACATCCTATAATACATGAAGCCAAAGTGACAGGAACTCCTTAGTGTCAACTCCAGTGAACAATCTAAATACTTAGAGAGCTACAGGAATGTTGAGGAGGTGTTGTTTACATACATGGTCACCCCTCAACCCTCTCCAACTCTGTCCCCTGAAGATAGCTCCTTGATGGGCATATACAGATGCCTTGATGAGGGGAAGGTCGGCATTCTTTTTCTCCTTGGTTGCCTCAGAGGCCCTTGCCTTTCAGCAGTTTGATCATGATATATGGGTGATTAAAAAGAGGATCCTGATTCAAGTTCTCTGAGCGTCATGGCTCTATTGTTTGTTGTCTTCCGGTACTTAGGGGAAGTTGCCGGGCATCATCTCTCAAACATTTCTTCTGACCCATTCTCTGTCTTTTTATCTTAATGGAGTCTTACTTACATGTATGTTCAGCCATTTCGTGTTGTCTTGTGCTGCCTGGATGTTCTGGCCTGTCTGCCATGCTTCTTTCTGGTTGTTTGCATTGTGTCTTGTTGTTCTGACTTTAAGTTCATTGGTTCTTTCCTCTCCAGTGTCCACTTTGCTAATGAGCCCGTCTTCAGTGTCTATTTCAGTAAGTTGGCTGATGTTCCAGCCTTGACTCAGGCTCTGCCGTTTGCCCCAGAGGATGAGACCTATCCCTCAGTATAGCCTAAGGGGCATAAGCTGTACTTCTGTGGGGCTGATTTCTTTGTGCTAGCCTGCTTGCCCAAGCTCCTGGTTACTGCCTCTGAGTGCTTCCTCCCTGGGGCAGGTCCGATGTGTGACAGACATCTCCCATAAAGCTGCTGGTATCAGAATTTGGGATGTGCTCCCAGAATACTACTTCCTGATGTAGTGTGGAACTGCGCTGTTAGAACATTGGCTGACATGGGAGCCCAGAGGAGGATGGGAGGCTAAGGAAGATGGGAGGCTAATCTGGAGAACGGACAGAGAACAGAGTTCAGAAACCCATTGTGGTAGCATTAGTGTGGGATTATGAAGGCAATGGATGGATTGGGGATAACACCCATTGATAATCAGCCATTGTCAGTTTTTGACCCCGCTGGCCCCTCACTTCCAATGAGTGATTTCTTTAACTGACAGTTGCAGTTATGGGTGAGAACATCATGTGGGGCTCCATCCTGCTCACTGAGGCTAAGCAGAGTCTTCTCTGATCTCCCCTCATCATGCTTCCATTTTGACTCTTCGGGCCTCTTGGGGGCAGAGCCAGGGACACCCCTACCTTTCTTCTGTTGGTGGAGCTTTCTGAGAGAGTGGATATTTCATTTCTCAGTTCCCTTGACACCCCATCCGTGGTCTGACTCTCTTGTTGTGCAAGAGGAAGCCAAGCAGCTACTCGGACTTGGCCATTGATAGGATCATAGGACAGAGGAGAAAGGAGCAGTGTGTGAGACAGAGTTTCACAATGCTGGGTGCCTCACTCCATCAACAGACATGATGCCTGGAATTCCACCATCAGTGTCTCCTCCCTTTAGCTTGAGATTTCTTGGCTTACATTGATAAATGATGGCTTCTTCGCTCTCACAGATCCACATATAATATGAAAAGTGGAATATACAAGATGTAACATACACAGTACATTAGTTACTTCTGTATTGCTGTGACCAAAATACCTGAGAGAAACAATGTGAAGAAGGAATTTATCTTGTCTCCCTCTCTGCTTCCTGTTTTGCTGTGGTGTGAGTGGCCTCCAACACAAGCTCTCGCCACCAGGAACCAGGCAGTGTGTTCCTCCATGCCTAACCCAGTGACATATTTTCACCAGCTAGGTCCCACAGCCTTCCCAGATAGTGCCACCAGCTAGGGACCCATGTTTGAGATTCAAACCACAACATATAACACATTTGAATGTGCATGTGTGCGATATATTTAGATAGTATCTATTTCTTAATCAAACAAATAAAGTAGATGACATTGTTGTCCCTTATTATCTAATGGTATGGTTTCAGGACTACCCATGTAGATTCCAAAATGTTCATCTCTTACATGTAAATGATGTCCTATATAATGTACTCTTATATAAAAAGATGTTTAAAAACTACACGGTCTTCCCAGACCCTTTAATGCATGTCTAGAGCTAATATTGGAAAAGTAATCATTCTATCCCATTTCTTAGGGACTGGTCACAAGGGGGAAAGTCTGTACAAGTTCAACACAGAGGCAATTATACATTTTTGAAATTATGAATATTTTTCACCAGCAGTGACATGGACATGGGAGAGCTGGCACTGCCCCTCACTGGCCATAGCACAATGGCATAGACTGTGGAAAGGGCTCAGGGGAGCTGGTCCCACCCCTCTTTGGAGGCCTGGTAGAGACCTGGGCTAATCAAATCAGCTACCATGCAGGCCTAGATCCAGGGACTTGAATTGTCCCACCCCAACAGCTACCCCATATATGAGCCACTGGAGCTCATGAAGGGACTGGTACTGTGGAGCCATAGCACAGGATCCCCATGACTCAGGGCAGCTGCCGGATGTCTGAGAGGAGTTCCAGTGAGGGTCCGGTACTGATGGCGTAGCAAAAGCCAGAGGCCTTCAACCAGACCAAGGCCTCATTTCAATGAACATTTGCAAGGAAAGTTGTTTCGGCAAAAGGGTGTACTGCGTGACACACTGCAGCTTCCAGTGCCACTATGTGATGGAGCAACAGGAAGATGGAGGAGCAGATACTATAAGTAGGGAGGAGCTGGAGACGTGGCAGCTGTGAGTGGGACAAGAGGGCTTCAATCGATAGAGGAGCAGGCCCCATCACCCAGAGGGGTCGGTGAGATGTTTTTTGTTTTTGCTGTTGTTTTGGTTTTTGTTGTTGTTGTTTGTTTTCTTTGGGGAAAGCTGCAGGGGGGAAGGTTACAGGCAGGTGGGTAGATATAGAAGGGCTAGGGGATGAGTGGGATTAGGGAGCATGATGTGAAATTCCCAAAGAATCAATAAAAATTATGACAAGAAAAAAAAAAAAACGAATATTTCTCAGGATCTGAAGAGAAGGCTCAGCGGTTAAGAGCACCTGTTGGGTTCCCAGCACCCACGTGGGGACTCACTATCTGTATCTCCAGTTGCAGGGGATCTGACGCCCTTCTTCTCCCCACCTCAGGTAACATACATACATGTGGTACACAGATAAACATTCAGGCACAACGCTCATACACATGAAATAAATTTTTTAGAAGTATATATTTTTTTCATCTGTAACTAGTTGAATTTAAGGATGGAGAACCTATAGACGTGAAGGGCAATTGTTTATGTATTGCTTTTCTACCTCTGTGTATATGTGTGCACATGCGTGTGACCCAAATACCCAAATACACTAAGTATCTTTTGTTTGTTTCATTGCTTGGTTGGTTGGTGTTTTGGAGACAGAGGTCTCACTGTGTAGCTCTGGCTGTACTTGGAACGCAATATGGAGACCAGGCTGGCCTCGAACTCATAGAGATATGCCTGCCTCTGCCTTCCAAGCCTCCGCCTTCCAAGCACTGGGATTAAAGGTGTATGCCACCATGCCCAGCATAGCTTTAATCTTGCCACTGATATGTGGTAAAGCTTCAAGAAGAGTACAGCAGGAGGTGGTTGATAGGAAGTCACAACATGCCCACACGGTTGGGCTTGCCCGTCAGACCACCTACTTATTTCCGGTTCAAAATAGCCATTTCTGGGTCAAAACATCTCGCGTGACTAGGACTCTGTGGCTTTACATGGTTGCATAAAGCACGTGCAGCCATGTAATCTACACATGCATGGAGTAGCCACATGCGTTCCTGTATGCATGCGCAGCCCACTCTTTAAAAATCCGGCGCCATTTTGCACAGGTCTCCTCTCTTCTCCTCCTCTCTTCTCCTCTCCTCTCCCCTTCTTCTCTTGACCACGTGTGTGTTTCCCACAGGCCTGTCATGTCTTCTGTCCTCTCTCAATAAAAACTCTTCTGTGGTCTTGTTGTGTTCGGGACGTTTTCTTGCAGGGTAAGAGCGCCAAAATAACTAACAGTGGTGGTGAACCCTTTTAATCCCAGCACTCAGAGGCAGAGCCAGGTGGATCTTTGTGAGTTCGAGGCCAGCCTGATCTACAGAGTGAGATCCAGGACAGACTCCAAAGCTACACAGAGAAACCCTGTCTCAAAAAAACAAACAAACAAAAAACCTAAGACTTTTAGGGGTTGGGGCCTAGCAAGCACAAGGCCCTGGGTTCGATCCTCAGCTCCAAAAAAAAAAAAAGACGAAGAAGAAACATTTAAAATTGAGCAAAAATCTATTTTTCTGCTAACTGAGAAAATACATCTTTCCTCCTCTTTCTCTTCCTCCTCCTCTTCCTTCTCTTCCTTCTCCTCCTCACACTCTTCCCTCTCTTCTCTTTCTTCCTTCTCCTGTTCTTCCTTAAACTAAGACTACTTAACCTCTTATTATGCAACATCCCTTTATGGATATGGATGGGTAATACTTGCAGTTTCCGTCAGTCACTACCTGGTGATGTGATATGGCGTGTTTCAGAAGAGTCATATGAGGAAACATGTGGTGTGGTGTGGTGGAGACAGGGATGCTGTTGTATCCATAGGGAAAGGGCTGTGGAAAGGACACGGCCTGTGGAAGCCGTGGAGAAGAATGATTTCATGATTTCCCTAATGCTTGTCACCGCCTTTTGACTCTCAATAGTTAGCTCTCCACTCTTAGTATGCATACATATACCATCAAACGGTTCGTAGTCTTATCCAAAACTTGGAACAATCCTGCAAGATGAGTAGTATGGTTCCTGTTCCACTGTTGAGAAACTGCTCTCAGGGAGCTTTCAAATCTGTCTCTATCTCCAGCCTGTAGTGGGTAGCCATCCCAGCCTTGGCCTGGAAGTTCCAACCCCCATTGAGGCTTCGGTAATGGTCATGTCTACAAGGCGGAGCTGAGAGAGGACGCTGAAGACCCAGGATCAAGAGGAGAGGCTTCTCTTGATTCCAGGACCCTGGACGCTGGAGGTAGACCGAGCAGAGTTCTCCAGAGAACACCACCAGACTGCACCATACCTTTCCCAGACCCTGCAACCTACCCCTTCATTTGTAAGTTACCCCACAAAATAAACTTCCCTTTTAACAATGTGGAGTGGCCTTAATAATTTCACCAATATCAGCCCATATGAATCCTTTGAACATCAAACTCTTACCTATAAAAACAATCTTCTCCAGCTGCCTGGTGTCTGATAGTACCCCAAATTCACCATGCCCAGAGCAGAACTCTGGAGTCCCCATGCCTGTCTTTTGAAACTACAGCCCCCCCCCCTTTTTTTTTTTTTTTTTTTTTTTTTGGTTTTTTGAGACAGGGTTTCTCTGTGTTAGCTTTGCTCCTTTCCTGGAACTCGCTTTGGAGACCAGGCTGGCCTTGAACTCACAGAGACCCGCCTGCCTCTGCCTCCCAAGTGCTGGGATTAAAGGCATGCGCCATCACTGTCTGGCTACTACTGGCCTTTTTAATCATCCCCTTATGTGGTAGACTAAATGCTGTTCCCTGAATTCACAGTTCCCATCCCCCAATGTGACGGCATTTGGCATTTGGAGATGAGGCCTTTGGAAGATGATTAGGTCGCGGGGGTGGGGTGGGGGTGGGACTCTCTTGATGATATTTGTGCTCTGATGAGAATAGACAGCAGAGCTCAATCCCTTTCACCACCACGTTAGCACGCGGTGAGTTCTAACGCAATTAGAGAAAGGGGCCTTGACAAGACGAAGAATCTGCCAGCACCTTGATTCGGAGCTTGAGCCTCCAGAATATGAGGACATATGTTTACTATTTAAGCCTTGGATCCACAAAGTTTTGTTATGGCAAAGTGAAAGGTTTTCCCACTCCATCTCAGAAGATGGTGACAATCTTCCCAGTCACCAACGGCTCAATCTAAGGTGCAGCCTTTCAGTTGCAGTGTGCTGTGCTGCTCTTGTCCTGCCTGTGCTGGAGATACACACAGCTGCCTTTCCTGGGGGGCGGTGCTCTTCTTGGGCCCTGTCCCAGATGGACAGACTGCTGCGTGTACGGTATAGTCCCTCCTTCCCTGCTTTCTTTTTTATCTGCAATTAGTAAGCCTGGCTCAGAAATTCTGGGGTATCTGAGCTACCCCTTGTAGAGGAAATGCCTGGCTGAAAGCTAGACACTTTGGACACACTGGTCCGCACCTGGAGTCTGAGGACCAGAGGGACTGAGGCAAGAAGATGGAGAGTTCAAGGCCATAAAGGGGGAGGGGACAGAAGGACACATGCAGTATGACAGTGAAGGGGCCAACAGTGGGGCTTAGAGGTTTAATGAAAGTGGAGTGATAGGGGTAAACAATATGTGAAAAAACGACTTTGTAAGCTAACATATGTATATATGTTATGTGTGTGTGTGTGTGTGTGTGTGTGTGTGTGTGTGTGTATGTTATATGTGTTTTATATCTTTACAAAAGCAGTTTGAACTCTGGTACCCTGAATGGGGGAACGGTGTTGGCCCCAGAAGACACAGATTATTAAATGAAAACTATGTGTATGCATGTGTGTTTCTGTGTATGCATGCCACATATGCGTTGGTGCCAATGTAGGCCAAAAGAGGACATCAACTCCCCCGGAGCTGGAGTTATAGGTGGTTGTGAGCTGCCTGGTGTGGGTGCTAGGAAAGGAACTTGGTCCTAGAAGAGTAGCAAAAACTTTTAACCACTGGACCATCTTTCTAGCTCCCGACACTGCTCTTGATTACCTACATATATTGGTAAGACCTTGCTGCTGAAGACACAGCACAGTTTGGTTACAGAACATAGAAGAATCAAGCTAGAACTAACCGAAAACTTCCTCCCTAATGGTCATTCTTCATAGTGCCAGAAGGCACTATCCAGGCTGCCAGAGGGGAAAACGACATCAGTGGTCTCCCTCAGTGCTGGACCACTGGACCCTAAATGCTATGGCACTGCCAAACAAGCACTGGTGTAAAAATGGCATGGAGGTTACAGGGTAACCAACCACTTTGTGCCTTGATCTGAGTTCTGCTCCCTAGAAGAGAATTCATACTGGTACTATACACCTGATCAGAAGCCCAGGGTTTGGGAGCTCATGGGTCCTTGGGGTGGGGGGAAGAGGGGCTTTCTGCTGTTGTTTTGATGAGTGGATATGTTGCCAAACTGCCTTTTAAATGTCTATGTTTACACCCATAGCTTAGTCTTGGCCAGAGCTGCCTCTCTCTGCAGTGAGCAACAATGCAACAACTGATAGCTAGTGAAAGTGCTGAGGACAGGTGACTGCTGAGTGCCCAGCCCTAAATGGGACACCTGTCCCTGTAGGAGGCATGTTGTGCTCACAGATAATCACTAGGGGAACCAGGAATGTCAAACACATAGGGTTGCCTCTTCAAAGGAAGATGTGTGTAACCTGTTTTCTGCCCACAAGTCTGGGAGCAGATGTGGTTAATAGCCTGGTGACCTTTGTGCTCTCTGTGAGAGCCAAGCCACACCAGATCCCCTCTCCAGACCGTCAATCTATACTACCTTCCCCCAGACCCTTATCTTGAGCCTGTGCCCTCAGTCAGTCTCTGGAACCAATCTTTATGGAAGATGTCACTTGTACTTTACAGGGTTTTGGTATTGTCATGTCTTAACCTTTGGTACATGGGATTGAGTTGGTTATCATCAGGGAACTTTTGTTTTTCTTCCAAATTATGCTGTGTTTGAATATGCCTAAAATAAACTCCTCGAGGTCAGACTTTTGAAGTGTGAACCAACACCAGAGTCTTGTTGAACCAAACTGCCTTCTTGCCTCTGGTGGATCATTCCTCTGCTGGCTGAGGTTTCACAGAGGCATCCCCCCACGTGACCACATACATGCACCCATGCATGCATGCATGCATGTACATATATCCTCCCCTACAAGGCTTAGGGAAAACAGGTAAAGAGGAAGCGGACAAAGTGTGAGAGCCAGAAAATGGGGAAGAGTGCTGTGGAATTTGTCCTCTTGGAGCTGGAGAGATGGCTCAGTGGTTAAGAGCATGTCCTGTGGAGTAGTTCATTTCCTAGCAACCATGTCAGGCAGCTAGGAACTGCCCAAAACTGCAGTTCCAGGGAACCCAACACCTGTTCCTGGCCTCCTCAGACACCTGCATGCATGTCGACATCCCCACACAGAGACACACATTTATACACATCTTTCTCAAACAATGAAAAGAGATGCTGTCTGCTGAGTATGACATGGCCAGTGTATGGCGCAGCCATTGTCCTCATGAACTCACTGCAACTAGGGGTACCTGTGGAAGATCTGTATAAGGTTAAGCCAGCTGACATTATTAGTTTGCATTCCAGCAGGCAGCATTAACTAGATTCAGCGGGTTACAAAATAAAATAAAATAAAAAGGCCATGGTGGGGGAGGGGGAATAGTGGGTGTCTGGGAGTGTGGGAAAGGGCAGTTGAAGGTGGGTATGTATGATCAAGATACATCTCATATATGTATGTAATTGTTAAAGAGTAAATAAAAGATAATACTTAAAAAAAAAACAAAAACCTTAAGGCCACCCTAGACTATTGGACAAAGGGCAGGGCAGGTCTACAGTGTCTCCCTCACTGTCTGGAAAGGAGATTTTGAGGAAGACAGTAAAGGACCGGCCTCATCAAGAAAGACAGACCAGACAGGAAGCTGAACCCCAAACTCCCTTGCTGGTGCCCTCTATGAATGTTTCATGTAAGTGTGTCATGGTCAATTAAAACCGTTGACCTCGATAGGCTGTAGAGCATAGTGGGTGGCCAATACAGAGCCTCCAGAGCCGTGGTTCTCAATCTTTCCAGTGCGGCAACCTTTTAATATGGTTCCTCATGTTGTAGTGACCCCCAATTACAACCTGATTTTCATTGCCCCTTCATAACTGTAATGTTGTTACTATTATTACTCATCATATAAATATCTGATATTGAAAGGGTCATTCAACCACCCAGAGGGGTTGGGACCCACAGGTTGAGAACCACTGCTCTAGCGACCCATCGCTGGACTTTGGAGGCCAGCCCTGAAGCTTCAGAGCCGTGGCTCAGGGCAAGCCGCATCCTGGTCCTCCATATGAAAAGTGGGGATAGATAATAGTAGGACTAGACTGAGAGCGGATGATGGCTGTGCAAAGGACTTGCGGGGCCAGAGAGATGGTTCAGTGGGTGAGAACGCTTCCTGTACCGGCACTCGGAACAGACTTCAGACACCTACCACCCCACAAAAGCCAGGCATAGCCAGGTATGCCACTACAACCCCAGCACTGTGGGTGGGGAGTGAAGACAGGAGGACCTTGTTGTCCAGCCAACCTTGGTCCAGGTCCAATGAGAAGCACTGTCTCAAAGGAATAAAGTGGAGACTGATAGAGCAGAGCACACACACACACACACATACACACACACACACACACACACACACACACACACACACACACGAACTTTGGGTAGTACCTGATGTGTCATCATTTCCAGTCATGCCCCGTTCTCTGACCATGGAACTGCTCAAAGAAGCCTACAGGTAGAGCTGGGCGCAAAGGCTGATGGGGGCTTCAGCCTCATCACTCTTGCCCTGCACAAAGAGTCTCTAGTTATATGCCACATCCTCTCTGGGTAGCCGTGGAAGGTTAAGGGGTGTGCTCACCGTCTGAGGCCTTCCTGTCCAGGGGAGATCTAGCTTGCTCACATAAGGTAGTTGGGCTTTCAAAAGAACTAATCCTGAAAACCCCAAGCTTGACAAGAAACTTTCTTCATGGGTTGTGGGGTAAAGCACCCACTTTGTACCCAGGGGAGCTCTCAGGCATGTCTGTCTTTCAGTGCTGATGCTGGGCTCTGGGCCCCTGGGGCTCAGCTCATGTGTCCACATGGTTGCTGCTGAGCTGTGCATTGTAGGTGGCATCTTTCATCCCCTCAAAAGCAGCTTTGATTCCAAGCTGCGGTTTGCCTGGTCACAGTGGGACTGGATGGCTAAAAGGTGTTGGGCACCTCATTTACTGGGTGAAGTTAGAAAGAACTTTAAACATTGGTGATGGGCTGGTGAGATGGCTCAGGGGATAAAGGGGCTTGCTGCCAAGCTTGATGATCTGAGTTAGATCCCTGAAACCCACAAAGTCAAGAAGAGAACTGACTCCCCCAAGCTGTCCTCTGACCTCCATAAGAACCCTGTGGTACATGTCCATCTCCCAAATAAATAGGTATAATTTAATTTTTTGAGTTGAAGAAAATCATAGAATTGCACATCAGTGGTGGTTAGGAATATTTTTTTTTTGCCTTTGAGACAGGGTCTCACTGTGTAGCTCTGGCCAGCCTGTAACTCTCTACATAGAGCAAGCTGGTCTTGAACTCACAGAGACCCACTTGTCTCTGCCTCTCCCAGTGCTGGGACTAAAGGCGTGTGCCACCGTACTGAGCCCGACACAAGGAGTCAATATCCTGGATGGTCAACTTCACCCATGGCCATCACGTAGGTGATAACAGAAGCGTGGCTCAGAGAAGTTTCTAGAAAAACAGGAGACTGGGCTGGTAGTGGGGGGGGGGGGCGGTCTGTGGCTGCCCGCCAGTGTGCCCTCTGGGAAGAGCCTGTGCTTCTGCAGACTTTGGCTTGAGATCAGAAGATGGTAAGCCCTGCCACCCGACCGTGGCGGGCTGGTGCAAAGCCAGTGAAAGGGTAAAGGGGCTGAAAGGAAGCAGCCTTCTCGGTGGAAGATGGGAGGAGAACCCAGCCCCAGAGCGGGGGCCACCCATCGCACTAAGCATTGCTGAGTATCAGAACCCCTGGGGGAGTACAAGATGGCATTTAATGGAACAACTGCTATGGAAGAGACTCCAGGCCCCTGAGTGCATTCCCTGTGGGTGGGTGTGTTTGATCATGCACACAGGAGCCAGAGAAAAACACAGGTTGTCATTCCACAGATGCCAACTTTGGTTGTTGGGTTGTTTTTATTTTTTTAGACAGGATATCTCATTGATGTGGACCTTACCAAGTAGGCTAGGCTGGCTGGCTGGCTGGCCAGTGAGCCTCTGGGATTCACCTGCCTCCACCCAGTTCTGAGGTCACAAGCACAGGCCACTGTGCTCAGCTTCCCCTCAACCACCACCACCACCACATAGGTTCTAGGGACATTACTTGGGTTTTTCTGCCATTTTATCCACTAAGCTACCTCTTCTGCACCTTTATCTACCTCTACAGATGAGGCCAAAAGACACAGAGAGGTTTGCTAGCTAAATACAGAACTGGAGCCTGAACTCAGTCTTGCCTCGCTTTGTGTGCAAGGACTGAGCTGAGATTGCTCGCCATGTGGCCTTCTTGGTCCTCCCCAACAAGAAAAGATCACTCAAATGCATCGTTCACGTTAAGGACTTGTAGGCTAAAATGCAGGCCCTAGATTCACATCCGCATTCTGGGCCTATTTACTCTTAGTTTAGACATAATTCTGACATTCTCTGCTATTAGGTTTCCCATCCTGTCAAGAATTAGAGGGACCATAAGGACACTAATCATCTCTTGACAGCAGCAAGAAGTGACAGATGACAGGAGGAAAATAAATTTTAAAATAATTTTAGCAATCTTGGGTGGTTTCAGGGAAAAGCAAGGAACCTCACAAGTTTCCTTGATCCCTGGGATACCATGGAGCAGTCTGAGAAGGCTCCTGCATTCCTCATAAGTGTGGGTTACAATCTATATTTGCCAAGCAGGCCAGGGTCCAAGAAAACAAATCTCCGCCCTGAGTGGAGTAGCTGGACCTCTTCCAAGGCCTCAGATCTTCTTTCCCCTTTCTGAGACGCCATCCTAGTGATAGGGTCCTATGCTTGTCCTCTGCACCCCAGCAATCAAGAGTTAGGAACATGGTTGGTGGAGATGGGGAGTCCGTAAAAGGGAGGCAAATATGTAAGAGATAGAAAGCCAGATGATCCTATGTGAAGGATCCCCTGCTTTATCATGTCTGTAATAATGGGCGAGGCTGGGACTCTGCTGTATGCAAGCTCGTCAGACTCTGGTGTTCTGTTATAGCAACAGAGATAAGACTAAAATACCCCCCAGCCGTGACGCACCGAGGACAGGTCATTAGAACTCTGGTGGCGGCCTCAGTCATGTAGGACAGCGTAGACAGCACACAGAAGGTGTTAAAAATGGCATTGACTGCTACGCAAAGACAGGCTGGACCAGGAGAGGACTTGTTCCTCCTCAAGCCCCTGCATTAAAGGGGAACACTCCCTCCCAGAGCACAGGCCTTTCTAAGGAGGTGGGAGGAGCATCAGCCAACCTCATAACTAACCCCCACCCACCCCCTCACATACACACACACACCCGCCCACCCCTCAGGGCTAGATTGGTATCCGGCAGGGTTCCAGCCCTATTCATCATTATGGAAATGATTAAGACAAGGACTATTTCAGAAAAGAGGTTTCCTTGGCCCACAGTTCCAGAGGCCGAAAGTCCAAGACTGAGTGGCTTCGCGTCTGTGCCCCCTGATGAGGGTTCCCGTGGTGGATCACAACACAACACAAGAGAGAGAAGGGGAGGGAGGGGAGGCGGAGGAAAGAGAACTGTGGTGAGACAGGAAGTCAGGGGAAGAGCAGGGCCGGACCTGCTCTTTGATAACAACTCACTTTATAAGAGCTCTGTCCCTTCCAAAAGGGATCCCTCCAAGGACCTAGTCACCTCCCAGCAGGTCACACACTTCCCAACAGTTCCATCGCTACGCGTCGACTACACAGGCATCAAACCTCCAGCCCACGAATCTTCAGGGGCCACACCCCATCAGACCACAGCAATGGGTGACTTTTCTTCAGGTCGAGAACAATAAAAGGGGAGGAGGGGAGAACAATATGAAACTAGATGACCTGGGGCTAGCCTGGGTTCATCATTTGCATAACCATTTACATAATCCATGACTAGGGATGGGGCCTCGTGCAGATGGGCCCAATCCTAGACCTGGGAATTTGGTCTTGAAACTGTCCCTCAGGCACTCCCTCTCCATCCTTGAATCTGCCTGTGCTCCCAAAAGGGTGGATGTAGCCTCAGCTGGGCAGAAGCAAACCCACAGAACCCTACCAGAATATGAGCCGGCAGCTCAAAGAAATGAAAGGATCAGCCGTGAGAGAGGACACCGCGGTTTACAGGGATGACACAAACACCTTCGGCAAAGGTCAAATCAAGTTCTTTAGACCCAGCCTAAGAAGACGAAGTCGTATGTGAACTATTTTAGAAATGGGACAGCAACAATGGAAATAAGAAAGTTGGCGCCATAAGTGAACAAGATGCCACTCAGAAGACGACCTTGGAACGGCTCCTTCCATCCTACCTGTGGTCTTACCACATTGTCAGTCAAGGTAATGAGTAAAATGCAAATGTGTCTCTTGACTCCATGCCTGTGTCACTTGAAAGCAGACGACACCAGCTTCCTGGTTCCCCTTTACTTGTTTCCTGAGGTGGATAGAGTGACTATCCCCACTGTTGTGGTGATCAACTGTAAAATTATTTTCATTACTACTTCATCACTTCATAATGTTGTTACTATTATGAATCATGATGTAAATATCTGATAGGCGACCCCAGTGACAGGGTCGCTCAACCCCCCCAAAGGGGTCAAGACCCACAGGTTGAGAACCGCTGCTCTAGGGACACATTTTTGGACACCAGCCCTGAAGCTTAACAGCCATGGCTCAGGGCAAGCCACATCCTGGTTCTCCATATGGAAAGTGGGGATAATAGTAGGACTTGACGGGAGACTAAATGATGACTGGGTTTGGTTGCTGAGACCCCTGGGGGCTGGAGGGCAAGCCTGAATTTGCATACACTGTGGGTGGGGTACAGGTAGGCATTGGACCCTCTGCCTTTCTCGTAACACCAGACACTTTATGAACAGACTGGTGGTATTGAAAAGAGGGCCATGGCCTTTCAGGATTTGGGTGTTATGTCTCTCTGAGGGTGCCTGATGCTCCCAATATTTTACGTGGGAAAAATCAGCTGTGGAGCCAGAAACATTAACAGCAGGATTTATTTATCTGCTGTGTAGAACATGGGGATGAGGCTGTGTTTAGAGGCATAAATTTGAGGCAGGGGCAGAAAGAACTAAACAGCCAGTGTTCTGATCCAAATCTGGGCTTCATCACTCCCCAGCTGTGTGGGCTTGGGCAAGTTGCTTAGCTTCTCCAGACCTCAGTTTCTACATCTGTGAAACAGGGATAATCATGACTCTGAAAAGTAGATGGATTAATATTTCCAGTGTGCTTGGAGCCCTGTCTGGCACATGTCTGTGCCTGCTAAATAAAACAAAATAACCAGGCACAGACGGCAGATAAAAGGCGAGGCATTCCCAAGCAGTATCTCTGAGCCTTAAACGCATGAGTTCTCTTTCATCCCCAACTCCTCACCCCAGAGGCAGCAGTTCCTGCACGGGTCTGTTGAGGAGGGAGTGTAATGAAGGGTTAAACCATGGAGTGCACAGAAAAACAAGTTCCATCTGGTCCCTGGGACAAAGCGACAGCCTGCAAAGCCCCCAGCCCGGGCTCCTGCTCAAAGGACACATTGCTTTTTAAAATTCCAACTTGTGGCTGCCTCAATCCGTTCTCCACACCCAAGAGCTCCCAACAGGATCTGCAAATGGCAGTGACAAGCCATTCCATGGCCTGAGAATAGTCAGAGGAATGTGCCTTTGCAGCTCAACCAGGACTACCTGGTACCCAGCCTCCACCTTGGCCTTTGCTTCAAGGTGCGTACTATCTGCTTGTGCAGAGGAGGAAGGCAAGATGAAGCATATGGGCAAGACCAGGCTTGAGCTAGCAGGACTTTTGTTTACACACTGAACTCGGCAAATGGTTGCTTTGTGACCCACACCCTTTGATGTTCATTGTGCCATTGAGCAAATAACATCACTTGTCACCTACCCCATGTGGTGACCGGAAGCCCATCTTTGGGAGAGGAACAAGAACCATCAAATGCTCCTCGGAGGCTTAGAAGAATCCAGATCAGAGGAACAGGGCCACCGGTCCCTTGAGGCAGCTCTCAACCCAGCGTCTACTGTGGGAGCAAGGGCCCTCCCCATTTGGGAGAAGAAAGGAAACCAGAATGAAACCAGGGCCCCCAGTTTCCATCTCCCCCACCCCCAGGCACGTGTCAGCCTGGAAAATGCTGAATCCTGCGCCTGCTCTAAGCCTGCAGAGCAGGAAAGTAATTCACAAAAAGTTGGGCGATTCAAAGTTACGGTTTCCACAGCAACCAACACTCAGACCATTTGGGTAGCCGAAATCTTTTCTCTTAGCATTCACTTTTTTCCCCCGCCCCAAATAGCATTTTTTCTTTATTATTAAAATAATACTTGCTCACTGGAGAACATATGGAAATTACAGAGAAGTGCACAGAGGAAAATAAAATTCATCCTGAATCCCACCATTCAAAATGATCCAGTGTCAACATTTTGATGTATTCTCTATTTGTCTAGTTTTTTTTTTTTTAATTTGCACTCATAAAAAAATTGGGGCTAGAGTGAAATTACTGTTTTATCATTTGGTTTTCTTTCACTTAAAATATATTGTGAGACTTTTCAATAGCCTTAAATATTCTTTGAGAATGTGATTTTTTTTAATGGCTTGCTGGTATTTTTTTTTCATATGGATAGAGTACATTCACTCTAGCCTGCCTATTATTGAACATTTAGATGGCTTTCATTTTCCCCCTCCTATTTTAAATGACACTACAATGAACATTCTTTACATAAATGTCCATCTGTGGCTGATTAAGTCATCTGACTAGAATAAATTCCTAGAACTAAAATTACTGTCCGTACAGATGAACACGCTAATAATTTGGGTACGCTTTACCAAATCGACTTCCCAAGAAGTTGCAGTAATTTGTACTTTAGCCTGCAATACCCTCTCCACTTTAAGATAAGGATACAAACTGCCATCTGGCTGGTTTTACATCAAGTCTATACCATTTTTAAATTATATTTTAATGTGGGGCTGAGGATGCAGCTCAGGTGGTGGGGTGCTTGCCTAGCATGTTTGAAACTCTGGATTCAGTCCCAAGTACCATACAAAAACCAGGTGTGGTGAGGCATGTCTGTAATCCCAGCACTTGGGAGACAGAAGGATTGGAAGTTCAAGGTCATCTTCAACTACAGACTGAGTCTGAGGCCAGCCTGGGCTACAAGATTCCCTGTCTAAAAAGAAAAAGAAAAAGAAATGCATGTTTTAATTTATATATTCAACTTCCCATATTTTTAATGAACCTTCTTTTTTTTTCCTAGAATCATCTGGCCGCATCCTTTACATTCTTTTCCTATGGAGTACTCATCTCTCTGATACTGATTCACAAGAACACTTACATGTAAAGATAATAAATGTTTGTGTTAGACTTGTATCTCTGCAAGGCACTTTTTGAAGTGCAGATCTTTTTAAATGTTGTCACTCACATCTGTCCTTGCCTTGACTGGAAATCTTCTGATCCCCCTCTTCAGGCAGGCCACCACTCTGACACACTGACATAACCTCAACGCTGCTTTTCTGGTCATTCTGTGTTGGGTTTGGTTTATATCAACTGTTCCAAGCCACCTTGGGTTCAGGCAGGTAGGCAGAGTACACATTTCCCTAAAAGCTCTGAAGCAGGAACCTGGTCAGTTGGCTCAGAGAACACTGCCCGGCACATGCAGGACCCGATCCACCTGCTCCTGCCTGCCTGATCTTGGCCTTGTAGATACCCTCTCTTGGGGACCCTGGAATGTTGCTCATGATTGGAGGAGAAAAGAGCCATTTCATGATCACATTCCAAGCAAGGTACACTTCACATGGTCTTTCCTTTTTTATCTCTCAGCCAGGGAGTGGGAAGGGTGTAGAGAAGGGAACTAGTGTGGGCAAGGTCCTGGGCCCAATCTCCAGCAATGGAGAAAGAAAACAGAAGGGGATAGAGAGACAGAGACAAAGACAGAGAGACACAGAGACAAAGAGAGAGACAGAGAGGGAGAGAAGGAGGGAGGAAGGAGTTGGAGGAAGAAGAAGCAAGGGAAGAAGGGAAAAACAGTAGGAAGGAAAGGAAAGAAAAACTTGGATTTTACTCCCCTGCCACATAGGCTGGCCCTTGCTTTGGTTGTCAGGTTGTAACTTTGCACCAATCACCTGGACAGCTGAGATTATCCACCACTTTGTTACCACCACCACCACCACCACCATCACCACCACCACCACCACCACCATCACCATCATCATCACCACCACCACCACCACCACCACCACCACCACCACCATCACCACCATCACCACCACCACCACCATCACCACCACCACCACCACCACCACCACCACCATCACCACCATCACCACCACCACCACCATCACCACCACCACCACCACCACCACCACCACCACCATCACCACCACCACCATCACCACCACCACCACCATCACCACCACCACCATCACCACCACCACCACCATCACCACCATCACCACCACCATCACCACCACCACCACCACCACCACCACCACCACCATCACCACCACCACCACCATCACCACCACCCCCATCACCACCACCACCACCACCATCACTACCACTACCACCATCACTACCACCACCACCATCATCATCATCTAGACAGAGTCAGTGTCAGACACCAACAGGATCTCTTGAAGTCTTTACTGAGCAGTGAGACCCGGAAGTTGTGCGGTTTTGTCACCCAGGAAGTGTCGGAAGGCTGCTCCACTGCTGTCACCATGCCACATGATGAACACTTCGAATTACACCGTAAATGCTGTGGCTGTTGTTTGGATTACCATGAGAAAAAGAGAAAGTCAGAAGGCCCATGAACATTCAAAGAAGGAGAAAAAGAAAGCAAGAAAGAAAGAGATTGGCCTGCAGGCTAAGCTCTACCATCAACAGCACCAAGTTGAGAAAATACACATGAAGAAGATGATTCAGATGCATGAAGAGAGAGACACCGAATGGGACAGTGATGAGAAGACCCCACAGGGAGCAGTGGCTGCTGGACAGAGAGGAACAGGCCAGAGCAAGAGCACTTTCCAAACCCGTGAAGCGGGGACAAAAAGAGGAGGTGGGAGTGGGAATTCTGCCACACAAAGTCCGAGCCCAAGGAGAAACAGAAGTATTCAAAGTTATTCGAACAGGAAAAGGAAGGAAGAAGGTGTGGACGAGGAGGATTACTAAAGTCTGCCTTATTGGTGATGGTTTTATGAGAAAATCACATAAGTGAGAAAGTTCATTAGGCCAATGGGCCTGAGTGTCAAAAAGGTCCATGTCACGCATCCTGAGCTGAAAGCTACCTTTTTGCCTTCCAGTATTTGGTGTGAAAAAGAATCCATCATCCCCATTATATATAGCTCTGGGTGTGATCGCCACAGGTACAGTTACTGATGTGATTGTGAGCACGTTGGGCCTCCTAACACAAGGAGGCAAGGTCAGTTGGGGGAAAGCCCAAGTCACCAACCATCCCAAAAGTGATGGGTGCATAAATTCAGTCTTTTCGGTTTGACAGGGACTTCAGACAAGTCACTCCAAACCATTACTGAAGACTACAAACTGCTAGGAAAAAACACCTTTGCTGTGACCTTTCTGAATACTACCAGGCAGCTTTACCAGTGTACAGTAAAGAAAAAAGCTGGGCAGTGGTGGCGCACACCTTTAATCTCAGCACTCGTGAGGCAGAGGCAGGTGGATCTCTGTGAGTTTGAGGCCAGACTGGTCTACAAAGTGAGTTCCAGGAAAGGCATCAAAACTACGCAGAGAAACCCTGTCTCGAAAAACCAAAAACCAAAAACCAAAACCCAAAACAAACAAACAAAAACAAAATAAAACCTACAGCAACAAACAAACAAAAGCCTGCCTTTTTTACAAAAAAAAAAAGAAGAAAAGAAAAGACAAGAAAGAAAGAAAGAAAGAAAGAAAGAAAGAAAGAAAGAAAGAAAGAAAAAGGAAGAAAAAACTTCACTGAATCGTATCTATTCAACACATCTGTATTAAGAGTCTGCTGTGTGGCAGAGACGCCCCTCCAGCCTACGGTACTGCAGGGAGGTAAGCAGAAAAAAGGTCCTGCCCTCACAGTGCTTACATTCTAGCTGTGGGGTAGTGTCAGCAACAGAAGACAAATTAGCAAAACCCAGAAATCTTGACGACGATGTTAGGTGCGGGGTGGAAGGTTTCGAATAGGATGAGGAATCAAGATGAGTAAAGGGGACTCTCTGCAAGGTCTCCTTGAGGAGGTGACCTTAAAGCAAAGATCTCAAAGGGAGAGAGCCGTGGAAGTAGTGTGTGTGTGTGTGTGTGTGTGTGTGTGTGTGTGTGTGTAGATCTCAAAGGGAGAGAGCTGTGGAAGTACAGTGTGTGTGTGTGTGTGTGTGTGTGTGTGTAGATCTCAAAGGGAGAGAGCCGTGGAAGTAGTGTGTATGTGCGTGTGCGTGTGCTTGTGTGTGTGTGTGTGTGTGTGTGTGTGTGTGTGTGTGTGTAAAGGTAGAGGTGACTCTCTGGTACAAAGGACCTTAGGAATGCTGGGAAGCCAGCTAGCCAGCTAGGTTAGGTGAGCAAACAGCAGAGTTGAGGGGGGAGGATGCAAGGCCGGGTCAGGTTCCACGGCGTCTGGCAGACCCTGGCAGTGTGGAGGCTTTTACTCAGGAAACGGAAGCATGACAAATTTTGAGCAAAGGTTTGAACTGGTCCGACCATCAGATTTAAGGGCTCCCTCTGATGGCTGGACTGAGAACATGTTGGGCCTTGGGGACAGAGATGGTTGGTGACAAGGAAGCTAGGCGGCAAGCTGCTGTGGCAACAGTCTAGGTCAAAAGAGTGGAGGCCAGTGCTGAGGTATGGAGCACAGAAAGAGACGTAGCCAGCGTCTAGGCCTTTCCCCTGGTGCCCTGGTAGCATCATGGGGGAGATAGAAACACTACACCTGCCGCCCATCCTGGAGTTAAAACTGAGGATGGAACAGGTTTGGGGGGGGGGAGGATGAGATGCTTGGGGTTGGACATACCACATCTGAGGGTCCATTGGTGTGTGGATAAGACCACCCAAGGGAAAGAGAGACAACCAGGCAGGGGGCAGAGAAATGAGTAAGAGAGGGAAGAGGCCAGTCCAGAGAGTACGGGGTCCTGGAAGCCCTCTGTGTCTAGCAAGAGGGAGATGCCCGCTGGGGGAAACGTCCCAGATGGGGCCAAGAAGGATTCCACAGAGGCCTGCCCTCTGGCTCCTAACCTTGAAAGGGATACTCTCAGGCGGGACTCGAAGGTGAGAACAAGGATTCTTAGAGGACTGGGGGATTTGCACAAGATGGAAGAGAGCCAAGCTCCAAGCTCCAAACCTTCCGACAGAGCCGCTGGCTTCTTATTCTCTAGGCTCTAAGCCTCCTCCGTACACTGAGGCAGGCAGCTTTCACGGCTCTCAGTTTCCACTCAGGAAGTCTGTAGGCTGGGGAACCCCAGGCTGAGCAGGGAACCACACACACATTTTTTCCAATATCTTTGTGATCTGGGGTAGGCAGCAGGAGGTAACCTCTTGTTCTTTCCCGTCGGCGGTTTCACCCAGCTAATCAGGAGTTAGAGGCTAGTTAGGGGCATTTTCAATGGAAAGCATTCCATTTCTAGTTATTTGCATTGTCGTAACAGAAGTGCATTTTCGCACACCACTGGTGACAAGAGAGACCCGGCAGGGCCTGGGGCCTAACGCTTCATACCAGACCCACATGGAGGACTCTGTCATTTCACTCATGGGCCCCTCTCCTCCAACTGCAGGGGCCTTCCTGCCTTTGTGGCCCTAACCAGGCATTAGGCTTTGGGTTATCTGGGGAGGGAAGACGGTCACCTATCTCCCCCTGGTGGTGACTCTTCCAATTGCAGCCCCAGACCGAGCAGAAGGCCATCTCCTCCGACCCACAAGCAGGCTGGGGAACTGGACCCCGGGAGCACCTCTGAGTTCTCCTCTCTCATCACACTCTCCTGCTCTAAGTCTAGGTGGAGGGCACACTCCCCTGAGCCCCATGGCCCAGTCCCTCTACATTCCCATGTGACGGAAAGAACATAGGCCTAGACACCTAAATGTCACTCTGTCCCTGCAGACTCCCCAAACAGCAAAGAAATGCAGGGTCCTCAGCTTGCACACACCTCTGCACTGCACCAAGCCTACCCCAGCTGCCCCTTGGTTTAGGCACTTGACATTTCTGGAACATTTTCAATCACATAGCTGTAAAAGGAAGTGACTAGGGCCCGGGGAACCTGGCAATCCGCCTGTATTGCTTTCCTGTCCTGGCTTCTTCCCTCAACCTGGGGAGACATTTGGGCAACTAGGGCCTGAATTCTTTCCATCACTATGGGAAGGGACTGGGCCATGCAGGCTGCGGGGTGGGTGGCGTGCAGTGTGGGGAGCTTCCAGACTCACAGCAGGAGGGTGGCAGCTGGGCCCTGGAGAGCACCCCTCCATGGGGTGGTGCTCGCTCTCCTCACCAGAAAGCAGTAAGGAGTAACATGAGCTCAATTCTGGACTCTCATACTGAGGAAGCTTCCCGTGCCTCGGTCTCCTAGAATCTACTGTCCAAGGTAACACCAGGACTTTAGTGTGGTTCTGTTCATAATGTGCTCAGCTCAGAGCCTGGAAGCATGGAGGAGGGCCAGTAAATACCTCCATCTAAGCATCCAGGCACGGTGGGAATGGAAAGATACAGGGAATAGCAAATGACTTACAAGCCAAGGCATCAGCGCATTGGTCTCCATGTTGTAGGTACTAATGAGACTCAGATGAGGCCTGGAGGCAGCAAGCCAACGGGTACAGAGCTCTAGGTCAATATGCACCCTTTTTGACGGGGTCTTATGCAGGCCAGGCTGCCCTTGAACTCCGTATAACCGAGGATAACTTTGAACTCATCATTCTGTCTCCATTTCCTGAATGCTGGGATTATAGACACACACTACCACATTTATTTTTTTTTTTTCAGTGCTGGGGATAAGACCCAGGACTGATGCGAGGTAAGAACTCCACCAACTGAGTTACACCCCGAGCCCACACTTGCCTTCTCTTGGGGGATCTGGGGAGAATCCCTATGCCCCTCTGGGCCTCAGATTCCCTCAGACAGAGCCCCACACCTGTCTAGCCTGTCTGTGGGGACTGATCTAAGATAAGAAATGTGAAATTATAGTATGGCATGGAGCACACAGAAAAGATTGTCATAACAGAGAAAGTGCTTTGAAAATCATAACGCTTACCCTGTTATTACCAAGGGACAAAACTCCCGGTGGTCTGCACTCTGCTTCGTATTGCAGCATGAATCTCACTTCATGAGAACTACCTATGATCGTGTTTCTTTCCAAGGCGTACAGACATCTCTACTCTGGAGAAGTTTATATTCTCATTGGAGAGACAAAACAAAACCAAACAAACAAAAAGGAGGTCATTGGAACTGGCCCTAGGGGCAGAAGTGGGTGGTCCTCTGGTCACATCAAAGTCTTGGTAGAAATGTCCGTTTAAAGGAAGAGCAATCCTCAGAAGAAAAGCTGAGCCCGGGGGCAGTTAGTTGGCCATTGGCTTGAGCAAAGATAGATGGTATTTTCTGGAGAGGAAGATACTGTTGCCACCTGGAGTTAGGACTCTCAGTGGTAACAGAGGCTCTGCCAATCTGAAAATGATTCCAACTATGTAACACTCTGGAAAAGGCAAATTGGAAACAGTGAAAGGATCAGTGGTTGCCAGGCATGGTGGCGGGAGAAGGGATAAACAGGAAGAGTACAAAGTGTCCTTAGGGTGGCGAGCTTACTCGTCTGGGTTACTCTGTAACAGTGGCTGCATGTCACGAGGAGTCCACAAAACCATGGTGTGTGCAACACCAGCTCTGGAGGACACAGATGGGTATTGACAGCTATGTGCATAGGAGCAGGGGGAGAGCAGGCGCCACTCTGGGTTTTCTGCTTCATTTTACTGCAAATCTAAAACTGATCTAAAATCTAAAGTCCATTCAATCATTTCCTCACTTTCAAAACAGAGGCCCCGAGACCCGTTCAGCCTGCTTATGGTGCCCACAAGGCTGTAATTAGGGTCAGACAGACTTCATGATGCACAATGATCTCCCCCAAAGTGATGGGGCACACTGGTCCCTGCAGAGTGAGAGAAACCTTTAAAGTCAGGGTAACAGACAACCATCCACACGGCACTTCCTCCTGTCACTGTCCCTGCTCAGCTCCTGCCTCCCTTCACCACCAACTGTGCAAGTGTGAACAATAAATAACACCCTGTATCTCTTAAAAATCTGCCAAACCTTTCTCAAAACTCCTCTTTGGACCTACCACCTTCTTTCTCTAGTGAGAGCAACCAACAAGTCTCTGTTGTGGTGGAGATGCATGTGCTCCACCCTCTAAATGGCCGCAACAATGGCTGGACACTCTATAAAGTGTATAAAAAAAAAAAACTCTATATAAAGCCTTTGCTGAAACTCAGCAGACCACTGTGAACAGATCCCAGCCAGTGAAGAGCCCCAGATGCAGACACGTGTTCCTGCCTTTTTTTCTCAACCAGATGCAAACCCACTGAACTCTCTCCTTTCAGGTCCCATGTGCACTTCCATGCATCAGCCCACACAATTGTTCAAAGAGACATTATTTGATCTGAAAAACATCTGCAAATGCTTCCCCAACCCTTGACTGGGAGCCTGGGCTGAGATCAGACATCAGATGCTGTGTTCCTGAGCAAGCACCAGCTGCTGCTTGGGATGGCCGTTTGGGGGACCCTTGGGGTTAGACTCAGGTCTGGCTGGAAGTTCTGCAAGACCTAAAACACTGAGTTCAACAAGAAAGATGTTGGTGGCAGGGTGGAGGGAATAAAGAAAACTATGTAAAAGGTCAAGACCAAGGAGCTTACCAAAGTTGCCACCCTAGAGAAAAACATGGGTCACTAAGCATGTGGTTTATTTTGCTTTTAGCTTTGGAGATGTTTGTTTTTTGAGGCTGGCCTCAAACTCAGTGTGTAGCTGAGGATGACCTTGAGTTTTGATGGGATGGACAGGTATGTGCTACTACCCATGGTTTATGGGGAGCTCTTTTCCCAGATCCACTGTGGATGGTTTTATAGCTTCCACTCAACTTTCAGTGTTTAAGGAGCATGAAACGGTAATGGTGAACATCCTCACTATTCTGAGATGTCTGGGCAGGGGTGTGCTGTCTGCATCCCTTGACCCTGCAATAGTGTCTGGTCTGGCGGGAGTTGCAGAAAGCAAACCTCCACCAAGATTAGTTCCAATAAATAGATGGCTGGATAAACAGAGATGTGGATGGATACATGGGTGGAGTGAAAGAATGGTGGGTTCATGGATAGATGCATGGATCAATGGGTGAACGGCACCCTGAGTCAAGCAGAAATGCTAGGCAATGTTCTCAGGGCAGATTTTAGAGACAAGATTATATATGTGAAAGAGCAACGGGTCTGTCTGCTGTCTAGGGCTACTTAATCTACCTGGCGTCTTTGGGGACTTTTTGGCCCCCTCATCAGCACTTGGCTCTGCTGTGTCCAGAAGTGCCCCCAGCCAATGGATGACCACGTAGCCTAGGCAGAAGTGGGACACAGACAGGTTGGACCACTCGAGCTAAGAAGACAGTGACACCTGAATGAGCAGAGTCTCCAAGATTCATCCCCATCTGTGGCTGATGCTCCCATCTGCCTACCAGATTCAGTTCTGCCTGTTGCTTCTGTGGCCTCACCATCTTGGGCCCCTAGCTCTTGACTCCGACCGCACGGGCATCCCATGGCCTCAGAAAGCTGTCTTTCTCCTCCCTTTTGCCTTTCAGAAGACAAACTGCAAACCACCCCAGTCTCTTGTTGGGATAACACCCAATACAACTCGGTACCATTTACTAAGCTCTGGTTAGGTACTAGGTAATGAGAAAATATCTAGGTGGTCCCCGCATCCTGTCACACTTTATCTTCTGCACTTAGAACTCTGCTCTACAGTGGTACTATTCCCTCTCTTATCTGGGGGAAGACAGGGGACAAGGACACCATGACACACACACACACACACCCCGAGGCTACTGCCTCTCACCTTCTCCTTCACTTCCTTTTCCTTTCTTGTCCTGCCCAACAGCATGAGCATCCCTCGTGTTCTGTGCCCAAAGCCCTTCCCTCATTTCCAAGATCCTTCCCACATCATGTCTATGCCCTGGAGTTGGGGCTCGGCTGGCGGAATTCCAGTATGCAGGGCCCTCACCCCAGAGCTGGTAGCTCCTCCTCTTCCGCTTCCTGGCCTTTGGGAGTTCCTGCCTCGAGTGTGGTCCAGTCAGCTCCAAGGTATATGGAGCCAGTTGAAAGTCTCTTTGTTGACTGCCGCTACTGTCTGTTTTCATGGGAATGTTTCCAATAGAACCAAGCCTTCTCTATTCCCCCAGTCTGGCATTGCTCTACCTACCTGCTCTGTCCTGTCAGATTTAAATACTCCTCCTGTGTGTCTTTGTCTCTCAGCCAACTGACATGAGTAACCAGCCTACTCTACAATACCCACTTCTCATTCTCTCTGCCCTCACGAGGGCCACCAAGGACTCCCTCATGGTTGGCTCCAATGTACTTTCCACCACCTATCTCATCTGGCACCTCTGGCCAGCACCTATTAAGCTTGCCACATCCTTGAGAGGCTGCCTCTATACCAGTGGTTCTCAACCTGTGGGTCGTGACCCCATTGGGGTTCACATATCAGATGTCCTGCATATCAGGTATTTGCATTGTGATTCATGACAGTAGCAGAATTACAATTCTGCAGTAGCAAAGAAGTGATGTTATGGTTGGGGGTCACCACACCATGAGGAACTGTATTAATGGGTCACAGCACCGGGAATGCTGAGAACCACTGGTCTACAAACTTGACCTGGCTCAGGCACCTTGTCCAGTCTTTCTGTCTGACATCAGTCAGACAAGGCTGTGTGTCTGTCTGCAGATCTGTTCCACACACATGGTCCTCAGATGCTGAACAACAGAAGCTGCTACTGCCAGGTGCTGTCCCTGGAGAGCTAAGGCTTCCTTTGTGCCCCTTGCCTGATGGAGGTGACATTCTCAGGATCAGTGTGCACTACTGTGTGCTGGGACTGTGCCCAATGAGACCGCATCCAGGCATGATTATAAACAATGCTGCCTCCGTTCTCCAAAGATCCTGTTTGGAGTGATAAACCAGGTATTCTGCCTCACTCAAACCCACCCGCCCATCTCCCCCAGAAACCTGAGGATTACACCCACGCCACCCTTCTCCTGATATTCCCACAGACACAACACCCTAAGAATACCACTACCGTGACGTCTTACTACATTCCCATGGGGGGTCCTTCAGTTTCCCCTCCCCCACCCTGTGACCTTGCCCTTCAGAAGTTGCTCACAACCCTCAGTTGAAACACGAGAGAGTGGCTTCAAGACAAAATCCTGGCTCCACGTCAGGATCCCGCTGCGTCCCATGCCTCACTTTTCCACGTGGCCAGCTGCTGTCTGTCCCTCACTAGTCAATGCCCACAGGTCCCCTATATCCTTCTGTGTGGCGGCTACCTGTCTGCCTCCTCCACGTATTCTGGAAGCGATGGCGTCGTCTTCTATCTTTAAATCAACATCACTTACATGGTGCTGAGCACACAGCATGTGGATTGCTGTGTGGTCACAGACCCTTGAGCGAATGCCTACAGGCAGCAGTCCCTGTATGCATGTATACTCCCCCTCTGCTTGGAAGGCCTGCTTCCAGACCCTGTAAATCTGTCCCTTCCCCCAGGAGCCACCCTGCCTGGAATTATCCAGGGTTCCTGAAGCCCTGTGTCATTCCCCCAGTGAACTCTTTTGTGACTGTAGCAGGCCCCACACTCCTACTCTGTGTGCAAAGAGAAGGCTGGGATAGGCCTGCGGACCTGAGCCCTCCTATAGGCCGTCTGTGGCTGCCCATGCCTTGTGCCTGTCTCCAGATTGCTAGCCCTTGAGAAATGTGTCTCCACAATGTGAGCAAGGAGGTGGTCCTTAGGAGACGGCCACACAGCCATGCTGCTGCAGACACAGTTGGCAGGCGGATGTGCCTTCTCAGCTCTGGAGAACATTCAGGGTCACTTGCTTTCAGGCTCCTGATTGGAAGTCTAAGGGACAGCAGGACAGAGCACTGTGCCTTTTGTTCTGCTGCTCTAAGGTAGCACATATTCCCCCACTTAAGGGCAACGTGTTCCTTTTGAAAGGATTCCAGCTGCTTAGATTTAAGGTGAAGAATAAGCTTTAGTCAAGACGCTTCTCAGGGCTTTTCAGTTTTCCTTGACTGGAGAACGGGATGCATTTTAAAATGTTGGCCACTTGATGTTTGTTAGAAGGAACTCCAGGGTAGAGAACGCTAGGAGAGAAAAGCATCCACTAACCAGCTTGCTCTTGGCCCTTGGCTCTCAGCCACAGATCACAGGGAGGCATCCTGCTTCCTGAATTCCTTTGCCCTTTGAGGACCCCTGACCTTCTTCTCCAATCCCCTTCCTGTTCTCCATTCCCATTCTTAGCTAGCTCCACCTGGGAAGAGAATCTCTTCCTGTGCCCCTGGTCTCAACAATGCCCAGGACCCCAAACAGCTTAGCTGGCAAGCAGTGGGGCTTACCATTCATAGCTTATACACCAGGTAATGCCTTTATACCTGCCGTCCATTCATTCATCCATCTACCCACCCATTCTCTCACCTATCCATTCATCTGCACATCCATCTGTCCACATGTTCATCCATCCACGTGTCCATCCATCTAACTACTCACTCATATATCTGTCTATCTGTATGTCCATCCATCCAACTACTCACTCATCTATCTGTCCATTTGTACATCCATCCATACACTTGTATGTCCACCCATCTATTTATCCATCCACTCATCTATCCATTCACTTATCCATCACTCATTGATCCATCCATCCATCCATCCATCCATCCATCCATCCATCCATCACTTCTTCATTCACTCCCTCTTACCCAATCGGCCAGTACAGGATCTGCCATGCCAGCAGGGACTGTAGGTAAATCAAGTGTTTTTAAGGCAATTGCTGTGGTGTGAGATAAGGTTGAGCAAGAGAAAGAGCACAGATGCCCTGGTTAGAAGGCAGGGGGTATTTAAAGAGCTTGGAGAAAGACATTATCAGCAAGGATAGAAGTGAGGTTCAGAGCCAACAGTCAGGGAAGGCTTCCTGGAGGAGGAAGCAAGGCCTAAAGATGGGGGAGGCCTGTGCAAAGGTCCAGGGACCTCCATGGGGGCACAGAGGCCTGCCCCATATCTGAGGCACTCTTTCCCAGGCCTCAGAGCTTGCTTGGCAGGGTGGGGGTGGGATCTCCCTGGTCAAGTCCCCTGCTGTCACATTGGTGACTTCAATTCAGCCACTTTGGGAACAAGGTGCTGTTTCTGCTGAGCCACGTGCCAATGCTTGCCTTCTGAGGAAATGCCTTCCTCCTCTATCTGAAGACTCAAGTCCTTCCCACCCCTGCCTGGCTTTTGAGGTACCCTGTTCCAGTAGGACACCTACTTCCTCTCCAGCACTACCTGTCACTCTATGGCTGTCACCTTCAGCTCTTCAAGGAAGCTCCAGTCACCACCGTCTTTAAGGACGATCCCTACTGTCCTTCCCATCCCCTTTCCATTTTCACCAGAGCAACTTGCCTCCAGCACCCGCCCCCCAAGTCCCTCTCAGATCCCTTGGTAGCAACTGACTGCTGGAGCCCAAGGGTTCTAGAGTCGGACATTGGACGGACCTACGTGCTGAGCCTGCCGCTGCCGCTGCCGCTGTCCAGCTTAGCACTGGCTGGATCCCCAGACTTGATGAGAGAACTCAGTGGACCGACGGTGTAAACGCATGAAGTGATCTTGGTGCAAGCTTCACGGTAGCCTGGCTTTACCTTCTCACCAGTCTGTTATGTTTTCAGAAAGTACCAGGTCTACATGAGGACACACCCCTTTTTTTCTTTCTGCCCTCCTTCCACCAACCCTTCTTCCTGCAGGAATCTGGTTTCTCCTTGGTTGTATCAAGTCTCTTTTCTCTCAATCCCACCCTCACCTCCATGCTGACACAGTAGAAGTCACTTCTCTGTTATGTGTCCACATCCCAGCACAATCAAGTTAAACCCAATGAAACCAGACTCTCCTAATTAGCCTTCTGTTCCTCCCAGGAGGGAGACCGGGAGCTTGGCAGTCGACACTTCCATCTAGTGGATCCCTGCTGCAATAGCAACACACAGGGGGAGACTCTTGGGATTAATGAACTAATGAGTCCAAAGGTCCCCTCCTTCCTACAGGAATATATTAGTTTCCACACAACCTTTAAGCTAGTCGTTCTCAACCTATGGGTCATGACCCCTTTGTGGGGCGTCAAATGACCCTTTCACAGGGGTCGCCTAAGACTATGTGCATATCAGATATTTACATTATGATTCACAACAGTAGCAAAATTACAGTTATGAAGCAGCAGTGAAAATAATTTTATGGCTGGAGGTGGGGGGTCACCACAACACGAGGAACTGTAGTAAAGGGTTGCAGCATTAGGAAGGTAGAGAACCACTGCCCTAAGCAATAGCTGCCTGCCTCCTGCAAACCTGGCCCTGGGGGCTCTGCATTGGGGCTCCAAGTTCCCAAGAACAGTGAGCCAAAGGCAATCCAGGACCGCTCTCCCTCAGCCAACCCGATTCACTCACATCCAAGGCAGCAGGAAACTTGACTTTCGGCTGGGGCCATCTTGTGATCTTCTGTCTGTACTGATTGCACTTGGGAACAATTTGGCAGCTGATGTTCCCCAACTCTGGGTAGGAAACTTCAAGGTTCCTGTGGAGAGAAGAAGGCAGCCACTTCATGCCAGAGTTTCCAGCCAATCCTGGGACTCACAAGGCTACAGTCTAGCACCCCTGGGCATGCAGAGTTAAATGGGACTAAATTCTAAATCTGCTGCTAACTAGCTGTGTGACCCAAGAGTGGCCTGATGTCACTGTCCTAGGTCTTCTTGCCTGCACAGGGATAGTGCCTGCTCCATAGGGTTGGTGTAGGGATACGGCATTGGTCAGAGGGCGGAGCAAAGCCTGGCACACTGTGAGTGGCCCAGGAAGAATGTAGTCATCCTTGGTGTGCCCAGAGATTCCTTCCAGGACACCTAACCCATGGACACCCTCAGATATGCGAGTCCCTCAAGAAAATGGTATGATGTCTGCATTAACACACACACACACACACACACACACACACACACACACATATTTCTGTGTAGTCAGATTATCTTTATATTGTTTATGATACACACAAGCAAAATTGCTGTGCAGTAGTGTCCTTGAGGAAATGAAGACAAAAGTCTGCACATGCTCAATACTTCAGCAATGTGTGTGTGTATATGAGTGCATGTGTGTATTTGTGTATATATGTATGTGTATACATGTGTATATATGTTTATGTATATATTGTTTATGTATGCATGTTTTATGAGCATGCATGTGTATATGTATGTATGCATGCATATGTTTATGTGTGTATGTGGTACCCAGGGACTTGTACATACCAGGAAAGCACTCTACCACTGAGCTATACTCCCATAGTCCCTGCCTTTTTTCTTTTTCTTTTTGAGACAGGCTGTCCTTGGGCTCTTGTCTTCCGACCTCAACCTGCTGAGTACTTGGCTTACAAATGTGTGACCACACCTGGATCAGAGGTAATCCTCCCACCCAGACATTTCCATTCATGGTTGGTTGCATCCATAGATGTGAACCCTACCACATCCGTGCAGTTAAAAAAAAAATAGATCGAATTTGACCTATAAGGACACATGAACTTGTCAGAACATTCTTATTACACAAAGAGTAGGCATTGTGGTCCCTAGCCTTTTCTAGTAGCCCAATGCAGCTGAGCTATTCCCAAGATAGATAACGGCCGCCTACGGCAGTCCACCATGCCCTGCGGGGGTCATACCTGGAGGACACTCATGGAGAATATAATTTAAGGATTGTATCTTCAGGAGAATTCCTGCAGAGTAGAGCTGAGAAGAGGCTCAGGGCAGTCTCCTAGTGAGCCCCACATGACCCTTCCAACTCCTTGTCCCCTATCCTTCCAGCAGCTTTGGGCAAAGGCAGCTGAGTCCATGGGTTGCTTTGGTCCAAACATAGAGTGCTTTGGTGAGTGGGCACCCCCACCATCTAGACATGGTCACTGTGGTGCCAGAAGGTGGAAGAATTAGTATGAGTTGACCAAACCAACACTTCAAGAGTGTTATTTGTTTCCATTAACTTTCTGCATGTGGACAGCACTCTTTTTGGATGTTATGATTTAGGCAGTGTTTGAAGACATCTTAGGGAATAGGTTTTTAATGAATTCCCCCCCAAGTGCCTGCCTTGAGGAGATTTCTATCAGGGTCCACAACAGATGCCACAAGCGACTAAGGATACTAATCTGAGAGATATCAGATGAATCTAAGCACACAGAATTCTCTAGTCCATTAACTTTACTCTTCTAAATAAATTCTATCTGCACAGTTTCTTTTCTGTTCTCATACTTAGCTCCTCTCAGTCCCTCCTGCTCTCAGTCCCTTCCGCTGTTCTTTCATCTCTATCTAGTTCTTTCCATCTCCGTCCTCATCTTTGTTCTTCTCCATCCATTCCCCCAGTGCTCTCAGAGAACCAGTATATATACCCAAGCAGTAATTCTTTGGCAAAGTAATGAGAGGCTTGAAGTTTTCAGGGTCACAGAGAGAGGTGGTAAGGACCCACATATAAAGCAATTGTCAGCTTCCATTTACAACCCAAAAGGGGAGTGACTGAAGGGGCGTTCTCTGGTAGGGTCAACTAACGACTAAGATCAATTAGGGAATTTATATGCTCAAACTATGATCTAGAAATGCTAGGTAGAACGTTAGGGGTCAGTAAGTCACAAGAAAGTAAACTGTCCCGGCTGCAGCTGCTTTCTGACAGGGAGGGGGACATATGTTAGGTGGCTAAGCAACCTATGTCAGAGCGTGTAGATTTGGTTAGTAAGAGCACTTTCACTCAGAGCAATTGCTGAGGAGAAAATCTAGGAGTAGCACCTGGCTGAGGAGGAATTAAAACTTAATTTGCACAAGAAAGAAGCTTGGCACCTATTGCCTGTCTGGCCTTGTAGGCAATCTCCTTGGGTCAGCGGGAAGTAACGGCCTTAACTCAGTATCTAGCAAGTGGCTCAAACATCATCCCAGGAATGTGAGCAGTAAATCTCTTAAGTTAGGGTCTGTGTAAATAACCCAGGGTGAAGGTAAGGGGTTGAGGATTTAATTGCTAGTGGTTCTTTTCTCTGTCTGTGAGTGAGATGAGCTGATGTTTATCTATGTGCAGTTCTGTCTTTGGAAAAAGGAATCTTTGCTGAACTACTTTTGTCCGGAGAATGGCCCTGGACAGATGTATGTTAATAAAAAATAAACACAGCTGGGGCCAGTTGTCCAATTACCCCACATGTATAGGGAAAGTTGTGCCCAAGACTGAGATGCAATCATGAGATTACATGTACACATAACATGGAGATGCACAGTAAATGGGGAGAATCATAGCTGTTATTGCACAAGAAGTTTACAACAAGAAACAGCCAGTTCATTCAAAAGGCAGTAATTCCATGACACCTTGTGTGATGCTTTCCTCTAACAGAACCCTTAGTTCTGGTATGATAGGTTGACCTTCTGAACTCTAGTTGTCATTGCTGTATATTCCATGGACTTTTGCTACCAGCAGCTCTCAATAGGTTTTCATTCATTCATTCATTCATTCATTCGTGTTTGTTTGAGACAGTGTTTCCCTGTATAGCCTTGGCTGTCCTGGAACTCACAGGGATTCACTGTCTCTGCCTCTGGAGTGCTGGGATTAAAGGCATGTTTCTTTTTCCTGTATGTCCATAGCAATTCTAAAGGCTCTTTGGCTTACTTCTGCCTGAGGTACTAATCACACTCTCTCACAAAAGAGAAACAGTCTACATGTGGCAGGGACTTGGGAAAAACTGAGGGTCAGAAGGAGGTGAAAACAGAGGGGCCTCCCTGCCCCATAGCAGGTCCCCCGTTTATCCTAGTGGAACTGAAAGGGTTAAACAATTGATGTCAGCAGCTTTGTTTGGTGGATGGGCTCAGAGCCATAGAAACTGCTTGACAGGACCTGCTAGGGGATGGGGTAGCAGCTCCGTGTTCTTGTTGCCCACCCATCTTACCCAGAGGGCACTGTCAGCCCAGTGTGTGAAAGACAGCATGTTACTATGTTACTTCACATAGAAAGATATGCCAAGAAGCATGGGCGGCGGGGGGGGGGGGTGGTGTTTATAAACTTACATACACCTAAGAATGTTTTCCTTTTTTAAAAAAAATTATTTATTTATTTACTATGTATACAGAAGAGGGTGCCAGATCTCATTACAGATGGTTGTGAGCCACCATGTGGGTGCTGGGAATTGAACTCAGGACCTCTGGAAGAGCAGTTGATGCTCTTAACCTCTGAGCTATCTCTCCAGCCCGAATGTTTTCCTTTAATAAGAAAGAACGCGGAGTTGTCTTATGCAGTTCCCTGAGCAAAAGGAGGGGAAATGGACTGAAGTTAAGGAAGAGCCCTAGGCCTGGAGGTAAGGGGGTGCTTCGAAGGGCTGAGATCTTCAGCATGGATTTGGGAGATGCTCCCCATCGTCGGGAGAGTTTACAGGACTATCCACGCACATTTGCTGCAGCCATGGAGGGTACCAAACAAAGTCAGATGGATAACTATAGTTGTTCCAGTTCTGAGACTGAGCCAGATGTTCTGCCAGATGTAGGTAAGGCCTTGCCCTGAAAATCATGCTTAATGATAATTTATCTTCACTTGAAACAGAAATAACATTTCTCCTTCATGGATTCACGCCTCCAACTACTAAGTTCAACATCCCAGAATTTCCCTGCCAGACTCCACAGAGGAGCAAGCACCACCCTCGAGGCTAGAAGCTGAGCTAAGCAGGTCTCGATGGGAGAGATCCAGCATAGAAGAGATTGCTCTGTCTTCTGGGCTGACGTGTCCATGCCATGTCTTCATTTCCAAGGCCACCTCTTACAAAGGTCTTGAGGCTTGGATGAGAAATGCCCCTATAGGCTCATGTGTTTGAACACTTGGTCTCTAGCTGGTGGTTCTGTTTTCTTTCCTAGTTTTCCTTCCGTTGCTGTGGTAAATCAGTGACCAAACCAACTTGGGAGAAGAAAGGGTTTATTTCATCATATACTTGACAGCCCATCGTTGGGGAAGCCGTGGCAGGAACCTAGAGGCAGAGACCACAGAGGAACACTGCTTCCTGACTTGTTTCCATGGCCTTCTCACTCTGCTTTCTTACAGGACCCAGGACCACCTGCCTAGGGGCGGCACTATTCACAGTGGGCTGGGCCCTCCCACGTCAATTAATCAAGTAAATGCCCATAGGCCAGTCTGATGGAGGTTTCTTCTTCTCAGGTAATTTTAGGGTGTGGCAAGTCTCCTCAGCCACCAACAGCCAGAGAGAATGGCAGAAAAGCAGCAACGGAAAGGGAAACCTAGGGAGGCTCAGGAGTCTGGAGAAGCAAAGACTCACATTTCCGATCTATGGGCTGTGAGGAGAGTGCAGAACTCCAGGGGCTGCAGCGGGTGGCAACCCAGAGTGAGGAGCACCTGTGGCTGGGACCACGCTCACTACCTGGCAAAACACACCGGCTTACTGCTTAAAATATAAATAAATAGATAGATAGATAGATAGATAGATAGATAGATAAAAATCGTCTCTGATGATGAGCACGGCTTCTTTTCATTAAAAAGGCCACTTTATTGGAAACCTCAGGGAGGGGGCTTTCTGGGTGAATCTTGATGACTAGCTTTATCTACAGGGTCTTCTCCTCAGCACACTCTCTCCCTCCCCCATCACCCTCTGTCAAAGTGGTCTCCAGGCTTTATGCCTGCTCTCGCAAAAGCTGGCTAAGGCACGGTGCCACTGAGTTCTGGATGCCCACTCCAGGAGGCTGCCCCTTCCCACCCTGCCTGCTCTGTTTACCGGCACAGTGAGACGTCTGCTTTTGGCAAGGGTGTAGGAGCACATTTTTTTCCTTTTCCGGATCCTCCTCCACCTCCTCCACCTCCTCCACCTCCTCCACCTCCTCCACCTCCTCCACTTCCTCCACCTCCTCCACCTCCTCCAGAGGACTCCGATGTTGTCATTGAGAGGCCCAACCATACTGCCGCTGCAAGGAGGCACAGGCACAAGGCCACTGCGCACATCTTCATTGGTGCAGACCCAAGTAACTGCAAGAAAAACAAACAAACTGAAGTGATGCTGTGCATGGGGTTCTTTCCCCCCTTAGGCCCCACTCCAGGATCCTCCTGGTGGGCAGAGCTCCAGCTACATGTACTTTGGGAGGATTGGGGCCTACTCCAAGCTGGACTCTGTTTACTGTCCTGGCTGAGGCCCTTCCCTGGCCGGACACATCTTTGTTGGCACTCTTGTTCTGGCTGCCAGCTCTGAGGAAGAGTGTAGAACATGCCTGGCTGGAAGGTTCAGGGCCGTGCCTTGGGCTTCACGTCGGACTCCAGGCCGGGGAGGGCTGTGGGCTTTAGCTGAGTTATATCCCTCAGCTGTTCTGCTTTATCTCTACCTTCTCTGCTACCTGTCTCCGGGGCCTATGAACCCCCAGAAGGTGGAGATGGTTGGACAGAGCAACCCTGTGGAAAAGGGGCTGCTATGCAGGATGGGGCCACCACCCAGAGACCAATTCTAAAATGTCACCTGGGGACAGAGGGTGTCCGGCTGTACCTTGTGTTGTGCTGATCTCAACACACTCCCCAAATAACAGTATCTGGAGAAGGGGGCCAGGGTAGAGCTTGAAGGTGTGCAGGAAGAGTCTGTCCCAATCTGAGGGAGGTGCGAAGTGGGAGGGATGAGGGATGGATTGGGGGGAAGTGGGGATTCAGGGGAGGTGGGAACTGGTGTTCTTGGTATGAAATATTGCTCTCCCTCGAAGTAGCCTTTCAGCTGGACTTGAGGGAGGGGATTCTGATTAGAACTTGCAGCAGAGCCTGGATAGGTGTGATCCACCATGTTGATCCTAGAGACTGTGGACTTTGGACCCCTAGCTTCTGCTCCAGTAACTGCCAAGCCACTGGGGGGGGGTGCTCTTCTTCACTAAGCCACATCACTCCCCATCACTAGAACAAGTCGAAAGACCCTCACTCAGGAAAATGAGATTGGAGCTTGTGTCTCTTGATTCTGAGTGGAACCCTCTTCCGCTTCCAGGGCCCCAAACTCTAGCAGGAAATCCTTCCTTTCGGTTCTACAAATTAAACATATTTCCCAGTCTCACACTCTGAGGCATGCCAAGCATGCGTGACTCTCCATCCTAGGATGTTACTGTCAACACCACTGTGAGAAGGAAAGAGGAGTCAAGCATTGGAAGGAGAGGGAGTCATGCAGTAAGTGCTCATTTGGGGTAAGCTAAGCACTTCTCAGATCCATCCATCCATATGTCCGTCTGTCCGTCTGTCTATCCACCCATCCATCCATTCCTCTACCTAGTGCCAGGTTGTGGCATCTGGACTAATTGCTGTGCTTGTGCTCACAAAGCTTATAGTTCATCCAGAACCAGAGCGTGGCATTTGCCTGGGGAAGACGGCGGCCGAATTCCTGGTTCCCTTTCTCAAACTGGACAAGGCAGAATCAACTTTACTGTCTTTAACAATCTGGGGGTAGCCCACAAGACTTTTATCTAACTCAAGTCTCAACTGAGGAAAGACACAGCAGGGCCTTTGGACCCACAGACACCTGGAACAGAGACGACAGATGGAAATACACCACAGAAGGAGCGTCAGGGGATGAGATGCTTTGGAAAGGAAACTATTCAATCACATCTGTCTAAGAAGAGTTGAGAAAGCCACACTCAGGTCCATATATGTAATCTGGTTTCTTGTAGTCTTATCCCAAGGCTCAGATTTAGTCCCAAGCCCAGGCAGGGAACGACAGCCTGGCCATGGGGGAGAGCTCACAACGCTGGTCAGCCAGACACTTCAGTCGCTCAGTCCTCATGTCAAACTTCTGAAGTAGAAACTGGGCATCATCACCCACTCTAGATGAACTCAAATAGGCCTACACTGAGACATGTGTGTGAACTACTGAAAACCAAAGACAAAAATGAAAGAAGCAGAAAAAGATATAATTTGTTTTGTATAGAATCCTCCATCATCATTAGCAGCCGACTCCTCAATGAGGAATCCAGGAGTCCAGCAGAAATGGTAAAATGTATTTCAAGTGCTAAAATGAGCAACAAACAAACCAAGAGTCAACCAAAAATTCTATACCCAGTAAGACTATCCTCCAAATGGGAGGGAGAAATCAGCAATGAAGCTAAGTAAACAGATGAGGAAGAAATTCATTATCAGCAGAGCTATACTGCAAGAGATGATGAGCCAAATGTTTAGGTGGAAATGAAAAAGGTGAGAGCAGATGAAGGATAGAAGTGAAGATCTCCATTAGAGGCAAATAATGAACAAAAACAAAAGCTCGCTGTTTTCACGTTAGTGTGTAACACCCCCCCCCCCTTTAAAATACTAGATTTGAAAACAATAAATACAAAGAACCATACATCTGTCTTTAGTGGGTAAACAGTACCTAAAGATAAAAATATAAATTGTGACTTCAATAACACAGAAATGGAGGACAACATAGAGCGCCACAAGAACATGTTTTTATAAGTAATTGAGGTTGTGTTGCATTCCTCAAATTGGATTGTGATAACTTTGTGAGGTCTTATGTAACCCGCCTGATAGCCAAGAAGCACACCTGTACAATAGACCCAAAAGGAGATTAGAAGTTACTCCAATGCTGACTGCATGGAAGAGTGGAAATAAGGTGAGGGGAGCTAAAAACATTTTTTTTTAATGGCAAAAGAAGTCATTGACTATCAGTGACTACTTTAGATGTGAATTGCCCAATTTGTGGGCTCAGGAGAGCTAGCCCGGTGGCCTGGGCATAGAAGAGCTGGCCCTGTCTGTCCCTCAACAGCAGCTGCAGCAGGAGAGTGGCATGGGGTCAGGAAAACTGACCCTAAGCAGGGGTGCAGGTGAGCAGCCTCTGCCCCTACCTGGCAACCATGGCATTTTGGGTGAGGGAGAACTGACCCTGCTGCCCCTTGTCTTAAGAGTGGGTATTGTTGTTGTTGTTGTTGTTTTTAACTCTTTGGGTGGTTTACCACCCAGTTCCCAAATAAATACATGGAGACTTATTCTTACTTATGAATGCCCGGTCTTAGCTTGGCTTGTTTCTAGCCAGCTTTTCTTTAAGTATTCTGTCTACCTTTTGCCTCTGGGATTTTTCCTTTCCCTATTCTACATACCTTTCTTTCCTTCTCATTTTGTGGCTGGTTGTGTGGCTGCATGGCTGGCGCCTAGCATCATCTTCTCCTTCTCTTTTCTTTGTTCCTCTGTCTCTCCTATTTATTTTCTCTGCCTGGCAGCCCCACCCATCCTTTCTCCTGCCTTACTATTGGCCATTCAGCTGTTTATTAGATGAATCAGGTGTTTCAGGCAGGCAAAGTAACACAGCTTCACAGAGTTAAACAAATGCAACATAAAAGAATGCAACACATCTTTGCATCATTTATGCAAATTTATACACTATGAAATATTTCACAGCATAAATGGATGTAGCACATCTTTTTAAAAAAGATTTATTTATTTATTATATATACAGTATTCTGCCTGCATACATGCCTGCAGTAAGAAGAGGGCACCAGATCTCATTATAGATGGTTATAGGCCACCATGTGGTTGCTGGGAATTGAACTCAATGCCCCTGGAAGAGCAGCTGGTGCTCTTAACCTATGAGCCATCTCTCTAGCCCATAACACATCTTAAAACAATATTCCACAATATGGGGGTCCCTATGGAGTCTGACCAACTCGGCTACCACCTAGGCCCACATCCAGGGTTTTGAGTTGACCATCCCAACACCTACCCCATCTATGAGCTGCTGGAGTGCATGAAGGAATAGGTCCTGCAGAAACATGCATAACTGCAGGATCTCTATGACACAGGGCAACAGCAGGATATCCAAGAGGAGTTTCAGTGAGGGTCCAGTACTGATGGTATAGTAAAGCCAGAGGCCTTGAATCAGACCAAAAATTCATTGCATCGAACCCTTGCAAGTAAAGCTATTTGTGCGAAAGGGTATATATACTGTGTGACACACTGCAGCTCCCAATGCCATTAAGACAAAGGAATATGTGATGGGAAGACAGAAGAATGAAGTGAATTTTTCTTCTTCTTCTCCTCCTCCTCTTCCTTCTCCTCCTTCTTCTTCTTTGGAGAGGAAGTACACAAAGGTAAAAGGTAGATATGGATGGACTCGGAAATGAGCTGAACTCATAACGTGCATAAAATGTGAAATTCCCAAAGAATCAATAAAAAATTATGTTATAAAAATTGCTCAACTTTCCAGTCAAAACTTAGAGGAAAAAGTTACATATTGACAGGTTAGAGTAAAGAAAACATGGTGTGATTTTACATACCTTGAAAGAGGCGGACCAATCTCTGTAAGTTCAAAATCATCCTGGTCTATTTAGCATGTTCCAGGCCAGTCGGAGATACACAGAGAGACCACATCTCAAAACAAACAACTATCACCACCATTAAGGATGGAGAGATGGATCAGTGGTTAAGAGCACATGCAGCTTTTGTGGAAGACAGGGGCTCAGTTCTCAGCAACCACACATGGCAGCTCACAATAGTCTTCAACTCCAGTTACAGGTGATCTGACACCCTCTTCTGGTCTCTATCAGAACTGCATGCATGGGGTGTACAGACACACACTCAGGCAAAACACCTATACACATAAAAAGTCAATTCACCAAGAAGATTGCTAATATCAGGCTATGTGTGGATGATGGAAGTTCTGTTCCCATTGTGACTATGTTGGAAACTAAGAAATCTAAAACCTGGGCTGGAGAGAAGGCTCATTTGTTGCAAAAGACCTGGTTTTGATTCCCAGCATCTACACAGCAGCTCACCACCTTCTGGGACACCAAACACTCATAACTGAAAAAATAAAGAAAGAAAAAGAAATGTAAAACCTTTAGGAGGCATAGTCTAACGTGGCAACACTTGCCATTAATCCCAGTACTGTGTGGAGGTTGAGGCAGGAGGATGGCATGGGCTATAAAGGTGAAGACCTGTCTACATTACATAGAGGGATATGGTCTCGATAAACAACCAAACAACAAGGAAAACAAAAACAAAACTACAAGGAAACAAAGAAGACAGAGACTAATGAGAAGTGTTTCAGTGATTAAGGGCCCCACCCCTGGGAGGAGTAGTGACCAGGGTTAGTTTTCATAAGAGAGCTATTATAAAGAGGTATGTCTGAGAGGCAACTCTCTGGCTTTTTGCCTCATATGGATCTCTAACTCTTACATTGGATCTGCCATTTTGATGCCACATACCACATGAGGCAGCCCAAAAGTTCTCTACCAACGCCAGGCAGATATTGGTACCATGCTCTTGTGCCCCCAAAACCATAATCTAAATGAGTCCCATTTCTTTATAGTAACTATCCTTGAGTATTTTATTTTAGTGGCAGACAATAATACAAAAAGATATAGCAAATAATCCAAAGCATCAATAATCCAAAGTATACGGAGTTTGCAAACATTGACAGAATTAAATAGAGAAATGGATAACTTGATGATAACAGAGAACTCAATAGTATACTTTTAAGGGTTTCTTTATTTTTATTGCATTTACTCATTGTGGGGAATTCACAGACCATGGTATACATGTAGAGGTCAAAGGACAATTTATGGGAGTTTCCTTTTACCTCCTGGGTCCTGGTAATTGAACTCTGATCAGGCTTGACTTGGCACCAAGTGTCTTTAGCTATTGGGCCGTTTCAATAAAGAAACAGAGGACCTGAACAATACAGCAAACCAATGGAATGTATTAAGATAACCCAAACGGCTCACCTAACGACAGGATAATGAACATGTTCTCAAACTGAACACAGGGAAAGTTCTCCCGCATACTGTGTTAGGCTACAAAAGCAATTCTTAATGGATATAAAGTGTGGAAACCATACGGCATGTGTTTTGAATTCCATGGAGTGGAACTATAAAATAGCATGATCATAGTAGGAGACTTCACTATTCTCCTGAAAGGACTCTTTGCTGCAAGCCTGAAGAAATGCCAAAAAAAAATCACAAACAGGTTGAAATGAAATAACACACATTTTTGGTGACGCTGGAGACCAAACCCAGGGTCTCATGCCTTCTGGACAAGTCATCTATCTCTAAAGGACATCCCCAGTCCATCAACAGCATACCAGTAAACAGACAAAGAGATCATAAGGGAGATCAGAAAACAGCCAGAGAGAAATGAAAATAAAACACACTCTACCAAGGCAGACTGGATAGAGAGAAAGCTGGTCATGCTCTCAGAGCACTGAAAATAAAAAAATTAAAATAAAATAAAAATAAATAAAACCAGTAAGAAAAAGTGAATGGTTGGGTAGTGGTGGCACACGCCTTTATTCCCAGCACTTGGGAGGCAGAGACGGGTGAATCTCTGTGAGTCTGAGACCATCCTGGTTTATAGAGTGAGTTCCAGAACAGCCAGGGCTACACAGAGAAACCCTGTCTCAAAAAAGAGAGAGAGAAAGAAAAGAAAAAAAAACAGTGACTGGAGCTGGAAAGAGGGAACCATGGTTAAGAAGAACACATACTGGTCTTCCAAAATGTCGGGCAGCTCACAACTGCCTTTAATTCTAGCTAGCTCCAGGATATCTGATGTCTCTCTGGCATCTGCAATGCACACATACACACACACACACACACACACACACACACACACACAATCACATAAATAATTGTTTAAAAAGGAACAGGAAATTCTTACATCAAAAAAAGAAAAATTTGGGCTGGTTTGTGGTGGGATGCATCTTTAATCACAGCTTATAGGAAGCAGAGACAGGTAGATCTCTATTAAAGTTAAATCCTTCCTTTTTATTTAGACAAAAAGGAGGAAATGCTGTGGACTATCGCTTTTACTAAGCAAAGAAGTGTTACACTTGTTTATGCTGCAATATTACTTTAACTGTGTAAAGGTCTGTTACATTTGTTTTTGCTGCATTTGTTTAATGATGTAAAGACGTGTTGCTATTTTACCTTGCCTGCCTAAGGCACGTGGTCGGTCTAATAAAAAGCTGAGCAGCCAGTAGTGAGGCAGAGGAAGGATAGACAAGGCTGGAAGATAGAGAGAATAAGTAGGAGGAGAAATCTAGGAAAGAGGGAGAAGAGGAGAGGAGAAAGGGAGAAAGAGAGGGACATGTCCGGGGCCAGAAGCCAGGCAGCCATCAGCAAGCCAGACACGAAAAAGCAGGAAAGTAGGACAGAGAGAGAGAGAGAGAGAGAGAGAGAGAGAGAGAGAGAGAGAGAAGCCCTGAGGCATTCATAGCTAATCGTAAGTCTCCATGTTATGATCTGAAAGCTGGTTGGTGGCCCAAGAGAAAGTGTGCTATAGATCTCCGTGAGTTCAAGGCTAGCCTTGTCTATAAAGGGTTCAGAAATAACCCTTTGTATATATTGTGGTCTAATGATTTCCAATAAAGACACTAAGAACATAAAACAGAGACCACCATCTCAACACATGGTATTGTTAGCTAGAAAGCCAGAGAGTCACATGCCCAAGAATATACCACATATAAAAACTGGGTCACAGTTTTAAATCTAAGAACAAAAAGTACAGAACTCTTAGAAGAAAACACAGGAGGAAGCTGTTATTAAAATGTCGTGGATTTGTCAATGACATTTTTTTAAATCAAAAGCACAAGGCTCAGAAGCAGAAAAGACCAGTTGGACTTCACCCAAGTTGAATCTCACTTTCTCCTTGCAGGGACAAATCCAGTCTCTGGGTCCCTATCCTTCTGAGGATGGGAGGAAGTGGCGGGGGTTGTTGCTGTGTTGTTTGTTTATTCCTATTTCACAAAAGGAATGAGAATGCCACAAAAGAAGGAAACACAGAACTGGAGAGATGGCTCAGCAGTGTAGAGTGCTTGCTGCCCTTGCAGAAGATGACCACTTGGATCCTAGCATCCACAACTGCACGGGGGACCCAATGCCCTCTTCTGGCCTCCATGGATACCTACACACATGTGGCACACACAGAGAGACGCATACATTAAGTAAAATTTTTCTAAGGATGGACACATGCTAAGACTGTCAGAATTGAAGCTTGCTATGGTTGCTGATGCTCTTTGCCTAGCTCTGAGCCCCAGCAATGAAAAATATTCCAATGTTCTTTCTAAAGAGGGTTAGAGAAGTATTTACGCTCAGAGACAAACACAGAAATACTATAAATTATGTATTCAAATCATCTGACATGAGAGGGTTAGAAAATGCTATCCTTGACACTAATTTCTACCACCTCTCTAGGCCAGATTTCTGTGTCTCAGTCTCTCCTCTTCTCTCCTCTGGCATATGGAAAGTCCCTACCTCACACAAGGAGCCAAAACTGCCGTTTTCACTTACCTGGCCTACGGGCATTAGCTACTAGATTGCCTCCACCCTCACTTAGGGGATTTTGATCCGTTTTGAAGCTGGCAGAGGTCTGAAGTCTGTCCTGGGTGCCCTCACTATGTTTGTTCTAGTGGGCCTCAAAGTCTTAAGAGAATGTTTCCAGAAGCTGCACAGGACAGTTGGCTGTTGGGAAGGCAGTTGGAGAAAGTAACATGGGAGTTCCAGGGGGGCCCGACAGCTCTTTCCCTGTTCCTCTGATTTTTCAAGGGACACTACAGAGGCAGAGCGAGAAAGCTGCAGACAGAGGCCAAGAGTCAGAAAGGCAAACAGCTGGGTCCAACAGCTGGGTCCAACAGCTGGGTCCAGCCTTTGGAGACAGAGCATTGGAGAGAGTGCATAGGGCGGGAAGGCTCAGGCGGAAAACTTCCTTGGAGTCTTTTGCCTCCTCACCCTGTGTGAGCTGGAGTAATTCAAAGGAAGAACTTACTCCCAGCCTCCCTAGATACAGTTCTCCTAAAATCAGAGGCAGGAGCTACTCTTGCCACAAATGAGCAAGCTCAGGACAAAGCTCAGGTCTCAGAACCTGGATCTCCTGCTGTGTTTGAATAACCACACCTGTATTTCCAACTTACTTTATTCTTTCCAAAGAATTCCTCCCAGGAAAAGAAAGGACTTGAGAACAGGGACTCACAATCTTAGCTACCTGGTAAACTAGAGACACTTTCAAAATCGAAGCCAGACTGAGCTATGGAGGAGGTTCCAAAGCTAGTCCCAGCACTTTAGTGAGATCTTGTATCAAAATAAAGCATAAAAAGATGAGGGCTCTGGAGAGGCGGTTAAGAGTGCTTGACTGCTCTTCCAGAGAGCCCAGTTCAATTCCCAGCAAACACAAGGTGGCTCACAACCATCTGTAATGAGACCAGATTCCTTCTACTGGTGTGTGTGAAGACAGAGCACTCATATACATAAAATACATGAATAAATAAATCTTTTAAAAAAGATAGGGGCTGTGGAATTCAGCTGATTTGGTAGAGTACTTGTTTAGTGCATATAAAGCCATGGTTTTGGTTGTAGCACCACATAAATTGGGCATGGTGATGCAAACTTGTAAATCCTAGGACTCAGGAGGTGGAGACAAGAGGATCAAGAAGTTCAGAGCCACCTTCTGCTGCACAGTAAATTCAAGGCCAGATAATATGAGGTATATGAAATTCTGTTTCAAAAAAATTTTTAAGCAAAAAAGAGGGCCTAGGGGTATAGTTCAATTATAAAGCACTTGCCTAATATGCCCAAGGCCCCTGTACTGGGAAGGGAAGGGCGAGGAAGAGAAAAATAGAGGAGGAGGAGGAAGGGAGGGAGGGAGGGAGGGAGAGAAGGAAGGCGGCGGGGGGGGGGGGGGATTAGAGACCCAGAAATAGCACAGGCTGAAATACCCCAGGGGAATTCTGTTGGACTCCCAGAGGGCAAGACCCAGACACCATTAGATGCTTCTTAGGAGAGTCTGGAGCTGCCCATTCCAAGTTCCTGTGTTAAGCGTAGGTGAGTGGCAGGCGTTTACTCGGAAGGTACTGATCCTGCTATGGCCTAGCTCAAAGCTTAGTACATTTCACCCGGCCTGAAAGATGGTGACCGCAGTGTAGCCCAATGGTAGAGTGTTGGCCAAGGAGGAGTAAGTCTCTGGGTCTGATCCCCACCACTATAACAGAGCAAAGAGACGCTGCAAGATGGCAGCTCATGAGGTGCCAGTGAGTGCCAGTTCAGTGGAGGCATCCCTCCCAACTAGTCCCTGCTGCCATCCAGGGGTCCTTGGCGCCACTGAACTGCAGAAGAGCTCTGAGATCTTTACAGTTAGTGCCAGCCTCCATCACTCTTCAGAAGCACCTCCAAAGGAAGCTTGGGGACAGACATATCTAACTGACCTACAGTTTCCTGAGCTGGTCCGCAGGAAGGAAAGGGAGAAGAAACACTTCCCGCCTCTGCTCTCTGTCTCCAGGTATCCTGCTCCACTGGATGCTCGTGCCACTGAGCCTGTTGCAAAGACAGTGACCGTGTTGGCATTCACCATGTACCAAGCAGCCTGTGAGCATGTCTAACTTGCACTGTTCCATTTAATCCAGCCCTGTGACCTTTGCAGCTGAAGCTTGGCAAACTTATCAAAAGCTGCACAATTAGTAAATGGAAGAGCTGGATCCCAACCCAGATCCTTCTGTATCCAAAGCCTGTATGCTTACCCTCCCTGCTGCTAAGCTCTCCTTGGCTGCCTGTATTTGGTATCTCCCCCCCCCCCCCACGCAAAGTCCTGTGAACACAAAGGCCCCTTCCTTGCAACAAACCGTCTCTTGGGTTCACAGCTCTCCCAAGCTCCAATGGTCACAGGACATTTGGAGATCTGTTTCTTGGACACTCCCCTGTTGTCTCATCCTACTCATTCATTCATTCATTCATTCATTCATTCATTCATTCACTCATCAACAGACAGTCTCTGGGTCTTCTCCAGGCCAGATGCTGCCAGTCTCTGGGGTTTGACTCTCTTGCTGCTATATCAATGCGGAATCAGAAGGGGGGAAATAAGTGGTCTCAGCCAGGTCTGGAATGGTGGCTTAGCTGTTTTCTTCCGAGGGAGGTGAGTGGAGAAGTTGTCAAATCCCAAACATCTTCGAGCCCTCCCATATGCAAAATGGCGATCTCAGCTCTGCACACCATCGCCAGGCTGCACACAGCAGCATGTGGCTTAGTGGGCAAGGCATGCATTTCCTTAACATCAGAGACTGCTGAGAAGGAACAAAAACTAAATAGTAGAGAGCAGGTTCTGAGTTAAAGTGCTATCGTGGGTCAGAGTTAGGTTTAGGGCCATGATCTTCTGAGACTAGAACTGAAGATTGCATAGATGAGTCTTCCAGGCTGTGTGCTGTCAGCTCCGCCTCTGTTCTTTGATCAGTCCAGAATGCATGTATCAAATCCTTAGGGGCTGCCTTAGTCCCAAGCCCTCACATCTGATCATGTGGTTGCTGTGCTGGAGCCAGACTGAGGACTGAATAGAGTCAAGTTATTAAACCCAAGACAATCACCCACGACAAGTGTGGCCTGTTGAATGAGGCTCTGGCCTGTGTGTCAGGGCATCCACAGATACCAGCCAAAAACCAGAGATCAGGCCTGGGATGAGGCTGAGGTCTTGATCTTTCCTTTGAGGGCACATGCTAGGAACAGTGCAGGTCTTTACATAGTTTATTCTAGATACAACCCTCTGTGTGATAATTTCCCAAACATTCCTAGGGTGTGCAAGCAAAGGGTTAGGGGAGTCTTGCCATCCTAAGAGAGAGGGATGGAATGATGTGGAGGCAGGTTTCTAATATAAGGGAAGCAATCATTGATGAGATGGTAAGTCCTGTAAATCCTCTGATGGGCTATCTGGGGACTCACAGGGAACTCTTCAGCAAAATGTCCAGACTAGTCCTACCATGCCCAAGCAGGGACATTGCAGAGAAGATTCCACTCTCAGGTAAAGGATGGGATTGGAGCTCTGGATTTTCAGCCTATGCTCTGTGGAGGAACTTCAGGAATCTTTGGGGTACAGCATGCAGGGAGGGAAAGGCAAGTGGTTGGAGTATGGTTCCGTTTTCTGCACTGGGGTTCTGTATTAGTTACTTTTCATGCCACCGTGATTAATAACCTAACAGGATAAATTATGGGAGACAAGATTTATTTTGGTTCAGGGTTTAAGAAGGTTGCAGGACATCATAGTGACGAAGGCCTGGCCAAGTTCATCCAGTCTGCTGGAACAATGGCTGAGAGAGAGCAGAGAGAGCTGGGACCAGGGACCATAGGAGCATCAGAAGCTCCCAACCAGTTCAAAGGGTGGACCAAGGAATGAACTGATAGATGAGGAACATCCATGGCTTCTTTCATGGTGGTTGTCCTAGCTAGTTTATCAACTTGACAGAAACTTAAGATGCCCACAAGGTGGAGCCTCGATTGAGAAAACCCCTCCATAAGATCTAGCCACAGACATTTTCCTAATTAGTGATCAGCAGGGGAGGGCCCAGCCAATGGTGGGTGGTGCCATGCCTGGTCTGGTGGTCTTGAGTTCTATAAAAAAGCAGACTGAGCAAGCCAGGGGAAGCAAGCCAGTAAGCAACATCCCTCCATGGCCTCTGCATCAGTTCCTGTCTCCAGGTTCCTGCCCTGTTGAGTTCCTGTCCTGACTTCCTTTAATGATGAACTGTGATATGGAAATGTGAGCCAAATAAACCCTTTCCTCCCTAGGTTGCTTTGCTGTTTCATTGTAACAATAGCAACTCTACCTAGGACAGTGAGAGACACAACTTGAGACAAATCTCTAACAGAATTCATCCAGCCTCTGGGACAAGCTACCCTTCTAGATCTCCCCATCAATACCATCCACTGACCTCTTTGCCCCACCCCACTTCACCCCTTGATGATGTTCAGATTCATTCACCATCTGCTCTACTCAGATCTTGGCATTTATAGACAAAATCCAGCACCACACATCTGAGATATAGCACACTCTGGCTTCAAGTCTTCAAATGACAAGTGCTTACCACCACCCTGCCTTGCTGTCCATGCCTTAGGGCTTACCCTAACGCTTTACCACCTCCCAGAAGTACTCCACCTCAGCAACTGGACATCTTACATGTCTTCCTGTGAGCTGTGTTTCCGCTCTCCAATTCATTCACTACTTTATTCTACAGCTATGCCTGAATATGTCCTTCCCTATTTGCAAACCTTTACAAACCTTCCCCTTATTCAAAAACCTCACCACTGCCCCTCTCCTTTCCAGTTTGCAGAGGAAAATAGGAATTATGGACAAGAGCTTCCAGAATTGTCCCACCTTCCTTCCAACATGGAAAGTCATCCTTCCAGGAATCTAAGGCTTCCCTTTTTTTCCTGGCTTCAGGCCTCTGCCTCCTGCCAATCATTTATTTATTTCCCCTCTTTTCATCGTGATCCTTCCCTTTCATTTGCTTTATCAATTAAGAGCACTTCCTGAGAATGTCTTCAAAAGTGGTCTGTAGTGAATGTTGTGATGTGTCAACAGGCGCCCCCTTCTGGACAGAAATATATATATATATATATATATACTCACTGTTCCTACCTTGCTTTTGACAGTGTAAATAAAGCTTATTGCCCTGTGTGAACTGCCAAGGGCAGCGACCTGGGCCACACTGACACCCATTCTCAGGGCAGGCCTCATTCAGTGACCGAGAAGTTTATTTTTATTAAGATGTAAGTCACACAGGTACATATCATTGTCACAACAGGAGACTCTAAGCTCACACATCCCTATCTATGTACAGGAGCGGAAGTGCCTCAACGGGTGAGTATAGGCTTCCCATGCGTGGAGCCCTGGGATCAAATTCCAGCACCCTCAAGAAGAATAACATCCCCAGGACAGAAGAAGGTATGCCACACAGGGACACTTGATGAAACACAGTCATCCAGGAAACCAAGTGGGTAGGGGAATGTGACCAAGAGCCTGCCTTGGTTGTGGCTTCTACTGAAAATATTAGTCAACAAAGGGAAACAGGGTCCTTTGGCTCCATTTGAATAATTTAAATGGGCTTTAGGGTGTCCCCAGTGTCAGACCTGCCCTGCCCAATCAGGGCATGGTTGGGGTGGGTCACAGTGGGCAAGCCCAAATGAGAAGCTTTAGATTGCTATAAATGTGAGGTGGTGGTGATGGTGGGGGGGGTGGCGGTAATTTTTCACCTCTAAGAATAGCCAGCCCAGAGGATGAGCTAGTCTCTCAAGGGTAGCAATCCATGTCAAAGCATCAGAAGAACAAACAAACAGAAATTAGAAAGATGTGGTACACAGGTAGAGCAAAGCTCCCCGTTTCTCACCTCCCTGATGGAGGGATAACAGAAGGACCATGCCAGATGCGCAGCTCCAGCGAGCTCTGCGAAGGTCTTCAGTATTGCTGCATCACAGACCCACTCCCCCAGCCGCTCCATCCATGCTGCTCCCCCCCCCACTCAGCACTCCCTAAGAACTCTCCCGCCTGCAAACTCATCCTGGCATCTGTTTCCCAGGGAACCAATACAGACACCCTCTACACCCCCACAGACCCACTAACCACTGCCCCTACCTCTCCTTTATTTTACAGGCAAACGTCTTGGAGGAAAAATCCCTACTCCTGGTCCCCATGCCTCCCAGCTGCCTTCCTCACCCTGCGGATCGAGGCTAACACCCCCTTGTATATTGACACCTCCACACAGAAGGCGTGCTTAACTGCCCACAGGCTGGCCTCTCCACAAGCCTGGTACCAGGCCACTGCCCCCTTGGAGTCTCTTCCTCTGGTTGGCACTACACTTTTCTAGATTTCCTCCAATCTCCCTTTTCATTTCTTGTGCATGCGACATGGCCCATCTTTCAAATGTCACTGTCCCTTGGATTCCTCTCCTTAGATTCTTGTCCTCTCGGGTTCTGCCAGGACAACCTTGGCCATCCCTTTGTTTCAGTAAGCCCTTGCAGTCATGACTTACACATTCGTGTTGGAGCACCTGCCCTGCTCAGCCAACTGTCGCCTGGACAGTCATTCTTGAATATTCCTCAAGTATCTCATGCTTGAACTTGGGTGAAACAGGCGGGGTGGTTTTCTCCTCCTCCGTTCTCCTTAGTTTTAGTGATCATCCACCCAGCGCCCTGATCCCAGATTTGGAGAAACAGCTACAATGTCCCAATCCTCCCCTGCTTCAGTTAGCGATAGCCAGGCCCCTCTGAGCCTCTCACCTGTCCAGTTATGGAAGACTTATCCACAGTGAGGAGGGCTCAGTTCTTTGAGGGGTCTGTACAACTCTTTTTACTTTTTAAAATCTCATAAGAAAGAAGTCAACACAATCCACCCTGGAGTATATTTATCTTTATGTCAAATACAGAAGTTTTAATTGAGTGTGTATGTGGGTGTGCATGCTCATGTTTGTGCGCAGGTGTGCATGTATGTAAGTATATACGGAGGCCGGAGGACAACAGTGGCATTCCTCAGGAGCCATCAATCTTATCTTTGAGAGAGTCTCATTGGCCCTGGCCTCTCCAATTAAGCAGTGTGATTGGCTACCAAGCCACAGGAACCCACCCGTCTTCACCTCCCCAGTCCTAGGAATAGAAGTATGTATCACGGGTTTTCACCTGGGTCTCACAGACTCAAGTCCTCATGTCTGCAAGACAAGCATTTTATCAACTAAGCATTTTTTCTCCAAGCCTCTGGAGCTCACTATGTAGATGAGGGAAGCACTGAATTCACAGAGATCCACTTGCCTCTGACTCCCGAGTGGTGGGATTAAAGGTGTACAGCACCCCGTCTGGCCAGTTTCAATTTTTGTTAATGGAGGAAAGAGTCCACTGAAGTCATCAAGCTCACTCTCTAACATTTCCCAGAGCGGACACTTTGCACCAGCCCTGCAGTTAAGGCCATCTACCCTCCCTGGTTGTTCTACAGGCATGCCTTCCTCACCTTGCCCTGTTCCACACCATTTTGTCCTGTAACCACACATCATTCTAAGCTGCTCACCTGACCCTCAGCAGCCCCCAAACCCTAGCACACACCAGACCCTCCGCCACTGGGCCCACACCCAGACTTTTGGATGCAACAGATCTGAGGTGAGGCCGGAGATTGGCTTTTCTATCCTGCTGTTGACTGACTACCCAGGCTTTGAGAACCCTCTGCTTCAGGTGTTTCCCCCCACCCAATGTGGTCAGGTTGGAAAGCACACTGCCTGCCATGCAAAGTCCTTGGTGGCTGTGCGGTATTTAATCACAGCATCGTGCTCACCCCACCTTTTGGAATCTATCTGCAGTGGTTATAGTTTTTCATGAGAGCATGCTCTCCATCTGGCCTCTGGGCCTTTGCACATGCGCCCTGTCCTCTGTCTGGACCATCTGTAGCTCTCCCTCCCTTTCCCTGCACAGGCCGCACCCTTCAATCTCCCGTAGTCCCATCCCAAATAGCCCCAGCACCCTCTGGGTGCTCCTTTCCTGTGGACTTCACTGGTCTGGACTCCACTCTCCTTGGTCCTTGGCTCTTGCCTTTTCTCAATTCAGCCACTTTTAGCAGCAGAGAGATGGTCTTTTTCACAGCTGGTTGGGAGCCAGCTGGAAACACAAAGGACAACGACATTTAAAGGGTGTCAGAGGAAGGACATTGTGCACACGAGCCAGGGAGGGCCAGCTGGGGAGGAGAAAGGAAACCTGGAGAAGTATAAGATAAGCCAAGGAAAGGCACAGTCAGTCCGGAAGTGGAGTAGAAGTCAGACAGGAAGTAGAACTTTCTGCAGGGAAATGACCACTGAAGGAATAGGGAGACGAGGAAAGGCAGGAGTCAGCTCTCCAGCATGACAGAGGCCTCGTTCTGGCTAAAGAAGATGAGAAATGCTAAGCTTGTGACTGGTCCAGACTCCAGAGAATGCTGGCCACGGGGCAGCCTCTGCTGCTGCTGCTGCTGCTGCTGCTGCTGCTGCTGCTGCTGCTTTCTCGGGACAGCTTGTCCCTCTCCGCCTCTCCTGCCCCCACCCCTGTGGTCAGATGAAACCCACCCCAGGCACCAACCCTTCTGGGAGTCACCTGACCCCTCTGAGGCTCCCAGCCAGCTCTGGGGAGTCATGTGATCACTTAGGCATGCATGACAGACTCCCTGGGGATGCTTTGAGGGGTGACCTTGTACCCAATTCCTTCCTTGCCTGTAAAGTGGGGCCGATCCCCTCTGGTCTGGAGGAAGGGGAGAAGGTCTCTAGAGGGGCAGGGCAAGCCTGCTTCCCTCTGCTGATTTGGGGCCCCAGTTTCCTAGCCCGGGTTATGTAACACCTGAGGAGAACTAGGCTCCCCTGTCACCTGCACATTTTCTCTTTCTGTGGAGTGCTTCCTAGGCGCAGCTGCCTCTCAGAGCAGCTCTATTTTCGGAGCTGTTTTCGTTTGGCCTATATTAAGCACAGTCACAAGGCAGAGGCAAGGTGCGGGTGCAGGGTGGCCTGCGGGTTCTTTGTGTCTCTTTCAGTGTTAAGGGGGAGACAAACAGACAAGATGGAGCCCGCAGCTCTAGAGGGGAGACTCAAGTGGCCCATGGGTCTCAGATGAGGGCCCAAATGACACTAGAAAGCTGAGGTTTGGGTGGCCTCCCTTTAACTCCCACAGGCCCAGGCCTCTGCCCAATTTCACATTCTAATTTTCCTCCCCAAGGCCTTGCTCAAAGAGACTCCCATCCTCACTGCTGCACAGGTCAGAGAGAAGCTCTGGTTCCCTGAGGCCCTCGAGGCTTGGAGGCCAGGCTGGATTGATGCTGGCTTGTAAAGCAGAGTCAGCAGGGCAGTCATGGTCTCTGTACCCTCTTCTAGGAATCCCTTCCTGAGCTCGTAATTAAACCTAATGAGCAGTAGGGGTAGGGCAAGGGCTGCTGGGAGGTAGCTGGTCCAGGGTCTAGGACTCAGTTCCTCCTACTTAGAAGGCCTGTGAACAAAAGGGGCAAAGGTCAATAATCTACCTGCTAAGTACACGCTATGTCCTTTGTTCCACTCCGTTCTGTCCCTTGAGACTTTTCCTGTGGTCTCTCTAAAAGTACATATCCCTTTCCAGGGCCCCAGTGTGTGTTCCCAGGCTGCTGACCCCAAATCCTACATCTCCTGTACCTTCTCTCTCCAAAGAGTCAAATCCTGCTGTCCCACTCACTGAGGCAACATGCCACCTCGATATCCAGATCAGTACTTTACTAAAGTGCTACTGTTGGCAGGATCCTGCCCTCTACTTCCTACCAGATTTGTACCTTAAAGGGGCTGAATGAAGACTTCCCTAACTAATGGGGATGATGCTGAGGTCACATTCAAGGAAGGTCTGTAGGCTATGGATTAGGCTTTAGTGCATGGCTAACAGGAAGAGATTGAGTTTGTCATGCATACAAAAATGGATCACATGGTTCCCAGTAAAGCTAACTGGAAACACCCCCAAGAAGTAAAGAGAGGCTCTCAGGGAGTGGGTTTTCTGTGATGCAAGTCCTGATGGGCAGGAGGGACCCAGGAGATGAGACAAGAAGATGTGAGCTAAATGCAGAGATAAGAAAAGATGAAACTCTCCAGAGCTTGAGTTTGGCCTTGAGAATGGCAGATCTGAGCTGGGGGTAGAGGATGGTTAGAACCTTCTCACAGGGACACAGGTCATGCAAGACAAGACAGAGAAAAGCACATCACCAGTGTAGGTGGGACACTTAGAGAACAGTCCCTTATCGATGACTTGCTTTGTGTAGTCTGCGTTGCCCTAGGCCAATTGCTGTCCAAGAGTACTCAATGGAAGATTCCAGAAAGAAAGAAGTCTTATGTTTGAAACTGTGTCTTGTTCAGAGTAGCATGTTGAAATCGAGCTTCACCTGGCTCTGTCTCATCCAGAACCTACCTTATCCTTTTGTCCAGTGTACTTCTGTATATACTCTACCTCCCTCCTAGTCACTTGGTTACTAGGCACACTATCTCTTGTTTAACTGTTACTGCTCAAGTTGCTGCAAATTTTTAGAATTATTTTATTTTAAGTGTATGAGTGTTGGTTTGCTTTTTGTTTGCATGTATGTGTGTTTGTACCATATGAATGCCTGGTGCCCCTGGAGTTCAGCAGAGGGTGTCAGATCCCATGGAACTAGAGATACAGAAGGTGGTGAACTACCATGTGGGTTCTGGAAACTGAGTCCAGCTCCTTTGCAAGAGCAGCGAGTGCTTTTAGGTGAATGCTAGGGAACCAAACTCAGGTCCTCATACTTACACAGCAGGCATGTTACTATCTGAGCCATCTCCCCAGCTGTGTGTGTGTGTGTGTGTGTGTGTGTGTGTGTGTGTGTGTGTGTGTGTGTATTGAGACAGTGTCTCTTTATATAATCCTGCCTGGCTTCCAACTCATTATATAACTCAGGCTAGCCTTGAACATGTGATTTCCCTGCCTTAGCCTTCCGAGTGGATTACAGATGTGAGCTACTGTCTGACTATATAAAGAGTGTTTTTGTTGTTGTTGGGTTTTTACTAGGTAGCCTTGTGATCCTCGCATTTCATCTCCCAAATGTTGGGATGTGTGAGAAGCATGCCTGACTGCATCCATCATCCTTGCTGGTGATAACGAGGATGCTGCTGGTGTGTTTACCGTACGATGCTTTTATCACTATTTCAGAATGTACTCCTACCACTCACAAAATTTCCTGTGAAAAAGGAGGCCGTCTTCTGCCAGCAGCAGCTTCACACGTCTCAGGGTTTACCCCAGCTCCAGATTGCTTTTTTTCTCCTGTGCTTGATTCAGGCTTACACTGCCTTCCTTATCACAGGCTGGAGGAATAGACCCCCATCCCATGCTATAGACCATAGGCCTGGGAGTAAAGCAGGTCACGCCACTGGGTTTGCATTGTATGACTGGGATGCTTTCCCACTCCAGTATAAAGTGAAATGTATTATAAAAACTGGGAAATATTTTTTTAATATGCAGAAAAAATAAAATATTAAGATCTATAATTATGACACCTAGAAATAACTTTATTACGTGTTTCTGGGAGTGCTAATAAACAACCAACAATTATGTAGCTGCTGTGTGTGTGTGTGTGTGTGTGTGTGTGTGTGTGTGTGTACACTGGGACATGCGCTACCCACATTCCATCTTACAGACAGACATCCACCATTCATTGAAACCTTTTCCTATACTGTGGCAAGCTGTTTTCCTTCATGTGTTCCCCACCATTACTGATATCACTAAATATCTTGAGACTACGGTTAGTTCCTTAGATTTTATTAGACTTTCTTGGATCAAAGTAGATGAGCGTGTTTTAAGCCTCTGAATATAAATGAAAAGGGTGGGGGAAACCCAAACAACCATTTTACCTTATTATATTCAGTCCCTACACCTGTGAATTAAAGTGGTAAAGCCGGGATTAAAGGCGACAAAAGGGTTTATTTATTTGTACATACACAGAGTCAATTCAAGAAGTAGCTGGAAATTGGAGAGATGATTCAGTCTGTAAGGTTTTCCAAAGGACCAGGCACTCACAGAGCAGCTTACAACGGTAACTCCAGTTCCAGGGGGTCTGACGCCCTCTTCTGGCTGATCTGCACACACATGGTGCACACACATCCATGCAGGTACAACAGCCCTACACATAAAACAAAGTAGGAGGAGCTAGTTCATAAAGTGGTTAGAGTCTGAAGTAATCTTTATGGTATCTCTGGGGCCCTGACTGGGTCCTTACATACATCATCTAAGTGTTTGCCAGTGTATATTCCCAGCAAGCAGAGGGAGTAGAGTATTATCATCTAAGGATATTTCAACTCACCCCTGTGATGGCCTACACCATAGCCCAGTACTTGGGAGAGAGAGACAGGAGAATCAAGAGTTCGAGTCCAGCTTAATGTACATAGCAAAGCTGTACTTTATTTATTTTTTTAATTATTTATTTTTATTTTATATGCATTGGTGTTTTGCCATGGGTGTTGGGTCCTATGGAACTGGAGTCACAGAAAGCTGTGAGCTACCATGTGGGTGCTGGGAATTGAACCCCGGTCCTCTGGAAAAGCAGTCAGTGCTCTTAACCGCTGAGCCATCTCTCCAGAACCCAAGTTGTACTTTAGAAATAAACACATTGTTTAAAAAAAAAAAAAGATTCAGGCTGGAGAGATGGCTCAGCGGTTAAGAGCACTGACTGCTCTTCCAGAGGTCCTGAGTTCAATTCCCAGCAACCACATGGTGGCTCACAACCATCTGTAATGAGATCTGGTGCCCTCTTCTGGCCTGCAGTCATACATGCTGTATACATAATAAATAAATAAACCTTTTTAAAAAAAGATTCATTTTATTTAGTTATTTGCATGTGCATATTTATGTGTGGATATGTGCATATGAATGCCCATTCCCTTGATTTCCCCTCCCTATGTGGGTTCTGAAAACTACATAGGTCCTTTGAAAGAGCAGTATGTGCTCTTACCTCTGAGCCATATCTCTAGCCCCCACAAAAGAATTCTTACATAGCATGCCTGAGGGAGGTCTTGGATTCAAGCTCTACTACCGCCAAAGTGGGGGAGTGTTCTTACTGATTTGATATTAAAGTTAAACTAGGGCTGAGCACTTTGTTTCCATGTGTAAGGGACAGAGTTGTAGTCCCTTACTGGGAGAAGGGGGGTAGTTAAACCTAATTTTCACTTTTCTTTTCAGTTTGGGAGATGCTAGGGCCTCAGGCATGCTAGACAAGCACTCTACCACTAGCTACACCTCCCGCCTTCTTTTTACTTTTTGGTTTGGAAACAGGATCTTGTTGAGTTGCCCAAGCTGGCCTAAGATTCATTCTGTAGCCCAGGTGAGCTTTGAATGGGAGACCTTTCCACCTCAACCTCCCAAGGATCTCAGATGACAGGCTTGCCACATTCAGCCCAGTGTAAAACGTTTTTAAATGTTTCCATATTTAATTCCTTTTTAATGAATCATATTTGCATGTTCTTTGCCTATTTTTAATTTGCCTCAATAATTTAAGCACATAAAATCCCTGGAGGTTTAAATGCTCAGTTGTCACATCAGAATATTTATAAGGACAGACAGTGAAAAACCTGAGTATTTTCTTGCTGGTGTGAAGGGAGAAAAAGAATTCATTTTATCTCCAAATTCTTTCATAATTTGAAAAAAACAAAAACAAAAACAGAAGAGCCAGTTTATTGGTGTAATTATTAAGGCCACTCCACGTAGTTAAAAGGGAGGTTTATTTTGTGGGGTAACTTACAAGTGAAGGGATAGGTAACAGGGTCTGGGAAAGGTGGGGCACAGTCAGGCAGTGTTCTCTGTAGAACTCTGCTCCGTCTACTTCCAGCGTCCAGGGTCCAGGAACCAAGAGAGCTGGTGCATCCTGATCTCGGAGTCTTCAGGGTCCTCTCTCAGCTCCACCTTGTAGGTGTGACAGTTACCATGCCTCAATGGGGGTGGTACTTCCAGATCAAAGCTGGAACAGCTACCCACTACATCTCCGCCTTTTGTCTATATAAGAAGGTTCTAACCTAATGCAAGACTATATACAATAGGAATGATTATCAAATATTGTCCAGGAGTAATGAGGGATAATGACCTAGACAAGATGGAACTACAGCCAATGTGAACAATATCAAGCAAGAGACACATACTAAAATCCAGAGAAGTCTAGAGTGTAGGTAAATGGCATGTTACAAAGATCATTCCAAAAGGTGTCCTATCTCCTATCCTAAAGAACCTGAGTCTAATACTTAATATGTTCTACCTAAGATATTATATATATATATATATACTAAGTTTTAACTATAACTGCTAATCTTCAATCCCATCAAAGACCTGAAAAGGAATATAATAATACCTGAGAAATGGGAGAAGGACGCAAGCAACTTTCGGGAGTCTTGCAAGAGTAGACAGAGACAGCTGGCAGCCTGGACAGTCACCTAATGTTTTTCAGCATCGTTGGTGTATTCAAATTGGCTACAGACCTAGAGTATCTGACAGACCATTTTCAGAAGCAGGAATTCTGAAAGACCATCTTACCCTGTCTTGGCAGAGTTCAGAAGTCACTTTTCCTTGTGTCCCGCTTGTCCAGAAGGACAGCACTCATATTGTCAGCAGTTGAGGCAAGGGCAGTTCTTTGCCCAGTAGGCCATTTTGTGGCAAGAAGACAAACTTCCAAATGGAAATGTCTCAGAAGCCCAACATTCTCTCGGGACCAAACTGATGCTGCCAGGAGTAATTGTGTCTCACGTTAACAGAATTCTAAGTTATTTAAATGCCATGTTCTCTAGGTCCATGAAGTGTTTGAAGATTACCTGCCCATCCAAACTATGTATCTGTAAATCTGGATAACCTAACTAATGTAACTATAGAGATGACAAGCATAGGTGACTATAAATCTATAAGACTTATCTACTGAAATAACCTAAGGACTAAGGCTTCATGTAAACAAGGTAAACAGTCTGTAAGCAAATGTACAGTAAAGGACAATGACTTCAAAATTGTGACAATACACAACATATTTATAACAGAGGCAGAAATGTATAGTGCAATATGCAATATGACAATAATCTTAAATATATATCAATATACAGAATATCCTAAACAGAGGTAGAACATACATACAGTATGATAGATATAAATTTACATTTGTATCAATATACAAATATTTCAAATAAAAGTAGAAATATATGTACGTTATAACAAATATAGTTCTGCATTTGTATCAATATACAAATTATCTTAAACAGGAATATAAAAATAGTTTACATTTGTATCAACATATAAGAATCCATAACAGTGCAAATTATCTAAGGCTAAATTTGTTAACTAGTATATACAGTAATCTACCATAATATCTTTTTTTTTTTTTCCAAGACAGGGTTTCTCTGTGTAGCTTTGCACCTTTTCTGGAACTTGCTTTGGAGACCAGGCTGGGCTCGAACTCACAGAGATCCACCTGCCTCTGCCTCCCTAGTGCTGGGATTAAAGGCGTGCGCCACCACCGCCCAGTAACCATAATATCTTATACCTATCCATTCCACTTCTTCTCCCCACCCCATTTTTTGTTTTGTTTTGTTTTGTGAGACACTTTTTCTTTTCTTAAGGAGAATACTGAGTCTAATATTTTCTTCCACCCCAACCCTATAACCATCATCCATAACCCTGAGAAATATGAAACCTTAGGGAGAAGGGCGTCGTTTTTTTAGAGCTGCTTTGTTGTTTAGGGGGTGATGGTATCTCTGTTGGGTACTGTAAGAAAGCTCAGATAGTTAAATCTCAGTTAGACTAACTGTAGATTCCGCAGCAAGTCTCAGAGTAATGGATAAGTTTGTCTGAACTTCTGGCAAGAAGTGCAGTATGATGATGATTACCATGGCATCATTCTGGATTGGGTAGAGTTGTTGTTGTTGGGGCCCCATCTTCCTTTGGAGACTTCAGAGATTGCTATTGGAAAAACTTGTTTGGATTTAAAGATGTCATGACATGTAAGAAAGGATTCCCGAGAAACCAAGAGTAAGCATGGAGAGAATTAGGATCTTGAAGACAATGGTCCCTTTTTATTGATTTCCTTCTGTCCCACACCAGAGGGCTCTTCTGATATGGGACTGAAGAATCTCTCAACCTTTTCTTTTAGCAGTATGCTTGGGTTTAGAGAAGGAGTGAGCCAATTCCATCTCCAAAGCCAGCTTGGTTTATAATTGAATTGGAACCACAACTTTTCTAGATTGAAAGAGATATAGATGTTAGGCAGTGAGATTTTACCCTGTGTAGATTGGTACCAAGAGATTCTTTCTTTCTGCTGTAGACATCTGGGTATCTAAGACCTTATGATTTCTGGAAGATGGGTATTTCCATCATCCTGGAAAGACAAAAGCAGAACCCTACCCCAACCTTTGATTGCTAAATTTTTCTTACAACTTGTAGAGATGTCACATTGGTGGATGAGCTTCTTTCACCTCTGGGATCTGTCTCTCCTATCCAAGCCTCATTACTGTAGTTAAGAGACTCAACACCATTAGTATACTGAATCCATTCTTCCAAAGGAGCTGATCTGACCTCTAACGGTGTAAGTATTCTTTTGCATTCTGCATTAGCATTGTCAAACGCCAATACTTTTCGTAATTCTTTATCTGACACAGCTTTTGTTATAGCTGTGTTCAGCCTTTGTAAAAAATCAGTGAAGGGTTGGTGCGGTCCCTGAAATATCTTTGTGTATACCTCAGTTGCTTTTCCTGGTTCTGGAACTTTTTAAAAGCATTTAGAGCTGCTGTACAGCATAGGGATATTGTATGCTCATCATAAGTGGCTTGTACATTCCTGTCAGAGAAACATCCCTCACCAAGTATTTGATCTTGGGAGATTTCAAAACCTCTGAGCTTACCTTGTTGTTCTAAATTTCTTGCCTCTTTTCTCAAGCAGCTTTTCCACTGTAACTGTTGGCTGTATTCTAGAACAGCTGAAATTAACTGATGCCAGTCATCTGAAATGATTTTATGTGAGGTAGACCACACAGTTAACATGTGTCTTACGTATGTGGAGTGTATTCCATATGTAACTATAGCTTCCTTTATATTTTTAAAGTCCCTTGTTGAAATTGGTTGTAATGTATATGTCATATATGGCTCAGGGTGTGTGTCATCTGCTGGCTTCTCATGGATGATAACAGGATAAGCCATTGTATGAGAGCCATTTGGAGATGTTACAACCTGTACGGTCTTGCCCTTCTGCTTATTAGGTCCCCTGTCATGTTTATTGAGAGTTTCCTCCAGGGCTTGTAAACGAGCACCTAGGGTCTGTTCTAGGGAGTGAACCTCCTCTCTTGCAAGGGATTCCAGATTTATCAGAATCATGGAAATTTTTATGTTCTTCTGAAACACATGATTCCATGGATCTTATCTTATTAATTACTGATAATCTTTCTTCCTTATATAGTGTCTGAGTATCCACAACTTCACTCTGGAGAGTTAATGCTGTATCCATGAAATATTCACATTTATTATCAATAAAATCAATTTTTGGTACAAGCCTGTTTTGTAAATTCTGGTTAGCAGATTCCAGAAAAAGAATCTTTTTATGTAAATCCTGGTTAGCAGATTCCAGAGAAAGAATCTTTTTCTGTAAGACTTCATTGCTATCTTTTAAAGTTTGTATCAGTCCCAAAAATGACTCATCTTTATTCTTATTATTAAACCAGTATTTGAACACTGTGTGAATTATTACAATGAATAGTAAAATGATACAGGCCAGATACGCCTTAGGAAGGTCGTATATTTCCAGGAAAACGTCATTGATCATACAGGCAAAAAGGTTTTTAAATTCTTGTGAGGTAATGTTGTCAGCTATATTACAAGAATTACTCAAAATTTGTTAGTCAGTTTTAAGGTGTAAAATTATCAAGTACTTTTACTTGAAATAAGACGTTGGCTAGCCTATCTTACCTTTCTGTGGTTCTGGGGGGTGTAGTAGCTCTTTTCAGCCAGCAGGAGGGGTTGGTATAACTCCAAAGCAGGTCCAGTTGAATGCCTTGGCTGGCGGCAGAGTGAGCACAGGCAGTAGGCAGTTCTTCCTGCGACTCCCTGGAGCTTCAGGGCGTGGAGAGTTCCAGGCCTTTCTAAGCCCCTCTCTACCTCTGCAGACAGGAGGTCTGCCAGCGGGCACAGCTCCAAGCCCTCTCTGTGCCTGAGTAGGGTGCCACCCGGGACAGTGCCGTGTCTATTTTAACTAGGTGAAACTGTGGAAGCCTCAGGCTATGGCAGGGAGCACTCAGGGAGGAGGGGGACCGCCTCACTCACAGTGGTTTCGCTGGTCTGGGTGCTAAACTTGCCGTGGAACTGAGACCAGATTAGCTCCTATTCAAGAATGGAACTGGGTAGGTTTTTCCTGATTAGCTCCTTTTCAGGAATAAAACCGTGTAGGTTTTTCCTGGTTTTATGGAGCTCTGCAGGCGGTGCCCTGCAGCTTCAAGTGCCTGACAGCCGGGGAGGAGGCTGAGGGAGGGAGCCACCCAGGCCTTTGGGATTTGCCCCACATGAGCGCCAGATATTGGTGTAATTATTAAAGCCACTCCACGTAGTCAAAAGGGAGGTTTATTGTGTGGGGTAACTTACAAGTGAAGGGATAGGTAACAGGGTCTGGAAAAGGTATGGCACAGTCTGGCGGTGTTCTCTGGAGAACTCTGCTCAGTCTACCTCCAGCGTCCAGGGTCCAGGAACCAAGAGAGCCGGAGCATCAGGATCTCGGGTGTTCAGTGTTGGTTAAATCAGCGCTGCTCGTGGCTGGCCAGCGCTTGTGACAGCCATGCCGATGGAGGAGAGTGCTGGAGAAAAGTCACAAGCCATAGTTACCTTTCTAGAGCTTTACTGGGAGAGAGAGGGAGGGAGAGAAGGAAGGAGAGAGAGAGAGAGAGAGAGAGAGAGAGAGAGAGAGAGAGAGAGATCCAGAGAAACAGAGAGACCTCGGAGGGAAGAGAACAGAAAGAGTAAAGGCACACAGAGGGCCTGCCTGCTTTTTAGGCTGGGCCGCCGTCCCAGGCTGATGATGTAATTAAGGACAGAATCCTTACATTCAGGGGTCCTCTCTCGGCTCCACCTTGTAGGTGTGACAGTTACCAAGCCTCACTGGGGGTGGTACTTCCAGATCAAAGCTGGAACAGCTACCCACTACACCAGTTCATTTAACCAGCACAGTTTTGATATTTATCCTAGCTGTCTTCAGAGTATAATGCTGCACCAACGTCCAGCGCCAAGTTTTCTCACCAAACAAACTCTGTAGACATTTGAAATTTCAGTTCTGCATTCCAAGGAATCTAATCTCCCCCACAGCTTTGTGGGACACCTCCAGACACTTGAGCAGTCCCAAATCACAACCTGGGTGTTTCAATTTGATCACTGTGAAGAGCACCCAGACCCCATAGCCTGCCACCCCAAACCAATATTTTTAAAGTTTGCTCACATCTCCTATATTTAACTTTCTCTTTTAGCTACAGCCAATCAAAAGAAAACACTGAATTGCTCTGGGCCAGTGTTCTTCCTGGTATCACCTCTTATCTGTTTGTAAAGCTTAAAGCCAAAGTTGTTTTTTTCCCCTTTCTTTTTTTGCAGTCTCATTTCCTCTTGTAAAAACAAATCATTAAATGCCCGGGCATAAGGAGTTCTGCGTAATTCTTAGGGACAGGAGTTTCTGCAAACACGGTTGCCGGTAATTGTTTAAGTCCGGCTGTGGTGACAATTATTTTCAAATCTGGGTTGTGGGGTGTCTGGAGGAGCTGCCCTCAGCTGGTCCCCAATGTGGGACCCTCCAGAGCAGCAGGAAGCTCCTCCCATCCCCCAACCAATGTCTCCTTTGCTTCTCTGGAGCTAACTAGGTAGGGCAGACCCCTCGAGACTGTCCAAGTAGTCTGGTTTTTAGAGCTGAGTCTTTTGCCAGCCACAGTCATTTCAGAGAGTCACCAGGTCCTTACCGGGAATCCGCAAGCAGTGGCCAGTTGGAAGGGAGGCAGGCAGGGGCAGATCTGCGCAGCCACCCCCCACCCCGAGCTTGCCCTGCAGTGCTTACGATTGAATCTAGCTCCTTCCACCGAGCTACATCTCAGGTTCTTTTAAATTCTTATTTGGAAACTAAATGGCCTCGTCTGGCCTTAAACTTTTGCCTCAGCCTCCTGAGTGGCTGCGATTACACACCTGGTCTACCAGTCCTGGCTTAGATGGCACATTCCGGCTGTGCCCTCACGTGGCTTGCAAACAAGCTCCCTCAGTCATTTTTAGGACACTAATCCTGCTTATAAGGATGGGACCTTGTGACCTAATCATTTTTTCTCAAGCTCTGCCTCTCAGTATTGTTACAGTTCAGATTGTATCTCTCTTCTCTCCCCTCCCACCCCTTCATTATTTTATATGTGTGGGTGTTTTGCCTGCATGTATGTCTGCAGGCCACATATATGTCTTGTACCCCCAGAGGCCAGGAGAGGACTTCAGATCTCCTGGAACTGGATTTACAGACTATTGTGGGCTGACATGTGGGTGCTGGGTATGGAACCCTGGTCCCTGGAGGAACAGCTAATGCTCTTAACTGATAAACTACCTCTCCAGTCCCATACAGATTATATTTCTACATAAGCCTTTGGAAGACACCTCTAGACCTTAGCTATCCCAGGGCAGAGTCTCCAGTAACCTCTGGCTTCTGTGTGAATTCCAGCCCCGTGGCTCAGACACTGTCTGCATCGTCAAGCATCTCTGACATTACTTTAGAAACAACAGAGACCTGGCAGGCAGGCTCTGCCTGCTACCTGGGAGCCAGGATGGGGAATCATGGAGTTTGTATTGGTAGGCAGACTTCCTGGCACTGAGCCAAGGAAAGTGCAGGCAGTTGAGATGAAAAGGTGAGGGGTGGGAGCAGGGTTGCTGGAGAGATGGCCCAGTGACTAAGGTATCTACTGTTCTTGTGGAGGAACCAAGTTCAGTTCTCAGCACCCACAGCTTACAACTGCCTGTAACTCCAGCTCCAAAGGACCCAAGTCCCTCCCCTGGCTTCTTCAGACACTGCACCCACACAGTACACGCATCCACAAAGTACACATAATTTTTCAAAGTGAAATAAATTTTTGAAGGGGGGGGGGGCGGGATTTTTTGGTCTGTTGATTTAACTGTAGCCAAACATGAGGGAACCATCTGGTAGGGGCTGTAGACTAGATTTCTGTTTCCTGCCTTCAGGAAGAAAAGGACAGGGTTCTGATCTTATCTCTTAAATAGGCAGTCCCCAGGAGGGAATGTAGCTCAGTGGTAGAAACTTGCCCAGCATGAGCAAAGCCCTGGTTGCATCCTTACAGCCACCTAAATAAATGACTGAATCCTTGTACTCTGGGTATTTCCATTCAATATTCATTGGTGTAATTTATTTTCCTGGAATTTGAGTCAGCTTCTTTGGAATTATGCAGGGCTAGGGAGAGTCTCCTAGAGGTACACCTTGACTGTAGGAAACAGTCAGGACTCTCTGGCCCATGGGCATGTCTAGGGGGTCTTTCAAACGGTGGCCGTGTCTGTGATCTGGAATATTCTCCCCTTCTTGCCAATGGAGAGCTCTGCTCCTGGGTAACCAATGAAGAAATATTTAAATTTCAGAGCTGTGTGAGCTTGCCAGCTTTTCTTCTATTTTCTAGACGCTTAATGTGAACTTACAGAATGGGAGAAAAAGACATAAAAATGAAGACAGTTCTATGCACAGTGCCATGCTGGTTTCAGATTTCAGTTTTGTGTATCTACTGGTGGTGACCATTTCTGTAATGCTTTTTTCATGTTTTTTCAGGGCTCTTTCCCTTAGTTTATGAGTATATGTATCTATGAAACCAGGAAAGCATTTACTTTTAAAAGGCTATTTCCCTTTTGATAATGGAGCTAGGGCCTCTCACATGTGAAACATTGTACCACTGAGTTATTTCTGGGGCACACAAAAAAAAATTTGTTTTGATCTTATTTTGATTTATTGAGTTTGAGAAAATGTGTGTGTGTGTGTGGTGTGTGTGTGTGTGTGTGTGTGTGTGTGGGTGTGTGTGTGTGTGTGAGTGTGTGTGAGTGTGTATGTTTGTGCTCGTGCCACAGTGAGCATGTGACAGACAGAGGACAACTTGTCTGGGGCCCATTGTATTCCACCTTGTTGAGGCAGAGTCCTGTTTCTGTGGTTCAGCTGCCACATGCTAACTGGCCTCGAGATTCTAGGAGTTTCTCCTGTCTCTGCTCCCCATTCCCATAGAAGTGCTGGGATTACAGATGTGCAATATCACACCTGGTTTAGGGCTTTTGAAGTGAATTTCAGTGATTAAACTCAGACAGGCAGACTTTGGCAGCAAATGCTGTGCCAACTTCCAGGCCCAGAAAAAAATTTTTTTTCAAATAAAATACAACTTTTCTTAAGGACAAAAACAAGCAAGAAAACTCTCCCAATTTTTAAATACCAAGCACAGAAAAGCTCTAAGAGGAAAAGCAGGATTTGGCACCCAAGGATAAATGGAGAAAATCCAATTAGTCATCTTGGGGTAAGGAAGGGCTTCTCAATTAAGACAGAAAAGCACTAAGCATGAAGGAATGCTTGGTAAACTCAACTGCAATATAATTAAAGATTAATGTAGTGGGTCGCCATTCCAGCCTTGGCCTGGAAGTTCCAACCCCCATTGAGGCTTCGGTAATGGTCACGCCTACAAGGCGGGGCTGAGGGAGGACGCTGAAGACCCAGGATCAAGAGGAGAGGTCACTCTTGGTTCCAGGACCCTGGACGCTGGAGGTAGACTGGCAGAGTTCTCCAGAGAACACCGCCGGACTGCACCATACCTTTCCCAGACCCTGCAACCTACCCCTTCATTTGTAAGCTACCCCACACAATAAACCTCCCTTTTAACAATGTGGAGTGGCCTTAATAATTTCACCAATAGATTTATGTTCATCAAAAGCCACAATAGGAAGTCATACAACTCCACAATCCTGGAGAACACATTTGCCATGCTTACAATTGAGAAAGGTCAGAGGCACAGGTCTTAATCCCAGACCCTTGTCAAGGAGGCAAAAGTAGGCAGATCTCTGAATCTGAAGCCAGTCTGGTCAACATACCAAATTCCAGGCCAAAAGGGGTGATATAGTGAGACCCTGTCTCAAAAACGAACAAACAAACAAAGAAGCAGGTGGGGGGATGGAGGTAAAAGAGGTGGTTCAGTGTTTAAGACCACTAGCTCCTCTTGCAGAGGCCCCAGGTTTGGTTTCCTGCATCCACATAGTAGCTCACAGCCGCTTGTACTCCAGTTCCAGAGGAATCAACACCCTCGTCCAGCCTCTGCAGACTCTTGTACACACACGATGCACATATACTCATAAAGGTTCACATTCACATAAATGAAAGAAGACCCCAGAATATGCAAATATCTGCTATAAATAACTATAAGTAACAGAGGACAAGGAGATGATAGTGTCCAAAGAAAGGGGCAAAAGACAAAATGGGAATCTCATAGAAGAAGAAACACATTGTACCAAGATACAGAAATGATTTTCTTGGTCTTGTAATCACTGAACCACAGATTGTACAAGGGCACCATTATACAGCCAGAAGAAAGGTATAAGATCGTATCTAAAAACCCACCTGGAGATGAGAACATGAAGCAGTGGGAAATTCTTATTTCTTCATTTTTGAGAGAGAGATTTTCTGTACAGCTCAGTCTTTCGTAGAATTTGAAATTCTCCTGCCTCCTCATCTCAAGTGTTAGAATTGCAAGCATGCACTATTGTGCATGGCTGGGGCCTCTTAGAAACTACATGGAAAATACTTTAGCATTTTCTTGTGCAGTTGAACATGCATATTTTCTATCATCCAGCCATTCCAAATCCAGGTATTTCACCAATGAAGAAGGCTTGAACATGTACACACAAAGATAAACACAAGAATGTTCAAAGAAACTGAGCAGCCCAGTGCTGCTATAGCTGAGGAATAGTATACTGTAGTAAACAGGAAGAGTATTAGCCATGAATATTGAGATATTTATGCCTTATAAACATAGAATTGAATGAGTAAAACAAGCCCAACTTGATGGTGTGCAGACAATATAATAGCTCAAAAATTGTCAGCAAGTGCATAGGCTGAGGGTGTAGCTGGGTGGCAGAGTATGTGCTTAGCATGTGTGGAGGTTCTCTGTTTCATCACCATCACCCCAGGCCCCCACCCAAAAGGTGAAGACAAATGAACACAAAACAAGCAAATCTACATCACATATTACCTAGGGTTCCTACACAACATGATATAGGCGATTTAAAAATCATCAATGAAATGGCAAGTCCATATTACACAAGAGTTCCCTCTGTTGGAGAAGTTAGAGGGAGAAATAGAGGAGGAGGAGGAGGAGGAGGAGGAGGAGGAGGAGGAGGAGGAGGAGGAGGAGACAGGGAGGAGGAGAATGTGGAGCTGTAGGAGAATCTAGGATAGTATGTAGCTTTTCCCATGAGGTATACAGAGTATATTATACTTTTTTTGGTGGTGGGGGTGTATTGAGACAGGGTTTCTCTATGTAGCTCTGGTTGTCCTAGAACTCACCATGTAGACCAGGCTGGCCTCAAACTCACAGAGATCTACCTTTCTCTGCCTCCAAGTGTTGACCCTAAAGGCTTGTGCCACCACTCCCAGCTGGGATTATACTTTTAAAGTTGATTAAGGCCCTCCCAATTGTTTGGATCTCTACCATGTTTTATAACCCAGGTATATATTGTATTTGTATTGTATATTACGAGACCTAAAAAATGTTAATGTCCACACAAGGAAACTGGACACATATCCAAAACCTGTAAGTAGCATGCCTTTGATTTGAGCCCTGACAATCTGATTTAGGATTTTAAATCCATAAACCCAGTTGTCTGTGGCGGGCTTAAAGGTTCTTTTAATCTGAAAAAGAAGAAAAATCTCATGTGGGTACAGACTATCTTGGTCTATTTTGATTATTTCCATAATCAAACACCCAGGACTGGGAAGTTTCTAAAGCAGAGACGTTTGCTTGGTTCACGGTTGGGGGCTGAGACATAAGCCTGTGGCACTGCTGCTGTCTGCTCAGCTTTAGTTTGTCTTCAGCTCCTGGTGAAAAGCAGAAGGGCAAGGATAGGAGCCGGTTCCAAGCTGAAATGCTTGCTGCGCAATCATGGCAAAGTGAGCATACATAAAGCTGGGCATGACAGTGTGCACATGTAACCCCAGTGCCAAGGGCGCAGAGACAGGTGGGTTCCGGGAGTTTGCTAACTATCCTGCATAACCTGAGGCCAGCTCCTACTCCAAATGAGAGACTGTCTCAAAAAAAGGGGTGGTGGAAAGCAACAGAAGATCCTGGACATCGGTTCCTGGCCTCCATATGTGCACCCACTGCGCATGCATATCACACACACACACACACACACACACACACACACACACACACACACACACGAGACAAACGGGATAGCTCTGCTCTCCAACTATCCACTCTCACGATAACTAACCCAGTTCTATGAAAATCTTACAACATTAATCCATACCTGAGGCCCCTGACCATGACCCAAATACCACTGTCTCGGTCACACACCCCAATTCCACCACAGGGAGAAATTAAGCCTCAACAGGAGTCCAGGACGGCACCACCACATTGGAACCACAGTGGAGGCTCTGTGTTCATTTTCCTATCCCCACTCTGGCATCTTTGAGGTCTCCTAGAGGGGTCAGAGGGAGCAGAGGATGAGCTAGCAAGCTTCGATAGCTTTCCTAGAGACTTGTCCCAAGCTAGAGAGCGGTTCTAACAGATGTTAGAAAGGCAGATTTCAGGGTGTGGCTTCACGATCCCGCCACCTCCACTAACCTGACGGGAGGCGGTTGCCCTAGGAATCACTCTCTGTGGCGGACGTGGATGGAGTGAGGGCGCTGTAGAGTCCACTCAGAGTGCCTGGCCTTGCTCTTTTGTGTACCCACAGCACCAGCTTTGTGGGCAATCCCAGGCTTCTCTGTGGAGGAGCACAGCAGGGACGGAGGGGCGGAGGAGCGGTAGCCTCAGGCCTGGGAGGGGAGGGAGAGATAGGAGGCTAAGTAGGTGGCAAGTAACAGAAGCAAACCGCCTTCCAGAGGATCTGGGCTGGCGACTGCGTCGCCAATCCTGTCTCATTCGAAGCGGTACCTACTAGGGGAAACCAGGGAAGTTGGGAATGAGTTCAGATCTCCCATTTCCCCCCTCCAACCCTATGGTGGCCGTGTTTCCTCCCGCTTCTGCTTTCTGAAATGCCACCCAGGGCCAACCCATGCCATGATAGTCGAAACGAGGGGTGGATTAATTGTTTCAATGTCACTGGGGCAGAGCACCCAGTAGAACAGCTTCAGGGAGGAAGTGTGTTTTGGCTTTCAGTCCGTCACCAGAGGACATGGTTGGTAGCTGCCTACTGTGGCTGGGAGCATGTGATAAAGGCTCTTCACACTACAGTGTACCAGGAACCAAAGACTGGGCAATGGTCTTCAAAGTTCTGTCCCTAGTAACCTACTCCTGCCGTCTGGCCCCATCTACTTAAGGCTCCGCAGCCTCCAGAAGAGCGTCCCCAGCTGGAGAGCAAGTGTACAACATGTGAATCTCTGAGGACAGTTATTCAAACAGCAATAAGGGGATGGCAGCTAAAGCCATTAAGGAGGGCCCAACAGAGCAGTCACTCAGCAGTTACCGCTGGAGCCCTCGGAGATCCACAAAATTGTCCACGGAGGGCCCCCACCCCAAGTCCATTCCAAGAAACCCTCACACTTGCAACCCCAGCACTTGGAGGGTGAGGCAGGAGGATGGCTGGAGTTTGAGCAACAGAGGCCCTGTCTCAAAAACACAAGAAGAAGTCTGGTAGCCAGTTTAGGTTTCCTGTCTCCCGTTTCCTGGGCAACCATGCTAATCCTTAGCTGTCCTGCTGTTCTCCACCTGTGTGCAGGTGAGCCCAAGCCAGACAGAACAAAGCTTCTCTGTCCGTCCCCACCTGGCTTCTCTGGCCTTACTTCCCTCTCTCCAGCCTCTATGGCCTGGAGTCCAGGTAGACAAAAGTCATCACCAGTGGGGTTGCTGCTGCAGTGACGTTTCCTGGTACCAGGCCAGGCTGGCAGGAAGTACATCAAAAAATGCCAGTGAGTGGAATTCCAAAGCAGTGTGAGTCACCAGGGACCCAGGAGGACAGGCCAGGGCCCAAGTCCTACTAGGAGCCTGAAGGCAGCTAAACAGAGCTCCAAGGGAGGCAGAGGCTAGGCCAAGCTCTGGGAACAGTCACCTAGCCTAAGGTGGGGAACAGGTGGCTTCACCTGGACTCTCTGCAGACCTAGAGGCAGGGGTGGGGTGGGGTGAGGTGGGGTGTGGTGTGGTGTGGTGGGGAGGGGTGGGGGGTTTCAGAGAAGGAGGCCAGCCTCCTGGTTACCAGAGCACTTACCTGCTTTCCCATAGGCTAGGATTTGGATCTCAGCCTTAACATCCAATGGGTCTGCTGTTTCTCTACACCTCCCTCCCTTCCCAACAACCTGGCCCAGTCCACCACTGTCTACAGACAAGGAACAGTGACAGGCCAGCTGGGCCCCTAAGGAGACACAGCAGGTAAGTGCATCCCTCTTAGCACAGGGTTCTGGACTGGAAAGGAAGAAAGGGTTCTCTCATTCCAGCCTGCTCTGGCCACTCTTTGCCACTTTATGTAGCTCTCAGTGCTGGGTCTCTTAAGAAGGGTGACATATGCAGATAGGAAAAGAGTGGGTGGCTGAGGAACCTGGTGCTTGATCTGTCAACCTGTAGCAGCATCCCCTGGACTGTGGCCCAGCAGTTACCTGTGGCAGCCAGCTTTAGAAGAGGAGACAAAAGCTTTAGAATAGGAGACAAAGGACTTGGGCCTGCTGGCGTTTGTAGCAAGGGGAAGGATGGTAGTAGCCCTGGGCCAGTGCAAATCTGGGCTCCATTCTTCCCTGGTGACCCCGGCCAAGATAGAAGGGGAGAGAAGCAAGGGGTGGGACAAGAAGACACCCTTCCCTCCCCTGCTTCCCACTTCCCAGACCACTGAATTCTTGTTCATGAAAGATGCCACAGGCCAGGATAGGCCACAGTGACAGCTGGTGACGTGGGGGCCACCTTGGCCTTCACAGTGACCTGATCTCCTGCCTCTCCTAGTTGTTAGGGCCCCTGCCTATGCCTCACATGCTCCAGGAAAGTCTCCACTGCCAGTGTCTCCAGCCTTTGGGATAGCTTGGACCTTCTGGACCCTGAGCTCCGGATGACCCTCCACGTTTTGGGGTCTCTCAATCCTTTAGGCAATACAATCTGTGGGCCCCCAAAGAAATAGATCAATAGCTCCAATTCCCATTCCCCCCCCCCCTTTCCTATCCCCAACCTGTCCATTTTGTTTCTCTTTCCATTCCCAGATGACTAGGGGCTTGGAGGCTTTCAGCAAATAGTTTCATTGCTGCCTTAAACTTGGGGTTAGTCCCTTGCAAAGAAGTAGCTGAGTGAGAGGTACCTTCAGTTTCAATCAGGACAGGGCTGGAATTGGGCCTGAGCCTGAGGCTTTTTGGGGCTTGCAAGTATCCCAACTAGGCAGTCTTAACTGAGACATGGGCTACCCTGGACATGGCCTGAGGTAGCATCAGGCACAGGCCTTTCTCAAATCTGGGTAACTAAGAGGGCTTCTCTGAAGTGGCCATTTATGGATCGGACCCTGTGCACATTCACTTTGGCCCCAGGCACTAAATTCCAGAATTTTCTATCTTGTTGCCCTCACCCTACCTCAAGGCCATACTTTCTCACCTGTAATGTTAAGACCAACCAGTATACACTTGACCAAGTGTACACTGAGTTAAAACTGCAGCCTTGATAGAAAAATATCTTCTTATAGTATGAACTCTGTGTAAGGAAAGATGGGCTCCAGCCCCACCCAGAGAGAGAATTCTGGAAGAGGTCCCCAGGCTAGGAGAGCCCGATTCTCTGATTCCTTTCTCCCTCCAGCCATTGAAACAATGTTGACCCTCCCTGATGGCAGACAAAGCTACATGATCATATCGCACTTCAGAATTCCAAACATGGAGGGTGGATGTGTGAGTGGTTGGGAGGTCAGCTGTCTACCTAGTACCAGACAAGAAGCTAAAGCCCCCTTGCCCCCCCCCCAAAAAAAAACCTGGAAGGAGACAGATCCAAGACGGAAAGGGGTCGTCTGAAAAGTTCAGAGCATGAACATTCATCACATGTGGTAGGCCCCAGACAGTAGAAACTGGGCTGTGATTATACTCAACAGTCTGGCAGCAGCCCACATGTCTACCCCCTGCCCTAGGAACCCACCCCAGCCCATTTGCGTCTTGCCTAGCTCCTCAGCCTGGTGGGAATCTTTATGCTTGACTATACCTGCTCTGTGATCCTGGAAAAGCTTATCCCTTCTGGAAGCTTCGATTTCCATTTCCTCTTCAGCCAATGGGGAGGAGAAGAAGGAAGACAATGAAGGTGGTAATGATGATGATGACCTCCTACAGGATTTTTAAATTTGAAGTAAGATAGCTCATAGAACACAATACTGGGCATATATATTATAAACATGGAATAAGTAGTGATTGTTCTCAAATCTAAGTCCCTTGGTGACCTGGACCGCTGGCATCCTTGCCACTTCATAATCTCTGTGACCTCTAGGGCAGCACCAGGCACCAGAAAGAGCTTAGCATGTATTTGATGAATGAGAGAGAGAGAGAGGCTAATGACGGGGGAAAAGTGAGCAAACAAGCCTTATTATTTGCAGAGAAAGCTAAGTCTCAGCTAGGCAGTGTGGCATGGGTCACACAGGCTGCTCACCATCTTGGTCCTGCAGGATGGTTTGTGCCCGGATGCTGCCTCTGCCTGAAACATCACTTCCTTTCACTGGAGGCAGCTTATGTTCAGAACACCCAAGCTGGACCTGGAAGCCCAAATCTCAGTGCACTTGCTTCTCTGGTCCTCACATCTGCATCTGAGTGACCCGAGCTAGGACTTCAAGGCTCCCTGCAGGGACAGTATGGCAGAGCAACCTCTGCTCCAAGCTCCTTTTGGGACTGCCTCTAGTCCTGAACTTCTACCAATAGCTCAGGCTCCTAGAGAACTCGCTACTGGCACTCCCAGTAGCAGGGGGGTTAGTCTGTGACCAACAGTGAATTTCCTAGAGCATGTAGTAACTCCCAGACAACCAAAGTTGGGACATACATTTCCAGTGGTCAGCCTGGCAGCAGCCCACATTCTTACTCCTCTGCCTGGGCACCTGCCCTATGCAGTCTGTGTCCTGTCTGTCCCATGGAAAGTTCTTAATTCCGAGCACCAGCTCCTTTTCCTTTCGCATGGGCAAACTGGGTATCAAGTCAGCCCTCCTGTGGCTTGGCTCCTCTCATTCATGTGTGAGGGTGCTGAAGTCAGCCATGATCACACCCTGCAGAACAAACTTTGTCTGCAGCAAGTCAAAGTGGCCTCTCAGCACTCTGTACAGGTTTTAGCCACCTGAAAATCATACCCTGGGAATAGTGGGTTCCTGAGGAGGTCAGGGGTGCTACAGCTGTCCTTTGGGTTTCTCATTTTCATAGCTATCTCAAGAAACTTCTCATCAGCAGTACCTCATCCCACCCCCAGGGTTGAAAAGCACCCCTTGGGTCCCTGGCATCCTGGCTAGTCACCTGCCTACTCATGTTGTAAGCTATCTAAGGTGAGCCACGTGCATTTATTTTTGCAGAATCTTAGACCAGGAGGTGGGAAAAGGGAGAGGGAGGAAAAAGAGAGACAAACAAGAAGGAAAAAAAAAGAGAGCTGAGCCTGTGAAGGAGGGTGGAGTGGGTCTGAATGAATCCTAGACTTTGGGGAGAACAGGGGGCTCCTCGGAGCTTCAGGTGCCTTTATTCTCCTGTCAAAGATCAAGGCCAAGGACCCCACCAGAGTCCCCCAAGTCAACCACTCCATTTTTTTCCCCCTGAGGCCTCTGCAGGGACAGGAGCCCTGTTACTAACTCAGGGCCAGGGCATTTACATCATTCCCTTTCTTCATCTTTAGAGGTCTAGGTACCAAGAAGGTTCCCAGGGTTGGGGTAAAGGCATAAAAAAGCTCTGCAGAATTCAGCCTGGAGCTCTCCGGGGAGACTCAGGACATAAGTGAAGACTGCGTCCCTTCCTGGGTAGCCCCCAGCGATACTACAAATGGTCAAAAGCAGCAGCTGCAGGTGTTGGGGATTTAGCTCAGTGGTAGAGCACTTGCCTAGCAAGCGCAAGGCCCTGGGTTCGATCCTCAGCTCAAAAAAAAAAAAAAAAAAAAAAAGCAGCTGCAGATAGAGCTTCCAACTCAGGCTGCTCCCTGACATCTAGCAACACCCAGGAGATTCAATTGCAGGTGAAGCTGACCTTAGCAAGCAGGAACCGTCCAAGTATGGGCTGCACAAACTGCCCTCCAGCTTCACTGAAACCAGCCTGGCTATGACGTGATCTGTATTAAGCTGCCCCGTGCCTTTGGAAGCAGAAAGTAAGAACACACGCTCACGGTGGACACTGCTGAAGGGGAAATGTCCCTTGCTTTTTGACAGCTCAAGGGGAGGTGGGCAGGTCATAGGGAAGAGACCCAGGCTCTGGATTGCACCTCTCCCTCACCTCACTCCCTGCAGCCACATAGACACCCATGGGGGAACAGTTGGGGCTTTTTATAATCTTTATTTGTTAACAGTTGAGGCTATTTTTTTCCCATGCTGCAAGAGATGCCAGTGGCTCATTAAAAAAAAGTTGTGAAAAACACAAATCTATTTTGGGGGTGATCAGCCTCCTCAAAGCCTCACACCCCCAGCTCTGTGGAGCTCTGGGGATGAGACCTGCTCTTGCTGGGAAGATCTGCAGCTTGTAGGAAGCCAAGGGTCCTAGGGCCTAGCAGCACTGGTGAGGGGGACATATTTGTCCCCTCTTCCACCTTCTTGGACAGAAGCAGAACCACCTAGCTCCATTCTGGTGTAGCTCTGCCCGCCTCATGGTGGCTTCAGAACTCTGTCCTGAGAAAGCCATCTCCCAGGAGGCTTGGGTTGGAGCCACACTGCTGCCGGGCATCTTGATTTGGCATGCTAGAGGCTTGGCATTAGTGGTGGCTCTTACAGCTCTTGAAAGACATTAACCATCAGGAGATCAAATTTCTCTGCTGAATGAAGAGTCGTTTCAGAGCCATAGGAGATATTTAATGAGGTCCTGGACCAGCTGAAGGAGGAGGAGGAGGAGGAGGAGGAGGAGGAGGAGGAGGAGGAGAAGGAGAAGAAGAAGAAGAAGAAGAAGAAGAAGAAGAAGAAGAAGAAGAAGAAGAAGAAGAAGGCGGCTCTGTATGCCCTCTGCCAGTGGAACCACACAGATTGCTAATGGAGTCTTCTTGCCATGATGTGGTTACAGGCCTGTTAGCAAGGTCCTGGGTCAGCCTTGAACATTACATGAAGAACTCTCACTTATGTTCCCTGATCCATCTCCCCTGACCTCCCCATCATTTTGTCAGGTGACCCTTAGGGCCAAGGTGGACATGGGATTCTATTACTCAGCTAGCCTCTAAGAATTCTAACTAGCCTCACTCAATGCCCCTGCATGGTCTGCTCTGCACATGGGGACCAGATGGCTGGGATACAGACAGAACTTGGGTTCCTGTTACCCAGAGATGTGAGGGGGAGCACATGAAAAGTTGGAGGATTTCAGTGCTTGAAAGGATGGTGAGGTCAAGTAGTCATCTGCTGTCTTCACACAGTGTGACTAGTACCATTGTGCCCAATGGATGGCCAAAGAGATTACAGCCTCTGTCTAAAGTCACATATAATAAATACAGAGATCCACAACTGGACAATGTAGAGAGTTAGATGTTGGAATATTCATCCTACATGGGATGTCTTCCTTAAACCCTTCTGCTCAGGGATCAGGATCTATGCAGAAGAGGAAGTGGAAAGATTGTAAGAGCCAGTAAAAACCCTTAGATCTTCAATGGCACTTTGCCCTGGCATTGTCTGGCATTTGGTGTCCTTAAGCCAGCAATGGCAAGCCGGCTCATAACACATGCCATATGCTTAGAGCACCAGGTGCCATCATTGAGAACTGGATTGATTAGTAATGTCTGCAATGGCAGCCACCCGGTGGACTGTAGGACAGGGTATGTGCTGAAGACCTATGTCCCATCCTTGTTTCAGGTGGCTGTTGCTCAATGTAGGATGTGTGGTTTGATGTCCAGGTGGCCCCAAAGAAGCAGCACTGTGGGAACTCCTGTGGTGGTCTACAGGCGGGAGCATCCTGTCCTGGTATTGTGGTGCAGGTGAAGACAGATGCTGCAATGGGGTGGGAAGGGTACCCTCCTTCCATGGCCTTCACCCAGAAATGACCCCAGCCTGTCAATCCACAATGTTGCAGTCCAAATAGGAAAGAGTGCTACCCAGAAACCAAAACCCAGTGAAAGTACAGTCTGACTTTAATCAAGTTTCAGAAAACCTGGTCTCAGCAGAAGCACCAGGCAGCTGTAGAACATTCTAGAAAACACAGAGGGGAGCAACACAGCCAACCTGGCCTGTTTTTTTTTTTTTTTTTTTTTTTTTTTTTGTTTTTGTTTTTGTTTTTTTTTGCACCAGGGGAAAGTTACTTGGTCCAGCTGACTTTAGGAATGTCATAGTGCTTGGTGAGTGTGTCCAGGCGTCGGTTGAAGTCCTCCACTCTCTGCTGATGGGTTTTGGATGCCTTCTTCAGGATTCTTTCCATTTGCTGCTTCTCCTGCATCTTCTCGAAGGCCGCCTGCGCCGGTGTCCACTTGTCCAGGCAGCGCCTCTTCTCCTCCTCGCTCTTCTTACTTGTCCCCATGGCATCCAGCAGTGTGGCCTTGTCTTTGTCCTTCTTCTTCCACTTCATCATGCCGAGCTCTGTAACACCTTTCAGCTTCAAGGGGCCCTTCTGGACCTGTTCATACGCCTCCATGGGGTTCGCCTGCCATGCAGTGGTGGCGCATGCCTTTAATCCCAGCACTAGGGAGGCAGAGACAGGTGCATCTCTGTGAGTTCGAGGCCAGCCTGGGCTACAGAGCGAGATTCAGGACAGCCACAGCAGTTACACAGAGAAACCTTGTCTCGAGAAACTAAAAAACAAAAAAAGGAGAGACGAGAATTCTGGGAACAGGAAGGCTGAGTCAGGAGATGCTGCCAGCCACCACAATGAGGAGCAGGATGTCAAGTACCGGTAAGCCACGAGTCACGTGGCAAGGTATAGATGAATAGAAATGGGTTAACTTAAGAGAGAAGAACTAGATAACAAGAAGCCTGCCATGGCCATACAGTTTATAAGCAATATAAGCCTCTGTGTGTTTACTTGGTTGGGTCTGAGTAGCTGCAGGTCTGGCAGGTGAGAGAGATTTGTCCTGACCGTGGGTCAGGCAGGACTGGAGAAAACTTCAGCTACACACATAGCTATTTGAAAGGTCAGAAGTATAAGGGTAATGGCTGCCTCTCTGCTTTGATTTCTTTTCTTTTCTTTTTTCTGGTTTTTTGAGACAGGGTTTCTCTGTGTAGCCTTGGCTATTCTGGAACTCGCTCTATAGACCAGGCTGGTTTTGAACTCACAGAGATCCGCCTGCCTGTGCCTCCTTAGTGCTGGGATTAAAAGCATGTACTACCACCTGCTGGCTGATTTCTTTCTTTCTTTTTTTTTTTTTTAAGGCTTGTTTTTATTTATATGTATGTACGTGTTTCTGTGTGGGTTGTATGCCACACACATGTGTGCGTACCTCTGTGAGTGTGTGTGTGTGTGTGTGTGTGTGTGTGTGTGTGTGTGTGTGTTCCCTCAGAGTCCAGAAGGGTGTGTTAGAGCCTCTGGAGCTGGTGTTACACACAGTTATAAGCCACCCGATATGGGCCCTGGGGATGGAACTTGGTTCCTCAGAAAGAGCAGCAGGCACTGTCAATGTTGAGTCATCTCTCCCTGCTTTGGTTTCTTTTCCTCTTTGGGCTGCTTTCACCCTTCTCTTGTGTCATCACTTTCTCCCTGTCCCTTTCTCATCACCAAGTCAACTTGTCCATCCTTCACAGCACAGTGTCAACTGCTATGGGGGGCGGGGGAGGATCCAACTGCTTCTCCAAGCCTTTCGCTGCCATTTCTGAGCTCTCCAGAAATTCTAGAATTTTCTTTGGATGGGTGAGACTTGATAAGGACCAAATGGCCTTGCAGAATGAGATTCTCTTTCTTTCACTGTGTGCTGAACCCTACTTCATCCCTTCCAAAGACTTCCCTGTCCACTCCCAGCCTTGGTGGTCCTCAGCTAGGGTTTGCTGAGTCCTCATTTGTCAGGAGCTGCTCCCCTGGAAAGGATGACTGATCACGTCTAGGCCTTCCATGCTTAGCACCCATGTCAGCTGTCTCAAACCTCGAAGGACGTGTGGACTAAGCCTTGTCTGTGAGAAAACAAACCCAGAGAACATAGTTTTGTCCAGGATCACACAGTTGTCATGAGTGACAACCGACAGCCCTTTGCCAAATCACTCAGCCAACTCAGAATGGCCCGGCCCAGGACCCCATTGTCTGCCTCATAGCTGGCCCCTGTGGCTCCCAAGCTGGAGCATCAGATCTCTGAAGTTGGGTAGCAACAGCCATGTCCTTGCGCTGGGTAGAGCCTTCCATTTGAGCCTGCTGACTTTGGGGTGACTTAGAGTGTGCTCATTCCCTTTTACCCCCTTGTCTCCTCCCATCTTGCCTCGGTCCCTTCTGCCACTTCCATAAGGAGCCTGGAGGGAACCCAGCACGTGGGACGACAAAGGAAAGCCGGTATAGCCCGTGGGAGACATCGCAGAACAGCATGTGAGTGGCCACTTTGTGGTCTTGTTCTCTGCCCCACTCTACTCCCCGCCCCCAAACTTTCACCCATCAAATATTTATTAAGCATCGCCTGTGGGCATGTTGAAGCTAGACTGGCATGACAAACAGATAAATACCCCTTTGGGTATGCATGTCCCTTCCAAAGGCGTTCTCAGGACTGGAGGGTAGAGAGACAGCATTGTGACCAGCAGTGTGTGACTTGAGCTACTAGCAGAGCACAGGTCAGGGAACTCAAGATTGACAGTGGGTGTTGGTGGAGGACTTCCTGGAAGACCTGACATCCAGGCCATCTTAAAAGGATGATTAAACATTTTTCCAGTATAGGAGGTGGGGGTGGGGAGTGTCTTTGTGTCCAGGGGACTGCTTCCACAAAGACCACACCCCCTCCTTGTGGGGACCTGGTAGTGGTCTTACCCTGGGTAGGGAGCTGACTGGCTGCGCTTCCTCCCCTTATCTAGGCTCTGTAGCTCAAAGCAGCTCAGCCTTTGCTCAAGATTTACTTCTGGATTTGTTGCTAGTTCTGAGCAGGGATGCCACCTGCTCCAGTAGGCACACTGCTCATATCACAAGCTGTGTGTGTGTGTGTGTGTGTGTGTGTGTGTATGTGTGTGTGTGTGGTAACTCCAAGAGGAGATGGGCACTGTGAACATGTGCTTATCAATCTGGAAGGCTGAGCTGCTTGTTAAGCACAGAGAACACACAGGCTGGAGGCAGGATGGACAGAGGGGTCTGTCCAAGCTGAATGGCTTTGGCAGAGATGGAGAGAGCCATAGAAAGAGGGCAGCGCTGGGACTAGCCTGGATCTTGAGGTGTACGCCTTCCCGAGAACCAGGATGGAGGCTTCTCTTTCCAGATAAACCCCCAGCTTAGAAGCAGGCATCTGCCCACAGGAAAACAGACGCCTGGTGATGGTTTGGCTTGGCTGTGGGGAGGGAAGGAGGAAGTAACATCAGAGGACAGGTTCAAAGGGATTTTAGGTCACAGACAGCTGTGGTGAGGGAAGGGATGCTGGGGGTCTAGGACAGGAAATGTTGGGGTTAAACCTACCTTTGTGCCGCAGGAATCCCTAACACTGCAGTGAGGCACTGCTTCCAGACGAAGGACGGGAGGTCACAGCCGGGCAGTGCCTAGGCCAGCTAGAAGGGCAGTGCAGATGGCCAGCTAGCCAGCAAGATGATGGAACAGGCAGCGGTGACTCTGAGCTGCAGGAAATGGGCAGAAAGGGAAAGAAGGACCAAGAGAAGACAGGGTGAGGTGGGCAGGAACTCCAGGCCTGAGAAGAAACCTGAAGCAAAGAGAGCAGGCTCCAGAGCTGGGCTTGCAGGCTCAGATGATGGAGGTGGGAGACTGCTGTCCTGCTGTGACAGCTGCTGGCTGCTGCTGAAGGAAGGGGTACAGAGTGGGCCATTGGCAGCTGCTGGCTGTTGTTGGGGTAAATCCAGCCTCGGGGATCTGTCATTGAAAAGTTGCGAAGATAAAGTTGGGCAGTGGTGGTTCAGCCCTTTAATCCCAGCACTCTGGAGGCAGGGACAGGCAGTCCTCTGAGTTCGAGGCCAGCCTGGCCTACAAAATGAGTTCCCCGACAGCCAGGGCTACACAGAGAAACTCTGGCTTGACAAAACGAGAGAGAGAGAGAGAGAGAGAGAAGAGAGAGAGAGAGAGAGAGAGAGAGAGAGAGAGAGAGAGAGAGAGAGAGAGAAGCCTGGGAAGAAGAGCTACACTTGTTTCTGAGGAGGTACAAGTTGGAGAAAAATTGTCATGTCAAGACAGGACTGAGTGGTCTCTGACCGGGAATGCTGGAAAGGTGAGGTGATGGGAACACTTTTTTCTCTTAGTTAGGGTTACTACTGTTGTGATGAAACTCCATGACCAAAATCAAGTTGGGGAGGAAAGGGTGTGTATAGCTTACACTTCCACATCACTGTTCATCACTGAAGGAAGTCAAGACAGGAATTCAAGCAGGGCAGGATCCTGGAGGCAGGAGCTGATGCAGAGGCCATGGAAGAGTGCTGCTTACTGGCTTCACATGGCTTGGTCAGCCTGCTTTTTTATAGACCCCAGGATGGACTGGGCCCTCCTCTTGATCACCAATCAAGAAAATATCCTACAGTCTTGCCTATAGCCCCTTTTCTCGATTGTGGTTCTCTCCTCTCAGATGACTTTATCTTATGTAAAGTTGACATAAAACTATGTTTGAAAAAAAGCTGAAAGCAGGGACTGGGAACTGTGTACTCTGGCAGGAGTGGTGATTCAGGCCATCTCTCCAGCTAGACACTGGCCCAGTCCTAGCCACTCCCCTGAAAATGAGCAGATTTATAACTTCTTTTGACATTTACATTGGCTCAAGACTGGACCCCAAACCTGCATCTTGGACCTTCCCATGACTCAGCCTGATTTTCTCTCCCAAGGAGAAGAGGCATTGGCTGCAGAATTACAGGCTCAGAAGCACACCTCTAGCAAAGGAAAGTCCTGTTTGTCTGCTCAGCATTGCACCAGTGACATGCTGCAGGACACATGAAAGGTGATACCAGCAGGCATCAGCACCCAGCTGGCTCTTTGGAGCTGGATGGAGAGACCCAGGGAGGGAGGGAGGCTCTGTCCAGATGTATGAACCCAGAGAGGTTTCATACTGTGTTTTCCTTTAGAACAGTCCCTCTTAGGAGTATAAACAATGGAGTGAGGCTCTTCTGTACCAAATACAGGGGAAAGAACATACCTGGGTAAAGTCTAGTTTCTCCTAAACACATATTTGAACTAGTACTTGTTTTATGAAGATTGAGTCTGAACATGGCACTCCCAGTCACTGTCAACCTTCTCCCCAGCTCTGGGTAGATGTTGGAAGTTGGGGAGCATCTGCCAACAGTAAAGTATCTACCTACAATCCAATGATTAAGTGAGCCTGAATGTACACTTACCAGAAATACCCTGATAGGCAATTTTCAATCACACGCACTCATAGACAAGAGGCATGTTTCAGACAATACAAATTGAGTATGTATTTGTTTATGGCAGGGTCTCCCTGTGTAGCCCACATTGACCTCAAACTTTCCATCCTCCTGCCTCAGCCCCCTGTCTGCTGGGATTACAGATGTGTATCACTGAACCTGGCTAAAATTCAGTTTTTAATTTGACTTTGGGAAAGAGCAGTAAATCTCTCTTTCATATCATATTTTGCATAAACTAATATTAAAATGGCTCTGCATTCTCAAAGAACAAGTTGGAAGTGTGATAGAGGAAGTTGAGATGTGAGGTTTGCCAGTCTGGGCTTTAAAAACTGTCCAGAGGCCGGGCGGTGGTGACGCATGCCTTTAATTGCAGCACTCAGGAGGCAGAGCCAGGCAGATCTCTGTGAGTTCGAGGCCAGCCTGGTCTACAGAGTGAGTTCCAGGAAAGGCACAAAGCTACACAGAGAAACCCTGTCTCAAAAAATCAAAAATCAAATCAAAACAAAACAACAACAAAAAACTGTCCAGAGATAATTGACAAGATTTGTAATTTCTACCAGTCCAGACCATCCTAACAAAACCAGCCTTGAACAAGGAAGCTTCCTTCTGATGAACAGGTGGATGGCATTAGAATCAAGCCTTTTTTATTTTAGTGTTTGGAGATAAGGTTTTGCTTTGTAGCCCAGGCTAGTCTTGCACTCACGACAATCATCCAGTTTAACCCTCCCAAGCATTACAGCCACATCTGGCTTGAATTATGGTAGACTACAGAAGAGCATCTAAGAGGGGACTTCGATAGGGTTTCTCTGGCTAATATTTCCGTGGCATTCTTTGCAAAGTTAAGAAGTGAACTCTCTGTGACAACAGGCTGGGATGGGAACCTCTGAAAGTGATACAGGTATCCATACAAAAAGCTCAATAAAAGCCCCGAAAGTCAGAGTTGCAGGGGTGATGCAGGAAGGAAGGCCCTTGGGTACTCGGAAAAACCCCCAAGGAGACAGAAGACTCGTGCAGAAACGCAGATGTGTGCCAGTGGTGGAGGCTTGGCTGAATTCAGGGAGAAAGAGGAAAATCTTCCCGTGGCCCTCTAACTCCCATTCCCAAGGCGCACCAGGCAGAGTTTCTTCCTAGCCTCCTGGGAAAAACCGTCGTGAGAGTCCAGCAAGTTTTAAAGGCTGGCCAGGTCAGTTTCTGGCCACCATCCGTGGCTCCCAGGGGAAAAGGGAGGGGGCTCAAAGAGCAGCAGAGGAGCGGCGGGGCGTGCCCTGGCTTGGGGGCGTGACCAAGGCGTGGCCTCCGGGTGTCCAATCCCCTTCGCTCCCCTCTCCACCAACCACGCGCCGCTGTGGGCGGACCCTATCGCAGCAACCGTTTCTGGGTGCGATATTTTTCCTTTTTTTTCCTTCTCTTTTCCCCCCCCACCCCCCTCAACTTTGCTTTTTTTGTGAATGAAAAAAGGAGGTCGTGAGCGGTCCCCGGGACTGCGGCGCTCGGCGTCCTAAGACTGCGCGCGTGCGGCGGCCTCGCCCGGCGCCTCGCTCTCCAGCGCGCCGCCTGCAACCTCCGCAGCGCAGCCGGGCGGCGGCGCGGCCCAGCGGCCGGAGGTCCGAGCGGCAGCGCGCAGTCCGGCTCCACGAGCCTCCATGACATTGGGCGCCCGGGGCGCGCGGAGATGCTGATCCGGAAGAGGCAGTGGCTGCAGTGCAGCGCGCGAGGCTGCTCACGCGCCACGGTCCGGCCTGGGCTCCTGTGCCAGAGTTTCTGATCGCACCCGAACCGGGACCCCAGGAGGTTGGATCTCCAGCCGAGAGCAGCGGCGTCTGCGGCGCCCCAACTTGCACGCGCGGAGTGACCCCAGACATCTTACTAAAATGAGCGTGCTTAGCAGGAAGAGATGTGTTCCCTACACTAGAAATTACCCCGTCACATGTAGTGGTGTAAGTACATGATTGATTTCTATTATGGCCAGGTTGCAAACAGCCTCTGCAAACGCGCCGCCTCGCCTTGGCTCAGCCTTCAGCGCCCTCCCCTCTCGTGCCTGAGCCCCTCCTGCTTTCCCCCTCCGGCTCCACTCTTCCCTTGGGCTCTTGCTGATGCTGCTGGGTTCAGAGGGGAGAGAAACTAACCTTTCTTGGGTGTTTTTAGGGAAAAGTATGTGTCTTGCATTGGCGTGGCGTGGCGTGCCCCTCCCCCTTCCCTATTTAGTTCATTAAAAAAAATTGTATGTGCAGAGCAGCATGTCAGGGGGGAAATTAGAGGCTCAGTGGTAGAGGTGTACCTTTTTTCTTTCTTTTATTATTATTATTATTATTATTATTATTATTATTATTATTATTATTATTATCTTTTAAGCCAGTACAATTGGGGTGTTCGCTGACGGTTGTAGCGGTGTTTCTTTGAAGTCAACTCCTCTGTGGTCTGTCCAGATGAGTTTTGGCAAACTATTGGTGGGAATGTTGAGCTTTGTTTGTTAATGTTCGGGTATCCTCGGATTGAAAAGGTTTATCCTGTATTTAGGCTCCTGTTTTTGTTAACGTGATCATTCAGGATCCCTTTGGGCCTTGCTTTACGTTTTCTGCGTGGGGAGGATCCACCCCTCCACCTTCGCCCATATTACAATGTCAGCTTCCTCAGTGGAAGCTCCTTTAATTCTGAAACCAGCCTTTCTTTGCCCCTCTCCTCCCGATTCTCCCTTTCTATCCATCTTCCTTGATTTTTCACTTTCATTTTCTCTATTTTCCTGCCTTTCACGTTTTCTTTTTTTTTTTTTTTTTTTTGGTAAGATGCAGGATGTGGGATATTGGTTGCTAGGAGACAAGCCAGGCTCCCAGGGAGATTGTCGTTTCCTTGACAACCAGACTAGGCCAGCCACAGATGAACAAGCCTCCTATCAGCTGTGGGAGGGAAAGGGGGGCTTTTGAGCTCTGCAAAGAGTGTGTGTAGGGGTGCGGGGGTGGGAATGGGAGCCCTTGAGGTTTGTGGGTAATCTGAGCACACCTTCGGATCTGTCCTGGACAGAGTACAAAGAACTGGGAAAGCAGTTGTGCAGAAGGCTGCTTGTGAAGAGGGGAGTGGTGATCTGGGGACAAGAGTCGGGGGAGGAAATACCAGTGACTTGGGACTGTCAAGGAGTGGAGGAGTGGAGGTTGTGATGCCCAGGGCAGGGTGGAGGGCCATCAGGAGGCTCATGAAGGGATGGGCTGAGACAATTGTGAAGGAAAGTCTTGAGTCACTGAAGAGTGCCAGAGGAGAAGGGGCAGTGGGGAAGTTCACTGAGTGGGTTTGTGTCATCATGTATCAGCTGCAGTGCAGAAAGGAGTAATATTCTAGAGCAGAAATTATATTAACATCGGCATGCTGTATCCAGAGCAGGATCTTCATTTAAGATAGGCCTGATTAGACAAAAAGTTCTCCTGGCTTAATTGGGCCAGCCTGTATCTTAAAGAGAGATATAATTACACATATGGATATGCAATCTAGCATTATATAATACTATATTACATAAGGAGACAAATGCCTCCTTTCACCCAGGCTCTCTTGGCATGAATTTACCAAAACTCAAAAAATTTCTTCCAACACTCTCGGACGCATTTTCTGGAGGTAGAAACTGATGTCCACAAAAAATGAAGAGGTTTGCCTCTTTCTAGATAGGACAATGAAGCTTGCTGTTGCAACAGGGATGATGATTAAAAAAGAGAGAGACAGAGACAGAGAGAGCCAGTTGGTGGATGTCTAAGAGAAGTGTGAGAGACAGCAGAGAGGGGATGAGCTGGAGTGTTCAGGTTAGATAGCAGTTTAGAAAGGCTGCTTCCTAAACTCACGGTCAGTGTTTACTACTCTCCTACTTGTTGGCTTGCTGTCCCCTACTGAACTCTGGAAGCAAAATCACAAGGTCTGTGTGAGTGTTATGTCACAAAGCAGCTAACTTGGACATGCCCCTCGATCCAAGAATCCAGGCCCCTCCTCTGTGCCTCCTCCTCCTGTTTGCTTCCAGACCTACATGCTAGTGAATCAAAACCACAGGAGGAAGTTCTGTTGCCCTCTGGGTTTCTGTCTTCATAGGTGAAACTCTATTTTTTCTTTTCTTTGATCCACCCCATAAAGCAGAAACCACACCTACTTGACTCTTCCTGGTGCCCACACATCCCTCAGCTGTCTAACTTGAGACTAGGAACTGTCAAGGAGGATTTTATGCCCTCAGTTCAGAAGAGGAGAGGAAACAGAAAGCTGATGGCTAGGACAGTTGCCTGGTGGACGGGACCAGGAGGGAGCAGGGATGGTGCAGATAGTTGCCATAGAGACTGGGTCAAAGCTTGTGGCGGACCCCTTGTCGTGGAAGGGTCCAGATCCTGTAAAATTCCGAGGAGGATGAGCCAGTCTCATTGAAGAGTCCTTGCTGCACTTTTTGCTTAGGTTGCTGAGCTGCATCCCCTTGTACAAACCCCAGGTGCCATGTTACTTGAGCATTTCAGTTCTGCATTCCTGCATGTTAGCATCTAGTTACAGCCTGCCAGGGACAGAGCTCCTCTGCTGCTGCTGCTGCTGCTGCTGCTGCTGCTGGTGGTGGCTTGGCTCTGGTCTTGATGGCTCAGCAATAAAGTGCCTGGGCAGCCTCCAGGACTCCTCTGCACTCAGCCTTCCTGGACATGGCCCCAGCCCCGAGATGTCTCGCTGTACGCAAGGAATGAGCAGGGGCAAACTGATAGCCCTAAGCACACCTGCCCTTCCCCTACCTCCTTTCCATCCTGGTTAACCCTTCTAGAAGGGTAGACGCCGATGGAGAGGCTGTCCTCAAAGTCTCCTCAAACTGAGGGCCTCAGCTTTTTTTTTTTTTTTTTTTTTTTTTTTTTTTTTTTTTTAGCTGAGGATCGAACCCAGGGCCTTGCGCTTTCTAGGCGAGCACTCTCCCACTGAGCTAAATCTCCACCCCGGGCCTCAGCTTTTTAACCATTGATACAACTCACTAACTACAGAAGTGCCTTCTGTCTGTTCATCTGATCAGTTACTCTCTGGGATGGACATACTCCTTCTCTGCCTATCACCAAGGAAACCAAGGCAGAAATTTAGGCTACGCTTGACCCTCAGCTTCCTCCAGGACCCAGTTTCCCACATAGACAGTTTGTGTAGCTTCTCCTGAGAGAGTCAGAGGAGTGAGGGTCTTCCGCTCTAAGCCTCTTCCTCTGTAGGAGGTTCGAAGGAGGTAGACCTTACTCTTGGGAGCTGGATGTGGGATGCTGCAGATAGCCCAGATAGGGGATGGGAAGGCCCATGGACCATACAGTGTATCCTTCTCCCTCCATAGAGCGGCTGCCTCCATCCCTATCTCAAAGTAGGTCTTGAGCTGAGAAGACAGACACATGGGCAACTGGACAGAACCAGAGTAAGGAGGGGAGGCTTGTGGCTTCTACAGGTACACAGAAGTCCCCTCCTCAATGAGGCTGCTGGAAAAGCCTCTCCTAGCCCATAAAAGGATAGGGTAGGAGGATGGAGATGAGCAGGCTGGGTCTTGGAAATTTACCATCTGAGAGGGCCAGGGGAACACAGGGTAAGCTGGGAGAGCTGCTGCCCAGCCCTGACATGTCCATTAAATTTTAAAGTGACTCTGCATTAGAGCATGCTGGGAAGGGGTGGGGACCTGGCCCCACGTCTGCTTCTCTCAGCTGTTTGCTCTGCTGCTGCTCCTGCCCCAGGGAAGAAGAGGAGAGAAGAGGATGAGGAAACTACCAGGCAGATTCTCTCTCTCTGGGGGAGTGGGGATTGGGCCAGGCGCAAGGCAGATTCTGCCTTGGGCTCTCTCACAGACTGCCTGCCTGCCTTCATCCAGAAGCCCAGCTGCAGGATGGTGGGGACCAGAGGGAGATAAGCGATCCATCTGGTGGCATTGTACACCTCAGCCTGAATGAACTCCTGTCTCCAGGGGCCCCTGCAAAGCTGCTTCCCTGAATGCTGCCCACTCTTCTCTCTCCACATCAGTTCTAATGTTTGACAAGGCCACAGACACAGTGGAGGAGGGCTGCTTGCACTGATCTTGGTCCTCAGGGGTATAGCATGCCAAACTGTTCTGATACCTCCTTGCCTGCCCCTCAGGTCCCAATTAATGGATTCTGACATGGATTATGAAAGGCCAAACGTAGAGACCATCAAGTGCGTGGTGGTGGGGGACAACGCTGTGGGCAAGACCAGGCTCATCTGTGCCCGGGCCTGCAATGCCACCCTCACCCAGTACCAGCTTCTTGCCACCCATGTGCCCACAGTGTGGGCCATTGACCAGTATCGAGTATGCCAGGAGGTAAGATTCCAAGGCCCCTTGGTTGTGGGGGGTCCATGCTATGTCATTCAAACTGTAGCTTGGTGTCTCTGGAGCTCATGAGAGCCCCCTAGGGGTGGGGCAGAGGTGGATGAAGTAGAAGGAAGCCCACCCCCAGGGAGGTATCTTTGACCATTTGTGTTTTCAGTGGTGTCCTGGTTAGGGTTTCTATTGCTGTGATGAAACACCAGGACCACAAGCAAGTTGGGGAGAAAAGGCTTTATTCAGCTTACACGTCCACATTGCAGTCCATCCCTGAAGGAAGTCAGGACACGAACTCAAGCAGGGTAGAAACCTGGAGGCAGGAGCTGATGCAGAGGCCATGGAGGAGTGCTGCTTACTGGCTTGCTTTCCAGGGCCTACTCCGCCTGCTTTCTTATAGAACTCAGGATCACCTGCCTAGGGATGGCACCACTCACCATAGGCTGGGCCTTCCCCCATCAATCACTAATTAAGAAAATGCCCTCCTGCTGCTGGATCTTATGGAAGGATTTTCTCAATGGAGGCTCCCTCTTTTCAGACGACTAGTTTGTATCAAGTTGACATAAAACTAGCCAGCCCAAATGGGTAAGCCGATGGCTAGGAATCTAGCTTTGGCTGGGTACCATGTCTTGTGCAATTAAGCCGAAGTAATAACATTTTCTCCTCCTGCAATAAGCGTGCTCTCTTGAGGTCTCTGCTGCTTCTGCTCAGCATTGAGTCTCTGGAGATTCCATGTGGACAGCCCTGTCCTCCCCATCAGGGTTGAGCGGGTATCTGCCCTGAGAACCATTGTCCTGTCTCCTCCATGCCCAGGTGCTAGAACGCTCCCGAGATGTGGTAGATGATGTCAGCGTCTCCCTGCGCCTCTGGGACACCTTTGGAGACCACCACAAAGACCGGCGATTTGCTTACGGAAGGTAGGGGAGGCCTTAGGTGCTGGCAGGGAGCCACGCAGGAGAGTTTTCACTCTGTTCTGAGGACCTGAGTAGCTCTATGCGGTAGAAACTGTGAGAATAGTGTGGAGGAGATATGGCCGTGGGTATTCCCTGGGGCTGAAGGTATCCTGGGTTTCCAGGCCTGGTTTGGGTCCCAGCTCTGCAACCTACTGGCTCTGAGCAGTTCTGGGATGACTTTCTCACTGTGAGATGGTGATCATTTCTTTCTTCTTTTTTTCTTTTTCTTTCAATGCTGGATATTGAACCTAGAGCCTCATGCATCATAGGCAAATGCTCTACCACTGATATATATATGTTTTCAGTATATATATATCTATATCCCTTTAAAGCAAAACAAACAAGAACTTTATTTTGAGACAAGGTCTTCCTTGGTTGTCCAGATTGTCCTTGAACTAACTGTTGCCCAGGAAGCCTTGAACTGGAAGTTTTCTGCCTCAGCCTCCCAAATATTCAGCCTATATCACCAGGCCTGTCAAATATAGTAATTTGTGTGTAATGTGTGTGTATATATATATATATATATATATATAGACATATACATGTTCATGTATGTGCAAATTGGCAGGGAGGGAACCTTGCACCCATGTGTATGACTGTGGAGGCTAGAGGACATCAGGATGTCTTCAGTTGTTCTCTACCTTCTTTTCTTGAGACACCTCCCACCCCCTACTACCTCCACCCCTAACATGCTTTCTCTGTGTAACAGCCTTGGCTGTCCTGGAACTTGCTTTTTAGACCAGACTAGCTTGAACACAGAGAGGTGCTCCTGCCTCTGCCTTCCATGTGCTGGGATTAAAGGCATAGACCCAGCAAGACAGGGGTTTTTAACTGGATCCAGAGCACACAGTTGTAGCTGATCTTACTGGCTAGAGAGCCCCAGGGATGCCTTCCCCCTGCCCCCCATCTCCATGCTAGAGATACAAATGCTTACAGCCATGCTTGACTTTTTATGTGAATGTATGAGTCCTGGGGATCTGAACTTAAGTCAACATGCTTACATAGAAATAATTTTATCCACTTAGCCATATCCCCAGCCCCAAAATTATAATTTTTAACTCACAAGACAGCTATGAGGCCAAATGAATCTTTGTGCTTTACTATGCCTACATAAATTATAGTCCCGATTATTTTATGTTGTGTGGAAGATGGTGGAAGTAGGTCCATAAGACAGGGGTAGGCTGTAGTGGAGGGGCAAGGAGCCGGCTAACAGGTAACTACCCGCCAACTTCCTCTGCCTGTAACTTTTCTTTCTCTCCCCCCCAGATCTGATGTGGTGGTTCTGTGTTTCTCCATTGCCAACCCCAATTCCCTCCACCATGTCAAGACCATGTGGTACCCAGAAATCAAGCATTTCTGCCCCCGCGCTCCTGTCATTCTGGTGGGCTGCCAGCTGGACCTGCGCTATGCTGATCTGGAAGCTGTTAACAGGGCCAGGAGACCCTTGGCTAGGTAGGGGTGCTGGTGCTCAGGGAGAGGGAAGGGGGATGGGGACAGAGCGTCGCTATGACTCCCTGCTCAGCCCTAAAGGAGTCCCACTAGCCCGTACATCTCTCCTTCCATTTGGAGCAAATTCACATCAGAGTCATTAACAAGCATGCTTAATCATTCATTCAGTCATTCATTTACTTACTCACTCATTCATCCTTCTGTGTCATTGTATACCACTGTGGGAACCGTCTGGTGCTATATTCTGTGAAGAATGACATGGAGGAGAAGATGTGTGTGAGAATATTTGTATGAAAGGGTCTTATAATTTTGTGATGCCAACACAATTGACTCTTTATGTCATGAGCTCTGCATCTGTGGGTTCAGCCAACGTGAATGGGAATGTCCAGACTCCCCTCACCCCTTCATTATCCTCTAAATAAAGCACGCTAACAACTATAGCAGTGGTTCCCAACCTCCCTAACACTGCGACCCCCTAATTCAGTTCCTCAAGTTGTGCTGACCCCCAACCATAAAATTACTTTTGTTGCTACTTCATCACTGTGATTTTGCTACTGTTATGAATCATAATGTCAACATCTGTGTTTTCTGATGGTCTCAGGCGATCCCTGTGAAAGGGTCGTTTGACTGCCCCCCATGGGTTGTGACCCACAGGTTGAGAAACACTGAGCTATAGCATAGCACTTACATTGCATAAATAATCTAGAAGAGATTTAAAGAACAGCAGGGGTATGCACAGGCTATATAACTACAATGACATTTCATATGAGGGACTCGAGTTTCCAGGGGTTTGAAATCTGAGGGGGGTCTTGGAATTGATCCCCTTCGGACAGCAAGGGACATCTGTGAGTAGATTAAAGGGCAGATGCCTGGGAAAGAATGGCCGGACCCCCCCCACCCCCAACACAAGCTTGTTTTCCCTTCTCCCACACCTCAGGCCCATCAAGCCCAATGAGATCCTCCCGCCAGAGAAGGGTCGGGAAGTGGCCAAGGAGCTGGGGATCCCTTACTACGAGACCAGCGTGGTGGCCCAGTTTGGTATCAAGGACGTCTTTGACAACGCCATCCGGGCTGCCCTCATCTCCCGTCGCCACCTGCAGTTCTGGAAATCTCATCTGCGCAATGTGCAGCGGCCCCTACTGCAAGCACCCTTCCTGCCCCCCAAGCCGCCGCCCCCCATCATCGTGGTGCCCGATCCCCCCTCCAGCAGTGAGGAGTGCCCCGCCCACCTCCTGGAAGACCCGCTCTGTGCCGATGTCATCCTGGTGCTGCAGGAGCGCGTGCGCATCTTTGCCCACAAGATCTACCTCTCCACCTCCTCCTCTAAATTCTATGACTTGTTCCTCATGGACCTGAGCGAGGAGGAGTTGGGGGGCCCCTCAGGGCCAGGGGGCCCCCGCCCAGAGGACCACCGGAGCCACCCTGAGCAACATCACCATCATCACCATCACCACCATGGGCGGGACTTCCTACTTCGGGCAGCCAGCTTTGATGTGTGTGAGAGTGTGGATGAGGCTGGGGCCTCTGGTCCTGCTGGCCTCCGGGCTTCAACCAGTGATGGGATCTTAAGGGGTAATGGAACAGGGTACCTGCCAGGCAGGGGGCGTGTGCTTTCTTCTTGGAGCCGAGCATTTGTGAGTATCCAGGAAGAGATGGCAGAGGATCCTCTGACCTTCAAATCCCGGCTGATGGTTGTGGTGAAGATGGATAACTCCATTCAGCCAGGACCCTTCCGGGCTGTTCTCAAGTATCTGTACACAGGGGAGCTGGGTGAAAATGAGCGGGACCTCATGCACATCGCCCACATTGCCGAGCTGCTAGAAGTCTTTGATCTACGTATGATGGTGGCCAACATTCTCAACAACGAGGCCTTCATGAATCAGGAGATCACCAAGGCCTTCCATGTCCGTCGGACAAACCGGGTTAAGGAGTGCTTGGCAAAGGGCACCTTCTCAGGTATGGGGCATGTTTAGAAGACAAGGGGTTCTCCCTAGAAAGCTTTCTGAGGGGCCTGGGTTATCACCATAATATTGGGAGTTGGCTTCAGCTCCCAGTGCCCTGGAAATGTGGTTGTCCTCTTCTCGGGCCAATAGCTTGGCTGTCTACATCCTGTTACTCCTATCCTATGGCTCCAGAAGTCAGGTGGGTGGTCAGGACCCAGTGACTGCCCTTGGGGCTAATTCTCCAGCATATCTGCTGTGTCTTTACACGATGCCTCTTCTCCTTCTGGACAGATGTGACCTTCATCTTGGATGATGGGACCATCAGCGCCCATAAACCCCTACTGATTTCCAGCTGTGACTGGATGGCTGCCATGTTTGGGGGGCCATTTGTGGAGAGTTCTACCAGGGAGGTGAGGCTGGAGATGGGAAGGGAGAGAATGGGAGAGATATTTACATCTTTGAACTTGAGACAGCATCAGTTAATGGTACTTTCCTCAGCATTGGTCATGTTCTAAGCAAAGTGATGGACTCAAGACAAGTTTATGAGATGCTGCAAGTAGCCAAGAATTCTTCAATATCCCAGGGGAGGGAATTACAGTATCTTAGTAGTTTGGAAAGCTCTCCCGTATATATCTCATTTGATTTATCCAGACATACCTAGCAAACCGAACCTGTTATATGCAGGAAAGGGATGTCCTGAGAAGTTATGCAACTTGTACAAAGTTATATAACTAGGAAAAAAGAGGGTAGGTCTAGAACTCAGGATTGACAATTCCTTGGTTCCTTAATTACATTCTGTTGCTTCCCTGAGACATGTAGAACCACTAGAAAACTCTGTGTTCCAGGGTGAAGGCAGCAGTGTCTGCAGAGAAGGTTTTTATTATTGTTGAGCTATGGGGAGACCTGTTGGAGATAATGTCTTTTGAGATAATGCCATTGAAAAGGGGTTTGATGTAGATCCCAAGGAGGGGGAATGCACCTGTGCGGCCACACAGAGAAGATCAAGAGTCAGCCAAGAAGTTGAGGTGGAGGGATCCTAGTTGTCTGATACCCGGCTCTGGGGTGATTGTGGCAGGAAATGGTAGACTGAGGTGTGAGTGTGGTACAGGGAGCCCACTTGCAGGCTCCTTTGCTAGCTCCAGGACCTGGCTGGTAAGGCTGGAAAGGACCAGCCAGGCTCGAGGTGTCAGAGCATCAAATACAGAATATAAAAGCACATAATGAATACAGACCCCTTTCTCTCTGATCAGTGCCCATCCTCAGCTGACCCATCTTCTTCCTCCTTATTTGCCACCCTCTCGGGTACCAACTCAGGCTAGAGTTAGAAGGGGCTTGGTGACGAGCCCTTAGAAATGTTCTCCTGAATCTAATCCCTCTTTTCCATCCCCCGCCAGACTAGCAGAGCAGCCCAGACTCAGCTCTTGGTGTTTTCCATCATCTCTGCCTCCTGGACCCACCAGTTGTCCATCACTCCATCTTCTAGTTCACATTTTCTACTTTGTACAGATGTATAAAATTCAAAGTATCCCCATGAGGTTTTCCCAGCTGGTCTGTAATCTCTTTGGAGAGCAGGGACATGGTCTTTGACAACTGCCAGGTACCCCTGTTGCCCCCTACCCCAGTTCCCACCCCTTAGACCATGCTCATCAGAGCCTTGACTGAAAAACTGAACCAAGAGCAATCTGCGATCACGCTGGGTGAATTAGAATCTGAGCGCCCTAAGGTTTCTGGAAAGGAAGTGCACAGGGAAAGACGAGCAGAATAGTTAAGAGCTGAACTGGTCTCTGAAGTGGGGAGTAGGAGTTGGGTATACAGGATATGGGGCCAGGATTCTTTGAAGCCTCAGGGGCCTGTGTGCCCTGGGCACTTCTCAGCACCGTAGACACATTTTTAAGTGCCACCCGATTGCCAGCAAGTCCAGAGAGACTCGCATCTGATGAGAAGGCAGTTTTTGTTTCCCTGCCGCTCTGAAGAGGTCCCAGAGGCCCAAAGCAGCAGCGCTGAGCAGACAGCTGGTTCCCTTTGCTCATTCTGTAGCCCACTTTAGCTATTCCTGCAAGCACCGGGGGCTCAGGGGAGTAGCTGACCCAAATGGCCCCTTCAAGCATCCTCCCTGCCAGAGTGGCATCAGGAAGATGCCAAGAATCTAGGTCCCTTTAGAAGACACGAAAGCCCCACTCACTAATGCTGTCAGGTCGCCGAGGCTCGGTGCCAAGGTTCTGGGGGTTCCCTAAGCAGATTCAGGAACAACCCAGGAAGCTAGTTGGCTGGGGGAGACTGGCCCACCAAGTTAGGTCTTCAACTGCCAGGACCAAGGTGCTCTGGGCCACCCTAGACCTCAGGCCACCTGCCTGCTTCTTCCCACCCTAGGTGGTATTTCCGTATACAAGCAAGAGCTGCATGAGGGCTGTGCTGGAGTACCTCTACACGGGCATGTTCACCTCCAGCCCGGACCTGGATGATATGAAGCTCATCGTCCTGGCCAACCGCCTCTGCCTACCGCACTTGGTGGCCCTCACAGGTAACTAACTAACTGCAGTGTACAGGGACCTCCCTGGGGCAAGCTCATGGAGACCCCAGGGAGTGATTATGTATCTTTTGTTACCTCTCTCCTCTTGGGGACAGACTGGGATGCTGAGGGAAAAAAAATGCTCTTAGAATTCAGTCTGCTGGGGCCTGGCGAGATGGCTCAGTGGTTAAGAGCACTGGTGGCTTGCAGGAGGACCCAGGTTCAATTCCCAGTTCCCACATGGCAGTGCTCAGCTGTCTATAACTTGTTCCAGGGGATCCAACACCCTCACACAGATATATATGGAGACAAAACCCAAATGCTCATAAAAAAAAAAAAAAAAAGAATTCAGTCTGCTGATGTGTGTAGGTTTTTCCTGAGGACATAGATGTGCAGTGTGTGTTGGTCTTGGTGGGGTCACCTTGGAGGTCTCATGACATCACAAAATGGTCTTTACAGGAGATGACACTTTGACCTTCACTTGGGCAAGGTCAAGAAGTCAGAAGGACTAGAACATATTTCTGCTTCTGCTGTGTGTTCCTTCTGGTCAGCTTCCTGCTCTTCTCTTCTTCCTCTCCTTTGACTTTCCCTTGTCTTCCTTCTTCCAGAAACATAAAGCAAACATCGACTAACCCCTCATAGTTCCTTGTGAGGATTGTGTAAGCTGGGCCTGGTACTAGAGGCTGTGATCAGCGCTAACAGGAAGCAGAGGCAGAAGGAGCCTAAGTTCAAGTTTCACCTGAGCTACAGAAGAAGTTTAATTATTCCGGGCAGTTTAGCAAACCCTGTCTCAAAGAAAGTGGGTAGTGATGGGGATGTAGCTCAGTGGTGGTACCTGCCTTCTTGTGAAAGGCCCTGGGTTTAGTTCCTATTATCAAACAAACACACACACAACACAACACACACACACACACACACACACACACACACACACACACACACACACGGGGTAGGGGGAGGCAGAGAGGGAGAGAGGAGACATTATGAGAACCATAGCTCAGCTTTTAAAACGAGCCAATCCCAGAAGCCCTCAAGGCAAAGAGAGATGTGGGCAATGGGGAGATGCAGCAGGAGGCAGCCAGGGTCCTCAGTGGAAGAGGATCTAAAGAAGGAGACCCAGGCAGGCCAGGCAGACAGCTTCTATGGATGTTGGGGTTGGTGCTTGTGTTGCTGTTGACTTTGATGTGGTGTTAGTGTTGAGGTCAAGACAGGCCAGGAAAGGGCAGAGAGGAGAGCCTTAGAACTTAGACAGGCAAGGGCCAGTGCCAAAACTGGAACCCTGGGCAGTTAAAGATCATGGCAGACACCAGGGAGATAGCAGGTCTGTGATGAGAGAGGATTTAGAGGGGACATGTCAGTCATGGGAAGAAGGCAGACATCATTATTAGGACAGAATATTAAGTGCCAGGCCTATAGGGGGAGTCCAGTGGCCTAAATTAGGGGCAAGAGGGACTTTCAGAGGGAGTAACAGCTACATCTCTAAATTATAGTTACAGCACCCTTTGGTGCCCATGGAAAATGGTGTGATCTTTCCAGAGGCCATAACATTTCAAATTCTGACATGTAGTAATTCTATTTTCAAAAGAAGATCTCTAAAGAAATTACTTCAGGGAAAAACTAAACCCATAAAGATATTTTCTAGGATTCTTTTCATTAGGGCAGAAATTGGAAGCAAGCTGGAGAAGCTCACATAGGTAATTTTCACATGGCTGCCGTTTAAAATGTCAAACTGCCCTGCCTGTGGAAGGCCTTGCAGAAAGTAACATCTAATTACTTTACCCGGAAATGATCTGTGAACTTCAGAAAATGGGCACCTAAAACATGACTGTGCGCCTGGTTAAGGGTCTGTGGGAGATGCAGTTGGTGAATATAAAGCCATTTACATTTTCTGAAGTTATCCCTTCATACTTAAACTTGTTTGTTGTTAAATACAACACAAATAAGTGAATGTATGCTCCATTTAATGAATTATATAGCAAAATCCTTTTTTAATCTTGATGGATGTCAGGAGTTTGAATCTCCCTGGCCACACCAGAAGTTCCCACCCCTTAATCCCATTACATTTCCTCTCTTCTCCCTTGAGGAAACCACGCGGCCCACTACTCTTTTGGTCTTACACTTTCTCTATGTAACAGCTCTGACTGTCCTGGAACTTGCTTTGTAGGCCAGGCTGACCTTGAACTCACAAAGATCTGCCTACCTCTGCCTCCCGAATGCTGGGATTAAAGGGTGCACCACCATGCCCGGCTTGGTTTCATTTTTGTGTCATCTTTTGAATTTCATTGAATCGGTTCATTAAAAAAAAAAAAAAAAAAATCTTCCTAAAGTTATTTGTTGAAAAACAAAAGCTGTCATAATCTGCTCTCTGCTGCTGTGATTAAAAAGAAAAAAAATATCCAAAACCAACTTGGGGGATGAAAGTGTTTATTTAGCTTACAAGTTACAGTCCCTCATCAAGGGAAGCCAGGGCAGGAGCTGAAGCAGAGACCATGGAGGAGTGCTGTTTATTGGCTTGCTTTTTGAAGCTCACTCAGCTTGCTTTCTTATATAACCAGGACTACCTTACAAGGATTGGTTATGCCCACAGTGGACTAGGCCCTCCCTCACCAATCAGTAATGGAGAAAACACCTCCACAGACATGCCCACAGCCAGTCTCATGGAGGCAAATCCTGGACTGAGGGTCCCTTATTGTGGAATATTATTTTAACTCTGCAAAGGAGTGCTGCATTTGTTTAACTATGTAAAGATGTGTTGCTGTTTCGCCTTGCCTGCCTAAGGCACCTGAGTGGTCTAATATAAAGCTGAATGGCCAATAGCTAGGTAGGAGAGGGATAGGCGGGGCTGGTGGGCAGAGAGAATAAATAGGAGGAGTCTAAGCCCGGGAGAAGAAGGAGAGGAGAAGGGAGAAAGATGGAGAGACCGCCTGGAGCCAGGCAGCTGCCAGCCAGCTAGACACGGAGAAGGACATACAGAAAGAAGGGTAAAAAGCCCTGAGACAAAATGTAGATGATGAAAAACAGGTTAATTTAAGTTATAAGAGCTAGTAGGACAAGCATAAGCTAAAGCTGGGCATTCATAACTAGTATTAAGTCTCCGTGTCGTGATTTAGAGCTGGTTGGCAGCCCAGAAGAAAGCCTGCTCCACCCCTCTTCCCAGGCTGGCGCTAGTTTGTATCAAGCTGACAAAAAGTAGCCAGCCCACTCCAACTCTGGCCTATACATTTATTTATTTGTTTGTTTATTTATTTATCCATTGTGTGTATGTGTGGTGCTCTGAGGACAACTTTTGGGAGTTGGTTCTTTCCTTCATCCTGTGTGCTTTGGGGATCAAACTCAAGTGGTCAGGTTTGGCAGCAAGTGCCTTGACCTCCTGAGCCATCTCACAGCCCTATTCTGGTCTTTTGGTCTTACAGTTTCCTGTGGTCTAGATTATTACTGATTGCATTCCTTTCTTTTTTTTCTGAGAAGGGGTCCTTCTGTAGGCTAGGCTTGCTTCATACTCTGATCCTCCTGCCTCCACCTTATAAATGCTGACATTATAGTTATGCACTACCACACCTTGTTTATGTGGTACTGGGATGGAACCTGGGACTTCATGGTAGACCAGTACTCTACCAACTGAGCTATATCACCCCAGTCCCACAATTCCAGGTTCATGGTGTAGCTAATATAATCCTCTCCCCAGCCTATTTCTTGTAAACTGGCTATTCAATTTAGGATCTAGATCCTGGTGCACTTAAAAAAACAACTGCCCAATAGGTTATTTCTCTTCTTCAAGAGATGGTTTGCCTGGTTTTCTCTCTCTCTGTCTGTGTGTGTGTGGTTTTATCAGCTTTTAACTATCACTGCCTAGATTTATCAACTAATTGGCTGCTGCAAAAAGACACTATCCCAACTCAGCCATTCTTTCTTCTCCCAAGCGAGACACACCCATCACTTACTGTTTGGTTACCTCGTAACTGAGTTTCTGTAGGAAAGACAGTAATACTTGGTCCTTTCCTTTGATGTATAAATTTTTGAGATATAGCTCTTTCCTTCCAGCCTTGAGGGTGACCAATTTGTGTGTGTGTGTGTGTGTGTGTGTGTGTGTGTGTGTGTGTGGTTTTTTTGTTTTTTTGTTTTTGTTTTTCGAGACAGGGTTTTTCTGTGTAGCTTTGGTGCCTGTTCTGGATCTGTAGACCAGGCTGGCCTCAAACTCACAGAGATCCGCCTGGTTCTGCCTCCTAAGTGCTGGGATTAAAGGCGTGCGCCACCACCGCCTGGCTGTGTCTGTGTATTTTAAAATATTATCATGTACAAACTTGATTGGTTTCATTTAAATGTTTTTATTCTTTTTTGTTGCTGTTGTTTTTAAGACAGGGACTTATAAAGCCCAGGCTGGCCTTGAACTTGCTATGTAGCTTAAGCTGGCTTTGAACTCCTGGTCCTCCTGCCTCATCCTCCGGTGCTAGGATTGTAGACATGCACCGACACTTTCATTCTTAATGAAGTTCAAATACTGTACTTTAACCAATAGCAGTCTCTTTGGGTCTGCTCTGGAGCCCTTGGCTTCCTTCCTGTCTGGAATGAAAAGATGTCCTAGCTCCACCCTGTACCTTTATGTCTCAGACCTGGAATCAGCCATTTCTCCGAAACACCCTGGTTTCTCTGTGGTGATGACCTGGGGCTGTACATGCTGAAAGGCCTGGTCTCTTAGAGTTGACAATGGAAATGCTCACTGGTCTTGTGATACTTCCTGTTCCGGGGTCTTTCCTGAGGGAGGAGCTGGAAAAAAAAGTATTCATCTTTTAAGGGCAAAACACCTCATGGGTTTATTCTGATACTTTGAATTAAATTCAGGACCAAGGGAGTTTACTTCCTCCATGTAAATGTTTTAATGTAAACTGGAAGATGCATGCACCATTTGTTAGTAAAGTTTTAAACTACTATAAGTAACTAGGTTTAACCCACAGTTCTAGATCAGAGTTCTTAGGCTGTTTTCATTTTCAGCAAGCACGAGGCTTCTGGCCCTCTTCATCAGTGGCTAATACTGTGACCCTCTGTCATATCAGATTATATAGCAGGACATATGTAGTTTGAAAAGGACCTCCTAGTAAGCTCAGCATCTTCTTCATTTCCTATCCCTCCCCCACTTGAGGTCATACCCTCATGCCTGATTCTCCCCAACAGGCATAAACTTAAAGTCTCCCTTGGACTTTCTGGCCCGTTGGGACTTATTCATGGCCTGACCAGTTCGAACCCTTCCCTGTAACAATCCCGACATGGAGGGAACATAAGCAGTGCGGATCCTTTGCCATGTTTCTTCAGCTGATTGTTGGCTGTATGTGTGTGTCACAGAGCAGTACACAGTGACCGGGCTGATGGAAGCAACCCAGATGATGGTGGACATCGATGGGGACGTCCTTGTGTTCCTGGAATTGGCCCAGGTATCGTGGCAGGGGAAGAGATTGACAAGGCCCATAGGCAGAGGATAGGGTTCTGGGAGGTGATGGTTGGGATAGTGGACAGCCTTGGCTGGCCAGCTGGGTAGAGTTTATATCATCTTACATACCAGGAAGCAACTAGAGAACTTTTGGACATCTGCAAAGACAGAGGGGCTGACACCACAGGACATCAGAGGGGACCCCAGAATAGGGCTGGAGTCATCTAGGGGGTACTGAGGATGCCCTCTCCGTAGTTAAGTGCCTGCCTCCTTATTGCCAAACAGAGTCACAGTGCCAGGGGTTTGGTCTTTGAGTGTGGCTGGTGCCAGGTTTTCTAAACTTGGTTGCCCATTTCTTCGCGCAGACTGTTTTGTCTGCAGATGGGAGGCGAAGGGCACTGGGTGGGGTTAAGAGCTGAGGAGGACAGATGACAGAGGAAGGGCGTGTGGGACAAGGATATCAGTAGCACGGATGCTGGAAGGCACTTGTGGGGTTGGTAATAGGGCCTAGGAGCCCATATCACGCATTGTCTTCCTCAATTTCTGGGTTAGCTCGCGTATGAGGGTGGGCCCTTTATGACTGCAGAGCACCTGCGGGCACTACCCAGTGCGGCTGCCCCGTAGGCCTCTATGCGGAGACCCTGCTCCAACCGGGATGCGTTTCTGTACCATTCACAGTTCCACTGTGCCTATCAGTTGGCCGACTGGTGTCTCCACCACATCTGCACCAACTACAACAACGTGTGCCGCAAGTTCCCACGGGACATGAAGGCCATGTCCCCAGGTGAGCCCCTGCGCCAGCCCCAGCAAGCTTCTGTATGTAGCAGGAGCTAACCTGGACCACGGGCAGGAGTGGGCTTCGTGCTGACCCGGGCCTACCCCGCTAACTCAGCACCCTTTGCATTGCGCTGCAGAAAACCAGGAGTACTTCGAGAAGCACCGGTGGCCGCCGGTCTGGTACCTGAAAGAGGAGGATCACTATCAGCGTGCGCGGAAGGAACGCGAGAAAGAGGACTATTTGCACCTGCGGAGGCAGCCCAAGCGGCGGTGGCTGTTCTGGAACAGTCCCTCATCACCGTCCTCCTCAGCGGCGGGCGCGGCATCGCCGTCCTCCTCCTCGGCCGTGGTCTGAGATGCCGCCACCCTCTTCGGATCCCGCTGCTGTTGTCCTCATTAGCCCTCATCCCTTCTGCTCTTCTTTATCATCCTCTCCACCCGACAGGGGACGAGGGAACTCACCTAACCAGGGCCCTAAGGGCACAGCTGTTCTCACCAGGCAATATGGCTCAGGCCAAGAGGAGCCACCAGACCCTGCAGATCCGAACAGGGTCCACCTACAAATTCCAGGCAGGGCAGGGAAGCATCTGCTCCGAGGTGGGGAGCAGGAAAAGAACTCGGAGCTCTTGATAGTCTCTCTCTCTCTCTCTGGACTTGACAATAGAGTCAACGGAAGAAAGCTTCCCTGTACATGGGCTTGTCTGTATTGGTCTCTGCTTTGGCCGGGGAGGCAGCTTCCTCCCCAGGCGCTGGTCATGTTTTCCCACCAACAAACTTGAGGGTTGCGAGTATTTTGTGAGCATGGTCCTATGGGCTCACTCAGATCCCGCTTGAGAAGTCAGGGTGGGAAAGAAGTCTGCAGAGCCCCACATCAAGGCTTCTGCACCGGGAGATGTGGCTGCTGGGGAGGGGGAGGGGAATGGAGTAAACTGCATCCCGCTAGCATCTTTTCAGGGCTACTTTGGGCAATGCAGACAGACCTAGTGGTGGGCGGCAGCATCGATTGAGGGTTCAGGTTTGGAGGCAGTACAATGAGCCTTCTACTTCGCCCCTCCTGCACTCCTCACATTTGGACAGGAATGTAGGAGAAGGAGGAAGGGTGGGTTCTGTGCTCAGCAATCCATGCTTCTCTAGGCCTCTTCCCCCGTCTCTTGGGTGGCACTGCTTTTTATGGGGTGAGGCAAAAGTAGCCCAACAAATGAAAACCAAACTCAAAAGAAAAGCACCACCAAGACCACTCTATCCTTTGGGCACCCCTCCTTCCCCCCAAGAAAGAATGAAGTTCCAAAAAGAGACCCTGGAGGGAATACATTTACAAAGCCCAAGGAGGCCTCTATAATAATGTGGCTATGAAGGGTCAGTAGTACCAGCCACTCCAATGCCTTTCAGGAGAGGACTGGTCCCCTCCATATCTGAGGCTGCTGTTGCCCAAGGCTTGATGGTTATAGGTTGCAGGCTTGCAGGGAAGGTTTTGGCTTCCGAGCTTAAGTAGCTTTGGACGTTTTCCATCTCGATAAAGGCTAGCCTCCTCTTCCAAGGGCGACTTCACAGGATGTGCACGGAGCATGTGCTTTCGGGGATGGGGTGGGTGGAGTGGGAGGCTTTTGGCAGGGATTAAATGCCAGGAAAGGACACACTGGAGAAGAGGTCACACAACTCACCCTGGTTCTGGCTGAGGATAAAGGGGAGAGCTGGGCGGAAAGGAAATGTTAGTCCAGAGAAGAATCTGGGTGACTGGAGAAAGCACAATAACTTGAAGCCCCCATGGAACAAACACTAGGCCTCAGTTGACCCTTTCCATTTCCTAATTGTGATCCATACTTCACTACCTGTTAGCATGTTTTAGACTTAGGAGGTAAAGTCCCATGAGGCAGTAGGAAGTACTGACTGATCTCTGGGACCTAGATAGATTGCTTAGGTCTGAGATTAAAGCAAACCCGGAAGCAAAGGCAACCCTCCAATTGTGTGGTACCAGGACCTAGAGTTCTGATCTTGCCTTGTCAGGAGGAACAGGCAGTAGCAGGTCTTCCAGAGTGCCGAACTTGGGAGTCTGTGCCTGGACCCACCAAGACTGCAGCTGCCTCTTGGTCAAGTCCTCCGGAATTGCCGGAGGGGGGAAGCGTGTTGTGTGCTGCCCTCTGCTGGCTAGTGCGCCCTCCTGCAGCCAAGCTCTAAATGGCTTCAAGCGGGAAGATGAGGAGTCTGTAAGCACCGGAAAGGCAGGCAGCCTCTCACACCTTCCTTTGAGGACAAAGTTAGGGGTACATCTCTTGGGAGCTGCAGGTAATAAGTAGAGTCCAGTCCTAAGGAGCAAGGGGGAATTGGGTCTCCCAGTTGAGCAGCCTGGGCATTCACTAGTGATGAGGATGGAAAGGGACAGGCCAGTGGGAGAAAGTGAAGATTTGTGGAGTTGGTGGAAGTCCAAGGAAAACCATGCCCTAGCCAGGCCAGTTCACCCCTCAGGGACCCCCCCCTCCCACCCCACCCCCTAGCTGTCAGAGCCAGTGTGCACCAGGTGGAGCCCTCCAGCCTAGTAGAACCACCCAGGGGGGCTGAGTGAGCCAGGAAAGGGGAGGTATACATTACAGTCTCAGTCCATGGGTGCTCTGGATCCAGGGAGACAGAAGCAGGAGACAATCCAGTGGGGGGCAAGTCTCTGGCATGCAAGCCCCCCTGTCAGGGTGGGCAGGGACAGAAGAATGAGCTCCCCTGGACTATGTCACTCAGTATTGTCTTAGAGGATGGGGGCAAAAACAAATGAACAACAAAAAAAACCCCACACCTTTTTATATAAGGTTTCATATTTAATTTGGTCATGAATTCATAATACATGAGTATTTTGTACCTAATGGCATGCCTTGTTTTATTTATTTTACGTTACCAACATGTTTCCAAGGAAGTCAAAGAAAGGGCATCAAATGTGGTGGTGAAACATATACCTACTTTGGGGCTGGTCCAGTGCCCAGCAAACCCTGATGGACAGTTCCAACATCTGCATGTAGGCACATTGCGGATACCCAGAATAACAGCACCTCCAGGCACTGTCCTGCTGTGTGGCTAGAATGTGTTGGAGGAGGTTTGGCCAGAAGTTGGGCTGACAGACTGAGGATTTAAGGAGATGGTTCAATGGTTTAGAGCACTTGCTCTTGCAGAAGACCTGGGCTCAGTTCCCAGCACCCACATAGTGGATCATACCATCTGTAACTCTAGTTCAAGGTGATCAGAGGTCGCTGTCTGACCTACAAGAGCACCAGGCATGTATGTCAGGCACATATACGCAGGCAAAACACTCATACACAAAGAAAAAATCAATTATTTACCTTTACATTTTTTATTAAGAAAATTTTTTCATTCATTTTACACACCAAAGATCCCCCTCTTCTCTCCTCCTGCTCCCCCTCCAACCTCCCCTCCCAACCCACCTCCCAGTGGTGGCATACTCATTTAATCCCAGAACTTGGAAGGCAGATGCGGGCAGGTCTCTGAATTGGAGGCCATCCTTTTCTGCATAGTGAGTTCAAGATTAACTAAGGTTACATACATATTTAGAATCTGTCTCAAAGACAAATTGGTTTTTTAAAACAGAATAGGAATCGACGACAAAAATCTGAATGTGCCAGCTCTCTCTAGAAATCCCCATCACAGTATTTTAAAAGTAATTATTTATGGCTATGGTGATGCACACAAGTAATTCCAGTTTGAAGGAGGCTGAGGCAGGAGGATTGTGGGTGAGGGCAGTCTGGGATTCATAGCCAAGACCCAGACTCAAAACCAAAACCCAAAGAATTGACATTTCAGTGTTTAGTATTGTACAATGCTCAGGTGCTTACAGAGATCACGGTCCTCAAGTATGGGTTTTTATGCCCCAATATGGCCCAGGGCTTGATTCACTAGAACTGAGAACTCATGAGTTACTAGTATTTCACATTCATATATACCATCCCTGAGAGCATGCAGATATCAGGAGCAAGTCTCTGTCCCCTCCTCCCTTGACCCCAGGAAGGACTCAGAGTCACTAATATTAAATGCACAGGAACTTACTAGGCACCTCTAGCCTAACGTATCTCCCATCTCTTTACCCCAGCCAGAGATGAGAAGTCTAGATAGGAACCAACAGTATAACCCTGTAAAAGGGGACTCGTGAAATTGGCTTACATGCCTAGAACCAGAGAGCCCTGTTGCCTCTCAGTTCAAATAAGAGGAGTCAAAAGATACCCTAAACCAAGGCTGATGGTCTGAGACACCTTGGAGAGTGACTGGGGTTGAGTCCCGGTGGAAAGGTCAGAGAGGCTGGAGAAAGGTGCCCCTGGTGATGGTGGTGGCAGCAGACAGACCGTGAAGAATGGAGTTTGCAGGCACCGGCTGCCTCCTCCTCCTCTTTCATCCCATTCACGGCCCCAGCCTATTGGATAATGCTACTCAATCTATGGCAAGTCTTCCCATCTCAGCTGCTGTTCTACATGTCAATCCTCTGTGGAAACGTCCTCGCAGACACACCCAAAAGAGTGTGCTACAATCTCCTAGGCGCCTCTCAACTGGATTTGAAAAATTACATTTACTTTGCACACACACACACACACACACACACACACACACACACGCTCATGCCACATCACACATACAGAGGCCAGAAGACAACTTGTAGGGGTCTGTTTTTGTCTCCCATCATATGATTTCTGGGGATAGAGCTTGGGTCATCACACTTGGTGGCAAGCACCTTTATCTGCTGAGCCATCTCCCGGGCAAAGCCCCTCACAGTCTAATCAAGATTATCCATCAGCCATGTTCATCACAGTGGATACAGTTCCCAAGTCTCATCTGGCAACACCTACCTGTAAACATGTAAGTATTTATAGACACCTATAAAGTCATTAAACTTATAGATCAATAAACTGGCGTTGTAGCCCAGTGGCGAAGAAAGTGCTAAGTATGAACTGGACCTGCATCCAGTACCCAGAACCATAAGACAAAGACAAACCAAAATATAAAGTGGTATAGCTTAAAAGACCCAGTTATCCACGCCTAGACAGGTCAGGTATATGTAAAGGAGGGCTGGAACCCAGACTAAGGAGAATGGAGGCCATGGAACAAAACAGAATTTGTTTCTTTGGGGTCTCAGAGGCACTTGGAGCCAGGATTCCACTGATTGCCCAGCAGGTGGTTAGGAAAGGGGATGGGGGATGGGTCGCCACAGGTAGCGCTTTTTAGGTTCTCTGTGTGTCCAGACCAGCAAACTCACTGGAGGGAGTGAGAAATCTGTTCACCTGGGCGTTAAGAGATTCCAGACAGACCCTCAACTGTGAGCCAGAGAAGCCGTGCAGCAGTCTGGTTGGTTTGGAGTCTAACAATAAAGAGCTACTACTGACCTTGGTTGGAAACTGATGACCTTTTAGCTGTTCTCAAGGACAGCTAAAATTTCTATATTTGGGCTGTTTTGTGTTTCCCCCTGTTACAGGGAGGTGGGGTGGGGGGGGGGGCAGGGGGCAGTTTGTCTGTGGACGAGGGGTCTTGGTAGACATGTGAAATGAACATGTTAGACCCTGGGACAGGAGCACCCTTTTTATTCCCATAGTCAGCTCTCAACACGTTTAGACAGCATGTGATAATTTACCAATAGAATGCACGTTATAGGTTCTCATGTAGCCCAACTGACCTCAAAATCTTGATCTTCCTGGCTCCACCTCCAGAGGGCCAGAAAGATAGGCTGGAACAGAAGGCAAGTCAAGATGCTGGAGATGCATTTGAGTGTTCAAATGCTTGCCTAGTGTTCACAAGGCTCTAGGTCCAGCTTCCAGTAAGACAATAATACAGTAATAGGACAATAAATACAGAAAGATAAAATAAAATTAATTCTAAAGACACTAAAGGTGTCTTTTTTTAAAGACAGGATCTCTCTACACAATCCTAGCTATACTGAATTCACCATATAGACCAGGCTGGTCTTGAACTCATAGAGATTCTTCCAGCTCTGTCTCCTCAGTGCTGGCGTGTGTCACCATGCCTGGCTCTGCTGTAGCCTTTTGATAAACAAACTTTCCAGAATCCACTGCATGGTCTTCAATTTTGTGCCGGGCGCACCTCTCTCCCACGGCCTCCAAGGCATCCAGCAGATGGTTGATGGAGGCACTGCGGCCAGTTTGGTTGAGCCACTTCAGCAGCATTTGGTACAAGACTTCTTGTAGGCCCTGAGTTTCAGCTCTGACCACTTGAATCTCATTGTCTGTGAGGCCCATCTGTCGCATGAGGCTGTTCCAGGAGTTATAGGGCACGGCGCTCGGACAGAAACTGAAGATTTGCTTCAGGCCTGGGTGTCAGAAAACAGGGGGACAGGTAAGCTGCAAGCCCTTCATAGAGGGTGGAGGATCCTAAATCAGATCCAGAAGCCAAGGGGAGGACCTAATGCCCTCCCTTGCCATTCCATGGATGCTGTTGTGGCCTCACCACACCCAAAACCCAAGAAGCTGGGTGCTGGAGAGATGGGTCAATTGTTTAGAGTGCTGATTACTCTACCAGAGGACTCCCGTTGGGTTCCCAACACCCACATGGCGGCTCACAATCATCTGGAGCTGTAGTCCCAGGAAATCTGACACATTTTCAGGCCTCTGCAAGGCACTAGGCATGCAACTGGTGCACAGACATACATGCAGGCAAAACATCCAGATGGACAAAGTACATTTTTTAAAGAAGTTTTTTTTTTTTTTTTTTTTTAATATACCTTTAAAAAAAAGAAAGAAAAAAAGAATCCTGTTCTGCAAGAGGGCTGCTGGCCTAGTGGGAGAAGGTGCATAGATTGTGTGTGTGTGTGTGTGTGTGTGTGTGTGTGTGTGTGTGTGTGTGTGTGTAGAAGGGTGTTAGCACATGGTATGAACCTCAGAGAGGCACAGAGGGGTGGCTGCATAGGATCTCAGAGAAAGGAGGCTGTTTGGGCTGTATTCATGTACAGGAAGCTTTCTCCCGTTGACTCTATTGTCAAGTCAGTGAAAGGAGGGTAAGAGGTGTAGCTTAACTGGTAGAGTATTTACCCAGTATACTCAAATTCCTGGGTTCAGTCCCAAGCATTCTAGCACTGAGAATGGGGGCTGAAGAGAGAGCCCAGTGGTTAAAAGTACATACTGCTCTTGCAGGGAACCTAAGTTCTGTTCCTGGGACCCATGTGAAACTAACTTACTAACTAACGACATCTGAAAGGAGACAAGCGCCATTCGATTCACCGACTCCTGTAGTTACTATCTGAAACGGTACTCATGAGATGGTTTCCATTCATTTTGCATGGCATCTCTGAAGTCAGGTTTGTGATTTATGGTACAGCTCACCAAACTAAGTCTGGCCTTGTCAGGAGCTTCTAGTGTAAGGCCCGTGGGTATGACCACAGGCCAGTGCACCATTCTGGAGGCCCTGGCGGAGCCAGGGGTGGGACATACGCAGGTGAAGGGAGGGGTGGTGGCAGAACAGAAGGACAGAGAGACTCTAACAATTCTGTCCCGATGAAGGCAGAAGGGAGGAGAGGGGGAGTTGTGGTCCCTAAGCACGGTGACAACAGTACAGGCTTTTCATCCATCCTTAGTTGTCATGGCTGAGCACTGTGTGCCACGGGAATGACAGTTGGGATACTTTTCCTATCCCCCGGGCTTCTGTGCTATTGTCGCCTCATACAAAACACTCACCATCAACTGGGTCAATTCCATTTGCTGGGACTAGAAAATCCCTTCCTGTTAGAGAACTCACAGCTTCCTCCAGTTCCTGTAAACAAAAGTCATAGACGCCCCGTCAGAGTCAGGGGATCTGGGGCCCAGGCCTGATCCTGATGACCAGACTTCCGGTACGGTTCCGCCCCTCTCAAGTCTCTGTGAAGACACAGGTAAACTTCCTGCCTCTGTTGCCTGAAGGCTCTTGATGCTGGTGGCCTAGAGTGGCATAAACGCTCACCTCAAGTGTTCTGCAGCAAGTGTACGACTGTATAAGCCTCCATCAAGACTGAATATTCCCCCTTACTCTGGGGTTTTCCTTCTGGCCAACCTCTCTGCCCCAGGCTTCTTACAAAACTCAGCTGGAAGCTGGGCGGTGGTGGCGCACACGCCTTTAATCCCAGCACTTGGGAGGCAGAGCCAGGCCTCTGTGAGTTTGAGGCCAGCCTGGTCTACAGATCTAGATCCAGTGTAAAAGTTTAAAGAAATGATCCAAAGAACCTGGTATCACCTTCATCTCTCAGGAGTGGGGTGAGCTGCAGGGTCCTCTTACTACTCACTGGGTTCCTTCCTGCACTGTTTACATTCTGTCACTTAAGCTGATGACTGTTTTTTAATTTTATTTCCCTTTCTCTTTAGGAAATAAAAATGGAGCATACTTGCAAAAATGACACAGAACTCGTCCAGGTGGAAGGAAGTCACTTGTCAGGATGAACATGTGACTTGTGAGTGAGGAGGGACCAGGGGAGAGGGGAAGGGAGGGCCCAACATTCAAATGGAACTGAGGGGGCCTAGGAGTGGCAAGAAGTGAATGTATCTGCTGATTTTAAACAGTTAAAAATGAACTATTTTGGGCTGGAGAGATGGCTCTGAGGTTAAGAGCACTAACTGCTCTTCTAGAGGTCCTGAGTTCAATTCCCAGCAACCACATGGTGGCTCACAACCATCTGTAATGAGATCTGGCACCCTCTTCTGTATAATAAACAGACAAACAAATAAATAAATAATGAACTGTTTTAACTGTTAAAAATGAATATTAGAACAAATTGAGGGACAAACATTAGGAACTTGGGGCTGGGAGGATGGCTCAGTCAGTAAAGTGGTGACCATACAAGTCTGAGGGCCTGAGTCCAGATGCCTAACACTGCATCAAAGCCAGTCCCCCAGGATTCGACACCCTCTTATGATCCCCTCAGGTTCCAGAAACACATGCGGTGCACATACATACATTTAGGAGAAACACTCATACACATAACATAAAATAAGGGGCTGGAGAGATGGTTCAGAGGTTAACAGCACTGGCTGTTCTTCCAGAGGTCATGAGTTCAATTCCCAGCAACCACAAGGTGGCTCACAACCATCAATAGTGAGATCTGGTGCCCTCTTCTGGCCTGCAGGTGTACATGCAGGTAGAACTTTGTATACATAATAAATAAGTCTTTTTAAAAAAACCCATAAAATAAAAAAGCCTGGGGGTGAGGGAGATGGGCATAGCTGCCTGAGCTTGTAATTCAAGCACCAGAATGGGGACAGGTGAACCCCTGAGACTTGCTGGCCAGCTAGCCACTTTAGCTAGTATGTCCCAGGTCCAAGGAGAGATCCTGCCTCAAATAGTAAGGTGGAGAAGTGAGGAAAACATTTGACAAAGACCTCTGACCTCCACATACCAATGCATACATACATGTATACACACATGAACACATATGTGCAATACAAGAAATTAGAAGTCTATCACCCATATGAGAGAAAATACTTATATAGGGACATTTTTTTTTCTTATGAAGCTCTTAATGACATGAGGATAATGATACGCAAAAATGTGTAAAACAAAGCCATGTACACCGGAGACCACGGATGCTTTGCTATAACAAAGCCAACAGGAAGTGCTAAATGTCTGATCAAAGCTCGTGAAAAACAGCAGTGTGTATAGGCATGACTACGTGTGTGAGACCCTGTATGTGTAATTTTGTGTGTCTGATTGTGAGTATGTGTGCAGGCATGACTGTGTGTGTCTCTGAGTGTGTGCCCATGTGCACACCAAACAGCACTTCCGTAACCTTGACCTGGAAATTCTACTTCGTGGAATCCTCCCCACAGGTGTGAACAGAAAACTAAGGCAATGGTAAAAACAGAAGTATCTGGGCAGGACTGGTGGCATAGGCCGGTAACGCCAGCTGCTCTGGAGGCTGAGACAGAAAGGCAAAGCCGAGGCCAGCCTGGATTACTTAGGGAGATATTGTCTCAAGAAAACATTTTTTTTGAGCCGGGCAGTGGTGGCGCACGCCTGTAATCCCAGCACTCGGGAGGCAGAGGCAGGTGGATCTCTGTGAGTTCAAGGCCAGCCTGGTCTACAAAGCAAGTTCCAGGAAAGGCGCAAAGCTACACAGAAAAACCCTGTCTGGAAAAACCAAAAACCAAAAACCAAAAAAACAAAAAACGTTTTTGTAAAGTTACTGAGGGTGTAGAGTGTTTGTCTAGCATGTGTGAGGCCTCAATACGTCCAACAAAAATTAAGCCCAAACACTCAGCCCTTCTTTGCCACAGCATCTGCTCCATGCCTGTGCCGCCCCAGGTTCTGAGGACACAGCAAGAATGTCACAGAGACTTGGCATGTTCCATGGAACGGCTCGGGCATCACGTAGGCCATATGCAGCCTGTCCTTTGTCTCCCTGTCTCTACATCTCCTGGACCAGGAGTCTGGTGACAACTGCCACTTTGCCTATGAACCAGAGCTGTCTCCAGTGACACCTGCCACCAAATCTTGTCTGCCCAGTGAGCTCTCAAAAAAGCGTGGACGGCCATTCTCTACTGCTTAGGGGCTCAGTATGATCATTGCCCTGAACGTCAGATCCTCCTGAGGGATGCAAGTGTGTGGAAATGACTTTGAGAAGGCAAAGAGGACACTCAGGAGTCCATACCCAAGGCCCCCTGCAGGGTCCCACCCATCTCAGTGTGGCCACCCTAGGCTCACATATCCTTGATCGGCTGCTGGCACTATGTGCTCCCGCTACAGTGCCAAGGGGAGGTCACTACTCCCACCTAACCCCACCCACAGGAGCAGGGCAGAAAGGGCAGAGTTGCAACATGGTCTGGGGTCATGTGGAAGCTAAAAATGGCCACTTGCTTGAGAGTGGACCCAGAGCTCCCAATCACTTTAGTAAGCCAGCACAGCAACCCTGGACAAGTGGAGATGATGGGCCTTCCTCTCTGGGCTGTGTAGCCCCTCAAATGCCCTGCTTCTCAGGGCTGGAGAGACGGCTCTGTGGTTAAGAGCACTGGTAGCTCTTCCAGAGGACCTGGATTTGATTCCCAGAGCCCATATAGCAGTTCACAACTGGCTGTAAACTCCAGTTCTAGGGGATCCGATGCCCTCCTCTGGCCTCCATGGTCACTAGGCATGCATGTGGTGCACAGACATACATGTAAACAAAACAGCCATACACATACAATTAAAAACACTCTGCTCTTCAGCAGAGTTACAGTCTCTGGGGCTTTCATTGCAGGACTGACCGTGTCGCAGCGAGAGTCATTTCCCATGCTGGATGTCTGCACTCCCATGAGAGACTCGTTCACAGCGTTTACACTTTCAGGGTCCTGTTCACGGCCTAGAAGAGAAGGAGGTCCCCATAGCAAGTGGGCAGGGGACTCAGCAGCCCTTTTTTTTAATCTGAGCAGAATGAGCTAGAGGCACCAACCCTGGGTAAGGAGGGGCCATTCCTGCTTGGGGCTACCCTCAGTCTGAGAAGGCACTTGGGGAGAGACTACATAGAACCTCTGCTGGTTCTGCTGTGACCGGAGCTGTCCCCTGCCCTCTCCTGTCCTGACCTTTATCCTCAGCTGAGGAGTTGATGTCTCTTTGTCCTGACCACACCCTCCTCTCTCAGACTTGATTTAGAGAGTGAGATGGACTGGTGAGATTCTGGGCTTCCGTGGTTTGGGGGAAGTGGGAAATGGTATATCAATTGCTGGAGCAAGAGAGGGCTAGGCTTCAAGGACACTGGAGTTTGGGACACAGGGAGGGCAATTCTGAAGGAGAAGAGCAGGTTAAGGAGATTCAGATTCGGTGTCCAAGGGACCCACCCTCAGCCAACACTCACCTGGATAGGCTCTTTTCATGTACGGCAATACTCGCTTCCAGAGCCTAGTCTTACAAATTATAGCCAAAGCTCCAACCACCAGCAGAGGTACCACAAGCACTATGATGAGGCCTAAGAGTGAGATACACTTCCGGTTTGTCTTTGGGGTACAAGAAGTCTCTTCAACTTCTCCGTTGGTACACCTGGGCACACACAAGGAACAGATGATAAGATTCCGTGAGAAGGCTGCTGGCCAGATGTGATGAAAGGGGAGCCACCCACTCTGCCCAATGTCCCTGAGATGGCATTAAAGGAAGAACAGGCTCCTTGTGTCTGTACTCCAAATTTGTCCCTACATCTGGGCACACACAGTACAGACTTTGGGGAACTCTCTGCAGGCATGGTGGCAGCCTTTTTGCCTTTTCTGCAGGGTGTGTGCTGAGCTGCCCTGGGCCACAGGGAGATCCTAAGTTAGGAAAGAGAAGGCCTGTGTGGTCACCACTGAGCCATGTCCTCTGTCACCTTTAATAAGCAGACCTTTTTTTTTTTTTTTTTTACCAATCATAGTAAATACCACGTGGTCAGGGAAGAGTAAGCAAACTATTTTCCCTCAAATTGCTTAAGTTGAGACTGCGGGGTCCTGGGGTGAGGCTGGCTGAGCGGGCTCAGGTGCCTCTGAGAACCCTGAGAGAGCCGCACACACACAGCCTCATCATGTTTTTGGCAAAAGAGAGCATTGAACACTGTCTACTGCTCCAATCGGTGGAGGACCAACCTCTTCCACCCTGATAGGGATGTAGGCCTGAGGTCCCAGAAGGGCTGGAAAGAGAATGGGTACCTGATCGCTGCATCTTGAGTTGGTTTCCCATCATCTACCTGTATAGATTGTCTATTTTACAAATTACCTACTTTATTGATGTACCAAGATTCATAATATTCTTTCATAATCCTTTCTTTTTATTGGGGGAGAAAGTCTCACTATTTAGCCCTTGCTATCCTGGAATATGCTTATGTAGACCAGTCTTGCTTTGAACTGTTTCTGCCTAGCCTACATAGTGAGTTCTAGGCTAGCTAGGGCTGCATAGTGAGACCCTGTCATTAAAAAAAAAGAAAAGGAAGGAAAGGAGAAAAGAAAATGCTCCATAGACATGCCCACAGCCAATCTGAGGAAGGCAATTCCTCAGAAGTGATCTCCCCTTCCCAGGTCTGTCTAACTAGGACACAGGTCTTCACCGCAGTTCTGGAAGGACCTGAGGTTTCCTTCATCATCTTTTTTCCCCCCTCCTCAGGCTGCTACCTGTCACCTGAGACCAGGGCTTGCAAGCCCTGCACGGATGGTGAAGACTTCACCAGCTCTCCCAACAGCCTGGACTCATGCAGACCCTGCAGCATCTGTAAGAAAGGTATGGACTGCTCATCCACTGCATAGTTGAAGCATGTGTTCACACTGTGTGTAAACATTCACAGGAGACTGTTGAAACATAACAGGTATTATTAAAATTAAATGCTAACTGAAAAAAAAAGAGAAAGGTATGGAACAAAGGGGTTCTTTCCCATAGGTGGGGTCTAGGGGGGTGGGAATCATAACTGCTGTGGACTTAATTGCTCGTAACCTTAATTCCAGCCCAATTTGATCTTTACCCCACCCTGTTCTCCCCCTATCCTTAATTCAATGAAACAAAAATTAAAAAATCAAAAACCCTGGGGAATTCATCTGTGCTGTTTTAGGAATCATTGCAACCATCGGTTGAGAATGAGGTAGAAACTACTCTGCCCCTGTGGAGAGCAGGGCCTAGTACCCCCAGATGCATTATGGGGCGGTTACCACTGCCTTCGCCACCTATTGATTTATAACTTGGCACACTTGGTGAACAGGAAGCACCCTGGTGCCCGTGGGCAAGGACTTGTCCTGAGGAGTGGTGGGGCTCCACAGAGCACACAGCATTAGAGCTGGGTCTTGAGGGATAGATACAGGGTTCTAAGTGGACCAGGGAGGTCTCCAGGCAGAGTTCCAGAACTGAGAAGTAAAGAGCCCCGCATGTTTGGAATGGGGCATTAATTCCATTTGGGCCCTGCATGAGTCTCCTCAATTCTGCAATGGATTTGATACCCAGGAGCAAATTTGGAGTTACCACGGGTAGCAACTTGCCTGCTTTGCATTTTCTAGAAGTTGAAGTCAGAAGTGTGGATCATGGGATGCAGCACCAGGTTAGAAAGGAAAAGAGCCACTGAGAGTTTCCCCTCTGTCCCTGTAGTCGGTCTCCAGCTATGAGTGACACGCTATGTTCTATCCTTACCCTCAGGATCCATTGGCTTTTTCTTAGTAATGGCTGCCTTCTAGTCCTGTGAGACCTGAGGCCACTCCTAGAACCTTCCACAGAAACTTCAACATGCATTCATCTTTCCTGTTGTGGGCCTGCTAAAGTGTTGAGGTTGTAGTTATTGTTTTAGTTTCTTTTCCTGTTGCTAAGATGAAAGCTCAGACAAAGCAAAAGGGTTGAACTGGTTCACAGTTCAAGGGTATCAACCACACATCGAGGCAGGGAAGTTAAGGTGGGCAGGAGCTTGAAACAGCTGCTCAACTCCCGTTCTCGGAGAGTAACAGGTGTGTGTGCTCAGTCCACTTTCTCCTTTTTATACAGTTCAGGAGTCTAGTCCAAGAACGGTGCCACCCAGAGTGTATGAGTCTTCCCACCCAATTAGCTTAATCAAGATAATAATCCCCACAGACATGCCCAGAGGCCCATCTCCCAGATGATCTTATCAAGTTAACAATGGAGATTAACGATCGTAGTTGGTAACAGAGGAAAGAATGGCTGAATGGGTTCAGGCTGGGTTCCCAGCTGGCTCTGGGCTAGGCTCTCTTGTTCTAGGCTCTGAATTCTTGGTAGGTGTGAGAGCTCAGTCTCTGCTTCTTCATGCTCCTCCTGTTTCCAGGAGTTTGAAGATCATCCTCTGTGCATCCCTTGCGCCTGTCCTCATGATCTAAAAGACTGTTCCTCTCACATCTGATGCATGAGGTCATAAATTGTGTTCCTTTTGTATGGCTCTGAGTACTGGTAGCTGCTCGTGGGAGCCATTGTCTGCATGCCCCAGGCTGTGATGTTATAGAAACTGGCCCTGGTTATTGCTTCCTAAGTTCAGTTGAGCTGAAGCAGAGGGAACTATGTCATGAGGAAGAGTTACCATGGTAACCGGGAAAACTCATCCTTCTAACTCTTACAGATAAAGAAAAAAAAAGTAACTGCACCTCCACCCGGGACACGGAGTGTCAGTGTAAACCAGGCACCTTTGAAGATAAAGACTCTCCTGAGTTCTGCCAGAGATGCCTCGAGTATGACACAGGGGCCCTGGAACTCCTACATCCCCGGGGGTACCCCAGAAGACCCAAGCTCCCTTGTATCCTTTTCTTTCCCTCTGACTCCACGGAGTTCCCACACCACAGGGTATCCCTAAACAGCTGGGGTCTTCTGAGCCTGCTGTGGCCTCTCCACGTCCAACTGCAAATCTCTCCATGTCCCTGTCCCTCACCAATCCCTTTGTGGCCTTTCCCACCCATTCTTTTTCCCTTGGCCAGATCATTTGTCCTACTATCTGTAAAATATAGCATGGGAATGAGTAGAATACAGCCTGGCTTGTGTTTACTTACATCGCCTCAGAATTCTTGTGCAGACGGAAGCCTATAAAGATGAAAGTGCTCCAAGCCTC